>NW_005871069.1:4489427-4584420 GCF_000147115.1 Myotis lucifugus
CACACACACACACACACACACACACACACACACATATATATGGCAAGATTTTTTATTAAGCATTAGTAAGTTTCACAAATATTACAATTAAATATCTCCTTTCTAGTCAAAATCATAAAACATTAAATGTGCTTTTTAAATTTCAGACAGAAAATTAATTACGGGAAAATATTGAATCTTAAAATTTCATAGGTTTATGTTATTGACCATAAAAATACATTATTTAAAGTTTATTGTCATGATTAGGCTAAGTAGTGGCATTGTTTATTTATTTTATTATGTACAAAATTCCATATTGCTTTATATTAGGAAAAGTGGCTAAAATAATATGAATAATTCTGTAATAAACAAACACCTATTTATTTTTTTTCAAATTTTCCCAAATATTTATGGAAGTGGGGACTCTTGAGTTTAGTATTCACATTTTCAATGTGATTACTCCCACTATTTGTGTAGACACAACTTAGTTTCTTTTTTTTTTTTACACACATGCCTTGTTTTATTGTGCTTCACTTTACTATGTTTTACAGATGTTGTATTTTTTTTTTTCAATTTGAAGGCTAGGTACTCCGCCAGAAAAAGCATTGCAACTTGCTTTATTGCACCACATGTTTTATTGCAGTGGTGTGGAACCTCCAATAACGTCTGTTGATACCTGAGTTGACTGGTCTGTGGAAAGCAATTGGATGTTTAGCTGAGGGTAAGTACTGCAACTTTGGAGAGCACCTTGTCTTCAGTGCAATTCAGCAACTCTCCAGTTTTAGGCAATGATAACCTGTGTTCTTGATTCCCTTTAGGAGGAATATATCCACTGAGACGGGAGGACAAATTCCATTTTCCACAAGCTTGTTTTACTTTGAGCTTCATTTTCTTTTTTTTCAGGGTCATGAAGAACGGCATGCCTAGTGAGACTGTTTGATTGCAAAAGTATTGCCACAACCAGTGTGTTTACATAGAAACGGATGCCATTCCTCATGAAAAGAGAGAATATGGCTCTGAAGGTTGAACTCAGTTGTGTAGGTTCTACCACAGCCTTCTCTTGGACATCGACACACATCCCTTTCTGGGTTATGCATTTTCATATGTTGCTTCAGATAATCTTTGCATTTAAATGTTTTCTGGCATATTTCACATATCATTTTCTCTTTATGGGTTTCTAGCACATGTTTCAGAAGCTCTGTTCATTATTTTGCCACAGAGGAGTATTCTTTTTGACATTTGTAGCCCTCATGGACCTTCCCATGTCGCTTCAGCCTGCTGGGTGCACTTGAACAGTGTTTCATTGCTATGCTGGCATTGATGTGTTTTCAGCTGCTGATAGTCTTCTTACAACCTTCAAAACTGCATACATATTGTTTTTGTTGATTTTAATGTTTGTGTTCAAAATGTTTCTTCAAGTTTGATTTTGTCTTGAATTTTGGTCACAGCCACTAGCTACCTACACAAACAAAAGGTTTTTCTCCATTGTGAAGCAGGGCATGGCGGCTCAGGTCCCTGACAAAGGCTTTGCCACACCCTTCATGGTCACAAACAAAGGGTCTCTCCCCCGTGGGCTTGCACAGGTGCACATCTAACTTCCAGGCCTTATTCTAATAGGAATTCTGGAAGGAGCAGATGAACCTTCTAGGAAGCCTGAGGAGCAGCAGGGCAGGCTCTCACTGGCCCTGACCAAAGCCTCAATGATGGTCACGGATGATACCAGCTCAGGGACTAATGCCAGGGGCTCCAAGGCACCCCACAACTTAGTTTCTTTTCATGGCTAACCTGCAGATCTAGACTTTTAATTGCAAACTCTGAGATGTAAAGTAACTACAAAGGATGCTCTGAAATAAAAACTTTCGTAATTAAAAAGCAGTTTATAGTGGGTAGTCATGCCCTAGGCTGGTTTCTTCCCTGAAAAAGATCAACTTTGATTTTTACTGAGCCTATTGTCTTTTTGAATCTAAAATAACATACCTTTGGAATGTCAGGGTAACTTGTAACTTCCCTTTTTTCCAGAATCCTCAGGGTACAGCCAATGCACCAGGGTGAAACCACAAATTCCCTCCTTATTCTTATTGTGTTAATTGCTGACTGTTAACTATCCTGTAAAAGAAACATGTGTCTATCTAATGCTTCTTATCTAATGCTTCTTATCTAATCCCAGAGGTTTCCCACTTTGCTTCCTCCCACCTCCCTAATCTATCACCACTGGATTTCATGTAATCCACACATGTCTCCTCATTTGATGATAATTTGTAAAACTAGGTGAAAAACTGCCATTCTCCAGAGCATTGTCTCAATGTGATGACATTCTGTTTCATGGCAATTGTCGACAGTTTGGCTCAAATAAACTCACAAAAATTATTTAGAGGTTTAAATGTTTATAACATTAACATGACCAAACAACACAAAATGGGCTCAGTTTTGATATTTTAAAAAGTCTCCAAAATAGGAATTATAAACACAGTCACAACTAAAGGAAAGCATATTTTGAAAGTAAAAAGGATGTGTAATAGCAATATTTCATCAGATAAAAGAATTTAAAAGAATTTGCAAACTTGGAGATAGATGAATAGAAATTAACCAATCTAAAAAACATCAAGAAACAAACAATGAAAAGAAATGAACAGACTCTCAGGGAAATGTGAGACCCTATCAGGTGCACCATCACATCTAATAATAGACAAACAGGGTAATTGACCGTACCTTTGCTACGCTTCCCATTGGCTAATCAGCGAGATATGCAAATTAACCGCCAACAAAGATGGCGGTTAATTTGCATATGTAGGCGTGAAGTGGCAGAGTGAAGACTGAAGGCGGCTCCAACCGGAGCAGCGAAGGCTTTGAGGGCGACTGCGGCCGGAGTGAAGGCCTGGGTCCCAGGTGCCGAAGGAAAACCGGTGCAGGCAGCCAGGGGAAGGGAAGGCCTATTGCATGAATCTTTTCGTGCAACAGGCCTCGAGTACATAATAAGAGCACCAGAAAAAGAAGAGAGACAAAGAGGAACCAAAAAACTATTTCAAGGAATAATAGTAGAAAATGTCTCAAATGTATTTTAAACAATATTTTTCATATTATGGAAGCTCAATGAGTTCCACATAGAATAAATACTTCTTGTTTATCTTTTTTATGTCTATCTTCTTTTTATTATCTTTGTGTCTGTCTTTAGTTCCACAAATGGACACATCATAGTAAATATCAGGGTTACATTGGAATTAGCCTTTTAGCCTCCTCAATAGAAATAGTGGTCATCCTTATATTTTCTGCAACACTGAGTATATAATCAGCAAGATATGCAAATTAACCGCCATCTTTGTTGGTGGTTAATTTGCATATCTTGCTGATTAGGGGATAGATGAATAGAAATTAACCAATCTAAAAAACATCACTATATATATATATATATATATATATATATATATATATATATGCACATACAGGAACTCTATAATGAATTATCAAGGATCCTGAAGATAGCAGAAAGCACTGATTAAGCCAAGGTTTTATCAATGATATATTTTACCATAAATCTTTCTTTATCCTCATCTGAGAATATATTTTCATTGATTTGAGAGAGAGAGGGAAATATCGATGTGTGTGAGAGAGAGAAAAAAAGAGAAAGAGAGAGAGAGAGAGAGAAAGAGAGAGAGAGAGAGAGAAACATTCATGTGAGACAGAAACATCAATATGTGCCCCGACCAGGGAGTGAACCTGCAACCTAGGTATGTGCCCTGACCAGTACTGGAAACTGCAACCTTTTTATAGGGACATAAATAGAATATTGGGGACTGAAACATCAATTTTAGGAGAATATAGGCAGGCTTAGGGAATTTTTAGAATTAGGGTCCATGGAAAAACACAGGGCTACAGACTGGGAGAAGGTACATCTCCATAACACAGGGAAGCCAGGTGCAGTTACATTTCCAAAAGACAAGGGAGCAGCAACAGTTGCATTTACATAAGACAAGGAAGTAGCAATTGTGCCTTAAATAAATAGGGCCTTATTTTTATCATATAACTAAAGTCTGGATAAAACTAGTGCCAGTCTTAGTTCAGCTATTCCACATTGTCATCAAGGATCCAGGTCTTTTTATCCTTCAGCTCCTTTATCCTTGTGTGTAGACTGTATTATTGTTCTCAGCCATTCAGTCTCCTCTGCAGTATAACATTGCAGTGTGCTAGAATGGGTTGATGTTGGACTTGGACTTGCAACATGCATTAGCCAATTGAATGTATGTGGAAGGAACTGTGTGTGCTAGTTCTAAGCCAAGATCTTAAGAGATATCGTACTCTCATGCACTACTATGACCCATCATAAGAAGAACTATCTTAGGAAGCCACTGACACAGAAGAATGAGGAAATACATAGAATAGACTTGAACGAAACTCACAGCTTGGAGCCAAGTCCAGCAGAGCCAGAGATGACTTTCACATTTTTGAGCAAGAAAATAAATTTTATTGTTGTAATGCACTGAGATTTCAAGGTTTGTTAGAAAGAAAAATTGACTAATATACTTTGCATGTTGACTTTCCATCCTTATGCCTGTAGCCTTATGGCCTCAAAGTGGTTACAAGCTTCAAAAATCAGTAATTGTCTTCAAAGGCAGAAAGTTGGGGATGGGAGGAGAGCAACCAAGGTGGAGAAAAACCTCCTTGTGACTCTTTCTTATCAAGGAATAAAGATATTTCCCAGAAAAAAATTATTCTATTATAACAAAAACTGCTTTATGTAGTAAGATTTTAGGACTTATCTATGATATAATGTAAAACTTAGCTACATTTTTCTTTGTAAATATGCAACTTTTTGGCCTATAAAGCATTTACCAGTCAGCAACTTATTATGTTTTCACAGATATTAAAAAAATCTATATTAATAGTGCTGGGAAAGAGCTGACTTCTCAGTAGCTAAGTGCATGTTCAAGGTAAAATCTGAGGTTTTCACCCTTGTCGTAGAAAAAGCATGTGTCAGCTCCATGAAGAGCAGGGTGTTATTTTGATAAGCTTATGCTCCCCCACTTTGTAACAAGTGTTTCTTTATAATTCCCCATGACAACTTTTCCAAACTGACTAATGGGAATAATACTATCAAATTATTTCCTTAATGATGAAATAGTAGTATTTTGAAGAGTAGGCTGTTTGCAAAGAAACAGAGAACTCTGCAGATGAGTTTTAAGTTCCTGATTTCAAAGTTGTGATTATTGTTTCTGGCAGTAGTGGGCAAATGGAAATTTGTCATAGAGATGCTCTGCTAATTGATGTGTTTACATAAGTTCCAGTTTTAGTTATAGTTTTCATATTCTGCATTAAAGGAACATAGATATGACTCTTATTGCCTAATGTATCACATATTTTACATTTTGAGAGGGTAAACTAATATACTAATGTTAAATAATAAGTCTTGAGAAGTAATGCACATTTAAAAAACTTTTTATTTAAATTTATTGGGGTGACATTGGTTAGTAAAATTATATAGGTTTCAGGTGTACGATTCTATAATATTTCATCTGTATATGTGTTTACCCCAAGTGAAAACTTCTTCCATCACCATTTACGCTCCCTCCCTCTCCCCCCGCCGCCCCCATACCATCTTCTACCAGCCCCATCACCTTTTCCTCTGGTAACCACCATACTGTTCTCTGTTTCTATGAGGTTTTTCTTTCCTTAATCCCCTTTTTACCCAGCCCCCAAACCTGCTCCCCTCTGACAACAGTCAGCCTGCTCTATATCTATGAGATAGTCTCTATTTTGCTTGTTAGTTAATTTTGTTCATTAGATTTCACATATGAGTGAAATCATATGGTACTTGTCTTTCTTTGTCTGGGTTGTTTCACTTAGCATAGTGCTCTCCAGGTTCATCCATGCTGTCCCAAAGGGTAAGATTTCCTTCATTTTATGGCCAAGTAGTATGCCATGGCATAAATGTACCACTGATTTTTAAAAAATATGTTTTATTGACTTTTTTACAGAGAGGAAGGGAGAGGGATAGAGAGTTAGAAACATCAATCAGCAGCTTCTTGCACACCCCCTACTGGGGATGTGCCTGCAACCAAGGTACATGCCCTTGACTGGAATCGAACCTGGGACCCTTCAGTCTGCAGGCCGACTCTATCCACTGAGCCAAACCAGTTAGGGCACCACTGATTTTTTTTTAACCACTCATCTGTTGATGGACACTTGTGCTGCTTCCAAATCTTGGCTATTGTAAATAACTGCAGTGAACATAGTGGTGCATATATTCTTTCAAATTAGTGTTTTGAGTTTCTTTGGATATATTCCAAAAAGTGGAATCTCTGGGTCATAAGGCAGTTTTGATTTTAATTTTTTTTCTTTTCTTTGTAAATTTATTTTTATTGCTTTCAGAGAGGAAGGGAGAGGGAGAGATAGAAACATCAATGATGAGAGAGAATAATTGATTGGCTGCCTCCTGCACATCCCACACTGGGAATCAAGCCCACAACCTGGGCATGTGCCCTGACCCAGAATCTAACCACGCCTTCCTTGTTTATAGGTGGACACTCAACCACTAAGTCATACTGGCCAGGCTGTTTTTAATTGTTTAATGTAACTGCATACTGCTTTCTACAGTGGCTACACCAGTCTGCATTCCCACCAACAGTGTGGAAGGATTCCCTTTTATCCACATCCTCATCAGCACTTGTCTGTTGATTTACTAATGACTAGAGGCTTGGTGCATGAATTCATGCACCAGTGGGGTCCCTTGGCCTGGCTTGTGGGATTGGGTGGAAACCGGCTCTCTGACATCCCCCAAGGGGTCTCGGATTGCGAGAGGGAGCAGGCCAGGCTGAGAGAACCCACTGATGCATGATTGGGGCTGGGGAGGGACGTGGGAGGTTGGCCAGCTGGGGAGGGACCACAGGAGGGCTCCAGGACATGCCCAGCCCCTCTTGCTCAGTCCTGATCAGCCAGACCCCAGCAGCAAGCTAACCTACCTGTCAGAGCGTCTGCCCCCTGATGGTCAGTGCACGTCATAGCATGTGGTTGAGCGGCCTTAGAATATCATTAGCATATTACACTTTGATTGGTTGAACGGACGACCAGAAACTTAGCATATTAGGCTTTTATTATATAGGATAGCCATTCTGACAGGTATGAGGTAAGATCTCATTATGGTTTTAATTTGCATTTCTCTGATGATTAGTGACTTTGAACATCTTTTAATATGTCTATTGACCATCTGTATGTCCTCTTTGGAGAAGTGTCCATTTAGGTCTTTTGCACATTTTTTAATTGTATTGTTTGATTTTTTGGTGCTGAGTTTTATAAGTTCTTTATAAACTTTGGATATTAATCCTTTATCAGATATATCATTGGTGAATATGTTCTCCCATTCAGTGGGTTTTCTTTTTCATTTTGTTGATGATTTCCTTTGCTGTGCAAAAATGTTTTAGTTTGATGTGGTCTAATTTGTTTATTTATTTTCTTTTGTATCCCTGAGATGATATATCAGGAAAAAATATCACTACAAGAAAATTACAAGATTTTACTGCCTATATTTTCTTCTATAATTTTTATGGTTTTGCATCTGACATTTAAGTCTTTATTTCATTTCGAGATTATTCTTGTGTATGATGTAAGAAGGTGGTCTAGTTTCATTTTTCTTCACGTATCTGTCCAATTATCTCAACACCATTTATTGAATAACCAACTTTACCCCATTGTATATTTTTGACTCCTTCATTGACCATTAATTGACTATAAATGTGTGGGTTTATTTCTGGGCTCTATATTCTGGTCCATTGATCTATATGTCTGTTTTTATGACAGTAACATAAACATTTGGCTGTTTTGATTACTATGGCCTTATAGTATAGTTTGATATCATGTAATGTGATTACTCCAATTTTGTTTTTCTTTCTCAAGATCACTGTGGCTATTCAGGGACTATTGTGGTTTCATATAAATAGCTGGGGTAGTTGTTCTAGTTCTGTGAAATACACTATTCATAGGAATTGTGTTGATTCTGTAGATTGCTTTGAGTAATCTGGACATTTTTATGATATTAATGCTTCCTATCCATGAGCACAACATATGCTCCCACTTATTTGTATCTTCTTGTTTCTTTCTTCAGAGTCTTATAATTTTCTAAGTACAGGTCTTTTACAACCCTAGTTAAATTTACTTATACATATTTTATTTCTTTGATGCAATTGTAAATGGTGGTGTTTTCTTAGTTTCACTTTCTGACAGTTCATTATTGGTATATAGGAGTGCAACTGATTTCTGGATATTTATTGTGTATCCTGCTACTTTACTGAATTTATTTATCAGTTATATAACTTTTTCTGGGGTTTGTTATATACAATTTGATGGCATCTGCAAATAATGACAGTATTACTTCCTCCTTTTCAATATGGATGCCTTTTACTTCTTGTTCTTGTCTGATATTGTGGCTAGGACTTTAAGCACTATGTTGAATAATAATAGTGAAAGCAAACTTCCCTGTCTTGTGTCTGATCTTAAGGAAAAAATTATTTTTTAAAAATAACTGACAAAACCCATTTAAATTCCTACTCCATATGAAGTTCAGTGGGTTCTGGTGAGGAGAAATGTGAGAAAAATACCTGTGCTATACTTAGAATTTTCCCCTTTTCTTAACGTGACCACTAGTTTCAAATACATTGGTCTTACTAGCTTTCTCTACCTCTAGGATAACCCTTTTCCAGAAGCCTTCAGGAACTTATTCCAATAGACCCCAGCTAATGATCACACTTCCCATGGTGTTTAGGGCCCACGCCACAATGGACATGGGCACGGGAAGGTACACTTTAAAACACGACAAAAACATTCCAGGGCTGGCATATAACACTCTTGTCTCTGAGAATTTTACAACCTAAAGGAACTCTTTGTGAGGCCCTGCTTAGAAACCAGGCTCTGTTTACCTGCTTCTTTACCAACAACTCACACAGACCTGCTATCCAAAGGGACAAATATTTACTCAGACCTTCCTCACAGCAGGAACTTGGGAAACTTGTCCTGTTTTTGTTGTTCTTGCTTTTGATTTCCTAATCCAGAAGCTTTTATGATAAGTAAAAAAAAATGTTCCACAAGCAATACCAAAAAAAAATGTTTCTTTTGAGATAAAGTGACCAAGAAAATAAACATTGATATTGTGATAACACTGCCTTGGACTCTGAAGCGGGCATAAGATCTGAAATTTTAGTGGTTCTCTTATGTCACTTTGTTCTGACAGTAACTGGTAGGAAGATAACAAACATTCACATGGTGTATCATTAATGAAGTTTTGAGATAAAATAATTGCTCATCAATTTTTAATGGGGACCATAAATGTATTTTCAAATCTCAGCTACCTTCTCCTTAGGAGGGCATATTTTCTTCTAAGAATATTTCAATTTTATTTCGGAGTAGTTAGGGCAGCCAAAGGTAGGTCCTTTGCTAGTATTTTTTTTCCCGTGCATATTATCACCTGTGAAAATGAGCACAAAATATAGAACACTGAAATGAAGCAACATAAGTGACACAGCAATTCTTGTACAACATAGCAATATTTTTCACTTCTTATTTTAAAAAGCCTTTCCCTCTAGGTAAAATGAAAGGCATTCTCCCAAGGCACTATAAACACTTCAGGAAAGAAAAGAAGGGAAGAAGGCAAATGCAGTCACTTTGCTTTGAACTCAGTGGCTTGAGAGGAATGTCTCAGCAAGTCATAACTGTAACACATATTTTCATATTCTGAGTCACAAGATCAGCATCAAATCGCAACTCACAAATAAGTAAAGAGCTCCATTGCTCTTTGGCACCTATTATGTGCCAGGGATGTTTCCAGATGCTTTACATACCCATCTCATTGACCCTTATTCACAGAGGAGGTGGCTATTTTGCAAATGAAGAAAAGGAGTGGCCCTTACCAGTTTGGCTCAATGGATACAGTGTTGGCCTGGACTGAAAGGTCCTGGGTTTGATTTCAGTCAAGGGCACATGCTCAGTTTGTGGGCTCAATCCTCAGTAGGGGGCATGAGGAGGCAGCCAATCAATGATTCTCTCTCATCATTGATATTTCTATCTTTTCCTCTCCCTTCCTCTCTGAAATCAATAAATATATTTTTTTCAAAAAAAGAAAGAAAGAAAAGGACATATAAAGAGGTTACCTAACATTTTCAAGGACATACAACTTTTGTTTTGTTTTTACATTCTAATAAAAATGCTTGCCTATATTTACTTCTTTTTTGTTTCATAGATGAGGAATTGTGTCAGAGTTTTCAAGTGGCTTTCCATGGTCACATTTCAAGCAAATTGTAAAGCAAGCCAATTAAAGCATATCTACGCTTGCATCTGCTGCTGTGATAGGGTCTGTGCGGACATCAACTGGGAGATGGTTAGAAATGCAGGAGGTTCCAGCCAAGATGGCAGTAAAGATAATGCAGTACTCAAATCCTCACACAATCACATCAAAATTACAACTAAACAATGCAACAACCATCATTCACAACCATGATGTCTAGTTAAACAGAAGTCCTATAACTAAGAATATAAAGAAGAAGCCACATCAAAACTAGTAGGAGGGGCATGCCCCATCACAGGGTTCCAGTGCTGGGAAGAGAAGCCCCCACAACTTCTGGCTGTAAAAACCAGTGGTGATTGTGGCTGAGTGGCATGGTAAAGGTTGCTCTTGCTGGTTTGGCTCAGTGGATAGAGCATGGACCCTGGCTCAGGCTCCTCCCCAGATGCCTGTTGCTTCGCACACTGCTACATCCCTCGGGGGATGTTGGGCTGCTGGTTTTGGCCCAATCCCTGCAGGCCTGGTCTTCAGGGATTGGGCGAAACTGACAGTCCGACATCCCCCGAGGGGTCCCAGATTGTGAGAGGGTGCAGGCCAGGCTGAGGGTCCCCACCAGTGAACTAATCCATGCACTGGGTCTCTAGTAGTTAATAATATCATAATAACTATGTATGGGGTCAGATGGGTATTAGATTTATCAGGGTGATCATTTACTAAGTGATATAATGTCTAATCACTGGGTTTTATATCTAAAACTAAGATAATATTGTATGTCAACTGTAGAAAAATAAAAATTACTTAAAGTAAAAACAATAAAGAAATGGAGAGTTTTAGGCCTTACCCATAACTGGTGAATCAAGATCTGCATTTTAATAGCCTTTTCCTCATTATGTGATTCCCATCTACACCAACTTTGGATAGTCACAAATTCATTACTCTAACCCCCTCAAATAGACAGGTTGGCAAGTTAAACATGTCAGTGTTTCTAACGCAGTGGATGACTTTCCCCAGCTTTACAGAAGCTACCTGAGACTGATAAACACCCCTCCCCTTCCCTCCTCCACTTGTGCCTCACAACCCTGCCTGACCCCATCCCTGCACCCACCCAGACATCACTGTCCATCCTGTATATAGGATCTTCAGTTCTTTTCAATTTTCTTTTCAATTAAACTTAACCACATGAAACAGCAGTAACCCTTGCTGCTGGCTCACTTGTGAAGCGGCTGACCTGTTTCTTTCTGGAGAGCCTCCCAAACAGCTCTTCGGTTCTATGAGTCTGTCACCTCCCAATGGGGTGAGAGAGCCCCTGAGCCTCCCACTCCCTTGTGCTGCATACCTGGAGTTTTGCCTAATGGAGCATTGACTGGCCATGCCCCCAGCATTAGACCATTACTATCAAGAAACATGTCCTATGTGCTGGAATGCTGAAAGGGCATTTTCACGGGCACTGAGCAACAAGGAGTGCAGACATGTGGGCCTTCTGCACTGCTTAGAACTTGTAATAACACTTTAAGGCTTGGGAGGATTTTTAAAACATAAAACAGCAAATTTTTGTATTATCTATTTAGTACTATGCAACTCACTTCTGCTATAATAATCTGGCATCTATGTATTGTCATCCTAAATTTACAGATGGGGAAAGTGAGACGGGGATTTGTATGAGTCTGAAGTCCAGTCTGAGATTTATTTTTACAGAATATTAAGGAATATTGAGAATTCTTATGTTAGACCTCACATCATGATTGATAACTCAGAAACAAATATTTTTCCTTTTGGACCATTTCCATTTATTCAGGCAATGGCTTACTATCCTCATTCATGCAGGTGATGAGTTATTAAACAAAGCATAATATATATCTTCATTATCCTAGGCAACAAATGTCACTAATAAGCATAACTTCACATTGGATTTTCTTAGTGAATCTAATGGTAAAAAAACCTTTTCTTAGTGGACAATTGTGGCCAAAAATATATATGATTCATAGTTTCTTCCCAAGATTGCTTAAAATGATAGTGGTTAGATTATAAATCTGCTTAGATATGATATCTTGATTTTATTTATATCATTGAAGTTATCTTTCAGTTTATGGAAGTATCTTCATGTTTCATTTTCTCTTTGACTCAGTGTAAGGAATATCATAGAAACTTAGAGGTCATTAATTTCAAACTCCTCACTAAAACTTTTGTCTAAATATTTTTAAAAATAATTTATAAGTTGCCCCAGTTATTTGTATATTGCTCTTAATCAAATTATTAAACTTTGCTTTAATGAGCAATTTCTGCAGAAACTGTTTTTCAATTATAATTGTAAGCATAAAAGTGATTATAGTAGATTGTTATTCTTCTACCTTTAAGCGAAAAGCCATTTTAGCTACTTAAAAATCTAGTCCTGAATAGATAGTAGACTCTGAAAGAATAAAGGCTGTATTTTCAGTGTGCATATAGTATCTAGCAAGTACTATTTATTTACCTATTCATTCAGAAAAGACTTATTGGATGTCAGGCACTATGATAGATTCTACAGATACTATGCAAATGAAATGCATATTACTTATTGCCTCTCCTACTAAACGGTGAGGTCAGAGTTGTTTTTTATTTTGCTCATTGCTGCCCTGGCATCTAGAATGGTGCTTGGTACATAATTACAGTTCAATATATGTCTGTTGAATGAGTTGAATAAAGGAAATGAATAATGTCATCAGTCTAGTAGAGGAGGTAAGAAAAAGCAAAATATATGAGATTATTTTCAAATTATGACAATTGCTCTGAATAAATATAATGCCCTAATTTCTGACAGGGAATAATAGAGGGAAATGTTCTTTTTTATTTGTAACATCTGTCATAACCACTTTTGGTAAAGTCTTGCCTAAATATGACTATTAAAATAATAATGTAGCCCTAACCGGTTTTGCTCAGTGGATAGAGAGTCTGCCTGCGGACTGAGAGGTTCCAGGTTCGATTCCGGCCAAGGGCATGTACCTTGGTTGTGGGCACATCCCCAGTGAGGTGTGTGCAGGAGGCAGCTGATCGATGTTTCTAACTCTCTATCCCTCTCCCTTCCTCTCTGTAAAAAATCAATAAAATATATTTAATAATAATAATAATAATAATAATGTAACATAATTTGTATGGTAGAGAACATTTTTTTTATAATTAGCTTATTGGAGTAGTTTAAGGGTGGTCCTTGTAAAAAATATCAACTATATTTGATTAGTGCCTGTCAAGCACCTTGCACTGTCCAAGATTCTGAAATCACGGCAATGAAGAATACAAACACAGTGAGGCTCCTGGCTCCTTCCTGCTCTGGGCATCCCAACTATGGAATCCTGGGATGATTCCCAAGGTCACTGACTGCAGATGTGTGAATCAGGAGCAGCGGTTCTCAACCTGTGGGTCGCGAACAATAAAAATACATCCTGCATATCAGATATTTACATTACGATTCATAAGAGTAGCAAAATTACAGTTATGAAGTAGTAATTTTATGGTTGGGGGTCACCACAACATGAGGAACTGTATTAAAGGGTTGCGGCATTAGGAAGGTTGAGAACCATTGCAGGGTCAGGATTCAGGGCAGATACATCATAAAAATTCTTTAAGACACATTTAAGGTCTAAGTTATCCTTCAATCTAATAATAATAGCTATTCCAACACTCATCTATAGCTTAGAAATCCAGTCTAGGACAATTTTTACACTTTGTTTAAAATTTCTGAGTTTTAATTCCCTAATTAGTAAAACAAGGGTATCAGACTAGTTCCTGGATACCTGAGTAGTTCCTAGGTGTTTGCTTGCCTGAGTATAATTTGATTTTTTAAAATATATTTTATTGATTTTTTACAGAGAGGAAGGGAGAGGGATAGAGAGTTAGAAACATCGATGAGAGCGAAACATCGATCAGCTGCCTCTTGTACACCCCTCACTGGGGATGTGCCCACAACCGAGGTACATGCCCTTAACTGGAATTGAACCTGGGACCCTCCAGTCCGCAAGCTGACGCTCTATCCACTGAGCCAAACCGGTCAAGGCTGATTTTTTTTAATGGAATTTGCTAAAATTCCAAGTGAGAGAATAATAAAATGTATAGTGCATTTTGAATCTGTTTGCTTTCTAAAATGGGGATATTATTTTTTTAATGATTTCACCACTTCTATTCCTTACCCTAGATTTATATTATTTCACATTAAAAAAAAAAAACAAACACTTGGGTGCAAGTTTTCAATTACTTTTCTCTAATATGACTGCACAATTTATAATAGAGAAAAATTGGGGGCATTCATTTTCTTTTGTAATGGGGATGGTGGTGGATATAGTCAATGAATGTGTCTTTTTACTTGTCTTATTTGTTGGTTTTTGTTGTGTGTTTTTTTATTGTTTTTAACCATTGGAAAGCAGAAATCGGGAGCAAATTTTTTCTGTTTGGCAATTCTCCCATTATAAAATTCCTTCTGTATAGCAGGTCTTTTAAGAAAACAGTAGGCAGATACTTAAAATTAGATGATAATTGCCTTCAGTTTAGTGACTCACTCCTCAGGAAGTGCTCTTTCCTGTTTACATTTTAATTTTTGATTTTTCCAGCTGGCCTAAATGCTTAGAGGTAAGCATAAGAAACCTGGCAGTCTGTAGCGTACACTGTGTGAAGCCATCTGTTTGTGTGGTACAAAAGGCAGCTCTTTGGGTGCCACTTTCATCACTGTGGAAAGGCAGCATTTATTCCTCCCCAGTCATCTCCTCTCATTGCATTCCCCATCAGTTCCCCCATTCAGTGGAAGACCCAATTAATGTCAGGGACAGCGGGTTTGACAGCTTGCCAACACAGGTGTGCTGCAACTGCTCTTCTGTTTTTATTTTCCCTTCTATATAAGGAAAGAGAAAGAGTATATTTTCCATCACAGAGCAAAGGATCTGACAGAATATCTGATGTATTTTTTTTAAAAAAAATAAAGCTTGGGAAATATAATAAAAGTGTATTTTATTTTGTAAGACAAATATTTATTCAGTTTATTATAATATCTAAAATGATAACTACTCACTAATTAATTTAATGATAAACGTGACTAAATATATGTTATTTTTCAGCAAATATATGTATACCAAGCATAGAAAATGAGTAAGGTATCAAAGGTTCATTAACCAGTGATGAAGAAAGAACTCTATAAATAGCACATAAAAAACATGAATATAAATGTATAACATAAACCATAACATCCTATATAATGAAAGGCTAATATGTAAATTGTCCCCTTGACCAGGAGTTCAACCGGGAGTTCAACCAGGGGACAGGGCCAGAGGCCAACCGCCCAAGGCCCCTCCCCCCCAGCACTGGCAGATCGGCCCCCATTGGGGCGGGCTGGCCAGACCCCACCTGTGCACAAATTCATGCACCAGGCCTCTAGTAATTACTCTAGCAAAATATGTGTGGCATGCTGTGGAGGCATGCTGGAGGAAGCCATGTGTTCTGCTGGGGTCGTGAGGAAAAGTTCATGGTGAAGATGATATTTAGCTTGGCTGTGGAGGAGGAAAAGTGTTCAGGAAGAGGGATCTGACATCAATGATATAAAAGCAGTTTGGGTGACACTCAGAGACCCAAAATGGCAGAACATGCTAGGCAGGGATCATTTTATTGAACCTAGGGCTAGTAAGGAGAAGAAGATATGACTATGAAGTACTATGAGCTACTAGTAATTATTCTATGCCATGCTAAGCAATTGGATCTTATAATGCAGGCAGTGGAGAACCACCAAAGGTTTCTGAAACACTATCTATATAGAATTCTAATCTAATAGGGAAGTAAATGTAAAGGAATAAGTTACAGTAATAGAGATCTTGGAACATTGAGATCCCTGATGACATACATCAATAGAAAAACATTAAAAAATTATTAAGCACCTGCTAGGTGTTCAATGCTGGGGATAACATGAATTTAACAAGATCACTTACCTTGAGAAATTTATAGGCCAGTGGAGAAAGCTAGATATGTAAATATGAATATAACAATATAACTTAGAAAAATACTTCTTGGAGTTTGAAAAAAATAGTGACTACAGTGCCACTGAGTGCTGTGAAGTGTCTGGGGATATAATAGAGCAGACCACCTTTGAATGTTCCAGGTAAATGGAAATGTTCAAAAACAAAGAGTGAGGTAGGTGATGTGAATGGGATATTATAGTCTAGTCAGAATGGATAAAATAAAACAATTCAGTCTAGAGATTTTGCCTGGAGGAATAAGAGTATGGTACATATAAGCAAGACGAGGAAGGATAGATTTGGAATGAGGAAAAAAACTTGCTGTGTTTAGTTTGGAGCAAATTAAAGTTGAAATTACAAGAGATAGTCAGGAATGTAGTTAGACCTCAGGAGAAAGGAGAAAATCTGAAGATATTTATTTGGGGGTCAGCATCATAAAAGTAGTAGAGTCATGGAAAAGTATGAAATTAAGTAAGAAAAATATGTAGGGTAAAAATAGAAGAAATGCTAAAAGAAAGAAGACACTGTCGATAAGGAACAGTTGGAGGGGAGATAGAAATGAAAAGGCACACCACAAAGGGCAAGGAGGAGAGGTTTTGAGAAGTGGGATGAGCAATTGATTTGCAGTTGGTTACCGGCCACTCTAGAAAAATCACTTCCACTAGATGGGTAGCATAGCACATTGGATTTTAATGGTAATTTTAACTAAGAAGAGAATATTTGTAAGAAAGTGGAAACAAAATAAACAGTAATGTTTTAAAATGTTTGTTGGGAAAGAAAAGATGAATAATGGTAATTACTTAAGGGGTTAGATTTTAAAGAAAAAAAAGTAGATGGATATATTTGAATATCTATTTTAGGAATAGCAGAAGTGAGTCAAAAAGGGAAGGCTGAACATTCAGCAGGGAGGGACATAAGAACAGTGTGGGGCCTGAGGTCATGATTAGTCATTAATTCACCTCAGGGTGTCAGTCTTGGTCTCTTTCCTGAGGTAGGTATGCTGGTGTAAACATGAGTAATATGTTCTAGGTAGGTGTTTTCAGCTAACAACTCTATTTTCCCTGTAATATATGAAAGATAGTTATTTTATGAAAATGAAAGGGTTATATTAATAGGGTCAGATGAAGAAAAATGATGGTAGTTTGAAACATTCACTGGGAAATAGGATCAGAAGGAGACTACAGAACAGTATGAAATAACCAACCAACCAACCAAACAGCCTTAGTGATCTATTTACTTGTGTTTTAAGAGCATATCTCTGTAGTCAAACAACTGGGTTTCAATCCTTGATCTGGCCCCAATTTAGCAGTATGACTTTGGGCTAGTAACTTAGCCTCTCTAAATGTTTCCATGTGCAAAGTGAGCATAACAAATATGAGATAATATATATAATTCTCTTGAACTTTAATCTTTTAGAATTGTACTCTAGTTACTTTAGACCTTAGGAAATGGAAAACTTAAGAATCAGTCAGCCCCTGGTCTATGTGGCTATTTGTTGGGTGTTGTCCTGTGCACCAAGAGTTTGCTGGTTGGATTCCTGGCGGCCAGGTCACATGCCCAGATTGTGGGCTAAATCTCTGGTTGGGTCATGCAATAGGCAGCCAAACAATGTTCAGCTCTTGCATTGATGTTTTGTTGTTGTTTGTTTGTTTGTTTTCTCTCTCTCCCTCTTGTTTCCTCTCTCTCTAAAGATTAATACAAATTATTTTTAACAATTAGTCAGAAGACAATAGCAAAAATGAGGAATTAAGATGATTAAACATATAAGAAAACTGAGGGGCTATCTTAATGGAAGGATTTGATCTATTCAGTGAATTTTTCTCCTGTCCTTTACAAAGTATACAAAAATGAGTAACATTTTTTCATTATCAATTTAAAAAGAATTAAAAATAATAAAACTGGCTGGTTTTCTTCAGTGGATAGAGCCTCAGCCTGTGGACTGAAGGGTCCCAGGTTCAATTCTGGTCAAGAGCACATGCCTAGGTTGCAGGCTCGATCCCCAGTAGGGAGCATGTAGGAGGCAGCCAATCAATGATTCTCTCTCATCATTGATGTTTCTATCTCTCTTTCCCTCTCCCTTCCTCTCTGAAATAAAAATATATATTAGAACAAATGATAAAACTTATGTACAGCAGAAAATATTAGTGTTAGATGTTTAAAAAAACTATCTGAGAGTAAATTATATCCCATGAACCTTACAAAATAAATAGTAGTCTGTATATTGGGAACTGAGACAAATGGGCCACAATTTTTATGTATCCTAAAGAGTTAACTGAGTCATGAAGAGAGAAACAGAAGGAATGGGTTGAGAAAGAAGAATAACTCACTGAAGATAAATTCCTAGGTTCTGATCATCTTTTCTGAGTCTTGATATAAATTTTATGAGGTATATTTATAATTTCTTTAATAGCCAAAAATTATATGACTCATAATCCATCCTTTGTATCTCCTACCTAGATATCACTGTACCATATAATTGGGATAAAGGGAATACATGCCAATCACCCAACTAGATTGTAAATCTTTTAAAGCAAGGAATGCCTTCTGCACATTACATCTGCCATTATAAATAATTGCTCAAAATAATCTCTCAATATATGTCAAATGCATGGATGGACAAATTAACTAATTAAGCACTATAAAATATTATAAAGCTGGATGGTTTTATGTGTACTTTCCACATTGTGTATGTAAATGCACACTGTAAAATCAAGGTTGCAATAAATCTAAGATTTTATCATGTGTGAGTCATGAGAAGTGGTTTCCACTGTTCACCACCTTAGGCAGTGAAATATCAAAATCCTTTCGTTGGCTTCAAGAGTAAGTTTGGAAGATGAGCTGCTCAAGGTCTACCTGTGCAAGAAAAAAGTTATACGTTTTCTTCACGTGCCCTTGACTTCAGAACATAATATAAGGAAGTATGTCATTACTAAAGCTACCAAGAAAATATATCACCTACCTAATGTATATTAAACCTGCCTCCTTTAAATCTTTTCTATCAGGTGTTTGATGTGTGAGTCCATTTTTTTTCAACAGTTGGTATCTATTACCCTGAGAAGAAGTGAATGATACACTAACCAGTTTAAAGCAATCTTTCCAGAGAAGAAAGACAATTTTAGAATATTTCTATTTATTTTAAGAGAGAGAAGTGAGAGGGAGACAAAGAGAGAGAGAGAGAGAGAGAGAGAGAGAGAGAGAGGAAAACATTGATGTGAGAGTAAATTAGTGGCTGCTCCCTGCTGGGAATCGAGGCCAGGACCCCGGCATGTGTCTTGACCAGGAAGCGAACTGGCAACCTTTGGGTTCACAGGACAATGCTCCAACCAATTGAGCCATACCAGCCTGGGCGAGGACATTTTATTAAAAAGAGTCTGCATCTAGAGAATTTAAAAATAAGAAACATATTGTCAGATTGAAATTGGAGTTAGGCTAACACCTACTAGAGGAAGGATCAATAGGACCCTGGATGAAAAACAACAAAAGAAAATCACTTCAACATTTCCATAATATCCTTCTTAATTACTGCGTTCTGCCATTACTGATTTTGACTGCATGAAGAGGTAAACACAATAAATTATATCTCATATGAATAGCCAAACAGCATCAGAACAGCAGTCATTATCTAAATGCATTTTGCATTAACTTGCCAGAAGATACTCAATGACTCTAAGGATTATGAATTCTATAACAATTAAAATCCAAAATAATAGATGAAGGTTCTGAAGGTGATTGTTAGACTGCTGCACGGTGATTTCCTGTTTTCAGAAAAAAAATGGTATTAATGGATTTTGAGGTACAGATGAAAAAACAAACCAATAGCGGATATATAAAATCTTGCATCTTGGTGAAATGCTAGTTTCAAGCCAATGGTATTCTCAAGGTTGGTAGTAGTTGCTTCTACGAAATGCAAAGGCTTGAATAAATTTTTTTACTTCAGCATTATTGAATATTTATAGTCAGGTTCTCCAGAATGAGAAACTTTTTCTATATAAAAAAACCCTTATTCATTTTCAAAATGAATTGGTCATCTAAAGTCACTTGAAACTGTGCTATCCCCTTTGAAAGAAAACTATCAATATTATGGCATGCTTACAAATTTGGATGTCATTTAGTTCAGATAAATTTTGTTATAATTAATAACAGTCTACATTTTCTGAACACTGTACATTGCAGAATATTTCACATATGTTATTATAGTGGATCCAAACAAGAGTCCCAGCTTTTTATACTCCATATATCAAATGAAAAGCATCATTTAAAATTGAAATATCTACAATAATAAAAGGATAATATGCCAATTAGACTGGACATCCTTTCGGACGAAGCCAGGGCTGGAGGGAAGCCCGGGTCCCAGGTGTCTGCTGGTGGCTGAAAGGAAGGCTGGGTCCCGGGTGCCAGAGGGAAGCTGGTGCCAGATGCCCGGGGAAGGAAGGCCTACTCTTGCACAAATGTCGTGCATCAGGCCTCTAGTATTGTATAAAGAGTGGTAAGTGTGAGATCAGTGTCTCATCAGAAATATAAGTGAGGCATAAGAATCTATAGATTTATTTTCTTCTTTTGGGAAATGTATTTGTTATACATGTGTGACTTGAAGACAAAGTAGCCTCAGGCAAAATGAAGGGATGCTGAGCTTGCCTTTCAAATCCCCATGCTAGTCTTTCTGCTTTGACAGCCACTAATTCAGCTGAAACATGGGCTTTTGAGAGCTCACCAATGTGACAGATCCTGGGTAAGATTACTTGCCTTTGTCTTTTGGACTATTCTCATCCAACAGCATCGTTTAGCAGGTGGCCAGGATTGTCAGATACCAGATCTTTCCCTGGGTCATCTGTGTGCTTAGAAACATAAGAGTGAAGAGAGGAAGAGCTATCAAAACAGGCTTATGATCACTGCCTGTGTTTATCATTTATTAGCTCTGTAGTACTAGGCACTTATTTAATATCTCTGAAGTACTGATTGCTGATTCATAGCATGAAGATTAAAATGCCTATATTGCAAAGTTTTTGATATGATAAGAGAATATAATAGCAAATCACCTGTGAGATAATAGAAAATATATATTGGTCTCCGTCCTTTTTTCCTGGCACAGAGCACCTGAAACCCTTGTAATTACCTAAGTAATAAGAGTACAAGCAGCATCTTTTTTTCACAATGTTTATTCTTTGACCCTAGTTCCTAATACAGGGCTCCTGAAACCCTTAAAATTTTCTGGGTGATAAGAGAGTCTTCTGTTTTAATAAAGCAACTCTGATTGGGCTTCTGGATGGCTCCTGGTTACTAAAAAACCAAGTTATAATTAGAAGCATGGAACAGATTAATGGATCTCAGAGAAGGCAGGGGTTGGAGGTTGGCTGGGGAGTGATTACCCTGGGAAATTTATATGCATATATGTATGTATCCATAGCTCATGGGCAGACAATAGAGTGGTGAAGGCCTGGAAGTGGCAGGTGTGGGGTGGAGGGGGCAAATGGAAAAACAACACAAAACAACAACAACAAAAACAATAAGCAAAGGGAACATCTGTAATACTTTCAACAATAAAGATAAATTAAAAAAACACAAAAAATAAATAAAAACAATGATGATGATAGCTAGCATTTACTGAGTGCTATTGATTAGATTCTATCAATTGACACTTTCAATTCCTTAAAGAAAGTACACATTATTATTTCTATTTACCTAAAAGAAAACCATGGCTCAGAAGAATGAAATGATTTACATTTGCAGCTGAATGTGACTCATCAAGACTCGCCCCTTGGCACTTGACTTTAGAGTGGATGATTGTTGCCATTTCCCTTAGTTCCAGAAGAGAAAAGGATGCCAAAGGGTCACTTCAAAATGTGGATTGTTTTGTTGTCTATACTGATGTTTAATTGGTGTGTATATAGGGTGTCCCAAAAAAATGTATACACACACTTTGAATAATTATAAAGGCAGTGTTTATTAAAATACATTTCATTTTAAAATTGATTTAAAGTGTGTATACATTTTTGAGGATACCCTGTATTTTCTCAGCTTTTTAATGTCAATAACCAGTCCATAAAAAAACACATATTTTGACTTTTAGCCTATTATATATGCAAAGATAGACTGGTATAAAAGCTCATTTTGAGGCTGGTTTCTGCTTTCAAAGAAAGGAAACAAAACTGTCAAAACCAGTGGTGAACTGTAGGCAGGCTGCAACCAAAGGTGGCACGGTAACAGCACTCTGACAAATAGAGAGCTAGAGTCAACATGAAAGTGCAGTGAGACAGCCTTAGGTGGAAGCTGATTTAATGGTATTCTCAGTGCGCAGCAGTGTGGCGTGCCTTTGCAAAGCTGATCTGTTTATCTCCTTCTCTGCAGCAAGTAGAATTGTGCTGGGGCTCTGTCAGCAAAGCAAAGCTTGCTTATGGGTGGTGATGCTGTGGAGCGGAGCTTTCCATAGAGGTCCAAGCAGAAATGCCACACTCCCAGCACAGTGACCTTGGTAATCAAATACTTACTTTGGGAACTTCATGTTTCCCAAAAATTCTGTTGTTTATTGAATATGGAAGGCAAATCTTTAGTCTCTAAATAACTAAATTCTTTTTTAAAAATATACTTTTATTGATTTTTTACAGAGAGGAAGGGAGAGGGATAGAGAGTTAGAAACATTGATCGGCTGCCTCCTGCACACCCCCTACCAGGGATGTGCCTGCAACCAAGGAACATGCCCTTGACCGGAATCAAACCTGGGACCCTTCAGTCCGCGGATGGATGCTCTATCCACTGAGCCAAACCAGTCAGGGTTAACTAACTAAATTCTAATGACTTCACACATCATTGGTAAAGAGAAACCCTGATAACCATATCTCTAGGGCTGAAGTGAGTTTTCCCTTTTCTGCCCTAGTTCCTGAAGTAAAAACTCTATTGAACTATTTCATTGCCTGTCACCACTTTGCAGCACTGGGCTTAACTGACACTTCCCAAAATTTAGATACAATCTAGGTAACTATAGACTATAATTTATAGAACTGTTATAATGGGTTGAGACATATGAAACTGTCAATATTTGACTGTTTTTGACCCAGTTTCTCCCTTTTTTTCACACATTAAACATGAGGCTGGCATGCTGTTGGTCAAGCCAGTGAGAAGGTCTCTGTCTTCTTTATAATCAATGTCTGAAATCCCCTAACCTCCTGCCACAGAATCTCCAGGGGCAGACTGCTTCATGCACACTTCCTGTGCTCCCATTTTAGGGAACATATTTATTTTTAGACATTCAAGATAATATATATGATGAAATGTGTCCAGCCATAAAAAAAATAAGGAAACCCTGTCATTTGCTATACGATCTATGGATGGCATTTGAGAGTATTTGGTAAAAGAAATAAGCCACATAACATAGGACAATTATCACTTGGTATCACTTATATGAGAAATCTAAAATGGTCAAACTCATAGAAGCAGCGAGTAGAGTAGAATGGTGATTGCCAGAAGCTGGAGGGATGAGGAAATAGGCTGGTATTAGAAAGAAAGCAAAAGTTGGTTATGCAAGATGAACAAGTCCTAGAGATCTATTGAACAGTGAAGGGTGATAGGAGGGAAAGACAATAAGGGGAAGATCTGGCTGGTGTGGCTCAGTTGTTTGAGTGTGGTCCCATGCACCAAAAGGTTGTCAGTTCAATTCCCGGTCAGGGCACATGCCGGGTTGTGGGTTTGATCTCCCGCCTGGGTGCATGTGAGAGGTAACACACTATAGTTTCTCACATCGATGTTTCTCTCTCTTTCCCTCTCCCTTCCTCTCTCTCTCTAAAGTCAATAAAAATATGCGTATTTTTTTTAAATCTTTAATTTCTTTATTGGTTAAGGTATTACAAGTGTGTCAAGGTATTACAAATTGGTTAAGGTATTACAAATATGTGTATTTTTTTTAAAAAAAGACAATATAGGGTAGAGTGGCAAAGACACCATCTGAGAGAGAAAATCTGGGACCCACTACATTAGTTGATGACATCTTCCCCACTGTTCTACCTTCCTCCATTTCTTCCCATAGAAGAAATACCACTCTTATTCCTGAGACTCTGGGTTGTGAGTCTTGTCCACATTGCTCTTTTCAAAACCAGAATGGCTAAGAAGCCACTTTTAGGGAAACTTGCTATTCAGAAAAGAAATGAGGATATATCAAGGTAAACAAAAATGAATGGTGTGCTCACTTTGAGTTTACCAGGAAGCTGAGGGAAAGTTCCTGATTCAAAAATCGTCTGTCAGTCCTCTCCACCAAAATGTGGCCTACATGATATTTCACCAACGTCAAGGACTGTGGTCACATGTGACTCTGGATTCATTATTTTTGCTGAGTAATTAAAGTATGTGCAGAGTTCTACAAAGGAGGCATGATATAAAACTGCACAGAGAGGAGAAGCGCCCTTCATTTCTCTGGACCTGAAGTGCTTTGTGTAAGGATGAAACACCATTTGGGATCCCCTGCTACATTTCACCACCCTCCCTCCATGTCCTGTCCTCACTTTTGGATGCTACATGACACCAGGACTCAGCCCAGCAACCTGCACATGCTCTGCCTTGTGGTTTCTAGTGGGCAAAGGAGAACTACAGGGTGTCACCGAGAGGATGGCCACTGTATAAGTTCCAGGACTAATAAGAACCATTTAATATTTTTATAAGTAAAAAAAGCTAATAACAAAAAGTGGGTAGTATAATTTCAGTTTTGTAAAACTAGAAAACAGCATGTGTATTTATGAATGCTTGACTAAAATATAAAAATTGTTGAGAATAATTATTTCTGTGTTGATAGGGTTATGATGATTTTATTTTCTTTGTTGTTTTTACTGATTTCTCTAAATGTCCTTCAAAGCTATAGTAATCACATAGTCTGTTAAAAAAAAAAAGTAGAAGACTTGATGGTAACACATGACCCTGTGTTGTTGATGACAGTGGTTATTTACGAGTGACAGGGTTGTGGATGATCTATACTTTCACTTTTATAATTTTGGGGTTGTCTAATTTTAACTGTTGAAATGAGCTATTCATAATTCATTAACTATATTTAACAACACAATTTTAAATTCAAACAAATATTATTATTATATATACATTATTGATTTCAGAGAGGAAGAGAGAGGGAGAGAGAGATAGAAACATCAATGATGAGAGAGAATCATTGATTGGCTGCCTCCTGCACATCCAACACTGGTGATCGAGCCTGCAACCCCGGACATGTGCCCTGACCAGGAATCGAACCGGGACCTCCTGCTTCAGAGGTTGAAGCTCAACCACTGAGCCACACTGGCTGGGCTAAATATTATTTTATATGAAAAGTTAGGAGTATGTTATTCAGTCCATTGAAAGTTAATTTTTGGGCTAGTGGGACTATCTAAATTACTTCCACTTTTTACACATTCTTAGACTTTTCTTTCCAGATAATTTGCAAGAAAATTGAAAATGGTGAATGTGTGGCTGGCTGGAGAATGTTAGAAGTCGTAAGACCCCAGTGGTTATATAAGATATACCTTTGCACGTGCACCATGTTCTTGCTGTGCATTAATGCCCAAAGACTGGCTTCTGAAAACTGAGAATGGCACAGATAGCTATTCTTTAACTGCTATTCTATCCACTTGCCATTGGTTCTTCTATCTACTTCTCAGGATGAACCAGAAAAGTAGGAATTTGCAACTTCTGAATGTTCCACATGCTGAGCTTTCTCCTTATCTGAGCACCACAAGATTGAATGTAGGAGGTGAGGCAGTATCTCAGTGTCATTTTTTATGGGGAAGGGAAGCAGTACTTTCTGCCTGTGACCATTGCCTCTAGAAGCAACTCACATCCCTTCTTCCCATGGAGGCCTTTTCTCCTTATTCCTTTCAGGCATGGCATTTTCAGATTTCACACATAAATCTTTTCTCAGTCCAGGACATAGGCACAGTGATTCCCCGTAGTGACTTAAAAGTGCAGATTGACAACGTAGCTTAATTTCTCCATATCACTATGCATGTTTATGGGCTATCTGCCCCAAAATCTGAATCAGTGAATGATTAAAAAATACAAATTAATCTTAACAATCAGTCTTAACATATAATTAGAAAGGTGAGTTGGAAAGTACATCAATAGATGTTATCATTATACTAGGGGTCCAGTATACAAACTCATAAACCTTAAAAGGAATTGTGGGCCATGAGGCTGCGGTGAGCACAGGGGCGGGTCTCAGCCCACCCTTTACTCCCTCACCCGGCCCCTCCCAACCTGGCCCCTGGTTCCCTGTCTATCAGAAGCCCTGCTCCCGCTGCTGCCGCTCCCACATGCTGACGGTGCCTGGAGTGATTGGGGCCAGCACCAGCAGTGGGTGCGAGTGGTGGCTCTGGCGCCCGTGGCAGGTGAGAGTGGGGCCGGAGCCAGCAGCAGGTGCAAGTGGTGGCTGCTGCCCTGATCACCCCTCAGGAGCAGGGGGAGGTGGGAGAAGCCCTGAAGGGCGATCAGGGCTTGGAAGCCACTACTTTGCACTTTCTGCTGGTTCCGGCCCCGTTCCCACCTGCGGCTGCGAAAGACCCGCATGGGACCTTTTTGTAGTGTAGACATTTTGGGGGTGGCGTGGAAAGCAGCAGGTATGAGCGGCAGCTCTGGTGCCGCAGTGGGTGCAAGCACCCGGCGGGACTGCGGTGCACTGGAGCAAAGAATTTTCAGTAACCGTCAGAGGCTCACCCCAATGATAGTGACGGGTACTCCTCCGTGGTCTGGCACCCCTGCTCATCTGCTCCACCATCCTGCCACTGCTAATGCCCGCCATGTTCTGCACTATGCCGCCTGCTGCTGATGCCCTCCATGTTCCTCACACGCCCCCTGGTGGTCAGCGCACATCATAACAACTGGTTGTTCGGTTGTTCTGCCGTTTGGTCTATTTGCATATTAGGGAGATTTTATATATATGTATATATATATATATATTAAAAATTGATTGATTTGAGAGAGAGGGAAAAAGCCCACATTGATTCTTTGTCTTACTTATTTAAGCATTCATTGGTCGCCTCCTATATGTGCCATGACTGGAGATTGAACCCACAACCTTGGCACATTGGGACGGTGCTCCAACCAACTGAGCCACCCGGCCAGGCTGTAACATATATTGATAGAAAAATGCTTCTTACAAAACATCATCAGAAAATGTACCTTTCCATATAGATTAACTTTTCTATAGCTGAAGATAAAAACATTATGAACATGGAAACTTTTATTTTAAGCATTTTTCTTTTTTTTTCTCCCAAAACATATTACCCTCTACAATAGTGCACAGAGAGAATGTTAACATTTTAATGGATTTAAAAGCATTATGATGAACATCAATTCATGGACTAATTTCCAATGTAATGTGCCTCCTTCACAGACTATTGAAGAGGAAGAATTTTCACTTATGGCCACTGCGGGCTTTTTGGTAGCATGTGTGTGGTCGATATAAAACAACAATAAATCTAAGCACCACTAAGGGAAGCTTTACATACTGGCACGACTGCACTGCTCTTTTGAATCAGAGCTAATCACAGTGACCAACAGTCCTGATGAGACTGCTACTGTGGGGTTCCTTGGAATATAGGACTTTCAGTGCTAAGATGAGGACATTTTCAGGAAAAGTAGGAATTTATTTATCCTCATGTTCATCCCCTGCAGCACAGTGATGCATGTGAAGAGGGCAGAGGGACTGGTGTTATTTTCTCCTAACATGCAGAGTTGTGAGACTAGATTGCTTTTATTTAGTTGGTTAATTTACATTTCTTCCTTTCATCAGCAGTGCTCTCCTGTATTGTGATTTCTTGCCACTGCTATTACCAGCCTAATTTACCATCTTCTCTTCTAATCTGTTTCTCCTCTGCTGCCTATCACCTCTGCTTTGTCTCGCTTTTCTATCTTCTTTTCTTCTCCACTGCACACACTCCCTCCTGTTATATCCTCGCACTTCTCATTCTTATTCTGGGGTTTTTGCTGCTTATCTCAGCCTTCCCTAGATCACATTTGAATTTTAGATCTCTTCTGCCAGTGAGATTCTTCTTACTTAGTAAAACTAACCCGTAGGACACAACATGTGCTGTCTTTGTCTTGCTATTATTTTTAACCATATTCCATGTTCTGGGCTCTCAGTTATTCTTCCAAGGGTATTTCTATTCTAGCAGGTGATATTCTCAGAGCTCTGACTTCCAAATGAGGGTGTTCTCATGGTGTGGCCAACAAATACGAATCTTTCACAAGTCATTGTAAGTGTTATACGGAAAAGTAAATTCATGTTGAGTAAGTTTGAGAAACACGAGATTGGGTGCATGGAAATAGGTATGCTATGGGAAGCTTTCCCAGACCCAGGGCTGTCCACTGTGGATCACCAATCTGAATCTTCAAGTTCCCCAATGTGTAGTTGTGAGAGGCTGCATTGAACATTGCCAGGGTGCCACTCACCATATAGTCACTGAAGACAATGAATAATATGGCATTTTCCCTGGCAGATGGCAATGAAGTGTTTTGAGGAAGCAGTATTTTTTGCCAAATTGTAGAAAGTCTTTGAATTTGGTAGAGATGGAACTGCAAGCAGGGTTTTCAAAACTTTATTCAAGGAACATCTTATGGGCAGCTGTTTTAGGCACCGAAACAAGGAAAAGTAGCTTTAATAATTTCAAAGCATATGTAAGCATTTCCTTTATCATCTGATCATTATTACCATCTCCTTCTTTAGTGATTGGTTATATATTGTATAAAAAATAGAGTAGGTAGAATGGCAGATATCATTGTGAGAAGCCACAGGCACGAGAAGATATATTTCTCAATTCTCCCCTGTCCATTATCTGCTATCAAATTTTCTATTAGTTACAATGTAAATGTAGATGACCAAGCAGCTTTAAATCTAGGCAATATGGGAGGCCAGCACTTCTCACTCTTAGCAGTTCACATTGCACATGATCTGCATTATAAATTCTGTGGAGCCCTGCCAAGCATCCCATTTCATTTTATTTAATGTAGTTCAGTGTATTTGATACTGTGCTTTCCAAACTTGTTTTATTACAGAATACCACAATGCTTTAACACTTCATTGTAATATGTGGCATTAGAGCTCATTTTGGGAACTGGCACAATTTATTTTGCCTCCTTTAGAATTTTCTTCTTTTATGCCCCTTACCTGCAAATGCCACTATTTTTACTACACTGTGGGATTTCAGGACATTTTTTATACATAAGAAAAATATTTTCTTTTTACTTAAGTAAAAAGTATTTTAAAGGAGAATGAACTAATCTCTTTGACAGAGTGATTTAAGAACAGTTATGCCTGATAAAATAGTTGTATTACTTTTTATATCCACATCTTTTCAAGTTATATTGTTTTATGGTGAACAGCTTGGGAAACACAGGAATAAATTGCTGAAATAAATTTTGTTTACAAATTTAATATACACTTATCATTATTGAAAGAAATAATTTGTCTTCGGAAATAATACTGTCTAGGGCACAGAGGAGGAAAATCTCTTGACTAAAGTTAAGGTTTCTGAAACAGATGGATCATCAATATTTTATAATGTCTTTTTCATATTTAAGAGTCCAAATGCTTTATAAGTGTCAGCACAGTCTGCGTGAAATCTCTGTTAGGTAAGTGATAGGCACAGTTTAATAAGCCATTTCACAATTTGAAAACTGAGCAACCTGAAAGCTCATTTTCTGACTCTAATTTGTTGAGAAAAAATCCTTGCCAAGATGAATATTGATCAGAACGTGAGGAGGTACAGATCCATAATGGAGAACTGAGAAAAGACTCAAAAGAAGGTGATTGTGTTTGCTCCAGATAGATGATGCTTCTATGGGAGGGCCCTGAGTCAGAGACACCTGGGGTCTATTGAAATGTGATTTGTTGATCTAACCACAAGAGCTGGATTAGGTAGGTCTGCAGTGTAGCCTAATCATCTGCTGATGAAAGAAGCTATCCATGTGATACCTGTTACCGTGAAGTTTGAAAACCACTGCAATAAAGTGGTTAATGGCCAGGGTGCCTCTATTAAGTATTGGGTTTAGAAGATGAGGACATGACATGGGCATTGGAGCAGAGAAACAACAAGGGACTTATCTGCATCACCTAAGGTAAAGGCCAAGGCAAGTTTCTGGAGTGGCCATTATTTTCTCTCCATTTGTAAAGGAGAATGAGGTGAGGACTAAGGATGGAGAGTGTGGAGATGATCCTAAGATTGGAGATAGATGGCTTTGCACACTGACATAAGAGGAGGATGTGAGCAAAAACATACCCTATGCCATCTGAATTATGATCCTGTAGAAAGGTTAGCACCAGGGACACTTCCCTGAAGGGAAAATACCCAATGAGGGCTGGTAATCACTCAACCTCAGACTGTGTTAAGCATCACACAGGTTGCATGGATAAATAAGATGAGACTCTTTCTGAAGCCCCCAAAGTTGGAAGATATAAGGCTAAATCTAGAGTCTAACAGGATGTATTTCCACAGCAATTAAGTGTCAGGGCCTCACCTATCCAGGCTGAGAAGATTGATATAAATGGAGCCATTTCAAAATGGAGTCAAAGCTGCCATCCCAGAGGAATGGCTTTGTGTGTCTTACTTCTTGAACCATTAGAATGTTTGAACTGGGAAAAATCACCTTTGGACTGGGCCAAACCAACACTGTCTATAGACCATTGTTTGTAAAGCTAACAGGAGAGCTGGCCTCCTGACCACACAACTGATGATTTTGGACATTCTCTGATATCTAAAACCAGTAATGTGTAGCTAAGAAGTAATTTAGCTTAACACCAATGGAAATTCTTTTCTTCTATTTATATAATCACTTTCCTTCCTTTTCTCATGAAGACCTCTAGCTTTATCTCATATTTGGAAGATAATTTAGTTTTTTTACTGAATCTATGGCTCCCAATTGCTATTTTTTTTAACTCAAGCAAACACATGCTACTTCTCACTTAGTTTTTTGTTGTTGTTTTGTTTGTGTGTTTGTTTTTTAGGTTAGCAAAGCCTCATAAAGGAGGTGAGTTTGTGTATTTCAAAGTAAAAACCCAAGGATTTCTTTTTCTTTCTTTCTTTTTTTAAGATAGATCTTGAAAGGTGGTGCCTCAGACAAGGAGGAAGGGTTTAACTCTGAGAATTTGATTCAGATTTCTTGGCACCTCTGAGGGGACCCAGTGCATGGTTGGGAATGTCTCCCAGAGTCGCCCTGTGGTGGGAACTCCTCTAATGATGCCGCATGGAAAGGGACAGTGTCGGAAATGCTGTTCCCTCCCAGGGGCCTCCTGGGTCATTCAAGGATACAGCTGGTAGACAATAATAATCCTATTTTACCCTCTTAAATGCTAACACCCTTGTGAAGGGTAAAGTACTCAATCCATAGCAATTAACCTTTAATGAATCAAGGGGTAGAATTTTCTTGTAGAAACTACTGTTCAACTGGGCAACTGGGCAACCTTGGGCTGACACTGTGGCTTCACTGGCTTTTGAAGATTATTCAGAAAATCACAAACATCAGTTGTAGACAACTAACACCACCAAGTTGTCCTGTAGACATAGAGACTCAATGAATGTCACCCTTGTCTTTTACTAATTTGTGATGGTCATCATCTCATTATTACACAATGCCTGAGTTTGTTAACCATGACTTCTTGTCTCTGACGTGTTGGGTTACCTGTAGCTAGTGCAAAAGTCAGAATACATGTTAATCTCTTATATTCAAGCTGGCATATACATAACTGTCATATTCTTTTCTATGTTTTTATTCCCATATTGTTAAAAAACACTTTCCGTCAAGTACAGTTTTAATAAACAGCCCCAGAGCTCTGTTGAGAGTGATAGAATTTAGATTTGTTTCTACCTACATTAAGGAAATAGACTATTGTGACAATGTGATGTCTTCAAGGTAAAACAGCATAGTGTTCAGGTTTATTATAAACAACTAGAGGACCAGCGCACGATTAAATCATGTGTGTATAGGATCCCCTAGGCCTAGCCTGCCATCAGGGCCATGTCCACCACCCTTTGATGCCTCACATGCTCCATGGACGCTGCTGGCGCCCTACAAGGCTCTGCCAAGCTGCTGGTGCCCTGGGGGGTAGGCGGAGAGGGACCACAGACCCCTCCACCGCAGGCCTCATGAGCTCATTTGTGCCTGGCTGGTTCCCATTCCTCTCTCCCCAGTGTTGAGTGTCTGAGCCATTGGCTGCTCTGAACCCTTTGACTCTTTCCCTTAGTAATTGCTTTTATCTTCTGCCTCAATTCCTCTCCCAGCTTGCGCCCTCCCTCCCCCCCCACCCCCCCACACATGCCACCTCCCCTGGTGGGAGCACCTCAGCTTTCTACCTAGGGACCTGCTTGGCGCTCACCGCCCCTGCCCGCCTGGCACCCATCCCCAGTGCCCTCTTCGCTGCTTTGCTGAATGGCCCTGCCTGCCTGCCCCCTGCCTTGCTGCAATCGGAGCCTGTGGGCCATGGGAGGGAGAGGCGCTCCATGCACCTCCTGGTGACCAGTCTTTGGTCTTTACAGTGTTACAATCACTGGCTTTTTATATAGAGAGATTATACAAATTCCTTATCCACAATGAAATGTGGACACAATAGCTCAATAACATTAGCCTCTGCTGTTAGCCATGACAAGTAGTGGCGTGGGAAATTACTGTTGACCTCTCACAAGGGAAGTAAAAATAAAAGCAACACTCTAATTCACTACAGCCAAATAAACTTGTTACATTTTGTGTGTTTCTAAAGTTAATGAGATAGCTAACATTTCCTGCTATGCCAAGACAGACTTATAATAGGGAAATCTATAAAGGCTAAATCTAGAGTCTAACAGGATGTATTTCCACAGCAATTCAAACTTTCTTTTAATTAAAGTCATAGAGATTTGGGTTCCCAGTGTTCCAAAGAGCTCACATAAACAGAAAAGAATAATAGAAGAGGCAGAATGATGGAGAGAACTGCAGTATCACAAGTATTAGTTAAAGTGTTCCATATCAGGTAATAAGATGTGCTTCATCCTATTAAAAGACTAAAGCCAAGAGATAACCTATATAGAAATAGTATATAAAAGAACTATTAAAAAATGAAATATAACCAATAAAACATTGATAAAACTTAATCATCTGTCTTCTACATGGATAGCACCAACCCATGTAAACATTTAAACATAGATCAAAAGCTTGGGGGATGGCATTTTTATCCCAAGGGATGATGTAAGCTGGTTAGAAGAGGCCCATATATTATGTTTGAAGTAAGATCAAAAATAATTTTTATATATGCACTTTCAAAATTCACTCTGGTACTGCTGAGATATTAAGGAAATCTCTGAAGAAAGCAGCCAACATTTCTGGCTTTAGTTCAGGTGACCTAGTTTGGATCTAAGTACATGTATAACAGATGAAAAAGACAAAATGTGAAGGCAGTATTATAGTTGAGATTATTGTACACCCAAAACTCCACAAAATCAAATTTGTGGTTCCCATGGCAACTGTAACTCTGCCACACTTCACATTATAGTAATTACTGCAGTGAGAGCTCTATACTTACAGCTGTGAGATATTTGGGGCTGTAACTTCTTATCTATGGCTTGTGATACTTTCAGAAAAATTCTTATCTAGGGCTCTAGTTTTAAAGTTTGTATCTACTGAATGATGAATAATGTTGGCAAGTGTGAAAGAAATAGTTGAAAGATTCTTGTGGAAGAGAAGCCTGGAAAATTTGGTTTTATTTTTCAAATATATATAGTGTTTACTCTTTTTCACATAAAGGCACTTTGAGAGCACAGATTGGTAGTGTAAGAGGTTTTCTACCCAGTTACACAGAGTCTATATATAAATATGTTCATATAATACAGACACACATGCACGTGCCTACACTTAGAACCTGAAATGTAGTAAGCAATTTATATAACTTAAAATATTTATAAACAAAGATAACAACATTTTATAATGCTATAGAGTTCAATGAGAGATATAATAATTTTTATATCTTTTTAAAGAAGCTGGATATCATCTTTAGGAAGGTGGTGCTTGATTATGAAGTTAGGTCCCACACTTTGCCACCAACTAGATTATGACTTTGGCCAGTGTATGGACACTGTAAGCTTCTTATCCACCCACCATGATTCTTCTCTCACAGAATACCAAATGGGTTTGGATATACATCTTTCTCCAAGGGATCTCAAAGGAGAGTGATCCATTCCCAGCCAACATATTTTATCCTCTTTCCCTTAAGTGTTCTGATCTTGTAAGGTGACTCAGTTGTGGTCAATGAGAAATAAGGTCAATTTATAGGGGTAGTTCCTGGGAAAGGTCCTTTGACCCTAAATCATGGGACAGGAGGAGATAGTCTTCATCTGTGTACTGGGCATTGTCAAAGTTAGCTGGGTTGCCTAAACCAGCCTAGAAAAGCAGGTGGAAAGTCTTACCAACACCAAGAAAGTCAGAGGAGAGAGAGGAACAAAGCAGGATTCTTAAACACATCTGAGCCATATAAACATCTGGAAAACCTATTTTTCCTCTTGGTTTATCCATTATGGATGATATTAAATTCCTTATTTTTAAGTCAACTTAAGTAAGGGATTTTTATTATTGGCTGCCAAATTCATCCTTTCTGATATTATAAGTCATTAAACTCTCTGACTTTTAATTTCCTAATTTATTCTACATAAATAATAACACTGTCTTCCAGATAAATCAGAAAAATATTATGAACTAAAAAGTAAGTATATTGATATTTATGTATATATTTTATATGCTTAGTAGTGTGCTGGGGCCAGCTTGTACCAGCTCACAAGAGCCAATTTTCATTTTCTGAAACTTAGGAAGCTAGTTGAAATCACATCATTAGCTTAAATAAGTCATGATAAGATATTTATACAGTAGTGGCCCCTTATCCATGAGGTACATTTCAAGACCCCCAGTAGATTCCTGAAACTGCTTAGTACCAAATACTATATACTATATTTTTCCTATAGGTAGATACCTGTGATAAAGTATAATTTATAAATTAAGCACAGTAAGAGAATTACAATAATAGCTGATAATAAAATAGAGGGAGTTTGTGATTTCTTTTTGGCATATCTGAATTTTCAGCATCACTATTCTTTTTTTTAAATATATTTTTTTATTGATTTCAGATAGGAAGGGAGAGGGAGAGATAGAAACATCGATGATGAGAGAGAATCATGGATTGGCTGCCTCTTGCACGCCCCCTACTGGGGATCGAGCCCACAACCCAAGCATGTGCCCTTGACCAGAATAAAACCTGGGACGCTTTGGTCTGCAGGCCGATGCTCTATCTGCTGAGCCAAACCGGTTAGGGCAGCATCACTATTATTTTCTTTTCTTTTTTAAAATATATTTTATTGATTTTTTACAGAGAGGAAGGGAGAGGGATAGAGAGTTAGAAACATCGATCGGCTGCCTCCTGCACACTCCCTACTGGGGATGTGCCCGCAACCAAGGTACATGCCCTTGGCCAGAATCGAACCTGGGACCCTTAAGTCCACAGGCCGACGCTCTATCCACTGAGTCAAACCGGTTAGGGCAAGCAGCATCACTATTCTTATGCTTTGGGGCCATTAAGTAAAATAAGGGTCACTTGAACACAAGCACTGTGACACCAAGACAGTCCAACTGATAACTGCAATGGTTAATGGGCAGTAGCCTGTACAGTGTGACATGCTAGACAAAGGGGTGATTCATGTCTCAGGTGAGACATAGGAAAGACACGATATTTCATCATGCAGCTCCAAATAGATTCAATGTAAAACTTATGAATTGTTTATTTCTGTATTATTTTATTAAATCTATTTGGACTATGGTTGGACATGGGTAACAAATCAGGGGAAACAATCCCTTGGATAAGTGGGGAGTACTCTACTATGCATAAGGACTACATATCAAGGCTCTCCTGTACTTCAAAGAGCTGGCTGTTAACAATTTACCAGCATGCCATTATTCATATCTATCCTGGAAACAAAAGCAGAGGATCCCAGGATGTCTTGAATATCCCAAGAAAGAGATAATTTCTAGTTTTAATCCATACTTAGTTAATGGAGTAGTCAATTTTCTTCAGACATCTTCAATCTGTTCAGAAATTTCCTTCCTTTATATATTTTCCAGACCCTGACTCTAGATACCATGCTTTTGAGGAACACAGCCACTTGTGCCCAAGCCCAAAAGAAAACATGAATAATAAGTATAGGGAGTTCCCATCTTCATCTACATTCACCCACCAAATATATATTGAGATCCTCCTGCATCAGGCACTGTAGCAATGGGCTAAACATCTGGTGTAAGATTTAAAGCATATGATGCCTGTCCTCAGAAAATTCACTTTTCTGTTGTAAAACACAGGTAATGCATAAGTTGCCTTTGAAGAATAAAGATTTCAGACACCTAGTTAGAAATTGTCCAGGAAAAAAGATGGGCTATCTAGGTTAGGAAGAAGGCAAAGGAAGAGAGGTAAAGCAACCATCAACCATTTGAGAACTACTGTTACTCAGTTCTCCAGTGACCTGGGCATATATGACAGGTAATTGAGAGTAGAGAAAACCAACATCAGGAAGAAGTGGCCAACAGAACCAAATTTTACTTAGACATAAAGTGTAATAAAGAGTGAAAATTATCCACTGGATTTATTGTTTGGGGTATCGCTGTTGATCTCAGAGCAATTTGAGCAAAATAATGAGCATGGGTGTCTCATTGTAATGATAGAATAAATGGGAAGTTGCAATATATATATTACATACTATACCTGTCTGTGTTTGTATGTGTGTGTGAGAGGAGAGAGAAAGAGAGAGAGAGAGAGAGAGAGAGAGAGAGAGAGAGAGAGAGAGAGAGAGAGAAGATGAAGGAAAGGAGCCAAGAGATAAAGTTATAGAAGTAAGAGGAAATAATCAGTAGTATCAGAGGGAGTGATTTGAAGGGGGATGAAGGAATGTGAAAGGATCAATCTGAAACAAATGGAAGAATATCCTTTTATTCAGGATGCAAAAGAAAATTAGTAAATGTTGGTGTAGACATAAATATATTTGTAAATTCAGTTGAGAGGAGGGAAACCAGAGATAAAATCACTCAGGACAACATACAAATCTAGAATAGTAGAAAACCAACATAAAACTGAATTGAATGCATAAATGAACTATTTCCAACACAGATAGAGGGGGAGGCAGTGAAAGGAAAGGCAAAATGGCAGGGAAATAATAAAACATTTAATAGAAACTGGTGCCATAGAATCCAAGAAAAAAAAAGAATGTTAAAAAGGATAAGGATGGCATGGTCCACAGGTTAAAATGCTGCAGAAAAAAAAACAGAAGCTTTCATCAGAAAAACAACAACAAAAACCTTTAGAAGCTACTAGACAAGTGTGGAGAACTGGATATTAATGGGTGAGAAGAGAAGGGGACAATATTCTAGGGCAACTTAACATGTGTAAAAATAGACTTGTAGCCTAAGTTGGTAGACTTGTGGCCTATATCATGCTCCAGACCCTTCTTTCTCCCCCTGAGCCCTAACTTACTAGTAATAGCTAAGAGTCTTACCCTAACAGACAACACATTTACATTTCAACGAAGATGTCCAAAGAATTAGGGAGACAGAAATTTTGGGCAGGTCAGAGGAATATGACGTATTTTAGTTCTAAAATTCTACCAGGTGAGTGTCTATATACGTAAGTAAAGAAAACACTGGGCATATGGAACAGGCCTGCCTGTTCAGAATGCTTCATACTCAGGTGTATTTTTGTAGTTGCTAAAATAATTTTTTATTTTTGTATGGTGTTTTCTGATGGTCTCATGCTGGTTGTTTATTATTTAAAATGGTGTCTTCTATTTATTTAATCATTTCATAACTAGTAATTTATGTTCTTGACCTGACATTTTTATTAACTGAAATCATAGTAGAGTGAGGAGGAAAGGAGGACACTTATAATGGGTCTGTGTTCTTTTAGTCAACTCTCCCTCAAAGTTGCTTCTCTCCCTCCCCTCTCCTCCCTCCTTTCCCCTCCCCACCCTTCCCCTCCCCTCCTCTCTCCTCTCTTCCCTTCTTTCCCTTCTCTATAACATTTCTATGGATGCATATGAAGAAATGGAGATGTCTAACTAATCTTGTTGCACAAGCAATTTATTATTAAAGCTTGCATGGCTTTTTCAGACCTGCTGAGGTGAGGTGGAAATCACCACATCACTCTTTCAAATGTTACTTAATTCATTTTATTCAATCAATGAATATTTAATAAGTGCCTGCAATGAGCCAGGTACTGTGCTGGAGCAGCTGGAAAATAATGAGTAGAAAAATAGAACCTGCCCTTTTCACATAAAAAATGCAGCCTAGTAGGGGAAACAAATTGCCCAATATACAGATACAAAGATGTAAAAGGACATCATAGAATGCTTTGCAGTGGACACACACTGTGCTGGGATGGCTGTGATGACAGGTCTGAGTCAGTCTGAGGGGCAGGACAGGTTCCTTAGGACATGATGCATTTGGCAAGATGGGAAGAAAGAAGGCCTGGTGAGTACATGAGGAAGTTAGGGTGACTGGTATGAAGAGAGAAAAAAAAGAGTGATAGAAAGCGAGGCTCAGAGTTAGGCAGTGTCAGACTGAGGGGGAAATGTTTCTCTATTTCCAGTCTCTGTTAATCAGAAGTCAAAAACATAGAGCTCTGTACTAGAGAAAAGGTGTAAGAAAACAGAAGCCACATGTTCAACCTCACCAGAACTTTCTCCAGTGAAAATATTTTAGGTGTCTTAATGATTTCTTAGCCATGACACCCCATCTACTTCTCTTTTAAAATATTAAAAGCGGTTAAACTAAAGAAATCAGGTAAGCCAGTATTATTTTATATTTTCCCACATCCAAATTCTGCAAAAGCATCAACTTACACTTTGCAGAGAACTACTTAGAACATATTTTATTACTTAAATTAGGGGCCCTGTGCATGAATCCGTGCACCTTGAAAGGAAATGTGGGCCATGAGGCTGCAGTGGGCACAGGGGCAGGTCTCAGCCCATCCTCCATGCCCCTGCCCAGCCCCTCCCACCATGGCCCTGTCCCCCCACCCCAGTCCCATCTGCTGGCAGCCCTGCTCCCACCACCGCCTTTCACACTCACTGATGGTGACGGCCCCACTTGCACCACCTGACTGCACAGAGTGATTGGGTCTGGTGCCAGCAGTGGGTGCGAGCAGGGCCGGTGCCAGCAGTGGGTGCAAGCAGTGGCTGCTGCCCCAATCACTCCTCAGGAGCAAGGGGAGGTGGAGAAGCCCCAAAGGGTGATGGGGACCAGCAGCCACCACTTGCACCCACTGACGGCACCCAGCAATTGGGACTGGCGCTGGGCACCAGCTGCAGGTGCAAGCAGGGCTGGGGCCTGTACCAGCAGTGAGTGCGAGTGATGGTTCCAGTGCCAGCAGTGGGTGAGAGAGGTGGCTGCTGGCCCTAATCTCCCCTCAGAAGCAGGAGGAGGTAGAGAAGCCCCAAGGGGTGATCAGGGTTGGCAGCCACTACCCGCACCCACTGATGGCACTGAGTGATCAGGGCAGGCGTCGGACACTGGCAGTGGGTGTGAGCGATGGCTCCAGTGCCCGCAGTGGGTGTGAATGCTGGGCGGGACCACAGCATGCAGGAGCAAAGAATTTTCAGTAACCACCAGAGGTTCACCCCAATGACAGCAACCAGTGCCCCACCTTGGCCTGGTACCCTAGCTCACCTGCTCCACCAACCCGCCACAGCTGACGCCCACCATGTTCCACACTCTGCCACTTGCTGCCAACGCCCACCATGTTCCACATGCGCTCCCTGGCGGTCAGCGCACATCATAACGACCAGTTGTTTGGTTGTTCAGTTGTTCCACTGTTTGGTCTATTTGCATATTAGCCTTTTATTATATAGGATAATATGCAATCAGAGTCGGTCTCTCTCATTCAGTGTCATCTCTAACTGGCAGCCAAAACAGTTAAGCAACTATTCCACCGAAAAAAACCCTAACATTTAAGAATAAAAGAGTATCAATTGTACAATAATCATGCATTCATTAATTCATTCAGTTAATGAAAATATTAATATTGACTATGCTTTGGGCTCTATTCTTTATCTTAAAAGTAGAAAATGAACTTTTGATAGTTTTATTTTCATTAGCCACCTTATCAAGATCTGCCAGATTTGTTGTCCACTCAATTATAGCTTGTACCAAATTCCCTTCATGCCACTTCTAGTGAGACAGCAAGCTGATGGACACCAAGAAGACAGAAGCCAAAGCAGTTTAAGGAGATGCCCAGATGACTGAGTGCTTTGAATTGGACTGTTCTGAGATAAAATGGGGACAATTACAGGCAGCCCAGGGGGAATTAGTGGCTAATCAAGAACCCCAAGTATTTTAATGTATTAATCTAGGTACTGCCCTTGTCTCACTTTTGGAAAGGCCTTGGAAATAGTCTGCGTTCTGAGTGAACAACATTGTACAGGGGAGGGGAAAAGTAAACCAACCTTTTATATAGCATCAACCAGTAGGCCCAATTTCTAATAAATTTTCGCCAGATCCACCCCAGCATTACCTTTTTTTATTATAAGAAATGGGTTAAAAATAATATATGACTAATAGTTCAATTTAAAAGTCAAAAGGAAGAGATCCCAGGAACCAATACGATTTTAATGACACAGAAGGAAATGGCTATGTATCTATATAACTACTGCATTTTCTGGTTTCCTATACCCAATCAAGCCAAATCAAGTGTATGAAATTCGAGTTGTGGCTCTACTATAATAGTGTATTTGAATTTATCTACTTATTGTTCCAGCTGTGAGTAGCCTATATTCCAACATCTTTAATCCAGGCTATTGATTGGAGGACAGAAAAACTTAGCTTTTAATGGAATAAGTCACTTCTCTCCATGAAAATCTTATGGTACCTTAGTGTTAAATCTATCTTGGTTTTTATCCATAGGCAATAAAGACAAATCATGAATTCATCTTTTCTGACTGTCCTGAGAAAATGTGGATCTGTCTGTCCTCTGGATGCATTTAAAGTAGAGAATGTTGACATCTGCAGGGTAGTTTATGTGGAGCCATTCTTAAAGGCCAGGAAAGCCTTGAGTTACCTCTGCAAATCTGCTATGACAGTGACCTCCCCTGGTAAGCCTAATGGGAAACTACTTCTCTTTGCGCTGGCTTGTGTGAAAGGCAATAAGTTATGACACCTATAGTGATTCCAAAAATGGCATTGCTGCCCACTGAGTGCTGTTTTCTGTCTCTCTAAGAGGGTAGACTCTTGCCTTTGTGGTACTTTTCAGTAATGTAGAAAACTGCAAAGAGGCAAATGTTTACCAGGATTTCCCCTATCACGCATCACTGGCACTTGGCAAGATTATTTTTCTCCTACAGTAATGAAATATAATATTAAATACATATCTTCAAAATATAAAATGTGACCCTGGCTGGTGTGGCTCAGTTGGTTGGAGCATCAACCCATTCACCAAAAGGTCATGGGTTCAATTCCTGGTCAGACTTCATGTAGCAGGTGGCCAATCAATGTCTCTCTCTCTCTCCCTTCCTCTCTCTCTAAAATAAAAAAAAAAATTAAATTAAAAATCTGATAGAAATCACTTCTTATCTGGCTGTTTATTGAAACTTTTCATCTGGGTTCATTAATGATCTTTTAAAAAAAAATGATGGCAGATAAAATTGGAAATGGACCAACCCAAGGCAGAAAATGGAATGTCAATTTCCATGAAAAATAGGAGACATGAAATTAATGTCAAACAGAAAACAGTTTCAATGTCACAGATAATACCACTTAGCAGTTTATATCACCATAATCTAAAAGAACTGCAGATATAAGTGGACAGAATTGTTATTAAAAGAAAGACAAAGAGGCTGGCCAGTATGGCTCAGTGGTTGAGCATTGACCTTGAACCAGGAAGTCACAGTTCAATTCCTGGTGAGGTTACATGCCCATGTTGTGGGCTCAATCCACTCTGGGGCATGTAGGAGGCAACCAATCAATGATTCTCTTCTTATCATTGATGTTTCTGTCTCTTTCCTTACTCTCTGAAATCAATAAAAAAAATATATTTAAAAAAAGACAAAGAAAAATATTAGGAAAAATAAACACATTTTTCACTCTATAGTCTGTATTTGACTATAAGTATCCTATCTAATAATAGACAAACATGGTAATTGACAGTACCTTCACTACACCTCCCATTGGCTAATCAGCACTATATGCAAATTAACCGCCAACAAAGATGGCGGCTAATTTGCATACTGCAGGCAGGGTGGGACAGCACGAGCTACCAGCGTGCCGCCATCCAGGGCAGGCCCAGCCCCGCCTTGCCCAGAAGCCCCAGAAGCCAGCCCAGCCTTGCCACCCGGGACCTGATCGGGTCCTGGGCAGCAAGGCAGGCTGGACCCAGAAGCCCCAGAAGCCAAGACAGATTATGAGGGTGAATCAAAAACAAAACCCACTTTAAATATAAAGACACATATATATTAAAAGTAAATGAATTAAGCTGCAACCTGTTTTGCTCAGTGCATAAAGCATTAGCCCGTGGACTGAAGGGTCCCAGGTTCGATTCCAGTCAAGGGCATGTACCTCAGTTGCTGGCTTGATCCCCAGTCCCTATCAAAGCATGTTCAGGAGGCAACCAATGAATGTGTCTCTCCCTTTCCCTTCACTCTCTCTAAAATTCAATGGAAAAATATCCTTGGGTGAAGATTAATAAAAACAAAGTAAATGGATTAAGTAACATTAAAGAGATTATAAGAAAAATATGTTCCAAATTTTGTTAGTTGTATAATGGTTATGTTTAAATTATTAACACCTAAGAAATTGGGTGAAGGGTACATATAATATGCTGTAGTATTTTATAGTTTTTTTACATGTATGAGATTATTTCAAATTAAAATATTAAAAAATTAAAAATTAATAAAATACTAATTGAAATGTATTTGCATTACATGAAAAATCTCCTAATTGCTTCTAGCATAATTTATTAAACTGTGCTAAAATTTACAAGGGTTCAATTAAAAATATCTTAATTCTAAATGATATAATAGAAAATATATAATAGTGCAGTTATAAGCACTTATCTGAAAATAAAAATTTAAAGAAGTGAATTTAAAGAAGGATTAGCCAAAGAAAATATATGCACAACCCATGGACACAGACAACAGTATGGTGATGGCCAGAGAGAAGTGGGGGGCAAGAGCTTGGTAGAGGGGGCAAAAGGGGGGAAATAGGGACATCCTATATAATAACAATAAAAAGCTAATATGCACATTGACTGAACGGCAGAATAACCGGTTGCTATGATGTGCACTGGCCACAAGGGGGCAGATGCTCAATGCAGGAGCTGCCCCCTGGTGGTCAGTGCACTTCCATATGGAGAGTGCCACTCAGCCAGAAGCTGGCTCATGGCTGGCCAGCGCAGTGGTGGTGGCAGGAGCCTCTCCCACCTCCGTGGCAGCACTAAGAATGCCCAACTAACGGTTTAGACCAGATCCCTTGGGGGCCTAAGCCTTTAGTTAGGCATCCCTCAAGGGCTCCCTGGCTGCCAGAAGGATGTCTGACTGCAAGCTTAGGCCTGATCCCCTGGGGAGTGGGCCTAAGTTGACAGGTGGACATCCCCAAGGGGTCCTAGACTGTGAATGGGCACAGGCCGGGCTGAGGGACGCCCCCCTGAGTGCACAAATTTTTGTGCACCAGGCCTCTAGTCTACATATATAAAAGCCTAAGCGACCTGACAACTGGCTGGTAGCTATAACATGCACTGACCACCAGGGAGTAGATGCTCTGACTGGTAGGTTAGGTTGCTGCTGGGGTCCTGTCAGCCCCCAATCTGTTTCATCCGCATCCCAGACCCAGACAGAAGGGAGAAGGGAATATACCTGAAGACCAACTATTGGCACAATGTACCTCTGAAGCTGAAAGAAGCTGGCATCGTTGACAAAATGTATCCGAAGACCAATTATTGGCACAACATACCTCTGCAGCCTAAAGAAAGCAGCATCATTGACAGAATGTATCTGAAGAACAGTCATCGACAAGTACTACCAATACTGGTAGGAAGTGACTTCACAGCAAAAATGAAGTAAATGAGGATGCAATTATTGAACATAGTTGTGGTGGAATGACTATTACATGTAAATTTTGTCTATCACTAAATTTCCCCAATGGAAAATCATCTGATAGAAAATTTACTCGATGTTGTAGCAAAGATAAAGTTTGTCCAAATGATATACATTTTCCAGAATTCCCGGCATATTAAAAAAAATTAATGATAAATGAAGATTCTATCAGTAAAAATTTCATGGAGAATATTTGTTCAATAAATAGTTCTTTTGCTTTTGCTTCAATGGGTGCAAATATTGCATCACCATCAGGATATGGGCCATACTGTTTTAGAATACTCAGACAAGTTTATCACCGTTACTGGAACTTTACATCTTTCAGATGGTGTTTCTCAGAAGTTTGCTCAACTCTATATTTTAGATACAGCTGAAGCAATGAATAAAAGATTAGCAATGTCAGAAACCAAAGTTGCTCAAAAAGACTCATGATCAACATCAACAACCTCATGAATGAAATAAATAAACTAACAAAATCATACAAGATGCTACATGAGGTAGAAAAGGAAGCCCAATCTGAAGCAGCAATGAAAGGTATTGCTCCCATGGAAGTAACAATAGCAATTAAATATGATCATAACAGTGATCCAGGTAGATATAATTATCCCTTTGTAACCAAAGTTGCCATCATATTCAGATACAAAGATGGAGAACCTCCTATCGAAAGGGACTTGCTCATTCATTGTAAACCAGATCCCAATAATCTGAATACCACCAAAATGAAACAAATCAGTATCCTGTGTTCTGCATGAGATGCAATGACGCATCCTATTCTTTTTCCACATGGTGAAAAAGGCAGGGGAATGGATATTGCATTAAGACTCAGAGATGAGAGTGTAATTGACAATTATACTAGATTAAATGTAAGTCACAAAAATGCACTGTTTTGGATTTCATCTCTCTGTCCAGGACATGTTCAATCCTATTTTAAATGCAGGAAAATTAAATCAACAGTATATTGTTGATTCATATTTAAAAATGGAAGACAATCGAATAAATTTCATTAAAGCAAATCAATCTAAGTTGAGAGTTGAAAAATATAGTAGTTTGATGGATTATCTCAAATCTAGATCTGAAAATGACAATGTGCCTATTGGTAAAATGATAATACTTCCATCATCTTTTAAGGACAGTCCCAGAAATATGCAGCAGCGATATCAGGATGCTATGGCAATTGTAACGAAGTATGGCAAGCCCGATTTATTCATAACCATGATATGCAACCCCAAATGGGCAGATATAAACAATTTAAAATGCTGGCAAAATGTTGAAAACAAACCTGACTTAGTAGCCATGCTCTTTAAGCTGAATGCTCTTTTAAATGATATATGTAAAATTAATTTATTTGGCAAACTAATAGCTAAAATTCATGTCATCGAATTTCAGAAATGTGACTGCCTCACACTTACATATTATTGATATTAGATCGTGAATCCAAATTACAAACAGAAGATGACATTGACTGTATGATTAAGAAATTCTGGATGAAGACCAATGTCCTCGACTTTTTCAAATTGTAAAATCAAATATGGTACATGGACAATGTGTAATACAAAATCCAAATAGTCCATGTGTGAAAAATAGAAAATGTTTAAAGGGATATCTGAAAGAATTTAAAAATGTGACCATTGGAAATATTGATGGATATCCCAAAAACAAATGAAGATCTGGTAGCATCACGTCTATTGGAAATAAAGTTGTCCATAACACTTGGATTGTTCCTTATAACCCATATTGTGCCTTAAATATAACTTTCATATAAACGTTGAAGTCTGAACATCTATTAAAAGTGTCAAATATTTATTTAAATACATCTATAAAGGACATGATTGTGCAAATATTCACATTTCTGAAAAAAATATTATCAATCATGACAAAGTACAGGAATTTATTGACTCCAGGTATGTAAGCACTCCTGAGGCTGTTTGGAGACTTTTTGTAATGCAAATGCATGACCAATCTCATGCAATCACAAGATTAGCTATTCATTTGCCAAATGATCATAATTTGTATTTTCATACCGATGATTTTGCTGAAGTTATAGATATGGCTAAAAGGCATAACTCGACTTTGATGGCTTGGTTCTCACTAAATAGAGAAGATTCCAATGCACATAATTATTATTATTGGTAGATTCCACAACATTATCTACTAGAGGCCCAGTGCACGAAATTCATGCACTCGGGGGAAGGGGGGTCTCTCAGCTCAACCTGCAGTCTGGGAGCCCTCAGGGGATGTCTGAAAGCCATTAGTCAGACATCCTTAGCGCTGCTGTGGAGGCAGGAGAGGCTCCCACCACCACCACTGTGCTCATCAGCTGTGAGCCTGGCTTCTGGCTGAGCACACTGACCACCAGGGGGCAGCTCCTCCATTGAGCGTCTACCCCCTGGTGGTCAGGGCACATCATAGTGACTGGTCATTCCACTGTTCAGTTGATTTGCATAGTAACCTTTTATTATATAGGATACTAATAATAGACAAATATGTAAATTGACCATCCCTCCACAAATGCCCACAGCCAATCAGGAGTGAGTATGCAAATTAACCCAACAAAGATGGCAGGCGCCAAGTGGCAGGGTCCAGGGTATGCCTGCCATGTAGCTGGGATGACAAAGTGGGTGTCCACGGGACCCTGCCCGCTCCAAGCCTGTGGCCAGCAGGCACGTGTGCTGGCTCCAAGAGGCTGGGGTCCCAGAGATGCCACTGGAGGGTCTGGTCCTGTCAACCCAGCCTGGGGGTGGCTGAAGTTCCCAGTCCTTTTGGTTTCTGCAGCCCCTGGACTGGAAGCGGAAACCAAGAGCATGGGGAGCACCAGGAATTCTGAGAATTGTAGTTCTGGTGGCAGTCCCTGGACCAGAAGTGGAAGCCCAGAGTGTGGGGAGCACCAGGAATGCTGGGAATCATAGTTCTGGTGGCAGATGTGTTGCTTGATCTCCTAGACACTAGAGCAAAGTGAGCCTAGACCAAGTTACTGTTGCGAGTGGGAGATGGAGGGAAAACAAAGGTGAGAGACATAAGTAAAGTCAGTGTTGAGGAAAAATTAAAAGGAAGTTATCCTGCAACTTCTAGGAAATTTCCACCAATGGAGCAAAGAAAAAAAATACTTCTATTATTCTGTGAGCACCAAACCAAACTGTGTTGGGGTCCCAGACAATTTGCTCATATGATTGCAAAGATAGATAGAAACTCCCAGATTGGAGAGGGCTTCCCTGAGGGCTCCCAAATTGGAGAAGGTGCAGGTCGGGCTGAGTGACCCACCCCCACCCCAAGCACAAATTTTGTGCACCGGGCCCCTAGTGTGTTTAATAATTCTTCATGGAGAAAACGCCAAAAGGGCAGGGATAAAGTATTAGGTAGACTGTTAGCTTTAGAGAACCAGAATGGTATTACCTTAGACTTTTGCTTCTGCATATAAAAAGTGTGATAAGTTTTGCTGACCTGCAAACTGTAGGAGGTATAGTTTATGATACATTTCATGAAGTTGCTAAACATTGAGAATTATTAATCAACGACACTATCTGGAAAGATACGATTGATGATGCAATCATCCTTAATATGCCCAAACAACTACGGCAACTTTTTGCATATATATGCATGTTTGGATGTCCTTCTGATGCAGACAAATTATAGGATGAGAATAAACCTCATTTTATTGAAACTTTTGTTGGAAATTACACTGAAGAGAAGGTGCCTGTGTGAACTGTAAAATACATGCCCTTAATGAAATTCAAGAAGTATTCACATTGCATGGAATGAAATTTTCGCATTTCAAACTTCCAGACTATCCTTTATTAATGAATACAACTACATGTGGTGAATCCTATGACAACAGTGCAGAGGGTTTTGATAAATTCTCTGAATAATGAACAGCTGGCAGCTGTTCAGACTATAACTTCAGCCATCAAAGATCAAACTGTACACCCCAGATGCTTTTTCTTGGATGGTCCAGGTGGCAGTGGAAAAACATATCTTTGTTAAGTTTTAATACATTATATTAGAGGTCGTGGTGTACTGTTTTACCCACAGTGTCTACAGGAATTGCTGCAAATTTACTTCTAGGTGGAAGAACCTTTCATTCCCAATATAATTATCAATGCCATTAAATGCAACTTTAATTTCTAGACTCAATATAAAGAGTGAAGTAGCTAAAACCATTAAAAAGTCCCAACTTCTCATTATTGATGAATGCACCATGGCATACAGTCATGCTATAAATGCCATAGACAGATTACTGAGAGAAATTATGAATTTGAATGGTGGGAAAGTTCTTCTCGGAGGGGATTTTCAACAATGTCTCAGTGTTGTGCCACATGCTTTGTGATCAGCCATAGTACAAACAAGTGTAAAGTACTGTAATGTTGCCCTAACTGGTTTGGCTCAGTGGATAGAGTGTCAGCCTGCAGACTGAAGGGTCCCAGGTTCGATTCCAGTCAAGGGCATGTAGCTTGGTTGCAGGCACATCCCCAGTAAGGGGTGTGCAGGAGGCAGCTGATCGATGTTTCTCTCTCATCGATGTTTCGAACTCTCTATCTCCTTCCCTTCCTCTCTGTGAAAAATCAATAAAATTTATTTTTTAAAAAAGTACTGTAATGTTTGGGGATGTTTCAGGCAGTTGTCTCTTAAAATAAATGTGAGATCAGAGGATTCTGCTTATAGCAAATGTTTAGTAAAACTTGGAAACAGCAAACTTGAAAGCAATTTTCATTTAGGAATTAATATTATTGAAATCCCCTGTGAAATGATTTGTAATGATCTATTATTGAAGCTACCTTTGGAAATAGTATATCTGCAAGTAATATTAAAAATGTATCTAAATGTGCCATTCTTTGTCCTAAAAATGAACACATTCATAAATTAAATGAAGAAATTTTGGATATACTCGATGGAGATCTTCACATCTTTTGAGTGATGATTCCATTGATTCAACAGATGATACTGAAAAGGAAAATTTTCCCATCGAATTTATTAATAGTATTACTCCTTCGGGAATTCCGTGTCATAAATTAAAATTGAAAGTAGGTGCAATGGGAGAAACCAAGATGGCGGCATAGGTAAACACCGGAAATTGCTGCCTCCGACAACAACTTCAAAAATACAACTAAAAGACAGAACGGACATCATCCAGAACCACAGGAAGGCTGGCTGAGTGGAAATTCTACAACTAGAAGAAAAGAGAAAAGCACACTGAGACTCAGAGGAGCTACAAAAGTAAAGTGCAGAGGTATGGAGGCACCTGAGGACGCGGCTGTCTTTTTGAATCTGGAGGGAGTCACAAGCTCCCGACTGCTCTGAACTCCGGTTCTGGGAAATCTCTGGGGTCCCAGGGCTCATACAGGGAGAAACTCGACTGTCTGGCAGCAGGCAGAACTCAGAACTTGAGGACGGCTTTCCCTCAGAGGTGCTGGCAGCAATTACCGGGTCCCCTCAGAGGTGCTGGCAGCAATTACCGGGACACTGAGACACGCGGCCCCTTAGGGCAGGGCTGAGAATCAGCCATAGCTGCTTTCTCCGCCCTGTTGCTTCCGAGACCCCGCCCCATCCAGGCTATGGCAAAGGCTTTTGCATATGAATGCCCTGGCCCTTTGCAACCTGAAAATTACCTAACAAATTGCAGCTGGGCCAGACAGACCCAGAACTTCCAAGAGAAGGCCCAAGGCCCCACAGCAGCTTGCATTGCTTCACAGCTGGGCCTCATCTGGGAACCCCCAAACCCCAAAAAAGGAAGGGGAATCTGCATATCTCTTCGTAGCTCCTGCTGGGTAACCTCAGGAAGAGGCTTAATTAGCACCTCCTTAGACCCAAGAGCCAGTGTACCCACTGGTCAGAGTGGGACCATCCAGATTACAACTCCTCAGATTCATAAGGAACACACTCAGGGGGCAGACTCAATGAGCACCAAAGCCCCACTGAAGCAATTCTTTCCCCATAAGGGTGTCTTCAGCACAGTTCTCCCACCATAGACACAGCTGATTCTCACAGCCAATTGGCCTGGAGGTCAATTCCTCCCAGTGACACCTACAACAATCAAGGCATAACTACAACAAGACTGTGCACAAAGCCCACAACGGGGTGCACCAAGAGTGTCCACCTCAGGTAACTGGGGAGGCTGAGCCACTGGGCCCTGTAGGACACCTAGCACACAAAACCACTCTACCAACACAGGGAAGCAGGCAAAATGCGAAGACAAAGAAACAGGTCACAAATGACAGAAATGGAGGACAGCAAACGACTGGATATAGAGTTCAAAACCACATTTCTAAGGTTTTTCAAGAATTTTATGGAAACCGCCGATAAATTTAGTGAGACCCTGGAGGATATGAAAAAGGACCAATTAGAAATTAAGCATACACTGACTGAAATAAAGAATAATATACAGAGATCCAGCAGCAGATAAGAGGATCCCAAGAATCAAGTCAAAGATTTGAAATACGAAGAAACACAAAATACCCAACCAAAAAAGCAAAAAGAAAAAAGAATCCAAAAATATGAAGATAGTATAAGGAGCCTCTGGGACAACTTCAAGCATACCAACATCAGAATTATAGGGGTACCAGAAGAAGAGAGAGGGCAAGATATTGAAAACCTATTTGGAGAAATAATGACAGAAAACTTCCCCTACCTGGTGAAAAAAATAGACTTACAAGTCCAGGAAGCGCATAGAACCCCAAACAAAAGGAATCCAAAGAGGACCACACCAAGACACATCATAATTAAAATGCCAAGAGCAAGAGACAAAGAGAGAATCTTAAAAGCAGCAAGAGAAAAAAAGTCAGTTACCTACAAGGGAGTACCCATACGACTGTCAGCTGATTTCTCAACAGAAACCATGCAGGCCAGAAGAGAATGGCAAGAAATATTCAAAGTGATGAATAGCAAGAACCTACAACCAAGATTACTTTATCTAGCAAAGCTATCATTCAGAATTGAAGGTCAGATAAAGAGCTTCACAGATAAGGAAAAGCTAAAGGAGTTCATCACCACCAAACCAGCATTATATGAAATGCTGAAAGGTATTCTTTAAGAAGAGGAAGAAGAAAAAGGAACTCTTACCATTTTCCACAGCATGGATGGAACTAGAGAGCATTATGCTAAGTGAAATAAGTCAGTCAGAGAAGGATAAATACCACATGATCTCACTCATTTGTGGAATATAATGAACAACATAAACTGATGAACAAGGACTGATTCAGAGACGGAGAGGCATTGATTCGACTGTCGGGCCTTGGAGGGAAGGTAGGGGAGGGTGGGGGTAGGGGGGAAAGATCAACCAAAGGACTTACATGCAAGCATATAGGTCTAACCAATGGACACGGACAACGGGGGGGTGAGGGCATGAGCGGGGGGGTAGGGGGTAACGTGGGGTTAAGGACACATATGTAATATCTTAATCAATAAAAAATATATTAAAAAAGAAAGTAGGTGCAATCATCATGCTACAGAGAAATTTTAATAGTAAATGGAGTTTTTGTAATGGTACTAGATTTATTATCAAAATATTGCGACCTACCATAATCAAAGCTGAAGTATTAACTGGATTTGCTGAAGGAGAAGTTGTCCTGATTCCAAGAATTGATTTGTACCCATCTGACATTTAAATTAATTCAAAGACAGTTTCCTGTGATGCCAGCATTTGCGATGACTATTAATAAATCACAAGGACAAACTCTAGACAGAGTAGAAATATTCCTATCTGAACCCGTTTTCAGACATGGTCAGTTATATGTTGCTTTCTCTCTAGTTCAAAGAGCATGTGACATTAAAATTAAAGTTTTAAATACTTAATCAAAAGGGAAATTAGTCAAGCACTCTGAAAGTGTTTTTACTATTAATGTTATATACGGGGAGATAGTAGAATAAGTTTAATCAATTTATCAGTCATTGTTTGTATCAATGTTGCTTTTATATCATGTTTTATTGTTTTTATTTTTATATCAGGTTTTTGTTGTTTTATATAATGTCTTTGTTGTTGTTATATCATATTATTATTGTTTATTTATTAATAAATTTATATATTATTTTCTATATACTTTCATCTCTGACATTTCTATTATAGAGGAAGGGGAAATAGCAATATTAAAATATTTCTTCTAATTAATTCCCTTTCAATGTGCACAAATCTGTGCACCAGGCCATTAGTCTAATATAACTTTTGTGGCTGCAGAAACAAAGAGCTGTTAAGAGTGTCCTGGCCAATGTAGGACACTGTTGAAGTTTCATGCAAGGGCACTGTGGCCATAGTTAAGCAGTTGCTGTGAATGTATGCATGTGTGGATGAGAGAAGTAAGAAAATTGATTTTAGATTAGTTCTAAAACTTTAAAAATATGGACTATGCGTGTTTTTTTTCTTCTAAAAGCACAACACAAAGCATTTCCAAGGGCTCTCTCCACTCTTACTGCTGAGATAGGAACAAGTTTGCAAAGTGGGCTGTCAAAAAGCCAGATACTTTTCTGCATTCTGGTTTTACCCTAAGCCTCTGATGCTTATTCTGTGTATAAGTTATACTTCCTGCTCCCACCAAGAACTGTAAACACTGTTCCCATGTTTATGCTTATTTTGACTTATGATGTAGGTGGTTTCATTATTTTTTTTATACAGAGCGTCTATTAAATGTTTGCACTATTTTGTTGCTCTACTATATGTTGATGAAAGCACATATAGGGGAAAATTTTCATCCATATGTTTCTTTCATTATGCAGGACTCCTTCTTCATAGAGAAATGATTATGTTTGTGACAAAATGTAGAAGAAATAAAATCCTCTAAGAACAGCAAAAAAATAAAGGTAAGACAAAATGTCCAGATTTTAAAACAGGAGAGTCAAGTATTTCTATATTTTAGTTTTAGGTGTTTTGTTTTGTTTTTACCTAATATTTTGAAAGGTAAGATATACCCTTCTAACTTGTCACTCCTCTTTTCTTTAAATTGTGTGGAAATTCCTTCTGTTTCCATATTGCTTACTACATTTTTTTCCTGATTTCTTCATTTTCTAAAATAATTCATTTTACTGTTTCTTTCTTGTGTGAACATTTTTCTCTTAGTGTTGTCATCTGTATCCCCAACCCCCCATCCTGCTGAATTCCTTTCCCCTCAACTCCCTCATTCCTGCATAAGCTACAGACCCATATTTGTACATCTGTCTGCGCTTATCATCTGGACACCCAAAAGGCTTGGCATACCATGTCCAAATGAGCATTATCATTTAATTCTACTGTTAAGTCACTTTTACTGGTTTCTTTATATCTGTCAGTAGCCACAGAAGGAAAGTAGCTGAGCCAGTACCTACATCATAACCACCAACAAGATACACACACTTACAGCAATGCGTGTCTCATGGAGGAAGTAAAGACTATAATCCTGTGCAGGAGGAGCTCTGATACTAGAGACGTTTGGTCTGGGGGGCAGTCTTAACTAAGATGAAGCCATGGAGGCATAGCAAGACTCCAGACCTATAGGATAAACTATATGTGAACTTTAACTTTATTCCAAACCTATTGGTCTCCTAAAATCACCAAATGTGATATTCTTTTTTTTAAATATATTTTATTGATTTTTTACAGAGAGGAAGGGAGAGGGATAGAGAGCCAGAAACATCGATGAGAGAGAAACATCGATCAGCTGCCTCCTGCACGCCCCCCACTGGGGATGTGCCCACAACCAAGGTACATGCCCTTGACCCGAATCGAACCCGGGACCCTTGAATCCGCAGGCCGACGCTCTATCCACTGAGCCAAACCGGTTCTGGCCAAATGTGATATTCTTAATGTGAAACTTTACTTCTTTCTAGGGATCCATAGTCTTATCTACAAATATTTACAGAAAAACAAGAATCAAAGCTGAAGAGACATCAAATGCAAACACCAATAGAACAAACCCTAAGGAAATAATATTAATAGAGTGGAAAAGAAAAACATTGAGATAAACAGTCACCATGAATAATTGAGATACAATTCATTATAATGAAGCTGAGGAGGAGCGGTGAAGGACTCATAGCTCTACTAAGGGTAAAAAGGTAAGTAAATGATGAAATTATTGCAGAAATTTAAAACTAAACTAAAAACTTCATAGTGAAAAAGAAATGATTTTACCTTTAGAATGAAAGGTCCAACAGGGTACAGAGCAGACTAATAAAATGTATATTACTTGTAAGGCCTAAATATATGGCAGATAATCCTATATAATAAAAGGCTAATATACAAATAAACGGAACCACAAAATGACTGGTTGCTATGATGTGCACTGACCATTAGGGGGCAGATGCTCAACACAGGAGCTGCCCCCTTGGTGGTCAGTGTGCTCCCACAGGGGAGTGCCGCTCAGCCAGAAGCTGGGCTAACAGCTAGTGAGCACAGTGGAGGTGGCGGGAGTGAGCCTAAGCCTGCAGTTGGACATCCCCTGAGGGCTCCTGGACTGCAAGAGGGTGCAGGCCAGGCTGAGGGACCACCCCCCACCCCAAGTGCATGAATCTCGTGCACTGGGCCTGTAGTAGGATTATAAAATGTAAAACAGTTGCTAAAAAATTATTTCTAAGTACTTAAAGGACTAAGGTAAAAATAATTATCACCTGGAACTTAAATTCCCCTGGCTTTTAAGAGACCACAAGAGTTGGTGAAGTTGAAAGGAAAAGGAAAAGCTTGCAAAGAATAGTGTTTTCCACTGTGCAGTGTGAGGAAACAGAGGAATATATGAGCAAATTTATTTTGTAAAAAGCTGATATAATAAGCAAAAAAAAAATTCAATAGAAAAAAATAGGCAAATGGATAAAACTCACAAGCCACAGAAATTTAAATGGCCAATAAAGTAGTTCAGAAAAACAAATAATATAAAAAGTAATAATACTTTTTATTCTGAAGATTTTTAAAATTAAAAATAATAATGCTTAAAATGTAAATGCTTACTGTTATATGACACTGAAGTAAACACTTTACAGGCCAGGTGCACGAGATTCATGCACTTGGGGTGGAGGGTGGTCCCTCAGCCTGGCCTGCACCCTCTTGCAGTCCAGGAGCCCTCAGGGGATGTCCAACTGCTGTTCCCATATGAAGCCTGTGATGAACGTGTTGTTAATATTACTATCCCTTCTCAGCAGACAGAACATTAGCCTTAGAGAGATTGTGACTCCATTACACCCACTCCCTCACCTTTTTTCACTCTTTAAGTTACAGCAGTCATTTTCCTACCCTTATCACACCAATGATTTCTATTTCTAAGCTAAGCATTATTTGATTATTCTGGTCTCTACTTTTTAGTCCTCATCTTCATCGACATTTCTAGATGTTAGTGCTGATCACTTTGTTTTTCTTGAAGTACCTTCTCTTGATGGTAGCCCCAATATTTGCAAGTTTATTCTAGCTCTCTTTGCTTCAACCTTAACATCTCGCTTTCCTTATCCTCTATCTCCCAAACTCCATAGTGCTCTATATGCATTAGTTGTGGAAAAGTTAATTTAAAATATGTAGCCTCTCTTGCAGACACATTATTACATCTAGCTATAAAATGAAGTTTCACAGAGAAAAAAATAAACGTCTTAATAAAATAATAAGTATGGCAACTATAACCATAGTGTGCAAAATCAGAATATTTCACTACATATTGTTCATGTTTGAAAATTATACTCTTAATTATGATGTTTTTTTTTGGTATAAATGTGACTAGAAAAAGAGTACAACACAGTAACTCCCTGATATATACCAGGATAATATTCCAAGTTAAAGAAATGAATAAACAGAAACAACTATCCTTAAAAACATGAAACACTCAGTTTACCTTCCTTTTTTCAAAACTGGTATTGGAGCTGAATCATAGTCTTGTTAAATGAATGCCTCGCTGAACTATCTCAAACTATGGATGCCATCAAGCATTCTGGAATGCCATCCATATAGATAGCAAGCTTCAGAGACTTCAGAATCTTATCACTTATTGACTTGGGTAGATTGATACAATTGAGATAAATGATATCTCAAAACAAGTATCTAGCAAAAGGTAATCATCGCTCAGTCATTGACTGTACCCCAGGTTAAGGGTTGAAAAATGTTTGAGAAATATTGGACTCCATTGTCCCAGGGGAGCCTACAATAATATTTAAGGGTAAAACTATAGGTTCAATAATTGTATTCAGTGTTTCCAAATCCCAAATATTAAATTTGATAATTTAAAAAAGAGATTAAAATTATCAGGAATTCTTAATATTAATGTTATTCTTCAAATTCATAACTCTTTATTTATATATTTTAACATAACAAGTGTCCATAATACTAAACAGGACATCATATTTCTGTGGTAGAATTTCACTAAAGGTTTTCTTTTTAAAATTGTACATATATGTAAATATATCTTATAAGTGCATGGTTTGTTGTTAATATGTATTTCAATATATTTCAAAATACTAAAAAACAGAAACATTTAAAGATTCAGAAAGATAAAAATGATCTATACTTTTGACAGTAAAAGCAGTCATATAGAGAAACATTAATATCAAAGAAAATTTGTAAAAATTGAATGATAATGCTATAAATATTTAACATTAGAAGCTATCATTCTTAAAATGAAATACAAAAAAAACCAAAGTATTAATTGTCCTAGCCTATAATCTTGATCTTTGTTTCATGAAAAATATTCCAAATGTAGAAAATGTCTGATACTATGCTGAAGTTAGTCATATTGTTGAATCTGACTCTAAGCATCTTCTTGTTGGGTTTTGCTGACCAGTTCTAATACTGTGTTGTTGTTTTTTCATTGAAATAATTATATTGCTTTTTAAAGTAAAATTTTAGATCAGTTTTTATCTCCATGTCACAACATTACCAGCTTTTTTTTTGCATTTCTTCTGTTAAATTATTTACAGAGAACTTGAACCTACAGCTAGTAAGGTTAACAGCAATTCACAGAATCTGCTTATGATATTGCCACTTTAAGGATTTTTTTTCTTGCTAGCAAAGCTTGCTATTTATTGAAACACTACTCACAGGAGTTATACATAGTATACTATGCATATAAATGTATTGATGTTTATTCTATTTGCAAATAGACTACAGGGGAAAATGAATATCTCATCACATATTGTTTATGTGCAAAAATAACTGTTAATGGCACATAGAGCCAGGAAAACATATACAACATAGCAGCACCTGCAAGTGAAACAGATAAGAAAGTGGTGGCTTCTCTCCTACATGTTCCTATTCTGATCCAGAGAAACTTTTGATGATTATCAGCTTTTGCTGCTCATGCTTTCCATTTGTTGTCAAAGATTCCCTTGAACTGGTAATGTCTCTATGTTGTTTGTTAAGCTTGAATTATCTTACAAAATAGAGAATTATAATAGATTTCCTGTTTCCTTAATTTATTGAGTAATTTCTCACAAGATTTAAGAAATGCCAGGGGAAAAGTCCTACACAGAAACATTAAACTATATAAGAGGCACAGCTGGGAGAAATAGAACATTTCATTAAAAACCATTATTATAAAAGCTAATGCTTCTTTTTCTCTCTCAGTACATATTTGTTAAATGCATATATGAGGAAGACATTATATGAAAGAGAAAAAAAGAGTAGTACAGAGCCTTGATCTCTGACAGCTCCAAAGAAGCAAGGTAACTTAGTAATACATAAAATAGAACATAAATTAATAGAGACTTAAAAAAGGAAAAAGTAGAGCTAATACATAATGGAACATAAGTGGAAGATGAGATAGTTCAGTCCTCTCTCTTCCAAAAAGATTCCAAATATCTATCCCAAACTAGGTCTTAGATAAGTGATAGAAATGGTTTAAAACAAGTTTTTAACTATTTCTCTATTTCTGATTAATTCAATATTAACCCTTAAATATCACTCCTGGATCTGCTTTTATTTCTGCTATAGAAGCTTTTAGCAGGCTAACACACCCAGTGAAAACAAATAGAAAGGCAATAAAATCCAGTATAATATTATATGTAAATGCATGTAACATATAATACTATATAATGTGTAATGTTATTTATAATCTATAATAATAAAAGCCTAATATGATAATTAGACTGGACAACTGAATGATATGCTAATCATTAGGGATGTCCTACTGGATAAAGCCACCATGGCGGGGGCCGAGACAGAGGCGGTTAGGGGCGATCAGGTAGGCAGGTGAGCAGGCAAGCAGTTAGGAGCTAGTGGTCCCGGACTGTGAGAGGATGCAGGCTGGGCTGCAAAAAGATATATAAAAACTCTACCCTGAAAGGAAAGAGAAACATTGATTAGATAAATTAAAGGAAACCTAAATAAATGAGAAGGTATATAGGGTGTCTCAAAAAATGTATACACACACTTGGAATAATTATAAAGGCAGTGTTTATTAAAATACATTTAATTTTAGAAATTGAGTTGTTAAAGTGTGTATATATTTTGGGGGGACACCTTGTATGTATCATTTTTCTTAAAGGGATCAATTTATCTCCTTTACTTTTATTAATAGGATAGGTATTTTATATTAGTCTTAAAATTTGATATTATATTTTCTATTTTATTTTTCCTTTGTTTTCTACCATGGATTCCATTGAACATCTTTGTGTAGTATGTGGTTGTGTGTTTCTCTTAAAAACTTGTAAATTTTGTATTTGGCATTGTGTTATTTTTGTGTATCATGGCAGCTGAATTTTCTCATTTAGTTTTGTATTTGGCACTGAGTTTGTAGCTCCCATATCTACAAAGATGTCAATTAGCTTGATCCCTAATATCAGTTGTACCTGGGGCTCCTATGGGGAAATATTAATAGGTTGGAAGGTGTCTAGAGGAGCCCTTGGGCCTCCAGATGTGTCATTCCTTTCTAACATTTCTAGGTGAGGGTTTTTATCCTTTATTTTTCTTTTTGAGTTTTAAGCACTCCTTTCTCCCATATAGGGTAGGGCTGTTGCCCCATGGCCTTGCTCTTTATAATAGGCACATTGATTGGTGCCTAGTGAGTCTTTTTCTTTTCCTTTCAGATCCCCACCTCTCCTTCTGGTTTCCTGCACTGTTTCTAGGAAAATGCTAACCTGCTTTAATTTCCTTGTTTCCAGGGCATGAACTTTAAAGGCTATGTCCACCAGCTGGGAGGGCTTCATTCCCAACACCCTGTCTAAACAGTAAGAGCCGCCTTCTAATATCCAGGACATTTTGCCCAATAAAAATCATGTTTAACATCTGGACATTTTCTGGTATCCATGGGTCAGCATCAGTGTGATTTCTGTAGCCCTGTTAGGTCCCTTCTAAAAATTCAGAAGGATCTTCACTTGGTTTCTGTTGAATGGCCTGTATCATATTCAGGGTCTTGTTTAGGTACCCCTTTCTTAAGCCCTTCCAATATGCACGCTTTGCAATGTGCTAGGAGAGCTAGGTCCCCACAATTTGGGTGCCAGTTGGGCTCTGTCAAGGAAATTGCCCTGACCGGGTTGGGGGTCCCGTTGGGATTCTCCTGATGGAGGCGGTGAGCCTCTTCATTTGCCTTATCTATAACTAACCACCTTCCATCTGCTGATAGAGGATGCTACCGAGAGCCTGTACATTTGCCCAGTTTGGATGGTGAGTGGCAAAAGTGGAGGTATTGAGATCTGCCATTTTCTGAGGTCCTTCCCTATATGAGAGGTTGGAATTCTTCCAATTCAGTAAATCTGAAGTGTAAAATGGAGTAGTGGCCTTCTTGGTTTATTCATCCTATCCCTGGCCAAATTGGGTGTCCTGCCCTTTCTTCGAGGGGGAGACCATTCCTTCATCTTATAAGGTGGGGCTGTTTCCCCCATGGACCCTATTTCAGGGGTATCTAGCAGTGGGGTGGTGCTGGGGAAAATCCTCCTGCTGCTATTCTTGGATCCTGGGGGGTTCAGGGCACTAAGGAGACTCATCTCAGTTTTCTTTCCTTCCTATGTCTTATTATCAGGAAAGAGTTTTAAAGCCAATTCCCTTCTCTGCATCATTTGGTTGTTCCCTTTCTTTGATGAAACCTTAATGTATAAAGACATAAATAACTGGACATAAGAGATTTTGTCCCATTTCCCTGACCATTGGCAAAACAATTACAACTGTGTTTTAATTTAGGGAACCACTTAGGGGTCATTTTCCCATGTAGTCTAAAGTATATATAGGCCAAGCAGCATTAGAATAGACAACCAATTTCTTTATGGGATCATATCTGTACATGGAAAAATCTGCTAAAATTCAGCCTAGTGTACTCCCTTCTGGAGTTGAAACAAAACAACCTCTGATGGCATAAAAGTACAAACCCAAAACCATAACCATAGAAAAAGCCAGACAAAGTGGAAACATATGAACAAAACTTGATCCCATACTTCTATTATTCCAAACGAGTGCTCATAAGCAAGTCCTAGCATCTTATCTCCTGCCAACCAATACTGCAAGTAATCCTAACTGACCCAAATGGCATGAAGCCCAGTGGCGCGAAGCCAAGTGAGAAAAGCTCAAGTGACACAAAGCCCAAGTGACATGATGACTAAGCAGCAGGAACAGAGGATCCCTGGTGTGCATGCTGGTTCGATTTATCCAGCCTTAGAGTCCATCTGCTCCCCAGAAACCCATTTTCTTTCACCAGCCAAGTGTTTCAGGGAGCGCAGGGACATTCCCCTAGGAAAGCTCTTGGTAGCTGCTGGAAACCCCCACAGTTCTGCTGCAGAGTAGGCCTGCCACAGGCAACTGGAACCAGAGCCTCAGCCTTCCAGGACCTACCAAGGTACAAACTGTCCTGACAGAGTCTCCAAAACTGTAACTGAAAAAAAAAATGCAGGTTCAGCTACCAGCCACAGTGGAAGCCAAACTCATGAGGCAGGTTCTGGTGTAATAAATAAATAAATAGATTAGTTAATTAATTAATTAATTAATTAATTAATTTAATTAAATAAATAGAGGTTTTTATTCGGGTGCCATGAAACTGGGAGAATTGTGAACTCCAGTCTCAAAGACCATCTCCCCTTCTTGCTCAAGCCCACAGTTCTTATAGAGATGGAGAAGGGAGGGCTTTTTTCCCTATTCAACTATCTTGCTAGCCTTTGGCATGCTTGGGTCCTATCCATTCATCTTTCCAGCTTTTGGTGCACTCAGTGTAAGAACCTCCCCGGGCAATATCTTGGCCAATGAGGGAGACTCTCTGGTGCCCCAACTGGCTGTCTATGGTTATACATTTACATAATGCAATACTACTCAGCCATTAAAAAAAAAAGGAATCTTACCCTTTGCAACAGCATAGATAGACCTGGAGAGCATTATGGAAAGTGAAATAAGCCAATTAGAGAAAGACAAGTACCATATGATTTCATTCATATGTGGAATCTAATAAACAAAATATACTAACAAAAAAAATAGAAACAGATTCATAAATAGAGAACAAACTGATAGCTGTCAGAGGGGAATGGGTTGGGGGGCTGGGTATAAAAGGTGAAGGGATTAAGGAAAATATACAGAAAAAATTCATAGACACAGACAACACTATGGTGATTACCAGAGGGAAATGGGGTGGGGCCAGGGAGAAGAGGGTAAAGGGGGAATAAATGGTGATAGAAAGAGTCTTGACTTGGGGTGGTAAACACACATGCAACATACAGATGATGCATTATAGAATTATACACTTGACACCTAAATTGTACATAAATTTATTAACTTATTAATGTCACCCCAGTAAATTCAATATATGTTTTTAAAATGGTGATGGAAAATCTATAAAAAATAAAGCTTTATTCATGCTTTACCCTTTACAAAAGATTAATGAGTGTTTTTTAAGATCTAAATATAAAAGCAAAAGTTATGAAGACTTTAGAAGAAAATGTAGAATTTCTTCATGACATGGGGGAAAGGAACATATTCTCAGCTAGGACAAAGAAAGCAAAGAAAGTGTTATCTCAATTTCCCCATGTTTTTAGTTTTTTTCTATAATTATCTGCTATAACTTCCATATTCTCCTAATAAGAGGTGAAGTTTATTTTGTACCCTTTGAACCTATACTGGTCTGTAACTTGCCTTGCCCGAAATATGTGGCAGAGTAATGGTGCTATAGCTCTAAGACTCAACCTCAAGAGGCGGTTTGTCCTTCACCTGTCTCCTTCATGGGAATAGCTCCTGACTAGCTGGCTGGAGAATGATGACACACGAGGTGGGAATTTCAAATGCTACAGCCAATCAAGCCCAAACATATGAGAGAGCCTAGCCAAGTTCAAGAGAGCTGTGTACTTGACCCTCTTCTGACCAGCTGCATATGAGCCTAGCCAAAACCAAAGGCCACCCAACTGATAGTTTATCAGACAGCAATAGTCACCGATATTATCTTTGGCATATTAAATAATCTCTCCCAACTTCTATATATTTTTCTATAGTATCTATTTCTTAGGCATGTGGAGAATAGTTAAGATAACTTATCCAAATGACTTAGAACTGTTGAAAATGCATACATGCTTAAAATTACTGGCTATTAATACCATCTCCACTACCTCAAAGAGCTTCCATGATGTCCAACTCAAAAATATGACTGCCCTGCTCAGCTGGTATGGCTCAGTGGTTGAATGTTGACCTATGAACCAGGAGGTCACTGTTCCATTCCTGTCAGTGCTCATGCCCGGGATTCAGGCTTGATCCTGGTTGGGGGAGTGTGAGAGGCAACCAATCAATGATTCTCCCTCATCATTGATGTTTTTATCTCTCTTACCATCTCCTTTTTTTCTCTGAAATCAATAAAAATATATTTTAAAAATATGACTGCCAAATTCTTTGGAAATATAAAGTATAGACATGATTTATTAATGTTTGCCAAGACAGCAGTCATTTGTCTCAATGCCATCCAAATTGTGGCTTGTTGGCTTGTCAATTTCAGTTTCACAGAGGACCATAGGTGACTGTTATTCCATATCATTGTCATTTCTGAGACTAACATCTTCAGTCACATTTTTAAAAAATATGTTTTTATTCATAAAACAAGTCACCTAAGTTGAAACCTTGTCCAAGCCTCTCTACCCACCATATACCAAGATCATTTTCAAAGAACTTGGCCCCTTAGGTACACTTTCCAAGCGAATGGACCAGGTGGCCCAGCACAGGAGAAGGACCCCTTAAAACTCCAAATGCTGCCTGTGCATGAGATCAAGGTGACTGCCAAACATCTGGGGGTATGTGCAAGCTCTCCATCACTCAGTTGGGGAAAATGAGCAGGCCTCCTCAAACAGAAAATATTTAATATCCAAAAGCTTACCTCAAAAGAAACATGGTTTTCACACTTGGCGGTGGACAGTGGGGCACCCTTTGGGAGGTCTGCTCCACCGGAGGCCAGTGACAGCAATGATATTTTGTCTGGGTCAGGAATCACTCTCCAGAAAGTTGAAATCAAGGCTGGTCTAGGCTGACATTTTAAAACAAATGTTCACAATCACCACTTTTCTTTTACAAGGTGTAACCAAATTGCACTTGTTCAGAACATTGCTTTTAAAACACCTAACCAACATTTTCTCCACTTCTTTGACTAAGAGACTATGATAAACCTTAACCTCTCACTTCTTTATGTCCATTAGGGTAACTGAGAAGAGGTAGTAGCAGCTATGTGTGACCCCTCAGTTATGAGGACACCTGGAGCCTGGCCCATATTTCTAGGATAGCTGGTATTAAATCAGTCATCCTCCTTGCATACCTCTCCTTGGGGGTGGGATACGTATAAGAACACTAGCTTCATGGAAAGATTAGAGTTCTCTGGCTGGGGGGGCTGCACACCCTGGGTAAGACATTTCTGTCAGAATTCTTTAAATTAAAGATGAAAACACAGAAAGCCTGCACATCTACTATTTCAGGAGACATGATATAGCTCTTCTGTTCTTGGCTTAGTGAACATTTTATGAACCAGGAGTTGAATGTGATGAATGTTCACTGTAAACCTCATAGCTCTGTATACACTTGTTGTCAGAGTACAGCAGCCCCAGGGGGACTGGCTAGTGATCCATGAAGAAAGGTCTTATGCTACCTAGTCTAGCAAACTCTTAAGTAAACTGGGTTATTTTCTGCAGGACTTCTTAGAGCCCTGAAAATGCTAAATACATAATGCAGCTGAAAGGAGGAATTAGAATATGCAGTGTCCCTCAAACTCATTTGATAATGGCACACATTTTTCCCCACAAAGCATTGCATGTGATTCTCAGAAAATATTGTGCAAAATACAGCCTTTGATGGACCATGAAAAAATACATGTGGAATACTTCATGTAATCCTAGTAACAGGAAAAAAACTTCAGTCAACTGGGATGATTGAAACGCAAGGCTCTCTAGCATGTCTCCTAGATCCCAAGTTAAAAGCTCCCTTATATAATCATAGGGTATAAAACAAAGTACTGTCAAAAAGAATATTTGGGTCAGAGTGAGATCAAGTCTCCCGTGGATGTCCAGGAATGCATTAGGCTAACAGATAGAGTAAACATGCATTTGCACTAAGTACACCCATGAAAGAAGGAGGCAGATTCTAAGTCAGTTCCCATGTCTCTCCTTTCTTGCAACTGCCAGCTGCCTATTTGCTTGCTCTCAGGGCCCCAGGCCTTTGGGCACATTGTCTCTTCTGCCAGCAGGAACATGGGATACTTTTGACTACATGAATGATACCATTAAGTGTAGATAAATGGTTATTACTAATGATATCCAAGAGCCAGAGAAAATTAAATTTTCTCCTTGTATAGCTGTCTGTGTGGTGGGAAGAACTCTGGACTTGGCTTTAGGAGATTAGTAATCCATTCTCAATAAATAACTCAGATCCTACTCTGCCACTTCCTCATCTTTATGATGAGATCCAGTAAGACAATCTAGAGCAAGCATGTCAAACTAGTGGCCTGCCGGCCACATGTGGCCCACAACAAATATTTTTGCAGCCCAGCCAATATAACAATAGGTAAGAAACATCTTAATAAAAATTGTGTAACTTAACTTTTACAATGTCCTGTTATACATAATCTTAATATATAGAAACCCTGGGTCATAAGGACCAGTAAAGACTGAGGCTTGACCAACCAGAAGTCAGTCTGAGGGGGCTGTGAATCAGGGTCAGAGAAAGGCCTGAAGAGAGAAGCAGGGACTGATCCGTTGCCTCTGTGGCAGCTTTTGATCAGCACTTGCTTCTCTCTTTCTCTCTCAGTCTGGACAGCAGCAGCACCTCCATTTCTCTCCAGGCCTCCACCAGGGTTGCTGATCAGCCCCATCTTTCTAATCAGGCCCTGTTGATAGGCCCAGAGATGCTGACTGGCATAGGAACCAACCAATCAGAAACAAATGTAGGTGCTGTGAAGAACCAATGGCTGCCTAGGAGGTGGAGCTTCTGACACTGACTGGCATAGACACCGACCAATCAGAACCAAATTGGCCAGCAGAGGAGAGCAGTTGTGGGCGAGATCAGGCCTGTAGGGGAAGGCAGTTGGGGACAAGATCAGGCCAGCAGGAGAGAGCAGTTGGGGGCAACCAGGCCAGGAGGGGAGGGCAGTTGGTTGGGGGGCGAGATCAGGCTAGCAGGAGAGGGCAGTTGGGGGCAACCAGGCAGGCAGGTGAGCAGTGAGGAGCCACTGGTCCCAGATTGTGAGAGGGATGTCCGACTGCCGGTTTAGGTCTGATACCACAGGGATCGAGCCGAAACCAGCAGACAAACATCCCCCAAGGTGTCCCCAATTGGAGAGGGTGAAAGCGGGGCTGAGGGGACCCCCCCCCCCACGGTCTGTGCAAGAATTTCTTGCACCGGGCCTCTAGTTATTAATAATGAACTACAACATTCTCTAATGACTAATTAGTATAATCGTGTTGCATTCATGTCCCTTACGCACCTTACGCGAAGGTGCACCATTTCTCTCCACTAATACTAGCAGCAAATATTTTAACAGATGATTTCCACATCATTAGTCTTGTACTGACTTGTTTGGTGTGTGCAACAGGAAATATTTCGCTTTCAGTGAATAAGAAAAATAGGTTTATTTGTGTTAAGCTTATTAATTTATGCAGTTATTCAGTGTCTGGTAAGTTAATGTTCAGGAAAAAATATTAATTTTTTTAATGTTCTATTATTTTTATGTTAATGTTTACTCATTTATTTCAGCCTTTTGTATTCTGCATGTCTCTATCGAAATAAACCTACGTTTCTATGAAAATTGAAGCTTTTGGTTTTTTTGTGACCCACATAAACTTAAATCTTGTTTATTTGGCCCATGTTAGTCTTTGAGTTTAACATGCTTGATATAGAGGGTACTTGTACAGATAAAGAATCAAAGCGTCTGAATCTGTATCAGACCACATTGTCTCACTTTACCTTATTCAACACCCCCTTGGTATTTGTTGAGTTATAGCTATCCTGGTCCCTTGGGAAAGGAGAAAGGACATAGGAAGGGCACTTACAAGGAATTTCTAACCTTCTCTATGCAGTATACTGTTCACAGCAAGAGCTATTTAGTGATGGTAGCATCATGTCCCCAGAGGGTTACAAGATGGTGTAGGTGTAATGGCACTAATACCATTGCTAATTCTTGTCTGTAGTCATTGCCTTTCTGGGTGCTTGGGTAACAAATTCCTGTCTCCCTTCTTCCCTGACTCCCTTTCTTTCTTCCTCTGCTCCTTTATTCATCAATTATAAGAAGTAATATAGTTTTAGTGTAATGTGAAATTTTGTCTGCCCTTGATTAAGATGTATCATATTTTGAAGTTGTTCACTTAATTTAAGGCTCATGTGTCTTATTCCAATATGTTATAGAGAAATGGGTAATTATTACCCTCAAAATATTTCCAAAAGTATTGGACTGAGTAGTGCAGAATTAGATTTATGGCATATAGCCTACAGCTTAATAATAATTGTGTTCACAGCAACACACAGTGAAATGTGAAATTTACCCAAACACTGTTCTCAATAAACATTAATACTTGCAAAAATAGAAGTTGTTGTTTTAGAATCACCTTTCATCTTGAGACCCAACTTACTGTGAAATCTAAATAGCCACATATACTTCCAAGTGGTATTAGTACAATAGTACTAAATCATTACTTCTATTCTTCACACTGAGTTGCAAAACAATGTTCCCATATGGTTGAATTGTTTATTTTCCTAGTTAATAGGGTCATTATACACTCCACAAACAGTGCATCTTGCATTATGCTTGTACTTCTTTCCACGTTCAAGCTTAATGGGTCTGACATTCTACTTTTTAAAGGGTTGTTTCCAATTGTTGGAAAAAGGGATTATATTTAAGCATTTTATGTAATTGCTCAGATGTGCTCATTAAGTGATAAAAAGAAAATTATATTGCTCCAGTAGTCTCTACAAGGATGTTTTAATATAAGGCAATCATTTTCAAATGGGTATGTGTTCTTTCTTAGGGTAATTCCATATACCATACTTATTTCAGAAAATAAAACTGAATTCCATTCATTTATTAGGGAATAATATTCTAAAACTCTCAAAGTACAAAATGCTTGAGTCATTTGATTATGTTACCAAGATCTAAAAAGCAGGATTTACCTGGTGGTGGGATGGATAGAATATGCTTCCACTTCTGTGAGGGGAAATGAAGATGTGAAGGAACTATAAAATGCCCCTGATAACTCTAAAATAGCCACTAAATAATTATAACTCTAAAATGGTATTTATCATTTGCCATGGAATATGATTTTACATTAGAGGTTTATTCTGTGGGATTAAATCACCAAGCCTTTGAAAGGGATATAGTTATATCAGGTCTAACTTTTGTACTTGACACCCATGAGATTAACTTTCCTGCAAGATTTTGTTGAAGAAAGCTCAGAAGTATGAGCTTATTGGTAGGTATTTATGAAATAAAGACTGAAAGCTCTCAGACGCTCAGGGAAAGATGGTCTTTGATGTGGCCACACTGACATTATCCTAATCTCATTTAAGTCCAGCCTTAATCAAGAGACTGCCTTGCTGTGGCTGGAAAAGAAAACACAGTCGAGGACTCCAGTAACTAGCCGGAGCTGCAACTTTCCATGATTGGGAACTTTAATCTACTGGCTTAATAGGCCATTGTGGGAATGCTTTTTATGTGAGCCACCCCAAAAGCACTGTAAAGGCCTATTTTGAATAAATAATATAGAGCTGAAGTGGAAGGCAATCTCTAAACTACAGGTTTATCCCTCCACCGATACACACACACACACACACACACACACACACACACATTAACTCACCAGGGCCACTACTGTCACCCTTAATAGTCGGTAAATGACTTATAATACATGCTGATAATTATATATAATCACACTTCTAGGCTCCGAGAACATAAATCTCTGGCTTGCCAATGCACTTTTGACCCCAATAACTTAGATATTAGAATCTATAGCCAATAGTCAGCAACAGAGGACAATAGAATATGAGGAATAGGAGAGGTAACATGTAAGATGCAAGAAGAGCAAATAACTGACATGTAATAGGTACTAAATATAGCACAGAAAATCTATTTCTTTATGTTTGTTAGTTTCAAAGCATAAATTAGAATATTCTTAGATGACTGGCTTCAAAGACAGATTTTAAAACCAAAGGTCATTCAACAAAAATGTAGACATATCACATGATCTCATTCATATGTAAAATCTAATGAACAAAATAAACTGTTGAACAAAATAGATCCAGAGACATATAAGCATGGAACAGACTGATGAATCTCAGAGGGAAGGTGGGGGTGGGAGGGAAGAGATCAACCAAAGAACCATGAATGCATAACCCATGGACACAGACAATAGGGTGATGGAGGCCTGGTGTAGGGGGCAGGGGTGGACTATAACAGGTCAATTGGAGAAAAAAGAGGACATATATAATACATTCAATAATAAAGAATTTTAAAAATAAAAATATAAAATTCTAGGCTAAATTAGAAAACAGAATTATCTGCTCCTCAAGTCTTTTCACTGAGCCTTGCCTCCTGCCTCTGGGATTCTCATAGTACTTCTGGTTCAGGATCCTGAAACTTCTAGTGCAGGTGACACTGGGAATGGCCTGTGGTATTTTATTTGAGAGCCCTTGTTCTTGCAGCCTTCAGCAAACTAAATATATTTGAGCACATGATAATAAGCAATTTTGCTTCTCATTCTCCTCTTCTGGTCATCTCTCCCTCAACTTTGACCTTTTGTACTGGTGGCTATTAAACCAGAAGAGCTTACTCACAAAGTCATAGTATCACCCAAGTGCCTTGCCTGGTTCTCAGAGCTGGGTGCTCAGGACAATGAAGACATGAGTTTACTCCATCATGCCCATTCACCTGCCTTCCACTAAGAAGGTAAGCAAACCTACCACAAACTTACCCTCAACTTTGAACTGCTGAAGAACAATAAAAGCTCTTCTACAAACTCTAATTAATTTGGAGTTAAGGGGTCCTGAAAGAGAAAAGATGGACAGTGACATATAAACACATTGCTATTAATAGAAATATAACCCAAAGACTATCTCTTGTTGATGGTATGTCTTATTAATGGACACCTTTGGCTATAGTTAAAAGTACTATGCACTTCCTAATTCATTCTAGGTGCCGGCATTATCCTAATACTAAAACCAGACAAAGACATTACGAGAAAGTAAACTACAGACATTATCTTTCATGAAAACAGATGCAAAAATTCTAAACAAAGTATTAGCAAATCAAATCCATCAATTTTTAGAGAATTACACACTACATATCCCAGATATGCAAGGCTGATTCAACTGAGATTGACTCTTGCAATACATCACATCAACAGCCTAAAAGAATTTGACACAATTAAACACACATTCATTATAAAAACACTCAGCAAACTAGGAATAAAGGGGAACTTCAACTTGATAAAGAATTTCTAAAGAAATCTACAGCTAATAACATAATTAACAGTAAGAAACTATATACTTTCCTATTATGATAAGGAGAAGGCAAGGATATCTGCTGTTCATTCAACACCATACTGGAAGTCTTAACTAATGCAATGTCAAAAAAGAAAATTTAAGGTATACAGATTGGGAAAGAAAAACTGAGTTTTTTTCACACATCACATGATTTCCTATGCAGAAAATGCCAAAGAATTATTTTAAATCCTTGAACTCATAAGTGATTATAGCAATATCTGAGAATATAAAGTTAATAGGCAAAAGTCAATCTCTACCCTATATAATAACAATAAATATTTATAAATTGAAATTAAAAAACACAATACCATTTACATTAGCATAAAAGATAAGTAATTGTGTATATAAGTTCAACAAATTATGTACAAATTCTATATGAGGAAAACTCAAAATTCTAATGAAAGAAACTAAAGAAGGCCTAAAAAGAGAAATATTTTATGTTCATGCACAAGAAGACTCAATATTGTCAAGATCTAAGTTCTTCCCAACTTGATCTTTGATTCAGTGAAATTCCAATTAAAATCCCAGGAAGTTATCTTGACAAACTGCCTTCATAATTTATATGGAAAGTCGAAAGACCCAGAATAATTAACAAAATGTGGAAAAAGACCAAAGAGAAGGCTGGCACTAATCGATGCAAGACATACTATAAAGCTACAATAATCAAGATGATACTGATGTACAAACAAATAGACATGTAGATCAATGTAACAGAATAAGTGGCCAGAAATAGACCCATGCAAACATGCAAATATACTTTTGAGAAAGTAACAAAGGATGTTCAATGGAAAGAAAGTCTTTTCAATAAATGGCACTGGAGCAACTGGACATCTACATGCCAAAAAATGATTCAAAGCACAGACTTCATATCTTTCACAAAAATTAACCCCAAAAGAATGGTAAATACAAATGCAGGACCCATAACTATAAAACTCTTAGACAATAACAGAGGAAAAACTAGATGACCTTGTATTTGTCTATAACTTTTTAGCTAAAATACAAAAAGGATATTCCATGAAAGAAAACAAAAACTGATAAGTTGAACTCCATGAAAATTAGAAATGTATATTCTATGAAAGACACTGTTAAGAGAATGAAAAGACAAGTCATAGACCAGAAGAAAATATCTACAGGACACTTATCTAATAATGTACTTATATACAAAATATATAAAGAACTTTTGAAACTTAACTATAAAAAGACAAATGATCCAATTTAAAAAATGGGCAAAACATCCAATGAGACACCTTCCCAAAATTTATATACAGATGGCAAATAAGTACCTGAAAAGATGTCACACATCATATGTCATCAGGGAATTGTGAATTAAAAAAAGAGAGAGATACAATTATACATCTACCTGAATGACTAAAATCCAAAACATTAATCCAAATATTGGTGAGGATGTGGAGCAACAGGAACCCTCATGCATTGCTGGTGGGGATGACACTGGCACAGACATTTTGGAAGGTAGTTTGGCAGTTTCTAATAAAACTTACCATATGACTCAACAATTACACTCCTTGGTATTTTCCCAAGAAGTTGAAAACTCATGTACTCAGAAAAATTGTACAAGGATGATGATAGCACCTTTATTTATAATTGCCACAAAATGGAACTAGCCAAGATGCCCTTCAATAGGTGAATGACTAAAGAGTGGTACAACCAGACAATGGAATATTATTGAGCAACTTACAAAGGCCAGGAAATGACATGGAGGAAATCCAAGTGGGTATTGCTAAGTGAAAAAAGCCAATCCAAAAAGACTACCTACGGTATGATTCCAAATGATGCCATTGTAATTAACCCATTTATTAATAACAGGAAAGGAGCAAAGGAAAGACCAAATATTATTGGCATGTCATTTGGGATGCTTCACCAGGAACCTAAAGATTTACACTCCCCATGGAGCCACCAACTCATTCCCCACAGACCACTTGGGGAAAGGACTGGACAGGGAGAAGACAAATGCATGCCCAGTAAAGTTAGGGGGACTAGCTAAGGTGCTGCCTGTCAGTCACACCTGGGAACAGAGGTCATTGGCCACTGCAAGCACAGGGAGATTTGGGATTTAATCCCCTAAACAAAGGAGTTTCCTCTGTTGTGCTCTCTTGCTTGACTCCTGGCTTGCAGGGCTCCCATGCTACTGCTCCCCTGCATTCTTCCGTGTAGCCCACAGTCATTTGGACCCCACACACAATGGACTAATGGACTGCCACTAGCCTGATGCTGAACTGGACCTGGCTGCAACATGGAACAGAGACTCTGGCCACTGGCTTTGCTTTTAGCTTTACTGAAACCCAAGTTTCACTTCTTCCATGACTGGATAAAGGGAAATTGGGCTTTGGAAACACAGATACGTAATTCCATGCAAATAAAATTCACTCATACTCCCATGCAAGGCTCAGAAAATCCTCTTTCTCCAGATATAAGGATTTTACCACTGGCACTCAGTGGGGAAGGTGATACCCCAACTTCCTCGATAACACAACTATATGACATTCTGGAACAGCAAAACTATGGGAACAGTAAAAAGATCAATGGCTTTCAGTGGTTAGGAGAGAGAGAAGGGTGAATAAGCAGAGCACAGAGGATTTTTAGGACAGTAAAAGTATTCTGTATGATACAATAATGATGGATTCACATTATTTTACATTTGTTCAAACAAATAGATTGCACAATACAAAGAGAGAACCCTAATGCAAACTATGGACTCTAGTAAATAATAATGTGTCAATCAATTCATCCATATTACAATGTATATTAGTGTAATATATATATTACACTAATACAAGTTATTGATAATGGGCAAAACCAGAGGTCCTGATGCACTATGGGGAAATGTAAAATCTAAGGGTGATTACTATTTAGATATAGCAAAGCCAACAGACCAGGAGATGATTGCCATTGAACTACAGTTTACTACTCACTGTTCCCAGGAGGAGAGAGCACCCAAGAGAACACTGGGGTCAGGGAGAAAGTAGAGGAGAGGGGGAGACTCTGAGAAGGAGCCTGGACGGTGGTTTCCATTTGAAGGACCAGGTGAAACAGGTTCCACAGGCTTAGGATTTTAGTGTGATGATTTCAGTGGGCTGTGGGCATAGGACTGTCACTGGTTGTCTAGTACCTGCCTTGGTGTCAACAGGGTAGGGGAACAGTGGTACCCAGTGTGAGAGACCCACAGAGGAGGTGGGTGCAGTGTGGACACTGGCTTGGGTGGTTTGCATTTGGAAGGCACACTCAGAACTTGGCTGACTCTGAGAAGGGAAGTCCCTCCATGGTCAGCAAGGCCCAGATATAAAAGCATCAGAACATGGAAAATAAGACATGAGTATCAGAAGGAACTCTTGGAATTTCCACTTATTTTTCTATGTCCTTAAATGTTTTAAGTCTATTAATAAACAAAAATGTAATATGTAATGGCTGGTTCATTTTAACAAATGAGTCTGGAATTTCCTACGTGTTTTGGGCTAAATCATATGTGGTTTAATCTTTGAAAGGTAATGGCTGAACTAATTGCCAAAGCAAGAAAATCACCCTACCCTCCAGCCAAACTGCATCAAAGATTGACCTTTGAATGATATAAACAAAAGTATAGAAACAGTATGTGGTGTGATAATATAACAGCTGAAATGCAGGCTGCAATCTATGAGAGAGAGAGAGAGAGAGAGAATTCCGTCTGGCTTCCCAGAATTCTTAAAATCTTATTATCTTATTTATGGGAAACACTTTGCTAACAGATTTGTTTTTTCTATATCTTTCCCACAGCTCTGCTTGCAGGGAAGTAGAAGGAGTTAAAATGCTGGTGACTGGCAGGTTCTGTCATGCTGTGGTGGGACTTTTTTTCCATTAGCCTGTTTTTGTTTTCAGAGAACATTATGAAATCCATGAATGAACCAGGTTTAATTTCATCATGCTAAACGATGCCTTGCCAAAGAAAATGATAGAATCTATGAAAGCCTCTCTTTTCTGCAGGGAAAAGCCACTGTCCATGAGTCAAGGGAAGATGTTATCTCTGAAGGAAAAAGAAGGAAAAAGCTGTAGACACACTAGCAACTGAAGCCAGGTTTGTCTTCCTCCCAGGGTCTAGCTGTTCCTAAAAGTCTTCGAGGTGTGTAAAAGTTGCTGGAACTACTGACAATCTCCAGTTTTGGAGGAATACTTAATGGGAAAATAGAACTACATATGGAAGAACAAGCAGGAAAGAATAGGTCTTTGGTTAAAAGCATCTTTGTCAAATATCAAGAATAGAGAGGCTTGCAGTTTTCCATCAAGAAGCCCAGCCCAAGGAAGCTGCTGGTCTCTTGCTCAGGGCAGGGAAAGGTGCGTAAGAGCCTCTGGCAGTCTGCAGGTTGTGTTTTCTCCTTTGCTTCCCTCCACCCCCAGTTCACTTCATAACAGGCTTAGCCATGTCCCCATTAGATGAGATGTTCCTCTGCGTGTGCTCCCAACTGCCAAGAGTGCGGTCTCCCTACCCTCTCAGGGTCCAGTTACAGGAAGCCTCATCTAATCAGGAGGATTCCCTGTGCTTAGCAAGCTCTTAATCCACCTCTGATGCTCAAAATTCATAACATTGCAAGTGCCAGTGACAAAGTATTTAATTTGTTCTCCATGCCTTTGCTTGTCATGCAGAGATCTTGTGGCGATCTTCCCCAACACAGGATTCTAAGGCCAACACTCAAATCAGGGCCCAGCCTTGGCAGCAGGGCTGTGAGTCATCCTGCTGCAGGTAACCACTGCTGCACAAAACAACGGTGGCCCCTCCACAAACTCAGCATCGCCTTTCTGTTCTTTCTGCGAAGCTCTTCTAGTCTGTGAAGTCTCATTTACAGGATTAGATACATGCTGTTTCATCACTTATGAAATTCAGAAAGTAGAAGTATTTTTTTTAATCTTTGGTTACCCCAAAAGAGGATGTGCCATTCAATGTTAAGGGAACAGAAATAAAGTTCTCTGTTCCAGGGATAGAAGGGAACATGAATGGAGTCCTGTATGGAGTCCTGTGTACATGGAATATAAAAGGATAGATGAAAATGCTACTGGAAATTCAGCAACTGAAGCGCTGGGCAAGCAGACTGAAAGGATTGAACACTGAGGTGTTTGCTGCAAGACCCTGGAGCTCTTCTTTATCCAGCTTCCTTATTTTGTGTTCTGTTTTGTTTTCTCTTTTGTTGGGAGAAGGATTTGAGAGAGAATAACTCCAGGAAGCTGCTTTAACAACCTCAAAACAAGAATACTTTGCCAGGGAGTTACAATATACTTCAGTTTATTTTTGTGTTCACTTTTATTTTTGTATGTTGACATTTAGGTGTGTTTCAAAACGATTCAGTTGAAAGACACAATGGAGAGATTCTGTTCATACATCCAATCCACTGCAAGGGAACATCTCAGCTTCAGACCCCAAGCTGAAGTTTTTGGAAACCATTTTGTCTTCTAACAGCATTTAGTTGCTTTTATCTCCTTACTTTTGAATTTTTAAAAAAGTCTCCCTCTTTCTTTGTAAAATCTCATTTTATAAAAAAAAGACTGATGGAGGACATTGACCCTGGAAGCTCTTCCATTCAGAGGACAGAAATAGCGTGATGCTGAGAGCACACTGCATGAAACCCTCTCTGCCTGTCCTTCCCCACAGCCCTCACTGGCTCTAAAAATATTCTGAGAACAGAAATGGTACATTGCAAGGACACATGGACTGCCTTTTATGCAATGATTAAGCTATACCTCATCTTCTGTGTTTTCCAAAGGCTGTTTGCTCAAAAGTGAAAGACAATACTGGCAAGAATCTCATGTTACCTGGTTAATTTCAAAGTCACCCAGAGCCCAATTGTCTACTGTTTCTTGGTAGCCTAAGGGAGGGGCTAAAGGGCAGTAGAATATCTTTTAACCTTGGTCTCTACAGGTGGCTCGCTCAACTTGGCCATGTGAGAGATAGGCTATTACAGATTCCCTTAATGATGCAAACAAAGGATTTAACTTACTTTGTCACCAGTTGGTAGTTGATGTTGGTAGATACATGCAAATGGGAGGCATGGCACATAGCAAACCAAATGGCCATTTAAAATGTTGCTGTTCACCCTGACCAGTTTGGCTCAGTGGATAGAGACCTGTTGGTGCTTTGTCCCGGAGCAGATAAGGGTGAGCAGCTGAAACGAGTAACATACAGCCCGAACAAGCAGAGGAGATTCTGCAGGAGGCAGCTGATCGATATTTCTAACTCTATCCCTCTCCCTTCCTCTCTGTAAAAAATCAATAAAATATATTTTAAAAAAATAAAATGTTGCTGTTCAGTTAGGCAGTCTACAAATTAGACTATTAATTTTATTTTATTTTATTTTTTTAAAATAAACCTTTATTGTTCAGATTATTACATTGGTTCCTCTTTTTTCCCATCATAACTCCCCTCCACCCAGTTCCCACCCCACCCTCCGCCCTCACTCCCCACCCATTGTCTTCGTCCATAGGTGTACGATTTTTGTCCAGTCTCTGCCCGCACCCCCACAGCCCCTTCCCCCCGAGAATTGTCAGTCTACTCCCTTTCTATGCCCCTGATTCTATTTTATTCACCAGTTTATTCTGTTCATCAGATTTTTTATTCACTTGATTTTAGATTCACTTGTTGATAGATATGTATTTGTTGTCACTTCATTGTTCATAATTTTTATCTTTACCTTTTTCTTCTTCCTCTTCATAAAGAATACCCTTCAGCATTTCATATAATACTGGGTTGGTGGTGATGAACTCCTTTAGTGGTTTCTTATCTATAAAGCTCTTTATATGACTCAATTCTGAATGATAGCTTTGCTGGATAAAGTAATCTTGTGTTGTAGGTTCTTGGTATTCATCACTTTGAATATTTCTTGCCACTCCCTTCTGGCCTGCATAGTTTCTGTTGAGAAATCAGCTGACAGTCGTATGGGTACTCCCTTGTAGGTAACTGACTTTCTTTCTCTTGCTGCTTTTAGGATACTCTCTTTGTCTTTTGCTCTTGGCATTTTAATTATGATGTGTCTTGGTGTGGTCCTCTTTGGATTCCTTTTGTTTGGGGTTCTATGGGATTCCTGGACTTGTAAGTCTATTTCTTTCACCAGGTAGGGGAAGTTTTCTGTCATTATTTCTTCAAATAGGTTTTCAATATCTTGCTCTCTCTCTTCTTCTGGCACCCCTATAATTCGGATGTTGGTACACTTGAAGCTGTCCCAGAGGCTCCTTACACTATCTTCGTATTTTTGGATTCTTTTTTCATTTTGCTTTTCCGTTTGGGTGTTTTTTGCTTCTTCGTATTTCAAATCTTTGACTTGATTCTTGTGATCCTCTGGTCTGCTGTTGGGAGTCTGTATAATATTCTTTATTTCAGTCAGTGTATGCTTAATTTCTAGTTGGTCCTTTATCACAACATCGAGGGTCTCACTAGATTTCTTGAGGATCTCACTACATTTATCGGCGGTCTCACCAGTCTTTTCGAGGATCTTACTAAATTTATTGGCGGCTTCTAGACAGTTCTTGAAAGACCTTAAAAGTGTGGTTTTGAACTCTATATCCAGCAGTTTTCTTTCCTCCATTTCTGTCATCTGGGTCTGTCATCTTTGTCTCGGCATTTTTTATGCTGCGCTGTGTCGATAGAGTGGCTTTCTGTGCTAAGTGTCCCAATTACCTGAGGTAGACACTCTTGGTGCACCCCCTTGTGGGATTTGTGCACAGTATTGTTGTAGTTAAGCCTTGATTGTTGTATGTAAAGCTGGGAGGATTTGACCTCCAGGCCAATTGGCTGTGAGAATCAGCTGTGTCTACGGTGGGAGAACTTCTGTGCTGAAGACACCTTTATGGGGAAAGACTTGCTTCAGTGGGGCTTTGGTGCTCACTGAGTCTGCCCCCTGAGTGTGTCCCTTATAGATCTGAGTAGTTGTAATTGGATGGTCCCACTCTGACCACTGGGTACACTGGCTCTTGGATCTAAGGAGGTGCTAATCTAGCCTTTGCCTGAGGCTACCCAGCAGAAGCCAGCTGTAAAGCAATGCAAGTTGCCCTGGGGCCTTGGGGCAGCTGCAGTTTGTTAAGTTATTTTCAGATTACAAAGGGCCAGGCCTTTCATATGCAAAAGCCTCCGTGCATGGCTTGGGTGGAGCGGGGTCCCAGGGGATCAACAGGGCGGGCTGAGCAAGTGAGCAGTATGGCTGCTCTCAGTCCTGCCTTCAGAGGTCCTGGCAATCACCATGAGTGCCTCAGAGAGAAAGCTGCCCTCGAGTTCCAACCGATGCCAGACAGTCCCGTTTCTCCCGTATGAGTCTGGGTCCCCAAAGACTCACCCAGAACTGGAGCTCAGAGCCTGAGACTCCCTCCCGATTGAAAAAGACAATTGTGTCCTCAGCCGCCAGCCCTCTCTGCATGCACCTCTGCACCTTTGTATTTACTTCAGCACCGCACCTCCTCTGAGTCTCGGTACGCTTTTCTCTTTCCTTCTAGTTGTAGAAATTCCACTCAGCCAGACTTCCTGTGGTTCTGGATGATGTCCATTATGTCTTTAGTTGTATTTTTGAAGTGGTTGTGCTAGGCAGAAATCTCCGGTGTTTACCTATGCCGCCATCTTGGTTTCTCTCAGACTATTAATTTTAAATTGGAGTGAAATCAGACCTCATACATAGTAGTTATCTCAAACTTTGTTTAGAGATGAGTTAAGGAAGACCTATTTTAACACAAAGAGGCCAGATATTGGCAATGACAACAGAGAGACATACATAGTAAATGAGCACAGAGAAAGCTTCTATAAGCTATTCATATTAACCCAAACAGTGATGAGTGTATGGTGCTTCTTCCAAAATGCTCTCCTTCAATGTGTGTCACTACTGTGACAGAAGTTAAAGACAAGTTTGAAAAACTGCCTGCAGTTCTCTTTGTTCTAATTACTTTCACTGAGGATAGAGCTAAACTGACTAATGTGAAACCATGTAGAGTGTAGAAGGCTTCTCTTGAGGAATATAGATAATGATTTCACAAACTGAGGTCATAAATTGTACCCATACATGTGATAATTTTATTATAAACTATTGTCCATGTTCATGAGACTGACCAATGGAGTCTAATCTCAGTTACTATCACATGGACAGTGTATGACAGCCTCAGGAATGCATGCATACTAATCCTGTTTTTCATATAATAATCAGGGATTGGCTATTAAATCCTTGATTCAAAATCACAGTGGCTAACATTTATTGAGCTCTCAGTGCCAGCTACCATAATAGATGCCTTATATAAACTCAATATCACAGCATCATTATGAAGAGTTCCTGTTACTGTGTTTATTTTACAGAATAGGAAGGTGAGGTGTAGAAAGATAAATAAATTACACAGCTAGAAAACAGTGGAGTGGAATTTCAAACCCAACCAATTGACTTTAAAATTCATGTCCTTAATTACTACATTACATTTCCTGTTATCACAACTTTACAAACTTGCATGAATAAATCTAAGTTTTAAAAATCAAATGTGTTGCTTTTCATTTCCCAATATTAAGTCTCCAAGTTATCCGTGTTGTTTATTTTGACTACATTGGGTTAGACATTTATGAAAATTGAACAGCCATCATCATGTTTTCTCTAGAACTTGGTGCTTCTTAAAAAAAAAGAAAAGAATACCTTCATTGACCTCATCATTACCATCACTGCCTATTTACTGAGATGAGAAATATGTTATTAGTCACAAAGATCTGATAGACTTGCTTGTGGTGTTTTATTCACTTTTCATGTCATCACATGTTTGAAAATATAAAAAGTGTAATATCACACATGCAAGTAAGTAGTTAGAGACTATTCTTATTTGTATTCTTATCAAGTACCACCACTTGGGTATTCATGAGCAACTCTTTGGAAAATCAAGCATGTGGCCTGAGACTTTTAATGATGGTATGAGCTATTTTACTCCAAGGTTTCCCAGCCCTAATACCTGCAATGCACTTTCCATAGAAATTGCAGACTTAATTGACTATAGGCTACACTGAATGTGCACCCTTTCTTGACAGGTTACCCAAGTTGTGCCCTTGAATGGATGGATTCATTTATCCTGACCTTGTTATGCCATCAATGTAACAAGAACACCAAGCTAGGTGATTCTCTCCTGTGTAAGCACAGACAAAGCACAGCACTTAGGACAGGGTTGGTGGCTGTCGCCAAGATTCGAAATGACTGAAGCTTTGGTATGATTGTATAGCTGGAAAAAAAACACGTAGAGACATAAGAGCACAGTTTTTGTGAAAGCCCTTCAACAAAAAGTGGGTAGTTGGTGACTTCAAGAAACCATGAAAAGTAGTTGATCTTTTCAGTGACTGTTGGTAACAGGTCTGCTATTCTATTTTCCATTACATGTAAACCAAGATAAATAGTTTTTATATTAGGCATCAGGCTTATACAAGATACTCACAGACAAACGAAGCTAGTTTTACTGATTTTTTTGTCTTTCTTTTGTTATTTGCAAGCCAATAAGCAACATTCAAAAGAATATTAATAATATATACTTACCCAGGGATTACTATATTGTTATATGCTAGGCAACAGGCACTAAAAAGGGAGGATGGACAGGTTATTAATTCATGCAACTAACTTACTAAATAGTCTTATTTCATCCTTTCAACAACCGTAAGAGTATGCAGTCTCATTATCACTAAGTACAGGCAAGAAAACTGAGAGTCCAATTAAGTGGGTAGCTTGCCCAAGTCCTATAAATAAAATAATAACATATATAAACTCAACAACTGTTTTACTGGTTTTACATTCCACTCACTGTCTTGACCATAAAACAAGGGATTTCCCACAGAATAGAAAAAATGTGCATTGAAGAATATTTCAAAGCTAAGGATATATTTATTAATTTAACAAATATTTATCTAGATACTATCACATGCAGATAAAAACAGCAAATAACAATAATTAATAGTCACTGAGACGTTCTATAGGCCAGACACTTTAACTCACTATCTCATTTAAATATTATATTATGCAGTAGTTACTAATATTTCCCAAATTATTTTGTTTAAAAAGTGAAGGTTAGATAGCATTGGCCACTTGCTTAGGGCCAATGTAGTCAGTGATAAATGTTAAAATAAATCTCTGGAATTCCAAATCCCAAGGTCTTAAATTTCACATTAACTGAATAAAGCCAGGAAGTGACATTACAGATAAATGGAATATGAAGATGCACCTGAATGATACTGAATGGAGAATGACACAAGCAATTGAGTCCTTCATCTGATTCAAAGAAGGCTGTATGATTGTCTTAAAAAAGTGAACAACTATCAGAGAGTTTGTGTGCAGTGGTGATACATTGATAAGGTCTGTTTATGCTATTGGCATATTATCAATATAGCTTAAATTGCAAATTCTCTGTTCAACAGTGGTAGTAAATTTTTATAGCTCTTCACTCCTCAACTAGACATCCACTTATACCCAACTATATTAATTAAATTTTTTGTTGTTGTTTGTAATATGAACCCCTTCAAACCCACTTAATGAAAGGACAAATATAGGCCAAGAATATGGAAGCAGAAGGTATTACTGTGTCATGGGAATAGTCAATGACTAGCTACACCAGACATCATTATATCTAGATGCTCAAAAAATGTCATAAAAGTATGTCTCTCATTCATTACAGCTCCCATCTCTGCATTGTTCTACAGGTGATGACAGAGATGATTCTTCAGTTCACCTGGCCCTTAGCATTTGTGACCAGAAAGAGATTAATCTCACTATTCCTAGGCTCATATGGATACACAGTAAAGGATTCAGCTCTGGGTCATATGCCCACCACTGGTCTAGTCTCCAGTCAAGGGGAATTCTGATTGACAAGGAGATGAGGACCTTGAGCTTGATTGTTGCATCAAATTAGAAAGGGTAGTTCCCAAAAGAAAATATGAGTTCCATTCCCTTGCAATAAAAAGGAAAGATAAGCACACACACACACACACACACACACACACACACACACACACACACCAGATGTCCTCTATTGCAATGCAGATTCCTGTATGATCTGAGGGAAATTACAACAACAAAACAACAACATTTCTCAGCCCTGTCTTCCCAAATGGTCTCCCTTGGACACAGGAGTTTCATTGTTAACTACTCCTGAGGATAAGGCATTGAGGGTTCTTTTTAAAATGACAAATATGTTAATGGGAAGGTAGACACATTAAGCCATTATCAGTGGTACAACTTATGAGGAAAGAGCCTTTCAGATGGCCTATTTATCTTGTAGTTTTGCCCAGGGCAGGCTTGCTTTGAGTAACATGTTTCTGAAATGGTGGGTTCAGTTAATAGTCAATGAAAAAAACAAAATGAATTGACCTTTGAGGAGATTAATCTTGTACTGTAGACTCCATAGCAGATGATAATGAATTCAGAAGCTTGAGTGCATTTTATCCCTGAGTTATTGGGATGGCCTCAGGAGGAATGGGGTGTCTGAACCCTGGAGATAATAATGATGCAGCTCAGCATTTAGTAGCATGCACCTGGCACTACACAAGGCCCATTACCTACATCATCTAATCGAATCTGCTCAGGAAAGCTGTAATACATACACTTTCACTATCCCCACTTTATGATGAAGGACATTTAGTAACTTATTCAAGATCATACAACTATTAAGTTGTAAAATGGGATGAACACTCAAGACTACTTGATTTCAAAAGTCTGTGGATGCTCTCAGGCTGAGCCAGCACAGATGCCACAGATGGAACCTGCGCAGGGAGTGAGAGTGGACTCAGGTGTCCTTCCAACTCTAAGGGACACACACCCACAGGGGTCTTCAGAGATTATTTGTGGGAAGGAGCCAGCCATAATTGTCATGGTATGTGGCTCTCTCAACACTCCTTTATTGTTCCTCCCCCAGTTACTGGTTCTTGAATGTGCTGGCAACTTCTCTATAGAAGTATTTCCTGGACATGAAAGATTATATAGCTAACAGGAAAAAAGCATTAAGAAAAATCACCAGAAGCTTATCACCATGCCAGGCTGGAGCCTAATCTACTGACTGTATTTGTCTTTGCTGGGGGTCTCGTGGTCACAGCACTCTAGGCCAGGCCCTTTCATGAAGACTATGATGGGCAAGTCACTGTCTGCAAGTGAGAGTGTAGCCCCAACCATGGGGAGCTGACCTTCCCATCCCCAAGAAAGCTCTGTTTATGCTGTGTCCTCCCAATATCCACATTACTAGTCTTCAGCTTAGGGAGCGCTTATTGTTTAAAAAATCAGATGGTAGATTTAGCTATATTGACTTTGGAAATCTACCTGGGAGCTCATAAACTTGCATCATTTGGAAAGCTTATACCCTGTACTTTGCATGTTAACACTTTCTATATTTTCCTAAAGTCTTGCTTCAACTACCCAAACTCCCATTTTTCTCCTAGATTTAAAATTCTGGACAATTTTTTATGAACCAGCAGGAAATTGGTTTTTAGCAGTTGAGGGAGTTTAGTGTCATAATTAACCTAGGGCTTGTAAACCATGTTTCTGCAAAGAAGGAGTATTGGTTGTGCAAGTTCCAAATGCACGTATACACTGAGGTTACATCAAATGTTTGCACAGAAAATCTGTAAAAAATAAATATTTAAGAGCCACAAAGTATCTGAATTCCTACCTCACTTCTAAAACACACGCACAATAATTATAGGCAGAATTTTAACGTTTCAAGTCCTGAGTGGGAGTCCTTTCTGTGAGTAAGACAGCGGGACTGAAAACCAAGGACCAGTAAAACAAATGATTGATACATTTTACATTATAAAGAAAATTCTAAATGAATAAAATGAATAATGGAAGACAAACACAACAGCAAAAGGAAACACCACCTTTTTTAAACAGGCCTAATTATGGATAGGCAATTCACACACACACACACACACACACACACACACACACAAATATAAATGTCTAAGAATATCAAAAATAATTAAATGGAATATTATTCAGCAATAAAATGGACAGATGAATGATGCATAGATTAAGTACAAGTGTATCATACAATATATGGCTATTCATTATTCTGAGTAAAACAACAACAACAACAATTTCTAAAGGTTATGTACTATGTGATATCATTATGGCAGAACCATAGAGATGGAGAATAGAGTCTTGATTTCTGGGGTAAAAGGATGGGTGTGGGTGTTGGATGTGACTAAAGGTAGTATGAGGGAGTTTCTTTGCATTTCTCTACCTCGATTGTAGTGGTGGTTATACAAGTCTATACATGGGAGCTATACCTAGAATCAAATCAAATTGCAGGGAGAAATTACCCAACCAAACACCACACACACACACACACACACACACACACACACCGAGTATATGTAAAAACTGGAGATAAATAAGATTTAAAGTCTAGTTAACAATATTCTATCAATGTCAGTGTTTTGGTTTTGATCTTGTACTCAGTTATACTAGATGTCATTTGTGGAGGAGGCTAGGTGAAAGTTTATGGGACTCTGTACTAGTTTTCCAACTTCTTGTGAGTCTATATTAGTTTCAAAATAAAAAGGAAAAAATATAAAATCCACAAATCCATCTGAATTAAAGAAATGCAATTTGAAATTATGAGATGCTATTTTTAAATTATCATATTAGAAAAGCTGAATAAAAGTAGATGTTGGGAGATTTATTAGTTAAATAGAGTTCTCCAAAAACATGCTGAAGTCCTAAATCCCATGTGACCTTAAGTTAATATAAGGTCCTTGCAGATGATTAAGGCAAGATGATTAGGGTCAGTCCTAATCCAATATTACTGGCATCCCTATACAAAGGGATAATTTGGACAAAAATAGAAACAGATACAGGGGGAAGACATGTGAAGACACAGGAAGAAGACAGACATCTACAAGTCAAGGGATGTCTGAGGCCACCAAAAGCTGGAAGAGAAGCCTGAGACAGACTCCCAGAGCTCAGAAGTAACGGACCCTGTCAAAAATTGACCCTCCAGAACTGTGAGACAATACATTCATACTATTTACACATCTAGTTGTGTAATTTGTTACAGCAAACCTAGGAAAGTAACACAAGAGAAGCATGGGGAGACACACTTCCATATACTGCTAGTGAGAGTCTTAAATCGGAGCAACTTCTTCGGAAGGATATTTGGTAATATTTATCAAAATGTAAACTCACATGTCGATTGAATCTTCAGCTACATATCAATATTGCTTCTGGGAATTCGTCCTAAGGATATACTCTTACATTTTTCCTAAGATACATTTGCAAGAATGTTGATGTCAGTATTGTTTCTAATAAAAAAATCCCTAAAATAATATCTTTCTATCCATAGGAGAGTAGATATTAAATCATGTGAGTCCTTGCAGAGTGACACAGATCTACAGACCTTATCAGCATTTGAAAATGCAGAAGTTCTGAAACACAAAAGCTTTAATAAGAGTTTGCAGAAAACCTACTTAATGACAAAACCTTCTCTGTGTTGATGTGAGGCTTTTTATAGTCTCTTTATTTGTAAATTATTATATGTTACATTGCAGAAATATCAGTAGGGTTAAATAAGAAGTGCTTTCCCTAATCCTTCTGGGAGTTTCATTATATAGAGTATTATCTTTCTAAAATTTGAAAAAATTTCAATTCTGAAGTACATGTGACTCTAGGGACTTGGAATAGGGAAATGTGAGCTCATATGGGATGGATTCTGCCCTAATTATCTGTCAAACATTCCCAGTTACCTATGTGCTCCAGTAAAGCAAGGAGCTCTTTGGGTTCTGGTGTTGGCAGTAGGCTTTGAGTGGCTAAAGCCTTGCTTCGCTGTGCTCCATCCTGGCTAACTTTAACCTGATTTGTCTGACATACATATGAATACATTGCCCTTTTTTGGGTATTAAGGTAGGTTGAATAAGCATCTCCAAATAAGTTGATAAATACAACTAGCATGTAAAGGAAAACATATTAGCTTCTTAGGCATAATATCACCAAAAAATAGAATAGTACTTTACAAATACTTCTGAAAGATTAAAGAAATAGCAGAAATCCCAGGAATAACAATACTGCGCCCCCCCCCCCCCCCGCCCCATACACACACACACACACACACACACACACCAGGGGATTATAAGAGTCCATTAGTAACAACAAAATCTCATTCCTCGCTGTTTTCCCTTTACATTCAGTAACTTGTTAAGGACTAACTTTTACTGAATTGAGCTCTTAGAGACAGTCTTTTAAGAAGACTCGTAATGAGCAATTAAATAGATGAAACAATGCAAATTAACTTTAGGAGATTTAGAACTGGAAAGAATCTTAGATAAACATAGGTTAGCCCTCTCAATTTCAAGATGAGAAAACTGAGACACAGGGTGGAGTGAGTGCCTCTGTACACAACACTAATTAGTAGGAGAAATGAAGTCAGAGTCCAGGCTCCCTTATGTGACTTCCAGCTCCTGCCTCTAACAATCCCTGGGCTTTGGAAGCCTGAGCAACTAAAACCTTCCTGCCAGTGCCACTCCATCCACCTTGCTACCTCGCACCAGTCAAGCGTGCACTCTCTTCCCTGTTCCACTACGTGGGTGGACTTGTTCTCACCAGTGTCTGTAAATTCAAATAGTATTTTTGTTTATTTGTTTTAACTTCCAACAGGTTAAAGATGATCCAGAGGATGAGATTATAATCTTATGTAGAATAACAATGCTTTTTAGGTGATATAGCAAAAAAAAAAAACAAAAAAAAACCAACAAAAAAAAACAGACATTACCTATTCTACTATTTTTTAAAATTTTTGTTTTATAATTGTGGACCTAAACTCACTATTGACTCAATTTCATCTTTCACAGTTTCCTCTTCTCTATTCAAGAAGTTAATTACATTAATCATATTCCTAGACTAACTCATCATTTTGCTTTAAAGATTTTCATTTCTATACTATATTATTTAGATACTCTGAATTCATTATCTTTTTCTCACTAAATGTGATAAGGTGATACAGTAATTCTCTTTCCCATAAGTTCTTCTTTAGTCCAGTTACATGTTTTTTTCCCTTCCTTTATTCCAGTTGTATGCACTCCCAGACCCATCTCCTGCCTTAACCTTTGCCTTTCCTCTTCCCTCCTCCCACTTCCTTCCCCGCTTCTACTTCACTAAATCCCTCACTCTCTCCCTCCTCATTTCTTCCTCCTCTCCCTGTCTCTCCCTCTCTTCTTCCCTGTGCCCTGAGGGCCCACAGTGCATTTGGCCATGAACTTAGCTCTAAAAATTCAGGGGAAGACCAACACTAGTCTTTCTTTCTCTGCTCCTTTCTGTTCCCCTATGTAGTTCTTTTACAAACAGATTTCATAAAGTCAGGTATAAATTCATCTTTATACTATCGTTCATAAATCAAACAAAATTCCTAAGTCTCTTTGTTTGTATTATTTACATGTTTAGATTTTCCTAAGTGTCAGGTAATACTTTTTGCATAAGAATCAAACTGGCCTGCAAATTTTTTGGGACCATTGCTAATCAAAGATCCCAGGGATCACCAGAGCTACTTGTCTGTAGCTAATTCCCTCTGGACACACCAGATTTTCCCAGTGAATAGATTTTATGAAAATTGTACTTGAGAATCTGAACTCTTCACTGTGCTATAAATATGTCAGACACTGAATTCATTATGGGTCTCTTCATCCCTTTCCTCACAACTGTTTATTCCAGTGGTTCTCAACCTGTGGGTCGCGATCCCTTTGGGGGTCGAATGACCCTTTCACAGGGGTCGCCTAAGACCATCGGAAAACACATATGTAATTACATATTGTTTTTGTGATTCATCACTATGCTTTAATTATGTTCAATTTGTAACAATGAAAATACATCCTGCATATCAGATATTTACATTACGATTCATAACAGTAGCAAAATTACAGTTATGAAGTAGCAACGAAAATAATTTTATGGTTGTGGGTCACCACAACATGAGGAACCGTATTAAAGGGTCACGGCATTAGGAAGGTTGAGAACCACTGGTTTATTCAGGGAGAGCTAAGGCGCACTAGTGTGAGCACAGTATCCTGTCAGAAACATCAGGATTCCAAGATAACATTTACAGGCTTGGTTCTTCTTTCCCTTTGCCCACTGGGGTCCTGGCTGCCCTGACTGGAGCCCAGCAGCCCTCAGGGCATTAGATCAGCAGTCTGCCCAAGCTCATTCTTTAAATGGTTGAGAGGATTGAGCTTTGAGAACTTGAAAGTCAAAATGCAGCACTTTACATCCAACCTGTCACTATTTCCTTCTTGGCTCCCAGACCCAGTGAACTCTGATCTCCTGTAATTAGGCTTTTCTGAATCTCTAAATGAAAGAGCTGCCTTAGCTGTTATAAATGAGAGCCCCAAAATTAAAATGCCTAATTCTTCCCCTTGTAATCTTTTCTATTCTTTTGTAGGTCATCAGTACTTAGGCATTAAAGAGAAATTGTGGGATAAAGCAGACAAGAATTGTATTTTGAAAGCGTGTACTACTTGGAAAGTAGGCCAAATACAAAGGAAAGTCAGGGTAGGTTAGCAGCTCCTCCAAAAATCAATATATGTAATCATTTTTTTCTTCTTATAAATAAGTAAAGCTAATTAATTTGATTATAGGGTAAATGTCACTATAATGATATTTTGATGAAGTTGGTAATATCTACTGTTGATTACCATAAAGAGAAGCATCAAATGTTCTTATACAGAGGTTTAGGGGGAGTTATCACTCAAGGAAATTTTGAAGTCAGCTGGTCTGCAGCCCCATATTGTTAAGGAGAGGAAGCAGCTATTGATAAGAAAAAGAGGAGGCTTGTTAAATGTGGCATTTACCTGTCATTCATTTGATTAGCTCTTATGGAGAATTGTAAGCTATTTTGTTTCTTAATATAAAACAACATAAATTTGGTTATAAATTGTAAGTTGATATACAAAACCTTAATTTTTCAGAGTCTAAAATTTCAAACTTAGAGATCTTCAGAGTAGTGGGAGTTTTAGTTTTGCAGGACCCCATGGCACTCCTGCAGAACCCGCCTGGACTGACCATGAAGACCTAGGAGATGTCTCTTCCCACATGAAGACTTACTCTCCTGCTTCTACATTGCGACTTTGACAATCAATAGGACTTGTTAATTGATCAGCCGATCTCCCTACTTAGACTGGTATTGGCAGGATGTGTTTTATTCCCAATATCTAATGCAGTAACTGGTACACATCTATATAATAGAGATTATATGCTAATTGGTTCTAATGGTGTCCCAGTCACAACCAGTCAACAGGCTGTGCAAGCACAGGAGCTGGTGTGCAGGGACGAGGGCGGGGACTTCCACCCCCAGAGGAGGCATATGCAGGCCTGCCACGCCGCCTGGCCTGGAGGGGGTCATCAGGACAGTCCGCGGTGACCCCCCCACCCCCACCCGTGGCAGAGGCACATGCAGGCCCGCCATGCCACCCAGCCTGGAGAGGGTATCAGGATGGGGGTGGCCCCCTCCATCAGAGGTGTGTGCAGTCCCGCGGCACGGCCCAGCCTGGAGGGGTGCGTCAGGATGAGGGTGGCGCCTCGGTGGAGAGCTCTCAGCACTCTTGCACTGGGGGTCTGAAGGTGTGGAGAGGGAGAGCAGATGGGCAGTTAAGGGGATCAGGCCAGAAAGAGAGAGCAGTTAAGGCCATCAGGCTGGCAGGAGAGCAGTCAGGGGCATCAGGCAGGCAGGTGGTGAGCACTTAGGAGCTAGTGGTTCTGCATTGTGAGAGGGATCCCAGATTGGAGAGGGTGCAGGCCAGGCTGAGGGACCCCAACCTTCCGGTGGATGAATTTCATGCACCAGGCCTCTAGTGCTTAGATAAAGATACTATTTGGTCCTGGCTGGTGTGGCTCTGTTGGAGCTCATCCTGCACACCAAAAGGTCTTGGGTTAAATTCCCAATCAGGCACATACCCCAGTTGCAGGTTCAATCCTTGGTCAGGGTATGTATAGGAGGCAACCAATCAATGTTTCTCTCTCCCTCTAGCTTCTTCTCTCTTTCAAATCACTTTGAAAAGCATGTCTTCTGGGTGAGTATTAAAAAAAAATACTGTTTGTAAGTCTAGGTGACAGATCCGAGGGGAAACACTGTCAGCACCACAGAGCAGTATACAGGCAGAGAGAGACTGAAAACATACAGCCAAGGCCAGGCCAGGCTACTGGATGCCACCTGCTGCGAGGCTGTTGTGAGGTATCTGTCTTTTCTCAGTGAGTTTACAACAAAGGAAATATGCAGGAAAGGGCCCAGTTTTCAGTCCCCAAGGAGCCATTTCTTAGGACTATTACCTCAGAAAGTCACTTAACTATTCTGAGCCCACATATCCTTACAGGCAATCCTCAGGTTATGTCAGACTCGATGTTCATCGTTTCATGGTTACATCGCCATCTCCCATTTATAGTATTTATAAAAAATAAAGGTTCCATCATTTCAACATATGTACATATGTGCTTTATGTTTTTTATTATTTATTTACCACAAGTAAAGGTCAGGAATTGTTATATTTCTTTTAAGTTATTTTTACTGTTTCACTTCATTACTGCTGTGTATGTGCTCCATGTGAGTGACGTAGGGGCTTATGAAGGTGGGTTCCAACTTACGGCGAAAATCGCATTACATAGCGCCGTAGGAACAGATCTCCAACATAACCTGAGGACCTAGTGTATTTGTAAAAATAAAAGGGGGAGGGGGAAATGTAGTAACTACATAATTGTTGTGAAACTGGTTGTTGCAAGTATTAAATTCCATGAAGTTTGTGCCTATTTTTAACATATTATGAGACATAGTTTTGGTGCATAACAAATAGACATAAGTAGGATCTGAATCTAGATGTTTTCTCTGGAGAATTTCTATTTTCCTTATAGGAATAAAATTTTGATTACATCAGGAGAGTTAATAACAAAATATGATTTTCTTTTAAAATATGCATTATAAATAGCTCACTGGAAGGTGCCTCTTCAATACAACCTGCCTTACTGACGGCCCAGTTACAGAAGAGGAGAACCTGCTTCCAAACTCACCTACATTATAGAGGGTCACACTGCACTTCCCTAAAAGAAATGCACAGGCTCAATTATCTCCACTTTGAGGACATGAAAAAATACAATGACAGGAAAGGGATGTAAGCTGTATAAGGTCAGAGACAGGTGGTGATCAAATGAGGAAGATAACTGAGTCTGGATTCATGGACGCCTGCTCAGATAGTTCATTTATACTGGAGGTCAAGCTGCAGTCCAGGGGTAGCAGGATGACTGGTACCATTTCTCTCAGCTCTGGAGGTGAAGGCCAGAGACGTGAAACAAGCCAGGGACTCTATTCTTCACTCATTTGTCTTTTCTTGCTTTGCTCTGCTTGATACATTAAATCTGTAATTTTCAAAGTTGTTATTATATGATATGAATAAAATATTTTCTTTTTCTTCTTCCTCCTCCTTCTGATTGCATTAAGCCTTGTAAAAGCAAATGAATGTGATGGAAATGAAGTCTTGGCTGTGTGTATTTTGGTTGATTCCAAGTTGGTATTAAGTAAACAAACCAGTTCTCTGGTGATGCACCCCAGAATCTGGTCCCTCCTCTCTGGTTCTCAGTACATCACCCAAGAACTGCCGCTGCCAAGTGACTGCAGCTCAACAGCTCCTGCATTGAGCATCTGCCCCCTGGTTGTCAGTGTGCATCATAGCTACTGACCAGTCAGCTGGTCGCTTAGACTTATATATACATAGATTGTGATACCTAGCAAAGTGATACACTTAAAATCATTTCAAATAAGTCAAAATGGAATTTTAAAACACATTCAAACCTCATATATACAAAATATAGTGCTAACATTATACTTAGTGGTGAAAACTAAATGTTTTTCTTTTAAGATCAGGAATAAGGCAAGGATGTTGGCTCTCAGCATTGTTATTCAGCATAGCACTTGGTGCTCTACTAGAGCAACAAAATAATAAAAAAAAGATGAAAATTGGAATAAGAGAAAGAAAGCTGTATTTATTTGCTGATATGATTTGTAGAACCAATTTGTGCATTCAACAAGTTTACTTGATATAAGATCAACATATCAATCCTCTAGGAGTTTCCAGGTGGGTAGACATGTGGAGATTTGGGGAGAGTAGCATGCTCATAGAGGGCATGGCAGCTCCTCACCACTTCCCCATGCCTTTGCCCTATGCATTTATTCCATTTGGCTGTTCCATAGTTATCCATATAATAAAAGGGTAATATGCAAATAGACCGAACTGCAGAACAACCGCACAACCAATCGAAACATAATATGCTAATGATATACTAAGGCTGCTCAACCGCTCACTATGATGTAGACTGACCACTAGGGGGCAGATGCTCCAACCAGTAGGTTAGCTTGCTGCTGGGGTTCAGCCTATCAGGACTGAGCAAGATGGAGTCCTCCTGTGGTCCCTCACTGGCCCTGATCGTGCACCAGTGGGGTCCCTCAGCCTGGCCTGCACCCTCTCGCAATCCAGGACCCCTCAGGGGATGTCAGAGAGCAGGTTTCAGCCGATCCTGCAGGCCACTCCCCTTGGGAGGGCACCAGAAGCAGGGCTCATGGCTGGCAATTGCTGCTTCGGCAACGTGAGCCTCTCCTGATTGGGACTGATTGGGTGAGAGCCCACGGCAGCCACAGTGGGGCCGGGATGAGTGGGAATGGCAGGTAGGAGTTGCAGGTGGCGTTGGACTGTGGGGTTCAGCCTGATCCTTGCAGGCCACCCAGAGGGACCCCACCCATGCATGAATTCGTGCATTGGGCCTCTAGTATCTTTTATAATAAACTGATAATCTAGTAAGCAAAATGCTTCTCTGAATTCTGTGAACAACTCTAGAAATGATTCAAACCTGAGGAGAGGGTTGTTGGAACCTCCAATCTAGAGTTAGTTGGCACAGGTGACTGTGCTGGGCTGCATATCTGGCGCTTCGGCCAGGCAAGGCACGCTGTGCTCTCTGTTCCTAAAACACATAGATAGGAATGTGCTGGCGCTTCAGCCAGGCGGGGCACGCTGTGCTCTCTGTTCCTAGAACACATAGATAGGAAGGTAGCCACTGTACTGATGCTGTACTGTGTCGGGAACAAATTGTGTAAACAAGGCTTTGTAACTAACTTCGTGGTTTTTGCAAATAAAAACGCTGTAACTCGTGTAGTCAGCACTGCAGTTCAGCCTTTGCTTCTGCAGGGTGCTGTAATTGTAGTCGCTGGCCAGCTTAATAAAGGCTCCTAAATCTTGATCTGAGTCCCTGGTGGTCGTCTCCGCAGGTCACCCCATTACATTTGGAGGCCCCCAGCGAGATCCACTCCAGCCGAGTTGCCGGTGGATACCCCGGACGCCCCAGGTGAGGACACTCCAGTCTCCGTCCCAGGTACCAGGGAGGAGGAGTGTTTTCCTCCCAAAACTGCAATCCAAAAACGAGGAGCCACCTGGACCTCCAGCGGGGAGGTAAGAATCTGGTATCTGTCTGTGGAATGTTCCCTTTAGGACTCAAAAGAGGGCTGAACACAGGGGAACCTCGGAGTCCGACCACCCGGATGAGACGGCGTCTGGGGGTCCTGGTCTGGGCAACCTTAGGTTGCATTTGTCTGGTTTGTTTTGTCTTTGTTCTTTGTTGTCTTTGTCTTTGTCAAAATGGGTCAGGGTTAGTCATCTTCGTCGACCCTCTTACAATGTTTTCTTGAGAATTTTCAGGACTTCAAGAGACATGGAGAGGACTATGCCACCCCCATTAGTTATTTTGATTTACAGAAATTTTGTGAATGAGAGTAGCCTGGGTTTGGGGCCCGGGGGAGTATGACAGGCCTCTAGGAGGCACCACTCTGCTGATTTAGCAGAATTGAACCAGGGGACTCTGGGCTGTCCCGGACCTCAGCCCAGGACCCGGCCGGCATCTGGAGAGAGTGGACGGACACTTCTGGAATTGTTGAGAGAATTGGTAATGTAGGGGCCCCTATCAGTCAGGCCCACTCCAAGTAAGTGGAAGGGGAGCTTGATCACCTTCCCAGAAGTCAATGACTTCCTCAGGAAAATTAATCAGGAATCAGGTGAACTGTTTAAACTCTGGGTAAATATCTGGTAGAAGTCAAAAACTTGGACTGTCTGGTGTATGAATGTAAGTGTGAGAGTCTGTGTGAAGTGAAAGCCATCTGGCTATACACATGAGAGTATATGTTATCACTTTCTGTTGTTTGTTTAAAGATAGGGCAAACCCTGCTTTAAGGGGAAAAAAGTGGAGAACTTTTAATTGCTTTTCCCTGATGTATAATTTTGCTGTGTTAGGTTAAAATTTTAGAAGTCTAGGGTTAATTTAAAGGTATAAGTTTGCAACCCAAAGAAGTTTAAACAAAGGCTTGTTAGGTAAAGATTAGTACATTTTCTCATGGCCTGTGTAGGGTGAGGGAGAGGGACTGCTGGACTTTTATCATGTGGTCCCGAGACCTGCGACCTGCCTGACCTTCCTGATAGATTTACAGTAGGTCTCTGTTGGGGACAGTATCCACTCTGACTGGGGGAGTAAGAGAGCCGAAAACTGTGAGATGGGGTAGTGGCGGTAGGATTCGCTAGATAGGGTAGTAGGCTCTCAGCCTGCTGAGATGGAGGAGCCTTAGGCTGGAGGACAGGGGGCTAGTCAGAGAGGTCAAAAGTGGTAAAAGAGGAGAAGGATTTGGGCCTCTGGGGCTTAGAGTAAAGAAGGAAAAATCGAGGAGGGAGAGCAGCTAAGGAAAGAGTAAATGGTTAATGAAGAAAAAGGGGTGGGGGCGTCGGTGGGGAGAGCAGGGAGAGATAGTTTTTGTTGATTTTTACTTATCTGAACTATGCTGGACTTAAGGCCACAAGCTGCTACTAAGCACAAGTTTATCTCTGCCCTCTTTTGTTGTCTTTAACCCTTTCAATACTAAA
>NW_005871069.1:4584684-4591221 GCF_000147115.1 Myotis lucifugus
GGACTGGCAAGGAAAATCAGAAGATCTTAAGGCAGGTCAGTAGCTTTTTCTCCTTATGTAATTCCTCTGAAATCTGGCAATACTTAATAAATAAATCATGGCAATATATTTCTTTGCATAAATTCAATAAGAGTGGTTTCCAATATTGGTTTTATTGACTGAAAACTTTGACTGGAGTATCATGTTTTAAAGAGCCCTGTCTGAGCTCTGAAGACTTGAAGCCAATAAGAGTGCCACGGAGAAAGCCTGGTATCTTGCTTGGTAGCCCTGAAAATAGCTGGCGCTGGAGTGTCAGGCCCATACCCTACCATCACTGGCGGTTGGTCAGAGTAGAAGGGGAGCAATAAGGGCGCCTCTGCGTCCCTGTGGAACCCCCACGCACTCTGGGCCGCGACGAGTAGGAGGGCTGCTGAGAAGGGCCTTAAAGCAAGGACAATGGGCCCAGGCAGAGCCACTGCAGGTAAGGAATTCACCTAACTCAGCAGATACTGCAGGCAGGCCTGATGGCAGCTGGGTGGCTTGGCTTCCTGGCCCTATGGAGCACATTAAGATTCAATCATGAAATTCTGGCAAAGGTAGTCAGTTACCATTCTTGTTGTGTTTATGCAAACATCAGGCCAAATTGAATACAGTAAATAAATGTTGTAGCTTCCTGTTTTTCAGTACTTTAAAGATGTACTCCACTCCCTTCTGGTACTGTAAAATTATTGCTGAGAAACCAGCTGATACCCTTACAGGGTTCCCTTGTCAAAACTGTCTCTGTATTTTTAACTTTTGTCATGTTAATTACAGTATGTTTGGGGGTAGGTCTCTGGGTTTATATTGTTTGAAATTCTGTGCCTCCTGAATCATTTCCTTGGTGTTTTCTGTTTGTTTGTTTGTTTGGGGGCTTACTTTGTTTATTCAAGAAATATTCATCTATCTTTTCATTTTGTTTGACTTTCTTTCTGTTTGTTTATATGAAATAGACCAAATAGATATCTCTCCAAGTCTTAAAAAACTGACTTTGTGTAGAAGAGACCTCTATGTAGACTTGTGTGGGGGGGGAGGGTGGTTTTGGCAGACTTGTTGGACTCCTGCAGGTGCCTATGGTTTCTGGGATGCTTGCCCACTGAGCTACAGTAGCTCAGAACAGGGAGGACAAGTGTGCGTGGTAATAGCCCATTGATCCTGTTTGCTTCCTTCCATTTAACGCTAACATGAACACAAGTGAGGTCTCTAGGAATGTACTGCACTGATCTTGCAAAAAGCCTGGAGCACCTGGATAGAGTTCCCACCAACCCTAGGAAGGTATTATGCAATGTGAACAAAGGCATACCAAATCCCTTAGAATTCCCACAGTTCCCAGAGAGCTCTCAGAGTTCCCAAGCCTTGTCTATATGGTCTACATGGTCTTTCTCTTGATTGTTACAGATAAAAGCAAGCTCTTTGTAGGGTGGGTGTAATAAGTAGTTCTGTTAGGTTGGTTGGAGCTGCACAGGGTTTATGATGCCCAGGGCACTGGATTTTGGAGCTGAAGTGTCTCCAGGCATGGAGGCCAGGAACTGCGGTGACTACCTGTTGTTCTTGCTTGCTCCTTTGGTTCAAAGCTGAAATATGCTTAGGAACTATGACTTGGAATGCACTTTGGTAATCCTGCAGGTAGGCCAAATTCTTGCCCACCCTATAAAGGTAGAGGGGGAGATAAAGAGCAGTACACATTGCACTTCTGACTTTGTAGAGTTCCTGCAGCTCCCAGAGAGCTGCAGTTTTCCATCCTTCTCTATTCAGTCACTTTGATTTGTTGTTCAGAAGTTGATCATTCAGCCCTCCCTTGTCTCTCAGGAATAATTCCTCTTCATTTAGGTGTGTATTTCAGTGAGCTCCTGGGAGGAGCGAGTTCAGCATCCACCACTATCTTAGACCAAACTGGATGGAGTGTTCAATCTATTTATATTTACTGAAGTTGGTTAAAGTAGGGTTTATATCTGCCATTTTCAAATTTGTTTTCAATATCATCTTTTTATTGCTCTTCCTCTATTATTGTATTTTTTGTGTTGAACATGTTTTCTAGTGTTCCATTTTTATTATCTTAGTATTTCTTCTACTATATGTTTTTAAGTTAGCTTCTTAATGGTTGCCCTGGAGATTTGCATTTACCATCTTAATCCATAACAATCCATTTAAGATTAATAGTACCTCTATTTCAATAGTATACAAAAAGTTTTGCTTCTTTATATCTCTATTTCACCCTCTCTTTTGTGCTGTTATTATTATATAAATTTTATCTTTAAACAATGTATGCATCTCAACGCAGATTTATAATTATTGCTTTATGCAATTGCTTTTAAGTCAATAGGAGGAATAAACATTATAAAAACACACTTATACTCTACTTTCTATTTACATATATATATAGGTATAAAAATATAGTAAGTTCTCACATAATGTTGATAGGTTTATGGAAACTGCAACTTTAAATGAAAGGATGTGCTATAAAACCCATTTTACCATAGGCTAATTGATATAGCCAAGACTTTCAGTTCCTATGGCATATTTCTGGTCACAAAAAGCATCACCAAACTTCTAAAGAAAGAACAAAGACATTTCTAATATCAAATATTAAAATAAATGTAAATTGAGCATATATTTAAGATTAATAAAAAGTAAGGTAATTGTTTTCCAACCCACTCATTCCAGTTCAGGGTTGTTGTGGCCAGAGCTCATCCCAGCACCTCCGAATGCAGGCAGGAACCAACACTGGACAGGATGCCAATCCATCCCAGGGCACACTCACACACACACACCCACACTCACTCACAGTAGAACAATTGAGACATGCCAATTAACTTAAACTGCACATTTTGGGGATGTGGAGGAGAACTGGAGAATTCAAAGAAAACATATGCAGTCATGGGAGAATGTGCAAATTCTACACAGGCCAAGAAACTCATGGGGAATCTGTGTTGATTGCGTTTTTTTCTTATGTTGGGCAATACTTTCTTGTTTCTTTTCCATTCTTATGGTTTTTTGAAAACTGGAGTCTTTAAATAATATTACATGACATAATATAATGATATACGATGTTGTGTAATACAAAATATAATATAATAATAAGTAATGAAATAGAATAAAATAGAATAGCACTTCAGATCCTTCCTTCTGTTCAGGATTTGTTGTGTCTGTTTATTGTTTTTGTTGTTATTGCCACTTTTATTTATTTGTTTAAAGACTTTGCTGAACAAATTCTGTAAAGTTTGTATTATTTGTAATTTGTGGCCACTGAAAGCTCTGGTTAATTTAGTGGTGATTATTTATTTACTGAATGGACAGACATTTTCTTAAATCTCAGGAACCAATAAGCTTCACAGGATTTGCTCAGCATCTCTCTGTGTGTGTGTGTGCGCCTGTTTGTGTGTGTGTATAATATGTGTGTGTGTGTGTGTGTGTGTGTGTATTTAGGCATGCCTGAAACATTCAGCCAGGCAGTTTAAAAATCTGCCTTGCCTTAATTTTCTGCTTTTTCAGAGACTCAAGATCAGCCAGAGGTGAAAACATGTTCTTCTCAGATATTTTTGAGGAAGTGCAGAGTCCTGCACATGCATGTGACAGTCTAGATTCCAAGGAATATGTCTGAGTTTTACAAAATTCCCAGTTTATATTTAATTTCCCAATTTTCCCTTTAAAGTTTTTGGTTAATTTATTGTTTGTCCCAACTGTTATCACCTCCTCAGGCAACTGGAGTATTGAATATTTGCTGGTGATTCTTTTTGCTAAAATTCTCTGCAGAATAAGGTGTTCTCACAAAGTGAGCTCTGAGTCAGGTAAAACAAAGACAAGTATTTGTGAGTGAGATTTTCTAGGGAAATCCCAGACAGATCAATAATGACAATTTACTGATAATGGCTTTTAAAAGAGCTCTAACTTGTGTTGACCCTTCTAGTAGCTACTAGGCTGCAGATTTTCACTGTGCCCATAAGATACTGATTCTCTGAGATACCATGGAGCTGGAGAGAGGGGTTAAAAAGAGGACAATTTAAAATGCCATGAAACACTGTTCTTATTGAGATTTAGCTATTTTTCATAAGCAAATGCTCCCAGAATTACTTTAGCTTTTGGTTATTTCTTAGCATTCCTTAAAAAAAATTTGATTTTGCCCATTTATTTTGGGCCAAGGTTCTCTTTTTTATGAAGGAGAATTTGAAATTATATCATCTGCCCTTCCTAGTGATATCACTATTCTCTGTAACTAGGAATAGGCCAATATTAATTAAATAGGACACAGAAAGCATTACACATAAAACAAAAATGACTACATAAACATAATTAATACTTACAACTTCTAGACTTTCAAATTCATATCTTAAAAAATATTAGTCGAGCTACAGGTTTGGAGATTAGATAGATATAACAAACAACTTATATCTGCATACTTAAAAACAGAAAACTTAATAAAAATGGGCAAGAGACTTAAACAAAAATTTCACAAAGGAAAATATATACAAATATCCAATAAACACCCAGATCTTAGTTTCTAAATATCATTCTCTAATAAAAACGGTTACCTTAGTAAATGGTAGATGCCACAGCTGGGACATGAAAAGTCTGAGATGGCCCTGGAGTAAATTATTGTACCAGAAAATGAAGAAGTGCTAAAAAACAATGTGAACATATCACAGTGACACAGAGGTATTGTGAGCTTGTGCTGGTCAATTCTAGGACAATTTGAGCATAAAAATAAATAATTATAGTAATGGATTATCACCAATTGAATAATTATTCAAATTTTATTAATATATACCAATATAAATAAGCTAAACAGGTAACCAAATAATAAAAAATGAAGAATAGTAATCTCTTCCTTACAATATAGTATGAATTAATATAAAAAGAATGGAGAGGTGAGAAAATTATCAATTTGTCTTAAAACTAATAGGTGAAACTTTAATGTGGAGTTGGATAACTATATGTCTAAAATTATCTCCCTTAAAACTATCATCACACAAAATTTACCTAACATAAAAACAGCAACTTTAATGTAGAAGAACCTGGCAAATACTATCTTAACAGAACATCATCCTAATATGATGTCCTGAGAAGGATGTAATGTCAGTTTTATGCTATTGCTTAAAACAAAACAAAACAAAATAACCATAATCTAATCATGGGGAACACCAGACATTCAAACTGAGGTATCTTCTAAAAAATAATTGGTCTATACTCTTACAAAATATCAAAGTCATAAAAATTATGGAATGGCTGAAAAACAATTTCAAATTTTAAAAGACTAAAGGGACATATCAATTAATTGCATTGTATGATCCTGCATTTTATCCTAGACTGGAAAAGAATAACTAAAAAAGACATTTGGAGACAATTACAACAATTCAAATGATCATTATATATTTATCTTACTTAAATTTGTTAATTTTGCCAATTATATTTCGATTATAAGAGAATGTCCTCATTCTTAGGAAATACTGAACTATGTAGGAACAAAGGGACATGATGTTTCAAAAAATTCATACAAAAATACATATCTATCTCTATCTCTATCTACATCTATATCTATCTATCTATCTATCTATCTATCTATCTATCTACCTATCTATCATCTACCTATCATCTGTCTATCTATCTATCTATCTATCTATCTATCTATCTATCTATCTATCTATATACATAAAAGCTAGTGATTGTAATGGCTATAATGACCATAGGGACCGATCACTATAACGCCCACTGTGACCAGCCAACCGGCTCGATCAGGGGCAGGCCAGCCAGCCAACATCATGGCCCCTCCCCACTGCTGGCCTGCCCCTGATGGGACTCTCCCACCCTGATAAAGAGTTTCCTTTCCCTAGTGATGACTAGCCTCCTTGCAGTTTCTTTAGCCCAGGAACATGACTTGCTTTATAGCCAGGTGCAAACATTTCACACTTTAACCAAATGTTTGTGAAGCGTTTTCCCATGCCTCATTTCATTTGATCCTCACAGAAGTCCTGGAGTAGGTAGATAGGAGACTAGGTAGAATCCTATTTTCTTTTCATTAGCCAGGAAACAGAGATTTAGAAAGCTTAGAAACTTAACCTGACTGAAAAGGAGTAAGAAATGTTGGACTTTGAAAATGACTTCAGGTTTTCTCACTGTGCAGAATATAGTCAAACACTGCTGCAGTTAAATATTTTACCCGTTGTTGTCCCTGTGTGATCTACAATAATAATCTGCTTTGTGTTGATATTTACTGCTGTGTTGCTGACAATTACCTGAAAGAGCAGTTGGGGTGCTTCACTGGGCTGGAAAAAGTTTAGCTAAATCATAAAGCAGGTCTAATTAAGCAACTTTATTCTATATATATAAAAGGCTAAGTTGACTTGTGCATGTGTGATAAATATAAACCTCTCGCTGGTGTCAATCTCAAGTGTGTGTTTTGATCTGTCATTGTCAATCGTGAATTTGGTTGACACTTCTATTATAGAGAAGGGGCAACTAGTGATATTAAAATATTTCTTCTAATTAATTTCCTTTAAATGTGCATGAACCAGTGCACCAGGCCAC
>NW_005871069.1:4591321-4597464 GCF_000147115.1 Myotis lucifugus
TATATAATTATATATATATATATATACTAGTAGCCCGGTGCACGAAATTCATGCACTGGGGTAGTGGGGGGAGAAGGGGCCCCTCAGTCTGGCCTTCACCCTCTCCAATCTGAGACCCCTCAGGGAATGTCCAACTATCCGTTTGTGCCCACACTTTTAACAGATAACAGCTCCATTGTTGTTCCTTTCTTATGCTTAAAATCATTGGAATTAGTAGGTATTCAAAGTGTGTATACATTTTGGGGGGACACCCTGTATATCTCTAGTCAGTGGTGAAAGAAACCAATAGCAGATTTGAAACCCCCAGACAGGGAACCTTGCTCATTCCCCACATGTCTCCCCACTTCACTTTCCACCTTCGTGGGCAGCAGGAGATCAATGTTTTCTCTCATTAATTCAGAAAAGCACATCCTGTCACCCGCTGCCCGGCAAGAGTGCGCTAGGCCCCAAGCAAGCGAGGCTCAGTCAGGGCAGTCTTCGCTCATGGGTACTGGCACCCAAAGTACACATTCCTTCTCTACAGTCGCCCCGACTATCCCACTGTTTCACTGAGAGGACGGAATTCCTCTCTGCCTCTGGGTTCTTGATCTTGAACGCTGACTGAAGGCACGTCAGAGAGGGCTGCCCGTGCCCACCAGGTGTGTCTATCTGCACCTGCTCCTGCCTGAGCACCTGCATTAACTCCCCAGAGGTGATCTCGTAGCTGTACTGGCCTCCGTGGGAACAGGGCATCACCACTCCGCCCTCTCACTATCATCTCACAGGCGCCCACTCTCAGCACCCAGAACACCCAGACACTCTCCAAAAGACGTGAGCGCATCAGAGGGGATGTGTGCACATCTGCTGGGGTGTTAGGCATGCCAGGTTGATGGAAGTGTGGTGGAGAGGCGGGGGAACTTGTGCATGCCTTGGTTTGCAACTGTTGCAGGCACGGGAGGGTGACAGTGTGCTGGGGGATGTTTGCATGCCAGGGGGGATATGCACACTGGAGGCCTCTGGCTTTGTAGATCCGCAAACCCCCATGGTGCAGCCAGGAGGACGTCAGTCTTGCCTGCCACGGTGGCTGTCCCTGCAATCCTGCACCTTCTGGTCCAGGAGGCGGATCTTGCACAGTCACTCCTGGGCGCTGATGGCTGCCTCCCCGCCATGAAGGGTCACGGATCCGAGTCCCAGGACCTTGCACAGCCTCAAGCGCTGCCCCCCGCTGGGCAGGGTCACAGATCCGTGTCTTGGTCCCGTGGACAGCCTCAAGCACTGACCCCCACCTGGCACAGATTCGGGTCCCGGACTGCAGACAGCCTCCCGTGCTGCCCCCCAGCCCACCAGGTCACAGATCTGGGTCCCGGGACCAAGGGCAGCCTCAAGCACTGCCCCCCGCCGGGCAGGGTCACAGATCTGGGTCCCGGACTGCAGACAGCCTCCCGCGGTGCCCCCTGTCTGGCAGGGTCACAGATCTGGGTCCCAGACCTCAGACAGCCTTGCCTGCTGCTGCCCACCTTCAGTATGCAAATTAGCCGCCATCTTGTTGCTTCAGGGTGGGGGTCCCTACCGGGTGACTGGCCAGTCTGGGTGAGGGGCTGAGGGCTGTTTTCAGGCTAGTGGGTGACTGAAGCTCCAAACCTCTCCTTTTTTTCTTTATTCTGGCATTTATTTACCTTCTATGCCTGTCACTGGAGCTGAGAGCCGGCTTTCTCTCTGAGGCTCGGCTGCTGAAAGCAGGTTTCTGGCCTTTGTTTACGTTATGTATTCGAAACAATGTTGCAGTCTTGCTGGCTGAAGCCTGGCAGACTAAAGCCGGTTTCTGGGGTTTTGTTTATCTTCTATATTTGTTACAATGTTTCAAACTGCAAGCTCAGAGGCCGGCAGCGCAGGTGGGGAAGCTTGGCTTCCTCCGTCACTGAAGCAAGGAAGCCTCCCTGTTCGCTTCAAGCTGCCTGGATGCCGGCCGCCATCTTGGCTGGCAGTTAATTTGTATATCTCCCTGATTAGCCAATGGGAAGGGTAGCGGCCATATGGCTAATTACCATGTTTCTCTTTTATTATATAGGAGATATATATATATATATATACATATATACATATATATACACATATACATATATATATACATATATATACACATATACACATATATATACATATATATACACATATACATATATATATACATATATATATATATATATACACATATATATACACATATACATATATATATACATATATATATATATATATATATATATGCCCAGTACACAAAAATGTGTGCACTCAAGGGGGTCCCTCAGCCTGGCCTGTGCCCTCTCGAAGTCTGGGACCCTCAGGGGATGTCCACCTGCTGGCTTAGGCCAGCTCCCTGGCGGATTTGCCTAAGTTGGCAGTCAGACATCCCTCTGGCAGCCTGGAAGCCTCAGGGGATGTCCACTTGCCAGAGGGGAGCAGGCCTAAGCTGCAGTCGGACATCCTTAGTGCTGCTGAGGAGGCAGAAGAGGCTCCCACCACCACCGCTGTGTGGCAGCCATCAACCTGGCTTGTGGCTGAGCAGAGATCCCCCTGTGGGAGTGCACTGACCACCAGGAGGCAGCTCCTGCATTGAGCATCTGCCCCCTTGTGGTCAGTGTGTGTCATAGTGACCAGTCATTCCCAGTGGTTCTGCTGTTAGGGTCAATTTGCATATTACCCTTTTATCATAGGATAGAGGCCTGGTGCACGGATGGGTGCTGACTGGTTTGCCCTGAAGGGTGTCCTGGATCAGAGTGGGGGTCCTGCTGGGGTGCCTGGCCAGCCTGGGCGAGGGGCTGAGGGCCATTTTCAGGCTGTCCAGAGCCCCTTCAGGGTGAGAGAGTCCTGCTGGGGTTCCTGGCCAGCCTGGGTGAGAGGCTGATGGCCGTTTTCAGGCTGGCCATGCCCCCCAGTGACCCAAGCTCCCAGCCTCTCTTTTTTTTTCTTTCTTCTTTTTTTTTTCTGGGATTTATTTATCTTCTATAATTGAAACTTTGTAGACTTGAGCAGAGCCCAGGTCCGGCTGGAAGCCTGGGTTGTCTCTGGAAATCCAGGCTCCCAGCCCCTCCTTGAACGGAGGCCATGGCCGGATGGAAGCAGGTATCTGGGATTTCTTTATCTTCTATAATTGAAACTTTGTAGCCTTGAGTGGAGCCCAGGGACAGCCAGGGCAGGTGAGAAGCTTGGCTTCCTCCATTGCTGGGGGCAATGCAAGCCTCCTGCTTCCTCCAGCTTTGTGGCTGCTGCCATCTTAGTTGGGTTAATTTGCATACTTGCTCCTGATTGGCTTGTGGACGTAGCTTGTGGGAGTGGCTTGAGCTTAGCAGAGGGATGGTTAATTTGCATGTTTCTCTTTTATTATATAGGATATATATGTGTATATATATATATATATATATATATATATATATGTATATGTATAAAGAGAGAGAGAGAAAGATTGAAAGAATTATATTACAAGTGGTGAATATGTATAAAGGGAGTATGAAAGTATCTTATTTCATTCTAGCAACAATTCTACATTGAAATTTTACCAATAGAAAATGTTACCAAAAATAAAGGAAAAGAACAAAAAGCTCAAAAAACAAAACACAATGGCAACATCTTAATCTTTATTTCATTTTGTTTACCCTTTTTGTCTCACTTTGTTTGGAATTTGACATAATCGTTTCTTCAATTGGTCTCCATCAACCTATCTTCACCTATGCCCTCTTATTAATTTGGATGCTTTTTTTTGTTTTCTTTATCAATTTTTTTTTCATGGCTCCTACCTGTAAAAGTGGGTATTCCCGAGACCTCTGCTCTTTCCTATCAATATTCATCTCTATGTGACCTCATCCAGACTCATGGATCTATGTGCTGATGACTCCCAAATTCATATTTCCTAAAGTTCACACCCATAAATTCACTGTTTACTCAACATCCATCCCACTTAAAAGCTCAATAGGCTTTTCAAACTAAGTTGAATGTCTGATATTTTACCTTCTCCATAACACACTAACCTTTAAATTTTCTTCTCCATCTGAGTTAATAGCAAATCCTTAAAGTCCTCCTTGATTCCCTTTTTGTTGCTTTAATACAAGATATCAAAATCCTATTGGTTATTATATCAAACTAGAGGCCCAGTGCATGAAATTCATGCACTCGAGGGGGTCCCTCAGCCCATGCACCCTCTTGTAGTCCAGAAGCCCTGTTAGACTGCCGACTCCCATGAGGAGCAGGCCTAAACCATCAGTTGGACATCCTTAGTGCTCCTGAGGAGGCAGGAGAGGCTCTTGCCACCACCGCTGTACTCCCGAGCCATGAGCCAGTTTCTGGCTGAGTGATGGTCCCCCTGTGGGAGCGCACTGACCACCAGGGGGCAGCTCCTGCATTGAGCGTCTCCCCCCTGGTGGCCAGTGCACATCATAGCGACCAGTCATTCTGCTGTTTGGTCAATTTACATATTAACCTTTTATTATATAGGACACAGAATTTCATTACTTATACTACTACCATCATAGTTCAAGCTACTATCATACTTGCCTAAAATAGTTTAACAGTTTTCTGTTTTTAATTTAGTATCCTTGATTTTGACCTTGATAATTTATTTTAAACATAGCAGCTAGAGTGATCCTGTTAAAACACAAGTTGTGTCATGTCACTGCTTTGCTCAATGTCTCATCTCACTCAGTAAATAAACAGAACCCTTACTATGACCTGCAGATTTTGCATGATCTCCCTCTGACTGCACATCCTGTTTATCTCCATTTTACCTCTTTATTCATTCTGCTCTAATAAGGTTGCCCTTCTAGCTATTTCTCAGACATATGCATATATTACTATCTCAAGGGTGTGCAGAAAGCATCCTTCCTTCATATGCTCACTCACATACTTCCCTTGGAAGTGAACTTAGAGAGACCTCAAGTGAGGCTTCCCCTGGTCATTGCAATTAAGATGACAATGCCTTGTACAACTCCCAGCTCTTCCTAGCCTTCACCCTGCCTTATTTGTTTTACTTAGAACCATGTAAAATTTGTGTATTTGTATGTATTTATCTTACCTAGTTTTGTACTCTCCCACTATAATTATTTGTGATAGAAATCCTATATAAGGAAAGAGAAAAGCACACTGAGACTCAGAGGAGGTGCGGAAGTAAAGTGCAGAGGTATGTAGGCGCACGCGGAAAGGGCTGGCAACTGAGGACACGGTTGTCTTTTTCAATCGGGATGAAGACACAAGCTCCCACTCTGAACTCCAGTTCCAGGCTAGTCTCTGGGGACCCAGACTCATATGGGGAGAAACTGGACTGTCTGGAAGCAGGCAGAACTTGAGGGCGGCTTTCTCTCAGAGGTGCTTGCAGCGATTACCGTGGGACATTGAGAACTGGGACCTCTCAGGCCAGGCTGAGGATCAGCCATAGCTGTTTGCTCCGCCCTGTTGATTCCCTGAGACTCCACCCCACCCAAGCTGTGTGCAGAGGCTTTTGCATATGAATGACCGGGCCCTTTGCAATCTAAAATTACCTAACAAACTGCAGCTGGGTCAGAGAGACCCAGAACATCCAAAAGAAGGCCCAAGGCCCCACAGCAGCTTGCATTGCTTCACAGCTGGGTCTCATCTGGGCACCTCCAAATCTCAAACAAAGAGGAATCTGCAGATCTCTCCATAGCTCCTGCTGGGTAGCCTCAGGCAGAGGCTAAATTAGCACCTCCTTAGAAACCCAAGTGCCAGTGAACCCACTGGTCAGAGTGGGACCATCCAGATTACAACTTCTCAGATCCATAAGTGACACACTTGGGGGCAGACTCAGTGAGCACCAAAGCCCCACTGAAGCAAGTCTTGCCCCAGAAGGGTGTCTCCAGCACAGAAGTTCTCCCACCATAGACACAGCTGATTCTCACAGCCAATTGACCTGGAGGTCAATTCCTCCCAGTGATACCAACTACAATCAAGGCTTAACTACAAGACTGTGCACAAAGCCCACAAAGGGGAGCACCAAGAGTGTCCACCTCAGGTAACTGGGGAGGCTGAGCTAATGGGGCCCTATAGGACACCTAGCACAGAAAGCCACCCAATCAACACAGGGAAGCAGCCAAAATGCAGAGACAAAGAAACAGGTCACAAATGACAAAAATGGAGGAAAGCAAACTACTGGATAT
>NW_005871069.1:4598041-4599030 GCF_000147115.1 Myotis lucifugus
CCAAGATTACTTTCCCCAGCAAAGCTATCATCAGAATTGAAGGTCAGATAAAGAGCTCACAGATAAGGAAAAGCTAAAGGAGTTCATCACCACCAACCCAGTATTATATGAAATGCTGAAAGGTGTTCTTTAAGAAGAGGAAGAAGAAGAAAAAGGTAAAGATACAAATTATGAACAACAAGTACACATCTATCAACAAGTGAATCTAATAATCAAGTGAATAAAAAATTTGATGAACAGAATAAACTGGTGAATATAACAGGATCAGGAGCATAGAAAGGGAGTGGACTGACTATTCTCGGGGGGAAAGGGGTGTGGGGGGTGCAGGAAGAGACTGGACAAAAATCGTATACCTATGGATGAGGACAGTGTGGGGGGGAGGTAAGGGCAGAGGGTAGGGTGGGAACCGGGTGGAGGGGAGCTATGGGGGGAAAAAAAGAGGAACAACTGTAATAATCTGAACAATAAAGATTTAATTTTAAAAAAGAAATCCTATATAATAAAAGACTAATAATCAAATTGTCTCCTAGGGAGTTCGACTGACTGGGCGTCTGACCTCCCGCTATGACATGTGCTGACCACAAGGGAGGGGACAAAGGAAGGCCCTGGCTAGCAGCCAGCAGCTTGTGAACTATAGCACATAGTAGACATCAACTATTTGTTGAATAAATGAATAAAATATTTAAATTTTGATATCATGAACCTGGACTATAGTAACAAATTTGACCTCTTATCTCCTCCAATTATCTTATCACATTAATAAATTGACTAAGACCCATTTCTTCCATGAACCCTTTCAAAATGGCCTTTTAAAATAATGCAACAATTATTGTATATGTGTCTCACATATACCAGGTACTTGCTAGGTGCTAGAAGGAAAATTTGTCCCTATAGACTGATGATACTAACAAATAATATGTAGCAGACAAAACAAAACTCATAAAGTGACAAAATAAGATGCTGTATTCTTCAGTAATAATGTATATCTT
>NW_005871069.1:4599574-4601526 GCF_000147115.1 Myotis lucifugus
CCCCTTATAGGCAGATGGAGATCATGCTAAATAAATTATACCTAAGATTTCCTTCCTTTGAGTTTTGCTCTACTAGCTTCCCAAGCAGAGCAAAGTGGAAATGATCAAACCAGTGTATTCTATAATGTAGCTGTTGCTATGAGAAATACATACACACACACACACACACACACACACACACACACACACGAAGCTATCTATATAAAAATCCCAAGATAAGCCCACCTTTTTATACTAGTCACAGCCATGTATGCCACATCCTAGTTGACCCAATAAAGCTAGACTGACAAAAAAATGTAGGAAAGTCAAAAGTGCATAAATAAAGAGGAATGCTAGAGAAAAGGCCACAAAAACACAGCTCTTTAGTAATTAGTGCTAAATTGCCTGAGGCATATTTGCATACAATACTCTCATTCAGATAGCCTAGCAACACAGTAATTTAACACTAATTTATTCTCTGATCATGATTTTTCCTTCTCCTGAGCTTTTGTAAATTCTGCATGCTATTATCAATCTGCATGAACCTTCCTCTTCTTAGGGGGAACTGCTTTCCAATTCTGTGAAGGCCAGATTATTTGGGGGCTGAAAAGTGGGTACATTTCCCCTTCAGGCCCTTGGGTGCTCTCTACTCCCTGTTGCAGGATGGCCTTGACTTTGGATGTGCACAAATCCAGCAGTTTATGCCAGTGCACTGAAACTGCACATTTGACCCCAGGGCAAAAAAAAATATGTAATCTCACTATGTAGTATGTCTAATGTCTACCTCCTGCTTTCTTGACTTTTTACTTCTTGATTCCTGGAGACACTCTGAGATGCAGCTCAAGGAGCAATTGGTGCATATCTGTTAATTTCTACAGTGTACTGAACCAATGGGCCATCCTATGCTTATTGTCTTCCATCCACCTAATGTGCTGCACTTGGATTGTTCAAATACTTCCCTTCTGCTCACTCAGATAGGATGAATGTACATTTCCAGAACACTAATATCACCCTTGGCAAGCAAACTCTTAGAGGCAAAAAAATGGTCTTTGTATTAGGTTGGGGAATGCTCAACAGAGCAGATTGAGAGCAGAATCTGTTGGTATTTAGCAGTTAAGAAAAGTTTGAAAGTGAAATTATGCTTGAAAAGGGAAGAATACATGTGCCTTAACTGACACAAATAGCCAATTATTCACAGGCAAAATAGGTCACTGATTTGTGTCTTGGTTTGCAAATTGGTTTGGGGAGGCTTCCAGCTCATTTCACATATATGATCAGAGCCAAAGGAATCAAGCATCCATGTACATAGATCTGTCATTGACTCCAACTTTGGGTTGGATCCAAGAGAATAGATAAGCGGAAGAATAAAAGCAAGGAATTTTAGCCCTAGCCCATTTGACTTTGTGGATAGAGCATCAGCCTGCAGACTGAAGGGTCCCAGGTTCAATCCCAGTCAAGGGCACATACCTTGGTTACAGACTCCTTCCCAGGTTGGTCCCTGGTCAGGGCATGTGCAGGAGGCAACCAATCAATGTGTTTCTCTCACATCAATATTTCTCTCTGACTTCCCCTCTCTCTTCCACTCTTTCTAAAAAAGCAATGAAAAAATATCCTTGAGTGAGGATTTAAAAAAGAAAAAGAGCAAGGAACTTCATCTAGCAAGCATTTATGATGTGTCCACATTGATTGTCCCAGTCCTACTGAGAATGTCACTCTTGGGCTTTCTCTCTGTTCTCCATGCTACTCCTTTTTCTATTTGGTTATTTCCTCTTGAAGTCCCTGCCCCTTTACCTTTCTTTCACAGGTTATTTATTCTTTATTCTTTCCTGAGCAGTTAGCAAGTATAGTAGGTCCTCGGGTTACGTCACGAGATCCGATCCTACAGAGCAACATAAAGCGATTTAAGTCGGAACCCACCTACATAAGCACCTACGTCACTCACCTGGAGCACATACACAGCAGTAAAGAAGTGA
>NW_005871069.1:4606276-4684252 GCF_000147115.1 Myotis lucifugus
TCTTCTAGGAGAGTATAAATCCCCTTCCCCTTGATGCTTGGACCCAGCTGGCAGACAAACAGCAACAGTGGGGTGGGATGGGGACTGCAGGATAGAAAGTCTCCCTGAAGGCATTAAACATCATGTAGATGCTAAAATGTCCACGAAGGGGTCTTGGGGGTGAGGGGTGCCTCTGCCTCATTCCTTTGAGGGCTTGGCAGCAGGAATGCTGAGGGATTTGCCCCAAACTAACACACGGCCCACCCTGAGCCTGTAAATCTTTCACCCATGGAATATTCCCTTCCCAAGAGAATCAGCCTTAATCCCTCAGCCAGGGCCTGGAGGAGCAGCTTAGGCCATGGGCACAGCCAGGACTGTGGACATTTCATGGCCTTTCCACTCCCACTCCAGCTGCCTAACAACTCTGCACTGCTCCCCTCGCCCACTTCCCCTGTCCCCCCATCATGACACCATGCATAGGAAGGGACACTGGTTTTCCCATGCCCATTGGGAACTGGCTGTTTCTGTTTTCTGGAGTAAAAAGGTTCCTATGGGTCGGGTAAGGTCTCTGCTTGGCAGGAAGTTCTATAACAGAGCCACTGACCACACCCACCTCCTCTGGGCATGGAGCAGCTCCGGCCCTCGGAGCTCATCTCTCCAGCAGAACTGAAGGGAAGACTGTGTGTACCCTTCTGTCCCTCACCCTTCCCATGCCCAGAACCATCAGTGTCGCACTTCCTAATTCCTATCACTGTATTTCATTAGTTCCATACTGTTTTACTAATCCTGAATCTAAACAGATTGGTTCAAAAGGAGATCCTTCTATTTTTAAAGTAGCTGGGGCTTCTGGGGGTGGGCCTTGCCTTGCAGCCCCGGACCCGCTGATGGGCGGTTCCCAGGCCGCAAGGCAAGACCAGCTGCTGGGGTTTCTGTGGCGGGCCTGCCCTGGATGGTGGCACGCTGGTAGCTCGTGCTGTCCCTCCCTGTCTGCAGTATGCAAATTAGCCACCATCTTTGTTGGCAGTTGATTTGCATATCACGCTGATTAGCCAATGGGAGGAGTAGCGAAGGTACAGTCAATTACCATGTTTGTCTATTATTAGATTAGATTAGATTAGATAGTAAGGCAGATCTCACTGGTAATCTTAAATTTCATCTGAGACATAAATGACTGAAAGAGCAAGACATGTAAAGATCTGGGAGAAGATGTGTCCACAGAGGAAACTACTCATGCACAAGCCCAATGCAGGAAGAAGAGTGGTGCGCTCAATGAAAAGGAGAAGGTCAGTGAGACTGAGCGCCATCCTCAGAGCAGGTTGACAAAGCAGGTAGAAACCAGATCCTGTAGGATCTTGAGGCTACATTAAGGATTTTGATATTTTTATTCCAATCACAGAGCCAAACACTAAGCAGATTTGGAACATACTCTGTCTTGCAATTAAAATTATTAGTTCAGCAGCTATGTATAACAAGAAGAGAAAAAGACAAATTAGTTAGGACACTTGACCAAAACTTCTGGTTGGCTTAGGCTAGAGTGGCAGCAGTAAAAGTGGAGAGAAGTTGTCATGTAAGAGACATTTTATGGGTAGAAACTTATTGATGGATTAGATGCAGAGAATGATGGAAAGAGAAAGAACAGCTTGGCTTCTGGAATTGGAGCCTGAACAACTGGATAAATGGTAGAGACATTTACTGAGATAGATGAGACTGTGGGGGAGACAACTGAGAGATTCAATTGTAAAATAAGTGACTATTTTTGATATGTTAAGTTTGTGTTACCTTTGGCCATTCACATGGAGTTGAAGATTCATATTGAATCCAACAATGATAATATGGGCATCATTAATAAATATGTAAGACTTTTGAAAAGGTTATGATTGAAATTACATGAAGAAAAATGGTGACTAGGTCAGAGAAGAGGATAAGAATAAGCCATGCACACATAAGATAGAGAGCCTTGCTTCTTACTCAGTGTATGGAGCTGTGAGTAGAACTTGTTCTATCCATTGAACAGTTTCCTATTGTAGGAAGAGGCTCACAGGTTGCCAGACTCCAGCATGAGCTGCAGCCTGCACCAGGTTGAAAGGAACAGAGACAATATCCTTCAGTATCTGAGAACTATATATAGCTCTCAGGAAAGCCTGAACATATGTTGCATCAGGCTGCATCTCTCATGCAAGAGGACAGAACAAATCTCTCAACATCACACCATCACATAACATGGATTAAGAAATAAGCTTTATTAAGAAAAGGGAGCCCTGACAGGTTTGGCTCAGTGGATAGAGCGTCAGCCTGCAGACTGAAGGATCCCAGGTTCGATTCCAGTCAAGGGCATGTACCTTGGTTGTGGGCACATCCCCAGTAGGGAGTGTGCAGGAGGCAGCTGATCGATGTTTCTCTCTCATCGATGTATCTAACTCTCTATCCCTCTCCCTTCCTCTCTGTAAAAAATCAATAAAATATATTTTTTAAAAAAGAAAAGGGAAAACTCATTAGTCCAGGGTCAGTATAACAGAGATTCCAAAACACCCCCCTCACCCTCCACACCACCCCCACACTCTCATTATTCTTCAGAGATGCAGAGCAGGCAGGACACCTGCTGAACATGGTCTAGCTTTCTTTCTAATGCAACTTCCCCTTCACCTCTGAAGTTCTCTCTTCTTATATTGCAAGCTTGACAAAGTGAACATGGCAGTAGGGAAATGGACTTACTGGGGACTGCCTGTCTAGATTTGGGTGCCAGCAGTTTCTGGGACAGCTGCTCAGCTCCTGTACACTTTGGGCTTAAGGGATAGTAAACACTTCCGGTAGAGGATGAGAGCCTCTCCCACCACCACAACCCCAAGAGCTGGCTTGTTGCCAGCTAAACCCAGGGATTTCCCAGTGTTACATTGTGGTGCTTTAGCTTGATCCCCACAAAAAGGTAGGCTCCTGTTCTCAGCCTCCTTACTTGATCTTTTTGCTCTGTACTAAGGTCTTCTCTAATTTTGGCATTTTATTAATCCTCAAATTAATTATATTTGTTTTCTTCTGCAGTCACCTACAACTCAAAATGATTCTGGGTTCCAAAGACCATCCAGTGAGTGGTGGCGCAATTAGAATCTAAATTTCAGAGAGATCAACCAAAGGACTTGTATGCGTGCATATAAGCCTAACCAATGGACACAGACAACAGGGCATGAGGGCATGAGTGGGGGGAGGGATAGGGGAGGGGGGAAATGGGGGGATGAGGACACATATGTAATACCTTAATCATAAAGAAATTAAAAAAAACAACAACATTGAGATAACTGCAAGTCCTATTACTCCAAAGTGGTTTCACTTTTGAAGTTTAGCTAGCACATAATGTATTGTTGGATGTAGCCATTCTATTCTTTGCCTGAATAATTGTGCTTTCCACGTTTATAATGAATTAAAGGCTGGACTAGTTATACCTCACTAGCCACATTGAATTAATGTGCAACTTTAATAGAAGAGATCCACCATGTAGCATGTGATGCTTTTATTCTGCTGGTCTGCAGAGAACTTTGCTGTGATGAAAAGTAATATAAAGGGGAAGAAACCTCCACATGCCTTGCAAAAAGAAACGAATCGCTCATAAGTGCAAACTCTGGAATCAAAATCTGTGGATCTATAAAACATTGTTAAATCAAAGAATAGAAATTTTAAATGGGCAGTTGTGGTTCATGTTTCTTATTTGGCGTTCTTGAACATTTACCTAGTTAGAATGCATCTGAGCCCATGGGCTAGTTTTTAATATTTAAAAGAAACCAGCCTCTAAGCATTGTCAATAGTGATGGTCTTTCTAGTAATCTAAACCTCCTAAGATATTTAGGCTTTTGTAGATAAAGGTGTTTTGCTAAATTTGGGGTCTTTTTTTATTCCAGATGAATTTTTGGAGAGTTTGTTCTAGGTCTTTCAAGTATGCCAATGGTATTTTAATAGAGATTACATTGAATTTATAGATTGCTTGGCTAGTATGGACATTTTAATGATGTTGATTCTACCAATCCATGAACATGGAATATTCTTCCATTTGTTTATGTCTTCTTCTATCTCTTTTTCAGCATCCTGTAATTTTCTGAGTACATGTCCTTTACCTCCCTGGATAAACTTATTCCTAGGTATCTTAATTTTTTGTTGCAATGGTAATTGGGATTGTTTTTTTAGTTTCTCTTTCTGTGAGTTCATTATTGGTGTATAAAAAAGCCATAGACTTCTGGGTGTTAATTTAGTATCCTGTTAAATTGCCGAATTCATTTATTAAGTCTAGTAGTTTTTTTATGGAATCTTTAGGGTTTTCTATGTACAATATCATGTCATCTGTGAATAATAACAGTTTTACTTCTTTTCCAATTTGGATGCTTTTTATTTCTTCTTCTTGTCTGATCACCATGGATAGTACCTCCAGTACTATGTGGAACAGGAGTGGTGAGTGTAGGCATCCCTGTCTTGTTCCTGTTCTTAGGGGAAATGGTTTTAGTTTTTGCCCATTGAGTATGATGTTGGCTGTGGGTTTGTCATATATGGCTTTTATTATGTTGAGGTATGATCCTTCTATTCTCACTTTGCAGAGAGTATTATCAAGAAAGGGTGTTGGGTTTTGTCAAATGCTTTTTCTGCATCAATGGATATGAGTATATGGTTTTTATCTCTCAGTTTGTTTATGTGGTGTATCACTTTTATTAATTTGCGGATATTGTACCATCCTTGCATCCCTGGAATAAATTCCACTTGGTCATGTGTATGATCTTTTTAATGTAATGCTGGATACGATTTGCTAGAATTTTGTTGAGAATTTTTGCATCTATGTTCATGAGAGATATTGGCCTGTAATTCTCTTTCTTTCTATTGTCTTTATCTGGTTTTTGGATTAGGGTAATGCTGGCTTCTTAGAAAGAGTGTTGCTCCCTATTAAATTTTTTGGAATAGTCTGAGAAGTATAGGTTTCAGTTGTTCCTTGAATGTTTGATAAAACTCCCTGTGAAGCCATCTTGTCTAGGGCTTTTGTTTGTTGGAAGTTTTTGATTACTGCTTCAATTTCCTCCATAGTTATCAGCCTATTCTGATTTTTTTATTCTTCCTGGTTGCATTTTGGAAGGTTGTATTTTTAAGGAATATGTCCATTTATTCTACGTTGAACAATCTGTTGGAATAGAGTTGCTCAAGGCATTTTTTTACGATTCTTCATATTTCTGCAGATCTGTTATTATTTCACCTCTTTCATTTCTGATTTTGTTTATTTGGGTCCTCTCTCTTTGCTTCTTGGTGAGTCTGTCTAGAGGTTCATCAATCTTGTTTATCCTTTCAAAAAACCAACTCTTGGTTTCATTCATCTTTTGTACTGATTTTTTGGTCTCTATGTCATTTATTTCCACTCTGATCTTTATTATTTCCTTCCTTCTGCTCACTTGGGGCTTTTCTTGTTGCTCTCTTTCTAATTCTTATTGTATGCCTCCATTTCACTTATTTCCTTTCTTAGTGATTTCTCTTTTTCTTTCCATTGGGGATTGTCTCATTGTCTCCCCATTCTAGCTATCACCCACCAGAAGGTCCAAGCACCAAGTTGCAGGTCCCTGAGCCATGTGCGGTGGGAGTGTCACGCCATTCGAAAGTCACTGAAGAGCTCAGAGATATGGAGACGTGTGGCTGCCATGGTTGGCAGGAGCCGCATGAGCCAAGAATCGGGGGCCTGCACATGAGCCAAGAATCAGGATCCCAGTGCACACGAAGAATCTGAGAATCTGAGAATCGGAGTTACTGGCTCTTGGTGTGGCTCAGCACGTGCACCTAGAATCAGGGGCCCTCCATGTACATGCTGAGAAACAGAGTCCCCGTGTGCATGAGCCGAGAATCAAGAATCAGAGTCTCTGTTGCTCAATGTGGCCTCGAGTGTGCTCTAAGAATCAGGGTCCCCATATGTTTGATAAGAAAAAGAGTCCCCACTTGCATGTGCTGAAAATCAAAGTCACTGGTGCTCAGTGCTGCCTTCATCGTGCTCGCCAATAATCATAGTCCCTGGTCTGCTAGGGGGGCAGGGTTGCACAGCTACGGTTGTGGGCAGGGGGACTGCTCGCTTGCCACCTGTCATGCAGGCGCTGTGCTGCTGCTGTGGGTCAGCAAGAAGGGGGATGTTCTCTTTGACTCACAGAAATCTGTGGCTGGGATGTCTGGAGTCTCAGTGTCCCTGGGTCTGCAGCTGTGGTAGCAGGTCTTTGTCCAGATTGGCTGTAGGGTCCCGGTTTGCGTGTGAGGCCAGTCTGGGTGGTGGTAAGGCTAGAATCCTAGTCACAGCAGTTCTTCCCTTCAAGATGGCGTGAAGTCTGCCTGGGAGTGTTTGCAGCGGCAGTGGGGGTCTTTCAGTCTAAGACCACCCAGTCTGCCAGCCCCTGAAAGTCCTGCAGGATCTAACTGTCCCGAGCTCACACACACACTCTCCAGACACATCTACACACTCCCCTTTCGACCTCTCACTCTCCCAGGTATATCTAATTTAATGGAATAGGGAAATGTGAACAGAGTTAGGACCAAATGGTTAAAGAAGTATTTCTTTTCACAAACTTCATCTTCTTCTCTAAATCTTTTATTGGATTAAGTAGATGTGGGGAGTTAGTTTCTATAAAATAAAATATGATTTCCTTTCTCAATTTATTTAAGGAATTTTATCAGATTTTTTTATAGTTTTCCTCATATAGATCCTAGATACGTTTTGTTAGATTTATACCTAAGCATTTCAAAATTTTGCTGTTAATGTAAATGGTATTTTTTAAATATTTTTTATTATTTATTTCAGAGAGAAAGGAGAGGGAGAGAAAGAGATAGAAACATCAATGATGAGAGAGAAACATTGATTGGCTGCCTTCTGCATGCCCCACACTGGGGATCAAGCCCACAACCCAGGCATGTGCTCTGACTGGTAATCAAACTGTGACCTCCTAGTTCATAGGTTGATGCTCAACCACTGAACCATGCTGGCTGGGCAATGATATTGTGTCTTAAATTTCAAATTCCAAATGTTCATGATTGTTATATGGCAAAATAATTAACTTTGTATGTTATCCCTATGTTTCCTGAAAATTTCCTACAATCACTTATTAGTTCCAAGAAAGTTTAGTCAATTGTTCACTTTTTTACATATACAATCATTTTTCTATAAACATAGACAGTTTTATTTCTTCCTTCCCAATCTATACGCCATTTATTTCATTTTCTTGTCTTATTGCATTAATTAGGAGTTATAGTACATTATTGAGTAGGAGTGATGAAATAGGGCATCCTGATTTATTCTTGATTTTAGGGGGAAAGTATTTCATTTCTAACCCTTAAGTATGATGTGAGCTATACATTTTTTGTAGATGTTTTTATCAAGTTGAGAAAGTTCTTTTCCATTCTTACTTTGCTGAAGGTTTTTTTTTATCATGTATAGGTGTTGGATTTAATAAAATTCCCTTTCTATACTTATTGATATTATTTTTTTTTCTTTAGCCTTTGGTATGATGGATTACAGGAATTCTTTTGTGTGAGTGTCTTGGACCAACCTTGCATACCAGGAATGAATAGCAATTGAGAATTATGTATAATTCCTTTTATACATTGTTAGATTTGACTTGATAAATATATTTAAATGTTTTGCATAATTCAAAGGAACGTTGACCTGTAATAGTTTTTTTTTCTTATAATGTCTTTAACTGTTTTGTTATTAGGGTAATGCTGACCTCATAGAATGATTTAGGAAGTGTTCCCTTGCTTCTGATTATTTGGGGGAAATCTAGAGAACTGGTATTATTTATTCTTTTAATATTTTGTGGAATTCACTAATGAAATCTTTGTGTGCTTTCTTTTTGTGAAGAGTATTAATTATTGATAGGTATAAGTCAATTATATTATTTATTCTCTTGGCACACAATCTTTTAGTAGATTGTGTCTTCCTGGGAATTGGTCTGTTTCATATAAATGATCAAGTTTGTGTACATGAAGTTTTTTTGGCATTTTTAAATTATCTTTTTTCCCCTTTTTTAAATTATCGTTTTAATGGACTGAAGATAGTAGAGATGATTTTCTGATTTTAGTAATTTGTGTTTTCTCTATTTTTCCTTAGTTATTGTGACAGAAGTTATGTTTTATTGTTATTTTTACAGAAACAGCTTTTACATATTGATTTTTCCCCTATTGATTTGTACTGAATTTACTTGATTTATGTTCTAACTTTTATTATTTCCAATTGTGAATGCTTCAGTCTTAAGTTGCTTTTTATATACTAATTTCCTAAAGTCGAAGTGTGTTGTTTAATCTCCAAATATTTTTTGATTTTTCAGCTTTCTGCCATTGCTGTCTAGTTTAATTGGTTGTGTCAAAGAAAATGTATGATTTCTATTCTCTTAAATTTTTTGAACTGTGTTTTACATGGCTCAGAATATGGTCTATCTCAGTAAATATCTTATATAATAAAAGCCTAATATGCTAAGTATCTGGTCATCCATTCAACCAATCAAAGCATAATATGCTAATAATATGCTAAGGCCGCTCAAACAGTCCTGGTAGGTTTGCTTGCTGCTGGGGTCTGGCAGTTTTTGACTGAGCGAGACAGGCAGGACATGTCCTGGAGCCCTCCCGTGGTCCTCCCTGGCTGGCCAACCTCCCGCACCTCTCCCTGGCCCCAGTTGTGCACCAGGGGGAGAGGGGGGCGATCCCTCAGCCTGACCTGCACTCTCTCACAGTCCGGGACCCCTCGAGGGATGTCGGAGAGCTGGTTTCAGTCCGATCCCGCAGGCCAGGCCGAGGAAACCCACTGGTGCATGAATTCATGCATTAGACCTCTAATATAATGACAAAGGGGTCAATTCAAAAAAGTATATAGCATTTGTTAATATTATAGGCACCCACAATTGAAGCACCTAAGTAAATAAAGCAAATATTAACAGGTCTAATAGAAGAAATAGATAGTGAACTATATTGCGCTTAACAATGTACCACAAACTGGATGACTAAAACAACAGAATTTTATTCTCTCCAATTCTGGAGGCTAGAAGTTCGAGATCAAAGTATTCACAGAGTTGGTGCCTTCTGAGGCCCATGAGGGAGGATCTGTTCCAGCCCTCTCTCTTAGCTTCTGGTAGTTTGTTAAAACCTGTGGTGTTCCTTGGTTTGAAACATCACCCAATCTTTGCCTGCTTGTTCACATGGTGTTCTCCTTGTGCCTCTCCAAATTTGCCCTTTTAATTGGACATCAGTGCTTTGGATTCAGGGCCCACTCAACTTCAACAGGACTTCATCTTAACTAATTACATCTGCAGTGATCCTCATTCCAAATAATGTCATATTCTGAGGTCTAGAAGTTTAGGACTCCAACATATGAATTAGGGTGGGAGGATACAATCAATCCCTAATGCCATACGATCCAGCAATTTCACTCATAGACATATACCTTTCCACAGCATATACCCCTAAAAACATATGTTCTTATAAAAACTGGTACATGAATGTTTATAGCAGTATTATTCAAACAAGACAAAAAGTGGAGCATTCTAAATGCATATCAAATTATGAATAAACAAAACAGTCTGCCGTTTTCATTGTATACTTTAAAAATTAAGTATGAATTTGAGATATTTAATAACACATTAGTTGGGAGAAAATTGTACATTAAAATATTTTAATTTTCACTCAACCTTATCATATCTTTTCAGATTTTGAGTTCATTTATTTCTGATATTTTGGGGGGGAAATCTAGAGAACTGGTATTATTTATTCCTTTAATATTTTGCGAACCTTTTCAGTAAGGTTCATGCTGTGGAAAGGTATATGTCTATGAGTAAGGTTTTCAGTAAGGTTCTGTCAGAAAGAAGGACATTGTCAGTTACATTTGTCATGATTTTTGCCATCCTACTGGCATTCCATCTTTATAATCTTAAGCTCTGTGTCTGTCAGTGGCAGTGAGTGATGATGGCCCATTAACAGAAAAGTTGTGACATGGACATAGTGTACTGTCAGAAAATAAATAATTGCTACATGGTTCAAAATATCATTGTTCCAACACTGCATTATAATATCAGACAAAATGTTTGATATTATGCTAAAGAATGAGTCTAATTTATTACAGTGCACTGTCTAGAAATATATGAGTACAAACATTCAACTATGCTAGGATATTTTACATAATTGAAATAGGACCATAAAATCAAGCTTTTGGGATTTAGGTAAATTTAGTAGTAGAGGTTAGTTTCTTTATCATTAAAGCTGCCACATCACCGTTACCACCACCTCTAATGGCTCCACCCATCCCCATATACCAGCTAATTTTCTATGACTTCTAGTAGCAATTTTGCCTCCAATATAACTCATATACAGGTAGTAGTCCCCTCCACCAACAGGACAGGCCATAATAGGACAAAATACATATCTGCTAACATACATAAATTAAATGCTATTGGGGTAAGTAAGCAAAGGATTAGAAGTTTTAAATATTTTTTTTTACATCAAGATTAATCAAAATAACCCCAGTATTTACAGGAAACAATAGCCTTTATCAGGTACCAACAAACTGGCTTATTTAAAAAAAAGGAAAAAAGTATGCAGCTCTCCAGACCAAGGGTGTGAAAGGCCCAAACATTGGAATTTGGAGGATTTCCAAGCATAGTAGCTCCCTGAGGTACAACAATAACAAACATAATTATATGGGGGGTAATGAACTTTCTCTTGATTGTTAACTATATTCAATTTATCAGTCTTGTAGATGTATCCATAGGGTGACAATGGGCATGCAAGACAATGGCTTAGTCATTAAGGGGCAAGGAAACAGGGCTGTGGGAGGATTAGCAAAGCCTAGTACACTCTCTTCCCACTACAGGAACCAAAGAGCTCAAGAAATGGGAATGGCAACTGTCTGAGTCCAATTAAGTTCAGAAAATACGAATAGCAACTAAGAGGTCTAAAGTCCACCAATAACAAACTACTCCTTTATGCATTACCTATTTTAGAAAATATTCCTTAAGTGCCTATATATGTTAAACATTTGAGTGCTAGTCACTAGGTATATAATAGTGAACAAGATTGACATGTTCCTGACTTTTTGTCAATTATAATCTAGTGGTAAATGCTGGGCTATTTGGGACTTTGTTACCAACAAACCAGTGTTACAAGAAATGTAAAAGTGTTTTCTTTAAAAAAAGAAGAAGAAAAAAGAAACAAAAAATAAAATACATGGGAACATAGTTAAAAGAATGAAGTACAATAAATACGCACCTAACAATAATTATTTTAAATGTAAATGCTTAAATGCTCTAGTCAAAAGACATAGGATAGCTGAATAGATAAGAAAATAAGACCCTTATATATGTTTCAAGAGACCTACCTTGAATAAAAGATAAACAGACTAAAAGTAAAGGGATGGAAAAAGATATTTCATGCAAATGGAAGTGAAAAGAGTAAAAGCTGAGCAGCAATACTTATATCGACAATGGAATAGTACACTGCGGTAAGAAAGAAGGCATTCTTACCATTTACAACAGCATGGATGGAACTGGAGAGCATTATGCTAAGCGAAATAAGCCAGTTAGAGAAAGATAAATATCACATTATCTCACTCATTTATGGAAAATAATGAACAATATAAACTTATGAACAAAAACAGATCCAGAAACAGAAACATCGATCAGACCGTCAAACCTCAGAGGGAAGGTAGGGGAGGGTGGGGGTAAGGAGGAAAGATCAACCAAAGGACTTGTATGGATGCATATAAGCCTAACCAATGGACACAGACAAAAGGGGGATGATGGCATGAGTGGGGGAGGGGGGGGAGGGCAATGGGGAGATAAGGACACATATGTAATAAAATAAAATAAATAAAATAAAATAAAATAAAATAAAATAAAATAAAATAAAATAAAATAAAATAAAAAATAACCTTTAAAACAAAGTCTATAGTAAGAGACTATAAAATAAAATAAAAAATAACCTTTAAAACAAAGTCTATAGTAAGAGACAAAAAGGGACACTACATAATGATAAAGAAAGAAATCCAACAAGAAGATATAACCCTTATAAACATTTATGCACCCAACATAGGAGCACCTAAATATATAAAGCATAAAGGAAGAGATCAAAAGTAATACAGTCATAGTAGGAGATTTTTATACCCCATTGACATCAATGATAGATCTTCCAGACAGAAAAGTGACAAGGAAATAGCGACCTTAAATGACAAACTAGATCAGATGTATTTAATTGATATCTTCAGAGCATTTCATGCCAAAGCAGTAGAATAGGAATGTTATTCAAGTGCACATGGAACATTTTCTAGAATAGATCACACGCATGTTAGGACACAAAACAAGTATCAATAAATTTAAGAAGATTTAAATCATAACAAACAGCTCCTCTGACCAAAATAATATGAAACTAGAAATCAATTACAAGAAAAAAACGAAAAACACACAGACATGGAACTGAATAACATGATACAAAACAATGAATGGGTTAATAATGAGATCAAGGAAGAAATCAAAAGATACCTTGAAACAAATGAAAATGACAACTCAACAACACAAAATCTATGGGAGACGGTGAAAGCAGCCCTAAGAGGGAAATTCACAGTGTAAGTCTAGCTCAAGAAATAAGAAGACCTTAAATAAACAATCTAACTTTACACCTAAAGGAACTAGAAAAATAGCAGCAAACAAAGTCCAAAGTGAGTAGAAGAAAAGAAATAACAAAGATCAGAGCAGAGCAATGGCCAATGTGGCTTTAGGGATAGTGTTGGCCTGTGTACCGGAAGATCATGGGTTCAGTTCCCAGTTGAGGACACTTACCTGGGTTGCAGGTTCGATCTCCTTGACCTGGGTTAGGGCACGTAGGCAACCAAACCATGTGTCTCTTCTCTCTCTCCCTCCCTCCCTTCCACTCTCTTCAAAAAGCAATGGAAAAACTATCCTCGGATAAGGGGGGAAAAAGATCATAGCATAAATAAATGAAATGAAGTCTAAAGAAACAATACAAAAAATCAATGAAACCAACAGTTGGTGGTTTGAAATGATAAACAAGCCTGACAAACCTTTAACCAGATGCATTGAAAAAAAAAAAGAGAGAGAGAAACCCAAATAAATAAAAAGTGAAAAAGAAGAAGCAAGACTGACTCCAGAGAAATAAAAAGGATTGTAAAAAAAAAAAATTAGAAACAACTATATGCCAACAAATTTGACAATCTAGAAGTGGATAAATTCCTAGAAACATATAATCTTCCATAAACAAGTCAGGAAGTATCAGAACATCTGAATAGATCAATTACAACTAATGAAATTGAAGCAATAATAATAATTAAAAAACCTCCAACAAACAAAATTCCAGATAGCTTCAAAGGTTAATTTTACCAAACAGTCAAACAAGAATTAACACTATTCTTCTCAAACTATTCCAAAAATGTAAAGTTGAGGAAATACTCCCAAGCTCATTTTACAGTCGGAATTATCTTAATTCTAAAACCAGATAAGTACACTGCAAAGTAAGAAAAGTATAGGCCAATATCCCGATGAAAATAGATGTTAAAATTCTTAACTAAATTTAGCAAACCAGATCAAGGAATACATTAAAAATATCAAACTCCATGATCGAGTGACTTTATTCCAGGGAGGCAAGGTTGATACAATATCTGCAAATCAATAATACCACATAAAATGAAGGATAAAAATGACATGATCATATTAATAGATGCAGAAAAAGAATTCTATAAAAACTCTCAGTGCCCTGAATAGTGTAATTCTGTTGGTTGGGCATCGTCCTGTGCAATGAAAGGTATCCAGTTCAATTCCTGATCAGAACACCTGCCAGGGTTGTGGCTTGATCCCTCTTTGTGGGGCATGCAGGAGGCAGCCAATCAATGTTTTGTGCTCACATCAATGTTTCTCTCCCTCTCCTTTCACTCTCTCTAAAAGTTAATTAATTTTTTTAAAAAAACCTCTCAGCAAAGTAGGAATAGAGGGATCATACCTCAACATAATGAAGGTCATATATGACAAACCCACAGCCAACATCATACTCAATGGGAAAAAAACTACAAGTGTTTCCCTTAAGATCTGTAACAAGACAGGGATTTCTGCTTTCACCACTCTTATTCAACATAGTACTGGAAGCACTACCCACAACAATCAGACAAAAGGCATCTAAATTGGAAAGGAACAAGTAAAACTGTCATTATTTGCAGCTGACATGATACTGTACATAGCGAATCCAAAAGATTCCACCAAAAAACTACTAGAACTAAAATATGAATACAGTAAACTAGCAAAATTATCCTATCTAATAATAGACAAACATGGTAATTAACCATACCTCTGACAAGCTTCCCATTGGCTAATCAGGGTGATATGCAAATTAACTGCCAACCAAGATGGAGGCCTGCAGCCAGGCAGCTGAAGTGAACAGGAGGCTTGCTTGCTCCAGTGACGGAGGAAGCCAAGGTTCCCCGCCTGCTGCTGCCGGCCTCTGAGCTTGCTCTATAAGCAACTATGTTGCAATTATAGAAGCTAAACAAAACCCCAGAAACCTGCTTTCAGCCAGCCTGGCTTCAGCCAGCCTGGCTTCAGCCAGCAGGACCGCAACATTGTTTCAATTATAGAACAAACCCAGATACCTGTTTTCAGCAGCGGAGGTCTCAGAGCTGCAGCCGGGCCTCAGAGCTAAAGCCGGCTCTCAGCTCCAGTGACAGCCACAAAAGGTAAATAAATCCCAGAGTAAAAAATAAAATAAAAAAAGGAGAGGTTGGGAGCTTCAGTCTCCCGTCAGCCTGAAAACGGCCCTCAGCCCCTCACCCAGACTGGCCAGGCACCCCAGTGGGGACTCCCACCCTGAAGGGGGTGTGACCAGCTGCAAACAGCCATCATCCCCTCACCCAGACTGGCCAGGCACCCCGGTAGGGACCCCCACCTGAAGCAACAAGATGGCGGCTAATTTGCATATTGGAGGTGGGAGGCAGTGGGCAAGGCTGTCTGCTGTCCCAGGACCCGGATCTGTGACCCTGCCGGGTGGGGGCAGTGCTTGAGGCTGTCGGTGGTCTGGGACCTGAATCCATGTCCTGGCGGGTGCGGGGCAGTGCTTGAGGCTGTCCACAGTCCCGGGACCGGATCTGTAACCCTGCCGGGCAGAGGGCACTGCTTGAGGCTGTCCACGGGACCAAGACATGGATCTGTGACTCTGCTGAGCGGGGGGCAGTGTTTGAGGCTGTCCACGGTCCCGGGACCTGGATACGTGACCCTTCCCGGCAGGGCGGCAGCTCACACAGGGGCAGATCGGCAAGGGTTGGGCAGGGCAGGATGCCTGGCTTCCTCCCAGCCCCAGTCACTCTGGGCCGGTGAGCAGCACAGAGAGCCTCTGGCCAGGGGAGGCAGGCCAGCGGAGGGCGGCCTGTACTCCCCACATGGTAGTGGTGACAGCTATGAGCTTGCCCAGCGGAGCCTGCAGGCTGAGCTGAAGTAGCGCCTGCAGGCCATCAGTGCCCAGGAGTGGCTGCACAAGATCCGCCTCCTGGCCCAGAAGGTGCAGGATCGCAGGGACAGCCACCATGGCGGGCCAGACTGACATCCTCCTGGCTGCACCATGGGGGTTTGCGGATCTGCAAAGCCAGAGGCCTCCAGTGTGCACATCCCACCCTGGCATGCGAACATCCTCTAGCACACTGTCACCCTCCCGCGCCTGCAACAGTTGCAAACCAAGGCATGCACAAGTTCCCCCCGCCTCTCCACCGCACTTCCATCAACCCGGCATGCCTAACACCCCCACAGGATGTGCACACATCCCCTCTGATGCGCTTACATCCTTTGGAGAGTGTCTAGGTGTTCTGGGTGCTGAGAGTGGGCGCCTGTGAGATGACAGTGAGAGGGCGGAGTGGTGATGCCCTGTTCCCATGGAGGCCAGTGCAGCTACGAGATCACCTCTGGGGGGTTAATGCAGGTGCTGAGGCAGGAGCAGATGCAGACAGACACACCTGGTGGGCGCGGGCGGCCCTCGCTGAAGTGTCTTCGGTCAGCGTTCAAGATCAAGAACCCAGAGGCAGAGAGGAATTCCGTCCTCTCAGTGAAACAATGGGATAGTTGGGGTGACTGTAGAGGAGGAATGTGCACTTTGGGTGCCAGCACCCATGAGCGAAGGCTACCCTGAATGAGCCTCGCTTGCTTGGGGCCTAGTGCTCTCCTGCCGGGCAGCAGGTGACAGGACATGCTTTTCAGAATTAATGAGAGAAAACGTTGATTCTCCTGCTGCCCAGGAAGATGGAAAGTGAAGTAGGGAGACATGTGGGGAGTGAGCAAGGTTCCCTGTCTGGGGGTTCCAAATTTGCTGTTGGTTTCTTTCACCGCTGACTAGAGATATACAGGGTGTCCCCCCAAAATGTATACACACTTTGAATACCTACTAATTCCAATGGTTTTAAGCATAAGAAAGAAACAACAATGGAGCTGTTATCTGTTAAATGTTTGGGCACAAACAGGTAGTTGGACATTCCCTGAGGGGTCTCAGATTGGAGAGGGTGAAGGCCAGACTGAGGGGCCCCTTCCCCCCTACCCCAGTGCACAAATTTCGTGCACCGGGCTACTAGTATCTAATAAAAGACAAAGATGCTAATTGACCATACCTTTACTATGCCCATCAGCCAATCAGAGCGATATGCAAATTAACAGCCAACAAAGATGGAGGCTAATTTGCATATTGCAGGCAGGGCTGGCCAGCATGAGCTGCCATCTGGGCACCCGTGTGCAACCCTGCCCCCAGCCGGGTCCCCCATGTGCTGCCTAAACCCCACCGCCAGCTGGGACCCCATGGCGATCTGAGAGCAGGAAAGTGCAGCCCGCAGGCAGCACCCAGCAGGGCCTGCTCCCCATTCGCCATGGCAATTCGCAAGCAGGAAAGTGCGGCGGCAGGCAGCACCCAGAAGGGCCTGCTCCTGGGTCGCTATGGAGATGCCAGAGCAGGAAAGTTCCATGCAGGCAGCACCCAGCAGGGCCTGCCCCTGGGTCTCCACTGCGATCCAGTGATCCGTGAGTAGAAAAGCGCGGCCTGCAGGCAGAACCCCACCCTGGCCACAGCTCAAGGGAGAGAACAACATGCAGTGGAGGCCAGGAGCCTGAGAGATCAACACAGCTCCAAGCCTCCACGGTGTGGCTGGGGGCAGGCCCCCAGCAGACACACACACACACACACACACACACACACACACACACACACGGGACGCCTGCTCTGAGCCTCTGCTGCCAGACTGTGGCCGTCAGTAGGACATCCACTGAGGGCTCCCAGACTGTGAGAGGGGCAAGCTGGGCTGAGGGAACCCCCACCCCCCTGTGCACAAATTTCATGCACCGGGCCTCTAGTATAAAATAAATATCTAGAAATTAGTTGCATTTTTACACATCAATAATATCCTATCAAAAAGCAAAACTAAGAATACAATCCCATTGATATTGCATCAGAAAATACCTTGGAATAAATTTAACCAACTATGTAAGAGACCTATACTTAAAAAAATTATGCCACTGAAGACATTGGAGTAGATAAAAATAAGTAGAAACATATACCATTTTCATGGACAGGAAGAATTAACATTATTTAAGATGTTCATACTACCCAAAGAAATCTATATACTCAATGTAGTTTCTATCAAAATACAAGTGGTGTATTTCACAAAACTAGAACAAATATTCCAAAAATTCATATGGAACCACAAAAGACCCCAAATAGCTATAGCAATCTTGAGAAAAAAGAGCAAAGTTGAAGGAATCATGCTACTGGATATCAAACTATAGTACAAGGCCAGAGCAATCAAAACAGCATGGTACTGGCATAAAAACAGATACATAGATTAATGAAACAGAATAGAGAGCCCAGAAATAAACCCATGCTTTTATTATCAATTAATATTAGACAAAGTAAGCAAGACATGCAATGGGGTAAAAAATATTCTATTCAATAAATGGTATTGGAAAAATTGGACAGACACATGCAAAAAATAAAACTAGACCACCTTTTTACACTATACACAAGAATATACACAAAATGGATTAAAGACTTACATGTAAGTTGGGAAACCATAAAAATTTTAGGAGCAAAAATAGACATTAAATCTCAGACATTTTTCCTAGCAATATTTTTTCTGATATGTCCCTTTGGGCAATGGAAACAAAAGAAAAAAATAAGCAAATGGGACTATATCAAACTAAAAAGATATGAACAGTGAAAAAAAAACTATCAACAAAATGAAGACAACTCACTTGTTTGAGAGTTGAATATGTTTGGGAGAACATATTTACTAATGATATATCTGATAAGAGGTTATTATTCAAAATCTAGAAAGAAATGACACAACTCCACACTAAAAAATAAACAATCCAATTTAAAAATGGTCAAAGGACCTGAGTGGACACTTCTCCAAAGAGGACATACAGATCGACAATAGATATATGAAAAGATATTAAATGTCACTGATAATCAGAGAGATGCAAATTAAAACTACAATGAGATATCACCTGTCATAACTGTCAGAATGGCTTTTATCAATAAATCAACAAACAAGTGCTGGCGAGGATGTGGAGAAAAGGGAACCCTTGTACTCTGTTGGTGGAATGCAAATTGGTGCAGCCACTGAAGATCGCAGTATGGAGTTTCCTCAAAAAATTAAAAATGGAACTGCCTTATGACCCAGTGATGCCATTTCTGTGAATACATCTGAAGAACGCTGAAACACTGACTCAAGAGAACATATGCACCCCTATAGTCATTGTAGCATTATTTACAAAAGGCAAGATTTAGAAGCAATCCTAGGGTCCATCAATAGACCAGTAAATAAAAAGGCTGTGGTACATTTACACAATCGGATACTACTCAACTATGAAAAAAAAAGGAAATTTCACCTTCTGTGGCAGCATGGATAGACCTGGAGAGTATTACATTAAATGAAGCAAGCCAATCAGAGAAAGACAAAAGCCATATGACTTCACTTATATGTGGAGTCTAATGAACAAAATAAACAAGCGAAATAGAAACAGACTCACAGATACAGAAACAGACTGCGAACTGTAAGCAGAGAGTTGGTTTGGGGATCTGGGTCAAAAAAAGTGAAGGAATTAAACAGAAAAAGCACAAAAAACTCATAGACACATACAATGGTATGGTGATAACCAGAGGGAAAAGGTATGGGACAAGGTAGAAGAGGGAAAGGGGAGATAATGGTGATGGAAGAAGACTTGACTTTGGGTGGTGAACACACATTCAATATACAAATGATGTATTGTAGAATTGTACACTTGAAACCTATATACTTTTATTAATCAACTAGAGGCCTGGTGCATGAAATTCTTGCATGGCAGGGTGGTCCCTCAGCCTGGCCTGCACCCTCTAGTAATCCGGGACCTCTGGCTCCTAACCACTCACTTGCCTGACAGTCTGAATGCCTCTAACCACCCTCCTGCCTGCCTGATTGCCCCTAACCACCTCTGTCTGCCTGCCTGATTCCCCTAACCACTCTGCCTGCCTGATGCTCCTAACTGCTTTCCTGCCTGCCTGATTGCCCCTAACTGCCTCTGCCTCAGCCCCTGCACCCAGCACCCAGGCTTTCCTCCTCCAGCCAGCCACAGGCAACCAGGACCCGGGCTTCCCTCCCTCTGGCTGGCCGCAGGCAACTGGGACCCGGCCTCCCTCCCTCTGGCTAGCTGCAGGCACCCGGGACTGTGACCATGGGCAGCTTCCCTGCCTCCAGCCGGAGCCACAGGCACCCAGGACCATGACCACGGGTGGCAGGGTCCAGGGTGGCTTCCCCCAGCCAGGCCTTGGCTTCATTTGGAAGGACGTCAGATGTCCAGAAGATGTCCAGTCAATCTGGTCTAATTAGCATATTACCCTTTTATTAATTAGTATGGATGTCACCCAAATAAATTCAGTATTTTTTTTTAAAAGGCTAAAAAGTTAAATAGTTCTCTGGCCTTCTCCCTGATTCTTCATTCTTTAAATCTATCTCTAAAACATAGACATATGAGACTGATCAATGGAGAGAAATTGAAATTATTTTTAGTCATAGGGAGAGTATTGAGTTTATTTGATGAAAGTAGGTACAAATTAATGTATACTTATACATTTGTAGTATTTCAGAGCAGCATGCCACAAACAAGATCACCCACCTTCATACAGATGTTAGTAGTTGTGATTCCAGAACACACACAGACTCAGACTTCTCATTAGATCTTGCTGACTTCCCAGTAATTGGTTCACATCTTGCTCTTCATTGGTATCTCTCAAGGTTCCTGGTGGGTTGTGCTTCTGTTTTGGCCTCTACACATACTGGAAATAGTTCCTCTTTCCCAATTAAGTCAAAGTTTGCAGTGGTGAGAATTCTGGTATCCCATTTTGTCAATAGTAGTATCTGGATATCAACCAGTAAAGATGTTGGTCCCCACCAAGTTAACACAAACATGTTCTACAGGAAGCAAAGATAAAATGTGGTCAGAGATAAAGATTTGAGGGGCTTTGGGAGTGAATGGAGCTGTTTCCCTTTTTGAGAATGTGAATCTAAATTTCACAAACATTCTGCATTTTTATTTTTAGACATGTCTCAGAATATAAATTTGTTGAAAGAAGTCTATTCTTAGCTTTTTTATAGAATTTGAAGGTGCAAAAATAACAAGATAAAATTATTCTGTATAGAGAGATTGATAGATTTTTTTTCTCTCCAGGCTCTTTCTTTACCTTTTTCAAACATGAACCTTGCAAAAATACTTTTAAACTTCAATTCAGTCTCTCTCCTTAAAAGCTGAATTAAAAATAATAAGATAAGTAGGTCACCATGTATACAGCTAAAATCTAAAACTGACAAATGTGTTGTACTCTGAAAATGTAAAAGAAATGTAAATAAATTATTTTTATGTCAACATGTTCCCTTACTTTCTGAGAGGTTGGCTAATTTAATTTATGCTGCATTACCAGAAGCATCTAAAACCCCATAAAAAAGTACACTTCCAAATAATACTGATTTCAGGCACTTTCTCTAAATTTGTCAGTCCTTGCTCCAATAATACCAGATTGTCAGTTCCTCCAGAAGTAGTGGTGTGACAGTAAGGGGTGAAGAACTGAATGGAGAACATAGTAAACTCCAGGAAAGGAGACATTTCCACTGCATAATAAGAAAGCTCAAGTTTGGCATCAGACAGTGTTCATGTCTTAGACACCCAGAAAATGACTTCTGATCAATTACCCTCATAGAGTTTATGTAAATTTTATACTCATGAACTAGATGTTATTTGTATTAGAAATTATATGTACATGAAATACAAACCACTTAGATGGGCAGAGAGGACATTAGTAACAGAAATTACACAATCAACCTATTACTTAGGGCTAAATAAGCACATGGAGGAAAATTATGCACAGTACTAAAAAAGAGTCCTTTGTGAATACTGAGATACAGGGGTTAAGGGATTAGCAAAGGTAATTCCTTAGGGCAAACTAGAAAACCCTGAGCCTGATTTGGGTTTGGAAGTTATACTGATTATCCCAACATCTATAATAATAAAAGTGTAATATGCTAATTAGACCAGATGTCCTTCCAGACTTCCCTCCTTCCAGACAAAGCCTCAGCAGGCAGGGGCCAATGCAGAGGTGGCTGCAGCCATGGCAAGGGCCAAGGCCCTGGCGTGAATTTCGTGCATCGGGCCTCTAGTCTATATATATAAAAGCCTAAGTGACTGGTACAACGGAACAACTGGGATGACCAGTCACTATGATGTGCACTCACCACCAGGGGGAAGACAGTCAATGTGGGAACTGCCCCCAGCCTGCAGGCCCTGTTCGCCAACTTTAAATGGCCTATGCAGTTGTCGGCAAACTGTGGCTCGCTCTTTGACCCCTTGAGTGTGGCTCTTCTACAAAATACCGACTTCTGCGCATGGGCCACGAAGTTTCAATCACACTGTACATGCGCGCCCGTACGTGGTATTTTGTGGAAGAGCCACACTCAAGGGGCCAAAGAGCCGCATGTGGCTCACGAGCCGCAGTTTGCCGACCACGGGCCTATGGGAAGTGACTACTTTTGTGCACCAATTCTTAATTATGACAGAATACCCCACTCCATTGTTATGGAGAGATATTTTAGGTAAAGTTAAAACCTTAGTGATTTTTTAAATAGATTCAGAGAGTCCTATTCTATTTATGACCGTAATAAGAAAAAAGGAGCAGCTAAAATAGACGTAGACATAGACCAGAAGCTTAAACCCCAGGTCAGCCACGGGAACTCGAAGGCAAGGTTATAGGACAAAGCTGGCCATGATCAGACTGAAGGATACTAACAAATTTTCAAATAAATAGCAATATACTATAGATGTCAAAGCAAGAGAAGGCCTACAAAATGTTATTACAATATTCATTGGTCATGGGCTGCTGGTTCCTTGTAATTCCCATTGCTACACCCCTACCTTACCTGTTAGGAAAAAAGATGGAACATATAGGTTGGTCCAAGATTTGCAAGCTATCAATGAGGCTGTAATTCCTATACACCCCATAGTACCAAATCCATATACAATTTTGGGAAAATTACCTTTCAAACTCAGTGGTTCTCCGTATTAGATTTGAAAGTTGCCATTTTATATATCTCACTAGAGGCCCGGTGCACGAATGTGTGCCCTGGTGGGGTTCCTAGGCTTGGCCGGAGATCAGGACCAATCACAGCCATCTGGACCAGTCCTGATGGAGGCCAGGCTGATCAGGGCATGCTGGCTCGGGGGAGAGATGGAAGGAGAGACCAGGGGAGGTTGGCCAGCTACAGGGAGGGACCAGGGGAGGTTGGCCAGTTGTGGGTGGTTAGCTGACGAGTACACTGGCCACCAGGGGGTAGCTCCTGCATTGAGCATCTGCCATCTAATGATCAATATGTGTCATAGTGACTGGTCAACTGGTCATTCCAGTCATTCAGTCATAACAGTCGCTTAGGCATATATATATATTAGAGGCCCGGTGCACGAAATTCGTGCAATGGGGTGTTCCTCAGCCCAGTCTGCACCCTCTCCAATCTGGGACCCCGCAGGACATATCCAACTGCCAGTTTAGGGGATCAGGCAGTCAGACATCCCTCTCATAATCTGGGACTGCTGGCTCCCAACCACTCACCTGCCTGCCAGCCTGATCAACACCTAACTGCTCCCCTGTTGGCCCGAATGCCCCCAACTGCCCTCCCCTGCCAGCCTGATCTCACCCCCAACTTCCCTCCCCTGCTGGCCTGATCACCTCTAATGACCTCTGCCTCGGCTCCCACAACCATGGCTTTGTCCAGAAAGAAGTCAGATGTCCGTAAGATGGCCGGTCGACCTGGTCTAATTAGCATATTACCCTTTTTTTAGTATAGATATATTATATAGGATAGGATTGCTTAAATCATGGGTGGGGGGAGTCTTTTTCAGCAGGAGGAGTTGCTCTTGGCAGACAAAAACACATAATCCCTATATCTGGACTAATAGCCAGCCATATGCACTATACTGCCAAAGCGGTCATTAAAAAATTGAACCATTTTCTTATACCTTACACCAGACAGCTGTTGCCCTTAAAACCCTTTCTCAGTTTCTGCTTTCACAGTTCACCCAGATTAGGTTCTGATTGCTCAGTTTCTATGCCAGTCAGTGTCAAAAGCTTCACCTCCTAGGCAGCCATTGGCTCCTGGCACTTTACCCAGATTAGGTTCTGATTGGTTTGGTTTCTATGCCAGTCAGCATCTCCAGGTCTATCTCTGGGCCTGATCAAAGAGGCGGAGCTGATTAGAAGCCCTCGTGGAGGCCCAGAGAGAAACAGAGGTGCGGCTGCTGGGAAAGCCCAGAGATAAAGAGAGAGGCAACAGCTAATCAACAGCAGCCACAGAGGCCGTGGATCAGACCCTGCCTCTCTCTCTGCAGGCCTCTCTCCAGACCTGATCTGCAGCCCCCTGGGCAGTCAGTGCTGGGCAGTCAGTGCAGGCAACCCTGCACTGACTTTCTGTGTTTGGTTGAGCCTTTGGTCGTTAAGGACCCTGGCTCTTTATATATAGAGATAACAGAGGCCCGGTGCACGAAATTTGTGCATGGTGGGGGGGATCCCTCAACCCGGCCTGCACCCTCTTGAAATCCAGGACCCCTTGGGGATGTCTGACTGCCAGTTTAGGCCCATGGGATGGGGCCTAAACTGGCAGTCAGACATCCCTCACACAATCCGGGACCCCTGGCCCCTAATCACTTGCCTGCCTGCCCGATCACCCCTAACTGCTCGCCTGCCTGCCTGATCACCCCTAACCGCCTCTGCCTCGGCCCCCGCCACTGCAGCTTCGTCTGGAAAGATGTCCAAAATGACGTCCAGCAGGTCGTTCAGCTGTCCAGTTTAATTAGCATATTATGCTTTTATTATCATAGATAGATTGGATAGAAATTGCTGATTCTTGTTTGCCTTTGAATGAACAGATGTCCAGGTACATAAACACAGCTTTAATGGACAGTTCTTTCCTAAGGATCAGAGATAGCCCACATTTATTTTTGTTTGTTTGTTTTTAATTTTTCTTTATTGTTGAATGTATTACAGATGTCCCATTTGTTGGTTTGTTTTTTTCCCACTGACCCACATCTTCCATTCCCAGATCTTCACCACTCTATTATCTGTGTCCATATATGCTTATAAATTCCCTGGTTAATTAATCCCCACCCACCCCCCACCCTTCCCTCTGAAATTTATCAGTCTGTGCCATTCTTCCATGTCTCTGGATCTATTTTATTAATCAGTTTATTTTGTTCATTAGATTCCACATATGAGTAACATCATGTGATACTTATCTTTCTCTGAATGGCTTATTGTACTTAGCATAATACTCTTCAGGCCCATCCATGCTGTTGCAATGGTAAGAGTTCTTTCTTTTTTACAGCTGCATAGTATTCCATTAGGTAAATGTACTACAGTTTTTTTATCCATTGACCTGTTGATGGGCACTTGGAATTGTTTCCAAATCTTAGCTATTATAAATTACCTTGCTATAAACACAGGGGTCCATATATTCTTTCTGATTGGTGTTTTTGTTTCCTACGATATATTCCTATAAAATGGCAGTTCCATTTTTAATTTTTTGAGGAAACTCCATATTCTTTTCCACAGTGGCCGCACTAGTCTGCATTCCTGCCAGCAGTGTACAGGGTTCCTTTTGCTACACATTCTCGCCAACACTTGTCATTTGTTGATGATAACAATTCTGACAGGTGTGAGGTGACACTTCTTTGTCCTTTTATTTCGCATCTCTTAGATGATTAGTGACTTTTAACATTTTTTCATATGTCTCCTGGCCTTCTGTATGTCCCCTTTGGAGAAGTACCTATTTAGTTTTTTCCCATTTTTAAATTGGATTGTTTGTCTTCCTTTTGTTAAGTTGTATGAGTTCATTATATATTTTGGAAATTAACTCTTTATCAGATGTATCATTGACAGATATGTTCTCCCATACAGTGGGCTCCTATTACATTTTGTCGATGGTTTCCTTTGATGTGCAGAAGATTTTTATTTTGATGTAGTCCCATTTGTTTACTTTCTCCTTAGTTTCCTTTGCCCTCGGAGATGTATCCATAAACATATTGCTATGAGAGATGTCTGAGATTTTGCTGCCTGTGGTTTCTTCTAAGATTTTTAAGGTTTCACCATTTATATTTAAGTATTTTATCCATTTTGAATTTATTCTTGTGTATGGTGTAAGTTGGTAGTCTAGTTTAATTTTTTTCCCATATGCCTGTTCAATTTTTCCAACATCATTTATTGAAGAGACTGTCTTTAATCAATTGTTTGCTCTTGAATTCTTTGACAACTATTAATTGAGCATAATGTCTTGAGTCTATTTAGGGGGTTTCTATTCTGTTCCATTGATCTATATGCCTGATCTTGTGTGAGTACCAGGCTATCTTGAGTACAGTGGCTTTGTAGTATAACTAGATATCTGGTATTTTGATTCCTCTAACTTTGTTCTACTTTCTCAAGATTGCTGCTACTATTTTGGGGTCTTTTAAGATTCCATATAAATTTATGTAGTGTTTGTTCTACATCTGTAAAATATGCCATTGGTATATTAATAGGAATGGCATTGAATTATAGATTGCTTTAGGTAGCATGGACATTTTAATGATGCTGATTCTACCAATCCATGAACACAGTATATTCTTCCACTTGTTTATATCTTCCTCTGTCTCTTTTATCAATGTACTGTGGTTTTCCGAATAAAGATTTTTTACCTCCTTGGTTAAGTTTATTTCTAAGTACCTTAATATTGTTTTGTTGCAATGGTAAATTGTATTGTTTTTTGTTTGTTTCTCTTTCTAAGAGTTCATTATTGGTGTATTAAAAACCATCGATTTTGGTTTATAATTTTGTACCATGCTATGTTGCTGAATTCCATTATTTAATCTAGTAGTTTGTTTTTTGTTTTGTTTTTTTTGTAATATTTTTGTTTGTTTTTGTTTATTTGTTTTTGTGGAGTCTTTAGGTTTTTCGATGTATAATATCATGTCATCAGTAAATAATGACAGTTTTACTTCCTTCTTCCAGTTTGGATGCCTTTTATTTTTTATTTTTGTCTGATCATTATGGGTAGGACTCCAGTATTATGTTGAATAACACTGGTGAAAGGGGACATCCCTGCCTTGCTCTATGCCGGGCTGGGGTCTCTTCTCGAGGTCCCGCAAGAGAGAGAGATGTGAACCGGTTCGTTTAAGTAGGAGGCGCTTTGGGGATTAAAGAAAAAATGAAAAGACAGACACAAAATAGAATAAAAGCTTGGGCTGGGTGTGGCGTCTGCCCTCTGACTCGAGGGACAGACGCAGAGAGCCTCAGCACCGCAAGCAGATTTATTTATACTTGAATAATAGGAAGTTACATCACATCTGGGTGGGCCTTGAGTTCCTGGTGACATCATGAGATCCATCCCCTTAACACTGGGTGGGAAAGTCAAACTGAGTGGCACCCCAGTCTGTTGACCGGGTCGCCCTCAGGGCGTGGCTCTGCCTTCACTCTGAGTTTCAGCCGACATAATTAAACCAAGTGTTTTTTGCCAGCGGCCCTTGACATTGTTCATGTTCTTAGGGAAAATGGTTTTAATTTTTGCCCATTGAGTATGGTGTTTGCTGTAGGTATGTCATATATCACCTATATTATGTTGATATACGATCCCTCTATTCTGATTTTGCTGAGAGTTTTAATAAAAAATGGGTGTTGGATTTTGTTGAAAGCTTTTTCTGCATCAATTGCTATGATCATATAATTTTTGACTTCCCAATCTATTTATGTGATGTAGCACATTTATTGATTTGCAAATATTGTACCAGCCTTGATCCTGGAATAAATCCCACCTGTCATGGTGTATGATCTTTTTAATATATTGTTGGATCTGATTTGCTAATATTTTGATGAGGATTTTAGCACCTATGTTCATTAGGAATATTGGCCTGTAATTCTCTTTCTTTGGAATGTCTTTATCTAGTTTTGGAATTAGGGTAATGCTGGCCTCATACAAAGAGCTTGGAAGTGTTGTGTCCTCTTGGATTTTTTGGAATAGTTTGAGAAGAATACGTATTAGTTCTTCTTTGAATGTTCGGTAAAACTCCCCTGTGAATCCATCTGGACGAAGGCTTTTGTTTGCTAGGAGTTTATTATTATTATTGCCTCAATTTCATGAGTAGTTATTGCCCTATTTAGGTTTTCTGATACTTCCTGATTGAGTTTTGGAAGATTGTTTTTTTCTAGGAATATGTCCATTTCCTACAGGTTGTCCAGTTTGTTGAAATATAGTCATCCATAGTATGTTATTTTATGATCCTTTTTTATTTTTGTGGAGTTAGTTGTTATTTCCCCTCTTTTATTTCTGATTTTGTTTATTTGGGTCCTCTCTCTTTGTTTCTTGATTAGCCTGGCTAGAGGTTCATCAATCTTTGTTTACATTTTCAAAGAGCCACCTTTTGGTTTTATTGATCTTTTCATTGTTGGTTTGGTTGCTTTTTTGTTTGTTTGTTTTTGTTTGTTTGTTTATTTAGTCTCTATATCATTTATTTCCACTTTGATATTTATGATTTCCTTCATTCTACTTACCCTGGGCTTTTCTTGTTATGCTCTTTCTAATTCTTTAAGTTGTAGAGTTATATAGTTTATTAAATTTTTTCTTGTTTTTTGAGGTAGGCCGATAATGCTATGAACTTCCCTCTCAGGACTGCTTTCACTGTGTTCAATAGATTTGGGGGTTTTTTGAGTTTATTTTCTTTTGTTTTGGGATGTTTTTTATTTCTTCCTTGATCTCTTTGGTAACCCTTTTGGTCTTTAATAACATGCTATTTAGGCTCCATGTGGTTGAATTTTGTTGAGTGTTTGTACTGTAATTGATTTCTAATTTCATGCTATTGTGATCTGAGATGCTTGACATGATTTCAATCGTCTTAAACTTGTAGAGACTTAGCTTGTGTCCTAATATGTGGTTTATCTTTAAAAATGTCACATGTGCACTTGAGAATATAGTATCTTCTGTAGCTTTAGAGTGGAATGTTCTGAAAACGTCTATTAATTCTATCTGATCTAGTGTGTCATTTAGGATGGCTGTTTCCTTGTTGATTTTTTTGTCTAGAAGATCTATCCAGTTATGTCATTGGGGTATTAACATGCCCTAATATGACTGTATAGCTGTCAAACTCTTCCTTAAAATCCTCCAAAAGTTTATATATGTTTTGGGAGCATATATTTTTGCCAGAGTTATATCCTTGTGCTGTATCAATCCCATTAGTATTATGAAGTGGCCTTCATTTTTCCTTGTTTTGGCCTTCACTTTGAAGCCTATTTTGTCAGATATGAGTTCTGCTACCCCAGCTTTTTTATCATTTCCACTTTCCTGGAAACATTTTTTCCATCTCTTCACTTTCAATCTGTGTGAGTCTTTTATTCTGAAGTGGGTCTCTTGTAGACAGCATATTTACTTATTCCTATGTCTCTTTATTGTAGCATTTTAGCTATTTACATATAAGCTTATTATTGATAGGTGCTTGGTTATTGCCATTCTTATTCTTTATGCCTGTGTTCTTCTTTTCTCTCTACTTCTTTTAACAACAGTCCTTTTATCATTTCTTGGGGTGCTGATTTGGTGGTAATAAACTCTTTTAGTCTGTAAAGCTCTTTATTTCACCTTCAATTTTGAATGATGGCCTTGCTGGATAGAGTAGTTTTGGGTTCAGACCCTTTGTTTTTATTACTTTGTTTTTTCATGCCATTTCCTTCTGGCCTGAAGTATTTCTATTGAGAAGTTAGTTGACAGTCTTATGGGAGTTCCCTTGTAGGTAACTTTCTACTTCTCTCTTACAGCCATTAAGATTTTTTTATTTGTCTTTAATGTTTGCCATTTTAATTATTATGTGCCTAGGTGTGGGTCTTTTGGAGTTCATCTTATAGGTAGTCTCTGTGTTTACTAAATATGTGTGACTTTTTTTTCACTGGGATAAAGAAAGTTTCTGCTATTGTCTTTAAATAAGTTCTTTATCCATTTATCAGATTCTGCTCCTTCTGGTACCCCTATAATGTGAATGTTGTTCTGTTTCATGTTGTCCCAGCTCACTTATTCCACCAAATATATCTGCTTCTCAAAGACAAGATTACTCTGGAAAATTCTGTCAGGGAAAACTCCTACATTATTCCCACCTGGCTTTAATGGCCAACTCCTACTGAAAATGTATAGGGACAGACAACTTCTGCCTCCTTCATAATAATTCTCAGGGAAAAGCCTTTATTATGTCCTTTCTTCTTCTTACTCTGAGCTTTTCCTGTTGCTTTCTTTCTAATTCTTTTAGTTGTAGTGTTAAATAGTTTGTTAGAGCTTTTTCTTATTTCTTGAAGTAGGCCTGTAATGGTATGAACTTCCCTCTCAGGACTGCTTTTGCTGTATCCTGTAGATTTTGGATTGTTGCCTGTTAATTTTCATTTGTTTCCAGGAAGTTTTTTTTTTTTATTTCTTTGATTTCATTGGTAACCCATTCATTGTTTAATAACATACTATTTAGCTTTCATGTGTTTGAATGCTTATGAGTGTTTTTATTGTGGTTGATTTCTAGTTTCATGCCATTATGATTCAAAAAGATGCTTGATATGATTTCAATCCTCTTGAACTTGTAGACTTATTTTGTGTCCTTACATGTGGTCTATATTTGAGAATGTCCCATGTGCACTTGAGAAGAATGTATATTCCGCAGCTTTTGGGTAGAAGGCAGGTGAATTTGAAAGACTGAAGTGTGTGCCCCACTGGTTCAGAGGCAGCTTGTGCACACTGTGCCCACTCACCCTCTTCTCAATCCAGAGTGAGACGATCAGAAGGTGAAAGATTCCAGATGCTACAGGCTGAATTGGGTCCCCCCGATCCACCCCCACAAAATTCATATGTAGAAGTCCTAACTTCCAATGTGATGGTATTAAGAGGTGGGGCCTTTAGGAGATAAGTTTAGATGAGGTTATGAGCATCATGTCCCCGTGATGGGGTTGGAGTTTTTATGAGAAGATACCCCAGAAAGAGAGTACATTCTCTCTCTCTCTCCCTCTCTCTCTCCCTCTCTCCTTTCTCTGCCAAGTGAGGACACAGAAAAAAGGTGGCCATCTGCAAACCAGGAAGAGAGCACTCACAAAACAAAATCGGCTGACAACTTGATCTTGGATATTCTACCCTCCAGAACTGTGAAAAATAAATGTCTCTAGTGTAAGATGGCCATTCAATGGTATTTTGCTATGGCAGTCCAAGCTGACTAAGATACCAGATGAGGAAAAGCTGGCCATAATTCTTGACAGATGCAAATTATCAGTATATGGAAGAATTACATCAAATAGTGAATACTATTTTCTCTTTCATTCTCAGAACACATATTAAGTGTATATATATAATTGATTTCTAAAGTTGGGCCATCCATTTAATAAAAATTCATAACTCCCAGGCAACTTGTCTGAAAAAATCTCACTAAATACAGCAACAGTACGTGGCAGCCATAGTAACACAAATGCAAAAGTAGAGCATCTTAAAACAGCACACTGCACATGGGCTTGCAATCTGGACAGTTCAACTTATAAAGGAAGAGCAGCTCTTCTGTGCTGAAAACAGTTGTTAGCCTCTGTTGTCCCAAAGCAAGCTGGAATTTGTAGTCATAGGACCTTAAGTATCCTTATGCACTTCCAATTGCTATTGGCCCAGCAGGTTTAATGGAGAACAGTTGTTTGCAAGTGCAGATATTCACTGATAAGAGGATCCATTACTTCTTATCCTTGTGAGTGCACAGCTGCTATGGTAGCATCTGTGTCAACCTCTACTGTTATCCTTAACCTGAAATCATACGGGGAAATGTCAGTGGCTGACATCACCCTCCCAGTGTTGATGTCATATGGGAGGGCTACATTTATCTTTTCAATGGTACAACCTATATAGAGCCTAATCAAGAGCTGGAGTTTTATTAACTTAAAATCCTTTTTTAAATATAAAAATAAAATATGTTGATTTTTAAAAGCTTGGAACTGGTAATAAGAAAATACATAAATTTATCCTGTCACCTCAATAAAGGGAGAAAAGCACTATTAAAATTTACACTTAAAAACTACTTGTTTCTAGCACTGATTTTTTTAAGTTCAAATTTCACTGAAGTCACACATAAATCTTCTTGTATCAAAGTCAATTCATTCAGATCAATTATATGACATTAAATCATTAGTCTATGCTCTCAAATTCCTCTTTAACACTGAAGAGATCCAGGGCCATTATTTTCTCTACTATAGGATTAGCGTCTTCCTGGTCAAAGTTATCAGCCCTCCTGAAAACACCTAAGGTGGGTCGGCACTGAGAATGAGCATCAGCTCTGACCTAAATACTCAATACCTGTGGGACAGACATCACATTCATTCATTCTCTACATTTTCTAAGATTGCTTCAGAGCTGAAGCCAGAGCCCAGTGACTATATAAGGCAAATAGAATAAGTTCAACAAAGACAAGTAATATTTTAAACATGATGTTCACAATGTGTAAAATTGGACTGCTGATATTTCACATGGCCCCTGAAATCTAGTCTCTGGTTCAGTGTTTCCTGTCTCAGTGAATGTCAAACAGCCGAGCAGGACAAAAACCTGGGAAACTTCCTGGAAACCTCCCTGCCACTCATTCTATCATGTCTAACACCCACCTCATGTCCTGGGAATCTCCCTAACATCACTCAGTCTATCCACTCCTCTCCATCACCACCAGCTTAGTCCAAACCATATCATTTTTCAACCACAGTGTTCTCCTGACTGGGTGTTTTGCACCAACTCAACACACTGCCTTCCACCCATTTATTGTTTTTTTATTGTTTTTGTTTTGCCCACCGATCCATTTTTAATACTACAGCCAGAGTGCCCTGCACAAAATACACATCTGATCATGTCACATCCCAGCCTCCTCCCTGTCCACACTTTTCATTCACTCCTCACAGTTACCCCAAGTCACATTTGGCACTTTCTCAATTTCTTTTGCCTTCCTGCTCTCCCTTTCTTCACAGACTTGAAACCTGCTGCTCCTTCTGTAATGCCTTTACCTCCCATCTGGTCCTGATCAAGCAATCTGGGAAACCCACTTTCCAGGCTGCGTCAATTGTGCTACTTGGTAAGCTTTCAAAAAGGAAAAACAAAAAAATATTTCCAAGTGGTTTATATAAATTTCATTATTTATTTTGTTTGTTTGACTAATTAATGTCTGATGCTCCACCCCCATGATTTATACCTTTCCAAAGATCACGGATAATTTCTGTTTTTGTTTTTTTCTACAATCCCACAATCCTAGCACAGTGCTTAGAACATAGTAACTGCTTAATAATATTGGTTTAATTATCATATGCAGACTTTGGTAAATAATTTTATAAGTAATAAGTAATTATGATGGAGTTTATAAGTAATTATGATGGAATTTTTTTGTACATTGCTGAAATATATCATTGATTTGGCTTAAATAATTGATCATAGGTGGTATTATATTTTAGATTAACATTTTAATTCATAAAATTATCCATTGAGTAACTTGTTTGAAAAATACATATTTGCCAAAACAACAACAACAAAAATCCAAAAAACCCCAGTGATGAATGCCCTCAATAAACCTACAGTTGAATAGGGAGGAGAAGAAATGTCCTATGCTTATAAGAACATCTGCAGTAAGAGGCAATTTGTGACGAGTTCCTAAAGATTTAAAGACAGGGTGCTTAAGGAGTATAGGTGAGAAAAACAGCTTTCTTCTTGCTTGTTTGATCTAGGAAGACTCTGTAGAGAAAGTAGCATATGAAATGGGCCATAGAAAATGAGTAGGGATTCAACCAGTAACTGGCTGAGGAATACACCATGCTTTCTCAAAAGAAAAGGGGCAATTCAAGGCATTTTAAAATGTTCTACTTACGGTGTAAGGACTGATTTTTGAATATAGTTTTAATGCTCAAACACTGTAATTCTAAGAGATTTGTTTAATTATTTTTTTAAAAAATTTATCTTTATTTTTGAAAGTATTACAGATGCCCACTTCCTTTTTCCCCATTGACTCCCTTCCACCCCACCCTGATCCCCCTCTCCAGTCCTTCACTGCACTATTTGTTTAATTTAATGACAATAAAGAAGCAGAAAGGTGGTGATAAGAAGAAAAGTAGAAAATCTGGGGAGGTGATAGAGTTTTTCATTTGTAAATATATACATTTAAAATTTATCTTTATTGCTGAAAGTATTACAGATATCACTATTTTTTCTTATCTTGGCAGACCATAGCTCACCTGCTTATTTCTGAAGCAGGTTGATGGGCAGGGATAAGGTGTATAGCATCCTGCTCCAAAGAACCTAGTCACAACCAGAAAGAAGCCATAGCACCTGGCTTCTGTAGGACTGAAAGCCTGGTCTGTCCCAGGCAGCACAGCTGGCTGAGGCTGGTGCTGCAGGAGGCCCTGTTAGCAGGGACCCAGCAGAAGGGTGCTCACCATGGCACCACTGAGTGAAGTCTGCCAGGACATGTATCACAACGCCCTTCCCTAATACAAAGCAAAATGTGTGGGAAGAAAATGTACACTCTGTAATTAAAATTATTTCCCACTTACCAAAAAAAAAAAAAAAACAATTGAGGATCTTTAAAAAAACATTTATGCCTGGACCCCACACACAGAGATTACAGTTCAGTTGGTCTGAGATGGGACCTAGAAATTAGCTTTTGTAGTCAGTGACCTATGAAAAGCTCTGAGTTAGACAAAGAAGGGACTTTCACAGAGCTATTGGGAGATAAACTGCATGTTTTCTCCAGGGAAGAGCTGAGCAGACAGATAAAGACTCAGTGAAGCAACAGAGAGCTGCCCACACACTCGATCATTGCCTTGTTTATGTTTCCCAATTAGAATCTTACAGTTGTAATTAAATATTTATCTCTTTGTTTATTGTTTGCCTATCCTATTGCACTATCTACATGACAGCTGGGATCTTGGTGTTTCATTAACCACTGGGTACTTAGTAACTAGCCCAGTGTCTTGCATATAAATGATACTCAACAAATATCTGTGACAATGAATAGACAAAAACAATTACCTGGCAATAGAGCAACGAGGTAGCTCTGCACACCTTTAAAAGGAACACTACTCAGGGAAGGAAAAACAATTCCTTAAAATTCCAGTCTCTGAAGTGAATAGCTGCAGATTTTATTTGTAATATGGACCACCTGCCCAGGGCAGGAAGGACTGGCCATGCATTGGTGTAAGCCAGCGGTTCTCAACCTGTGGGTCGCGACCTCTTTGGGGGTCGAACAACCCTCTCACAGGGGTCGCCTAAGACCATCGAAAAACACATATATAATTACATGTTGTTTTTGTGATTAATCACTATGCTCTAATTATGTTCAATTTGTAACAATGAAAATACATCCTGCATATCATATATTTACATTACGATTCATAACAGTAGCAAAATTACAGTTATGAAGTAGCAACAAGAATAATTTTATGATTGGGGGTCACCACAAAATGAGGAACTGTATTAAAGGGTCACAGCATTATGAAGGTTGAGAACCACTGGTCTAAGCTAAACAGTCCCAAAATTGATTCAGGTACACAATCCCTGGATACCATATTGCTTTTTAGTGTGAAAAGCAATTTATTCCTTTTTATGTTCTAGGAAGATAGTTTTCTAACAAAAATGTATAGCTCCCTGAAATGGGGAGAGAGAGAGAGGAGAGAGAGAGAGAGAAAGAGAGAGAGAGAGAGAGAGAGAGAGAGAGAGAGAGAGAGACCCTCACCAAGAATCAAACCCACAACCTTTTGGTGTACAGGATGACTCTCAAACCAACCCGGCCACCTGGCCAGGGTGATACATCACATATTTTTAAGAAATCACATTTAAAGGAAAGAGAAATTGCCATTTAATTGTGTGTGTGTGTGTGTGTGTGTGTGTGTGTGTGTGTGTAGTAGCTACTGATGGAAAGCAGATCCAGAGAGTTTTTAAAGTCATGAGAAAATAAAAGCTTAAAATTGAAAAATGTTGATCTAATTTTTCATTTCCTTACAAAAAAAAATCAGTCTTGGATTTAACAGCCTAACTCACTCCTGGGTGCACAGCTTGTTGGAAAAGGGTATTGCTCAGGACTACAGAAGGGGAACTGCCCACGTTGATGCTGACCATATCCTGCAGCTATTATGTCACCCTACAAGTGGAGGGTGAGACAGGACAGTCCATTTTGACATTCTTGTTTTGAGCTTATGCCAGGTAACAGGCCTACCTAGATCAAAAGAAAAGAAGAGAAAAAGAAACAAACAAACCCTAAGGCTTGGTTAGATGAACATTGACATTAGAATTACATTTCCCAAAGTTAGGATTTTAACTGGAATGCTCTTTATTCTTTCTGCTCCTTAAACTTCCAGGACTTAAATTTGTAACTGGTTTCATGTAAATAAATTATAAATTATAGATGCTTCCAAAACATATTATCAATAAATTTTGATTTGGTTGTTTTCATTAAAAAATAACCTGTGGATAAGTTATAAAAACTACTAGCATGACTAAATTTGATGCATTTTCTCATCTAAAGGCATTTGGAAGTCACTAAACACCTTTATTTTTGGAAAACCAATTAAAAGTAATTTGTGTAGCCGAAACCGGTTTGGCTCAGTGGATAGAGCGTCGGCCTGCGGACTGAAAGGTCCCAGGTTCGATTCCGGTCAAGGGCATGTACCTGGGTTGCGGGCACATCCCCAGTAGGGGATGTGCAGGAGGCAGCTGGTCGATGTTTCTCTCTCATCGATGTTTCTAACTCTCTATCTCTCTCTCCCTTCCTCTCTGTAAAAAATCAATAAAATATATTTAAAAAAAAATGTTTTAAAAAAAAAAAGTAATTTGTGTATGTTAGAAAAATGCTTCCCAAACTATATGTGCCAAAATAATATTTTTAATTTCCACTTTTAAAATATATATAAATGAAATTACCTAAATTTTTAAAAAAAAATATGTAATAAAAACTTCAATTTAAAATTAGATTCAACAGATATAAAATTACTCAAATGACTATAAAAGTTTCAAAGGCTTAATTTATTTGCTTTTCTTGCCTCAGAGTTGCAACAACTATTTGCAGACCAGCTTCAGCCCATGAGCCACACAGTAAGCAGTGCTGTGTGAAAACTGTTAGAATCAAATGAACACACTCTTATGGAGAAATGATTGACTCTTTTTTAAAAAACAAAATTTGTATTTAGTTCATGGCATTGGTTAGCTCTCAAAAAAAAGCTGTTTCCATATTTAACCTCTTTCTTGGTTGTGTTTAAATCTTGTATCCAGATTTGGCTCTACAGAATGCTCAGTGGCTCATCATGAACAAAGAGCTGGAGAGGTTTATGTGGCCAATGGATGTAACACCCATGGCAGAAAATGTTCTAAATTTTCTAATAGCTTTTAGGGAATTCTTTTTTCATTTTTCTCTGTGCTTTGAGAGTTGAGCGGAACATCAAATATTCTTAGAGGAATAAAGGGTAAGGACATTTTGATGCAAATTTACTTTACATTACTTGAAAAAAGTTGGTTACAATCATCTTTCAAGTTTGCTGGTTCTGGCTTGGGTAATTCCTTTCCAATTAAGATTGATTTCACTTTTTTTAACTTCGTGGCTCTATATAGCTAATGGCAAAAGGAAGATTTTGAAATAGGCGGCTAAATTTCAGACAGTCTAAATTATCAAGCCAAATCCTTTCAACAAATTCTTTTTTAAAATGAATAAAACTTAATAACTCTTGGAATTAAAAAAAATTGCTCAAATTTTAATTTCCACATTTTTTAGATGTTTAGACCTGTCCAAACAAGAAGTCAGGGCCACATTTGTATTGGTGACAGAGATTCCTGGTGAACACATGAAAAGAAAGAAGGCTATAGTGAACACTGCCACATCAGATAATAAGATGACAATGAACTTTCCACTTTCTCCTGGTGTTTCTGCCAAGTCTATGTAAGTGACAGATGCAGTTACATCTCATACTCTGTATGGTGGTTACTAAATTTTTAGTAAACGCCAGTCTCTATAGCAGCGCATAGAGTTTGTTATTGCTACTCATGGGTAAGTATAAGGTTTAACGTAGAAAATAAATGTGTAAATACACACACACACACACACACACACACACACACACACACACACAAATTCTTAAAAGCACAGAAAATAATTATTGCCAGACATTAAGCTCTCCAGATGTTTTACTTTCTCACTCTCAGCTTTCACTGAGAGGCATCTGAGAAAGTTGAATGTTTAGATGAGGGTTTAAAACTTAGCATCTTTGTATAATGCTAAAGATAATCTTCGTTTCACCTTACAACATTCTCATGTTTGATAATGATTATTGAAAGCAATCTTTGACCTACAAGAATTTACCAAATATGACTTACAACATGCAGATTATGACCACAACATCTCACTTTTCTTGAACTCTGAAGACTGGATTTCTAAAAATTCATTTTCTTAACATTCTTCCTCCTGAGCCCATAAAATACTTTTGTAAACATAAATGTTACATATATTTCTTTTATAGTAATAACTATCATATAAAACCAAACTAGACGCATACATCATCCATACTGGTATCATTCTAGACTTTTGTATTTCTCTAACTTCAACCATTCCTAGATCTCAGCACTCTTGCATTATTGGATTTCTCTTTTCCCTGCTCCTTTCCACATTTTGGGTTCATTTGATTAACAGTGAAGACTGATTGTCTATTTTCATGTATTGGAAATCTCACCTGAAGTTTCCTGATGCAGAGATGACTTTCTCCCTATTTATCAAGCTGGTGACGAAGAAGTGCACACTCACTACCCATCACCTTATTGTGCTACTTTTCATCCAGGTCCTTTTTACCAGACACTCTAATTTTTCTTATGCAAAGATCCCCTCCCTCCTCAAAGGTTGCTCAATAGCCGTCCTGGTCTGTCAGCTCAGCGTGTGGAGGCCATTAATGCATGATGCATAACACGTTGACAGACATAGTTTCCGCCATTGCTGTTTAAGCAGCCTTCAGCCATAATTAGATCCCTAAAATCCTTTTTACCCTAAAAATTTGCAGGTGAATCATGACCTCAAGACCCACACATCTAAAATAACTTTCTTATATGTATGTGTAAACACTTTGCTAATATATTGTGTGAACATATAAGTTATTGTCCAAACCAGGACACTTCAATAGTAAAAGGGCCACTATTAATAATACACCGGGTCTGCAGGTGCAAGCCAGAATCCTTCTACATGAAGTAGGGCATATGCTCAGCTTGTGAATCTATGGCATAAAAGAAGCTGCAACACTGTTACCATAAAATGTAATTATCTACATCATTTGCACATTGGGAAGTTTTATTGCTTGCAAATCTCATTTCTTATAGTATTTAAATAGCCATATTAAGACTGCATTGCATACATTAACAGCCCTGGAAGATTTCCCTGAACTGTTGTTAGACTTACTCAAAACAGCTTTTCCTATGTACACAAATAATTTGCAGTTTGCTAGTTTTATTCTGAGTTTGGCATTTTATCATTTACCTTGCCCTTTATAATTACCATCTTATGTTTTCAAACATTTTGGTATCCATTTAACCTAGGTTAGCCCTTTGCAGAAATCTCTTCAAATAAAATATAGAAGGAAGGAAGGAAGGAAGGAAGGAAGGAAGGAAGGAAGGAAGGAAGGAAGGAAGGAAGGAAGGAGGGAGGGAGAAAGATATTGTGTTTTACACAAAAATCAGCTGTGAAGAGCTCTCAGTGAAATGTATAACATAATGAAATAAAAATACATCATAAATAAAAATCTCCCTTTTTCATAAAGAGAGTACCTCTTTAGAAAACATTAGAGAAGTCGTCTTTAGTATCTTTTTTTTTAACATACGCCATCAATCTTTGACAATTTTTTTCTCAAAATTGGAAAGTAGTTTTTGGATTTAAGAAAAGGCAAGGTATTTTTAGTTATTTATTTATATTTTTAAAGAAAAGTGTATATAGTTTTGGTGTACACATAATACTTTAATATACAAATGGTAAAATAATGAGTCAAACTAATTAATATCTCCTAACATGGTTACCATTATTTTGTGTGTGATGTACACCTGAAATCTACCCAGTGTTCAGTACAGTATTAAATATAGTCATTATGCTTGTACATTAGATTTCCATAACTTCAACTTTATTCCCTTTGACTGACATATCTTCATTTCTCCCACTCTTCCAGCTCCTGGTAACCAGAACTCTCCCACTCTTCCAGTCCCGGCTCTATCAACAGCCACCTGCTTCTGATTTCTACTCTTTTTTATATGTGATATCATATACCATTTGTCTTTTTCTGTATTATTTAATGTAGCATGATGTCCTCTAGGTTCACACATATTGTCACAAAAGGCAGGATTTTCATCTTTCTTGTGGCTGAATGATATTCCATTATATGTACCTATACCTTCCCTTCCTTCCTTATATAACACTTCTTATCCATTTATCTGTTGATGTATACTAAGGTTTTTTCCATATTACAATGGAAATTTTCCCCATACCAGTGAATAAAAAGACAGAGATGAAAAGACAAGGTCTACAAGACACACAGGAAGACTGAGGGCAGCACAGTGGAAGAAGGCACTGGGATCTTTAAGAAATGCAAGGACCCAACCACAGGTAAGGGATACAGGTGAGCATGAACAGGGAACCTCTTCCAATCACCTGGTTTTGGCTTGAGACATGCAATAAAATATCAATTTGTCTTTGTTTCCTATCTCCAGAACAACTGAAACAAAGCAATTGAGATAGGATCTTGCAAACTAGACAAGTTCCTTGTATGTAAATAATTTATATAATAAACTTTATGGGAGCAGTGTTTGGTTTATCTCATGTCATATGTTGGTAGCTTGAATTGCCATTGGGAGAAAGCATTATGGTTTGGGATAAGCTAAGAAACTGGATGTTCTGACAAAGTGGTCAAAAGAAAGGAATCACAAAACCCACTCACTCATTGAGAAGGGAGGTATAGAAGAAGTTGTTTTACTTTATTGAAAAATGTCCCCAAAACATAAATAATTCTAGGTGGCTTGATTTTACTTGAGATACTGCAGTTGGTGTAGGATGTTCTGATATCTATATAATAAAAGTCCAGTGACTAACCGTTACGGTGGAATGACCAGAACGACCGGTCGCTATGCTGCGCTGGCCGCAGGGGCTGCCACCAGTGCCGCTACTGAGCCCAAGGCCCCGGGGCCAGTTGCACAGCCACTGCTAAGGCACCCGTAAAGAAGAACACGAAGGTGACCAGCGTGAGTGTGCAGCTTGAGACGAAGGCTCTGTGGGACGAATTCAATCAGCTGGGCATCAAGATGATTATCACCAAGGCTGGCAGGACAGGGCGCCCCTCTCCCTGCTGCAACCCACCCCATGTGGCACCAATCTCAGGCAGTGGGCTTTGGCCCAATCCACACGAGCAAGACTGAGAAGCAGGGTGGCGGGTATGGCCTGGCCATCTGCGGGTCCCTCTTGGCACGGGCCAGCTCCTTCACTTTCCGAGTCCCGGCTCTATCAACAGCCACCTGGTGTGCTGGGCCAGAGAGTACTGCTCAGGAGGCCAGGAAGGTGGTGGAGAGAAACCCTGTGGACCTGCCGCCAAACCAGCAGCCTAAGACCCAGCACCACCAGAAACGGACTGTCTCAGAGCACACCGAGCTTGGGGGGAAGGCAGCCGCCTGTGAGGTGCCTTGCCACCAGCCGGCTCTGGTTGATCCCACCTCAAAGGAAACTCAGTCTTTGGTTCCTTAGTTCAGTATCCCAGCTAAAGAGAAGCAGCTGGGCACATTTTAGGGGAGAATTAAGACTCTAAAACAGTGTCTTCTGTTCCGTGGAGATTGCTACCCAGTTGTCTTAGTCCTAAACTCTGTGTGATTGTGGGGCCTGGCTCTGCCACTGGGGCCCATGTCTTCCAATTGGCTTGTATTTGTTGTAAGGCCCCAAAGAGAAGAAGGGGAACACGTTTTTTGATGCAATGGATTTGACCAACAAAGGCAAGTGCCTGGCTGTGTCTAATGTACTCACAGACACCAGCTCTGTGTTTGCCTGGCCAAAGGGAGCTCAGGGAATGTTTGCAGAGCCTTTTGGTAGTTTCTGCTTCCTTGCTGAGACCGTCCTCCCTGGGAAGCCTGGGGCCCATGCTCAGCTCCAGCTCTGTGGGTTTTCTCCAGGCCCCTCTCTGCCCCCCACAATCCCGATCAGGGGTAGGGCGGCCAGCCAACCTCCCGTGGGCCCTCCCCCTCCCACCAGCCCACCCTGATAGGCCCGATCGGGGCAGGCGGGCTAGACCCCACCCCTGCATGAATGTGTGCACTGGACCTTTAGTTTGATATAAATGTGAGTGTGAAAGTAGTAAAGTGAGTCAGAAAAACTAAAAAAGTAATGTGAGAAAATATTTTCAAATTTTGTTTGTTTGTTTTTACAAGTAATGCAGTACTCTGCAATTTAATCCTTCACTATACTATTGCAGTCAAAAGTGATTAAGATAGAGTAGCAAGATAATTGGATGATTGGATTTATTTACTGGGACACAGGTCCTGAGTCAAATAAGCTCCTTTTCATATTATTATTTTTGGGGTGTTCAAAATAGATAGTAATTTGATATGCTTCTCCCAAGGCAAGCACAAGAGTGATAAATTGTCGCCCTAATTGGTTTGGCTCAGTGGATAGAGCATCGGCCTGTGGACTGAAGGGTCCCAGATTCGATTCTGATCAAGGGCATGTACCTTAGTTGCGGGCACATCCGCAGTAGGGGGTGTGCAGGAGGCAGCTGATCAATGTTTCTCTCTCATTGATGTTTCTAACTCTCTATCCCTATCCCTTCCTCTCTGTAAAAAATCAATAAAATATATTTTAAAAAAGAGTGATACATTGCAAATAATGGACACTAGGATGTTTCTCAATCTTTAGTGAGCATAACAAATCACACTGAAAATGTTCTATTTTATATTAAAGAAATATGGATTCACAAGTCACTTATATAGGGATTCTGATTATTCATGCCTGAGATGTGGTCATGGCACCTATGTCATTAACATTTTCATCTTGGGTGAATCTTTTTGAATCTGTGTCAAGATGACATTTCCCAGGTTACAACCTTTTAGCCCATCTGAACCCGGGGATAGCTCCATACAAGTTGTTAACACCCACCTCCAACTCAAAGCCCTGGTGCCCTTCCACCCAGCCTGGTGGTACAGGGGGCCCTCAACCAATGCAGAAGAGACTCAGTGGTAAAGTTCCCAGACTCCAGTTCTTTAAGGTAGAATTCTGATGCACATTCTACACAGCACCTCAGCAGCTCCAGTAGAACCAAGCCCCAGGTGTTCACCATAGTAATCTGCTTCTTCATGCTGCTCTGGGCTGCTGTTTCAACAGTTCATTAATTCTCTCTTCACCTATGTGTAATCTGGTTAAACTAATCAGTGATTTTGTTTGACTTTTATTTTTTGAAAGTTCTTTTGCAGATCTGTGTGGTTATTTTTAAGTCTTTTCCTGCTTTCTAATTGATGTGAACCCATCCTTTCCATGTATCTCGGACACAGTCATGTTAAGTTATATTTCTTATTATTTCAGTTATCCGAAACTAGAGGCCCAGTGCACGAAAATTCATGCAAGAGTAGACCTTCCTTCCCCCCACTGCCGGCACCAGCTTCTCTCCAGCACCCAGGACCTGGGCTTCCCTCCAGCCACTGGCAGGCATCCTGGACCCAGGCTGCTTCTCTCCAACCACTGGAAGGCACCTGGGACTCAGCCTTTGCTCCGGCCCCAGCCTCATCTGGGAAGACGCCTGGAATTATGCTAGGAAGGATGTCCAGTCTAATTAGCATATTACCCTTTTACTATTTTAGATTCTTAGAGTCTTAAAACTGTTTCTCTTGTTTCTGCTGATTTTCAACCATGTGTTTTCTTTTTGAGTTTGATGAACTTTGATAGTGAACTCTTATTTGCATTCTCTTAATTGGTGGAAAATCTGAGGCCATGAAATAAGGAGGTTTTTGCCCAAAGCACTGCATCTATCCCGCTAGGGTCCAAGGAGTGTTAGTGACCTGGACCCACAGTAGACCCTTTCAAAGACCCTAGCAATCATGCTGTGGTTTTGAGTTCATCTTTCCTCCATGGCAATGGCCTAAAGTTTAGTTTACTTATTGCAGTAAGGATGCTGGTAGTTGTTCAAACCATTGACTTTCCTTCATTTTGTGCTTATAGTTTATATCTTAGATCAGATTCCATTTCATAACTTTTAGTAGAGAGTGCTATGCTATGAATATTTCTCTTACTTGATGTACTCCAAAAGAACCATTCAAAAAATATGGTTCCCCTACTAATAAATATTTAGTCTTTCTGTGTCAAACCCACTAAGCTGTATATGCCTAAAAATACCTTTACCCTTAATTTAACTTCAACATTTAAAAAACATAATCCTATATAATAAAAGCATAATATGCTAAGTGTCCAGTTGTCCAGTTGTCTGTTCAACCAATCAAAGCATAATCTACACTAATAAAAGAGAAAGATGCAAATTGACCATACCTTTACGACACCCACCAGCCAATCAGGAGTGAGTATGCAAATTAACCTAACAAAGATGGTGGGTTAATTTGCCTACACAGGCACTGAGCAGCCAGGGTGTGGAACACCCCAGCCGCTCCAGGCCTCTGGGCAGCATGGGAAGGCGGAAAGGCAGCTCCAGCCAGAGCAAAGGCTGTGCTGGCAGCCAGGGGAAGGAAGGCCCATTCTTGCATGAATCTTCATGCATCAGGCCTCTAGTATGCTAATATAATTGTAAGGATCCTCAACTGCTTGCTATGATGTGCATTGACCACCAGGGGCAAGATGCTCTGACCAGTAGGTTAGCTTGCTGCTGAGGTCCGGCCGATCAGGACTGAGCGAGACAGGCTGGATATGCCTTGGAGCCCTCCTGTAGTCCCTCCCTGGCTGGCCAACCTCCCATGTCACACCCCGGCCCCAATCATGGGTGGGAGGGTGGGAGTTAGTCAACCAAAGACCATCCTATATAATAAAAGGCTGATATGTAAATCGAACAAACAGTGGAACGACCAATTGCTATGATGCACAGTGACCACCAGGAGGCACACGCTCAATGCAGGCAGTGCCCCTGGTGGTCAGTGTGCTCCCACAGGGGGAGCGCCACTCAGCCAGAAGCCTGGCTCATGGTTGGCAAGTGTAGCCACGGTGGCGGGAGCCTTTTCCACCTCCTCTGCAATGCTAAGAATGTCTGACTGATGACTTGTTAGATATAACACTCTGGATATACTTATCTCTTCTTCAACATTTTAAAAATATTACTTAATTTCCAATCTGAATCCTTTTTGCCTGGTGTATGTTAGTGTGGTCTTTTTGCCTTCAATGTTCTTATATTTTATTCTATTACTAGAGGCCTGGTGCACAAAAATTTGTGCACTCCGGGTGGGGGTCCCTTAGCCTGGCCTGTGCCCTCTCGCAGTCTGGCACCCCTTGGGGGATGACCACCTGCTGTCTTAGGCCCACTCCCTGGGGGAGAGGGCCTAAGCTGGCAGTCAAACATCCCTCTGGCAGCCCAGGAGCCCTCGGGGGATGTCCACTTGCCAGCAGGGAGCAGGCCTAAGCTACAGTCGAACATCCTTAGTGCTGCTGAGGAGGTGGGAGAGGCTCCCACCACCACCGCTGTACTGGCAGCCATCAGCTTGGCTTGTGACTGAGCAGAGCTCCCCCTGTGAGAGCGCACTGACCACCAGGGGGCAGCTCCTGCATTGAGCGTCTTCCCCCTGGTGGTCAGTGTGTGTCATAGTGTCCAGTCATTCCAAGTCGTTCTGCTGTTAGGGTCAATTTGCATATTACCCTTTTATTATATAGGAGTTCCTGGCCAGCCTGGGTGAGGGGCTGATGGCTGTTTGCAGGCTGGCCACAGCCCCTTCATGGTGGGGGTCCCCCCTGGGGTGCCAGACCAGTCTGGGTGAGTGGCTGATGGCTGTTTGCAGGTTGGCCACAGCCCCTTCAGGGTGGGGGTCCCCATTGGGGTGCCTGGCCAGCCTGGGTGAGGGGCTGATGGCTGTTTGCAGGCAGGCCACAGCCCCTTCAGGGTAAGGGTCCCTGCTGGGGTGCTTGGCCATCCTGGGTGAGGGGCTGAGGTCTGTTTTCAGGCTGGCCACAGCCCCTTCAGGGGCAGGGAGTCCTGCTGGGGTTCCTGGCCAGCCTTGGTGAGGGGCTGATGGCCGTTTTCAGGCTGGCCATGTCCCCGAGTGATCCAAGCTCCCAGCCTCTCCTTTTTTCTTTTTTTCTTTTTCTGGGATTTATTTATCTTCTAGAATTGAAACTTTGTATCCTTGAGTGGATCTGAGGGCCGGCCATGGCAGGTGGGAAGCTTGGCTTCCTCTGTCGCTGGGGGCAACCGAAGCCTACTACTTGCTCCAGCTCTGTGGCCGCCACCATCTTAGTTGGGTTAATTTGTATACTCGCTCCTGATTGGCTGGTGAGCATGGCTTATGGGTGTTGCTTAAGTGTAGCAGAGGGATGGTTAATTTGCATGTTTCTATTTTATTATATAGGATATATTAAAATCAATAATGGGAAAAAACAACAAGATAGTTGGGATTGTAATTGTCCTCTGAAATAGCACAAGACTAAAGTAATATCAAATAATAACATTCAAATATATCAACTAAATGAATACCTATGAAATATAAGTTTGAAATGAAGTCAGTATTAAAAATTCAGGCCAGAATTCTTGTATAAAATTGTATAGTTGTAGCCCTAACCAGTTTGGCTCAGTGGATAGAGCATTGGCCTGTGGACTGAAGGGTCCTAGGTTCGATTCTGGTCAAGGGCATGTACTTTGGTTGCGGGCACGTCCCCAGTGGGGAGTGTGCAGGAGGCAGCTGAATCGATGTTTCTCTCTCATCAATGTTTCTGGCTCTCTGTCCCTCTCCCTTCCTCTCTGTAAAAAAATCAATCAAATATATTTAAAAAAAATAAAATTGTATAGTTGTAAAATCTCTAACTAACTGAATAAAATAATTCTGGTTAAATGTATAGCTCTAGAGAAATTATGTAAATTAGTTGGGGGCTTTGGGGAAAATATCACATGTAAGGATTATTTAATTGCCAGTTGGAAAACAACCCATCCACGGGCTCTATAATCACCATCCACTTCAACTCTTTTTTGTGCTCTCTGCAGAAGACAGCTGCAAGCTACAGTTCCGTGAAGTAGCTTGGTCCACGAAGTAGAAGCATCCACTCATTCAAGAGTAGGAAGATTTTTGGTACTTGTGGTTAGCAAGAGTAGTTTTGGAGACACTAAGGTCTTATGGGCATTGTCCCCTTAAGTATTTGGTAGATTTCAGCATTGAAAAAATTCTGTTCTTTTTTCCCTTTCTATATGTCAAAGAGCAATTACTTCCTGTTCCTTGTTTCCCAATGATGACAAAGTGCTGTTTTAATCAGGGGTCACAGTGGTTGCTTCTCACTGCTCTCCTTTTTGTTACAGTTGTCAGTGCATGGTGTCAACCAATGTTGAGGTGCAGTTTTGTGCATCATTCCTGGAGCAGCCTAGAGCAAATGCCTCCAGCCCATTTTATTAATTTTCATGCTTTATATTAGACCATTCTCCTTACCCAGAGAGATTTGCATTTCTTGCAAATGAACCCTAACTGATACACAAAAATAACACAGTATCAAATATAAAACTTACAAGTTTTTAAGAGAAACACACAACCACATACTACACAAAGATGTTCAATGAATCACATGATAGAAAACAAAGGAAGAAAAACATAGAAAATATATCAAATTGTATGATTAATATAAATATTTTATTAATAAAAGTAAAGGAGATAAAATGATTTCTTTAAGAAAAAGATACAGATTTGGACAAAAATATACAAAAATAATATAGAATTTACTCAAAGGTAAAAGAAAAAAGTATAAAAATAGGCCAAATGATAATAAATGAAGGTAATAAAAAGTAATAAATGAAGTCTTATAAAGAAAAAGCTTGATATCAGGGGAGAAATAACTCAAATGAACAAAAAGAATCACTAATTAATGATAAAGGGTATAGACAGTGGATAAAAGAGAAATACATTTTTATGAATAAAAATGATAGGTTATAAGTTTCTAGTGAATGCTATTTATTCAATTAAATTTTATTCACGTTCTAAGTAACTGAAAAACTTTATGATAGTTGGGTTTTGAATTTTATGACTGTCTTTACTGTACCAGTTGAGATTAATGATATGAGTTTTTTCTTAATTACATAGTGTGATGAATTATATTGATTGATTTTTAAATGTTGAGCCAATTTTGCATTCCTAATGTAAGCAATGTTTGGTCATAATGAATTATCCATTCTATTTATGTTTGAATGTAATGTGCTAATATTTTATTGAGATATTTGTATTACATATGGACCAGCTTCATAAAGTGCATTGGTAAATATTCTTTACCTCTCAAGTCACAGTTAGAGTTGTAAAGCATGTCCCAAAATTCACGCAAGAAGTAATTTTGATAGAAAACACAGATTTATAGTTAAAAATTGTAAATTTTTTATTGATTCATTAAGCATACAGTATAGGGTTATGTATGGAATAGAATATCAGATAAATGGCCTCCACAACGTTGCTAACACATATGCACTCTTTTGTTGAAATTTTCCATGACTGTTTTGCATAAATGTGGCTGAATTTCGATGAGGCTCATTTTCATCTTGATGGCTTGGTTAATCAACAATATTGTCACATTTGGGGTTCAGAAAATCCATGAGTGTTTGTTGAGAAAAAAATGCATCCACAACGTGTCACTGTTTGGTGCGGATTTTGGGCTGGAGGCATCATCGGACCATTCTTCTTCGAAAAAGCGGCTGCTCAGGCAATAACAAAAGAGTGCGTATGTGCCAGCAAAGCCGTGGAGGCCATTTAACTGATATGCTATTCCATACATAACCCTATATTGTATACTTAATGAATCAATAAAAATTTTCAATTTTTAATTATAAGCCTCTGTTTTATATCAAAATTACTTCTTGCGTGAATTTTGGGACACCCTTTATAAGACTAGTATTATATCCCCTTAAATATTTGGTAGATTTCAGCATTGAAAAATATCTGCTCCTGGAATTGTGTTTCTCAGTGGTTGGAGCACCTGCCTATGCACTAAAGGGTCAGGGCACGTACGGGTGACAGCCAGTGGGTGTGTCTCTTTCACCTCTCTCTCTCTCCCTCTCCTCTCTCTTTTCCACCATTTCTAAAAAATCAATGGGAAAAAATATCCTCAGGTAAGGATTAACCAAAAAACAAACTAAATTTCTCTTACAGATAAAGGGACGTTCAGATATTTTTTGTCAGTTTTATAAAATTACTTTTTATAGTTTTTCTTAGTTTGGTAGAGTTATTAACAATATTTCTTTATTGTCATTTTATTATCTATAGTGATGTCACTTTTTTTTCATCTTTAGCTGAAGACATGCTTAGAGAGAGTAAGGGGGAGAGAGAGAGAGAGAAACGTTGATATGAGAGAGAAACATTGATCTATTGGTTGCCTTGACCAGGAATCGAACTGGCAACCTTTCCATGCACAGGATGGTGCTCAACCAAGATACTCGGTCTGGGCATAATGTCACCTTTTAAATTTCTGATATTTATTTTATTTTTTTAATCCAACTTTGCTAAAGATTATTTTAATTAATCTTTTCAAAGAAAATCCTTAGTTTTGTTTCCTATTGGTTTCAGTTTTACTGTATATTATGTCCTGTATTCTACTTATTTTGTATTTAATTTGCTCTTCTTTTTATAGCTTTTATGAGGAAAAACTCAGAATCTTTCATTTTAAACCTTTATTTATTACTAATGTAGGCATTTAAATAATATTTTTCCTACCATATATAACACTTTGCTAATGTCCCACAGTTTTTTAAAATATGTTTTTATTAATTTCAGAAAGAGGAAAGGAGAGGGAGAGAGAGTTAGAAGCATCAAGGATGAGAGAGAATTCATTGATCAACTGCCTCCTGCATGCCCTCCCACTGGTGTCTCAAAAATTTTTATATGTTGCATTTTTATTATCATTTTGGGGTGATTTTCTTACTTGACCAATAGGTTAGCTAGAAATTTCTGATTTTTCAAATTTTTGGATGCTTGCTAGATGTATTATTGTTTTTCTTTTCTCTGTGTTGGCAATATATTTTATAAAATTTTGGTAAATGAAATATTTTATATCAATTTTATACCCAGTATATTTTCTGTCATGATGCATCATCCATGTATATTTGAAATAAATGTCATTGTTGGTTTCAGTGTTCTGCAGAGGTTGATTAGATCAAGGTTTATTGTAAAAGTTGTTCAGATCTTCTGCTTCCTTATAGATTTATTTTTGGGGGTGGGTCTAGTTGCTCTACATGTAACAGAAAAATATCCAACTATTTTTGTGGATTCATCTGTTTTTTTTTTTAGCAATTTTTACTTTATATATTTTGAGAATCTGTTATTAGGTACACACAAAGTTAATATTGTTATGTCATCCTGTTGAACTAATATTTTAATCATTGTTAAATAGCACAATTTATCTTTGGTAATACTGGTCTAATTGATAACATCAGTAATGCCAATATCAGTATTGTCTGATATAAATATAGCCATACTAGCATGTTTTACTACCATATTAATGATTTGTTGTCTCCCAGGCTTTACTTTTATTCTATCTGTATCTTCACATTTATTATACTTCTCTTATAGATAGTTAAATATTTCTTTTTTATTCAGTGAGATAAATCTATATTTAATTGGAATATTTAGTCCATTTATATTTCATATAATGGTTGATATGGTTTAGTCTGTTAACTTGCTGTTTGCTTTCTATTTGTCCCAGGTTTCCTTTTCTTTTCTCTCTTTTTTATTTGTTTGTTTGTTTGTTCTGTTCCTCTTTTCTGGCCTTCCTTATAGGTAATTAATTTTTGTCTTCTATTTTATTACTTCTCTTGGGTTTTTAGCTATATTCTTATTAATTAATTATTAGAGATTTTTCTATGAAATAATGCATTTTAATTATCACTATTTACTTAAAAGTAATACTGTTCACATCTAAGTTGACAAATAATAATTAATTGTATTTTCCTATAGTTTATGATAATGTTGTTATATTGCAATCCTGCATAAACTATAGATTTCATCTTACTATAATTGTATTTTAATTTCTGTTTGTGATTTTTAAGAAAATTAACTTTAATTTTTACCTAAATGTTGATGATTCCTAAGGAAACTTGGTTTATGTCCTAAATATTCCTGGAAAAAGTGGCATTGGAATTGTATCCACATTGAGTCATAAAAACAGGGCAGATTCTGCCTTGAAAGAAATCTTTATAAAGGAGGTTCCTAGAAACAGGTGGGACGAGTGGCCATCCACCGGGAGAGAGAATGAAGACTGTGCAACTTCCTCTTTCTTCATAGTGTTTCCAGGACAAAGCCTACACTTGTGTTTGCTCCCTGTATTTTATGCACACATCTTTACTATTTAATGCAGGATTCTGAGACCCACATGAGCAATATAAGCACACGCCTTTTGTGAGAACATATATAAGAAGGTTAGTCATTCTTTTTTTTTTAAGAATCTCTGAAACATTTATTTTTCTTCTCATGCAAAGAGTTAATGCTAATGAATAATATTGCAATTTCCTGAAATGGAAATAAGTTTAGTGAAAAATAAACACTTAACTTTGTTCCACCTGCGTTCCCTTTGACTCACCCAACAATGATAAAAAAACAACTTCATTCCTCGAGAAACTTACCTGTCGAAAAGCTTTAAAACTCAGCACTAATTATTATACATTGTGCTATATTCAAATCCAGACATTAACTCAAATTATGATTACTTGGCTTCAACAGGGCCTCTGGGTGTGCAGACATCAGCACTTTTATCTAAAGCGCTATCTGGAATAAGAATATCAGATCATTTTACTACTAACCTAAGCTGAGTAGACATATGTGGAATTGCAGGCATCCCTGAATACCAAGATGGAATCTCTTTATTTCTTGTTATAAACATCTTAGTGAGACAATGTTTTGCAAAGTAAATGAAAAGGAAATACTGCATTTAGAATCTTTAATGTGTTGGATACAGGAAAAGTAGAAGCTTTCACAAGGTTTCATAACCAGGGATTTTCAAATTTTTGTGTGACCAGTATCTTCCATGAAATGTATTTAAAATGCATAAACTAGACCTTGTGCCAGAGTTCCTGTTTTGGTAAATCTATCCCGGATGAGAGCCAGGATTCCACACGTCTAAGAAGCATCTAAGGGTTTGCATTGTGTGTTGTTCTACTGTCACATTTTTTGGAAACACATCCAAGAAGATTTCTGAGTAAAGATGACAGGATAAAGCCAGCTCACAACCTTTTCTCCAGCACTTACCGAGAACACATTAATGTTTTAAAACATGTGCCCGCAGCATGCAAACAAGGAGCACAGCCTCCTGCTGCAAACTTGTGAAAGTGGCAGCTAAGAAAACCCACAAAAGAATGACTGATCTCTAATATAATAAAGTATAAAGAATTTAGAGAGCACCCTCTTAAAAAAAAGATTCTTAATATGGGAAATGAAAATGCTGCCAATAAGAAATAGGTAAAAGAAAGCAAGTAATCAAAGGGTATTACTCTCTCTTACAGAAGCAAACTGTTTGGACTTATTGGATTTGAGGAATGACTCAAAGATAATAGGTATATCTATTTAAAAATTAAATACACATCTCACTTGATAAGGCAAACCTGGCACACCATCTCAGAAGTAATTATAGATTCCACTCTTCTAATAGTGTCATAATCTGATCTGGGCTCCCCACAGCCACACTGAGCTCAAGCACCCAGCTTAGGTCTCAAAAAAAGTGGGTGAAATAGAAAATAGTCTGTCTGCACTCATACCTGTTAGGAGAACAATAAATTAACATGCATTAAATTAGAGAAGCATGCTTTAGTGCCTAATCAAGATGAAAAGAAATGTCCTGGCAAAATTGTTCACATTCTAGACAGGGAAGAAGAGAAGGGAAGGGAAGGAAGAAGGGGAGGAAAACAATATACAGAGCAAAACTCTGATTTGAAAAACAGATGAGGAAAAAAATACATCTTTGAGTTGTTCATGTTCAAGAAGAATTTAATGAGGTCACATTATCATGAAACAAGCTCACAGGAGATTTGATTCAACAAGAGTTTTAAAGATTTATACTAATGTATTTATAATCCTATATAATAAAAGGGTAATATGCAAATTGACCATAACAGCAGAATGACTGGGAATGACTGGTCACTATGACACACACTGACCACCAGGGGGCAGACGCTCAATGCAGGAGTTGCCCCCTAGTGGTCAGTGCGCTCCCACAGGGGAAGCTCTGCTCTACCACAAGCCAGGCTGATGGCTGCCAGCACAGCGGTGATGGTGGGAGCCTCTCCCACCTCCTCAGCAGTGCTAAGGATGTCCAACTGCAACTTAGGCCTGCTCCCCGCTGGCAAGTGGACATCCCCCGAGGGCTCCCAGGCTGCCAGAGGGATGTTTGACTGCCAGCTTAGGCCCAATCCCCCGGGGAGAGGGCCTAAGCCAGCAGGTGGACATCCCCTGAGGGGTCCCAGACTGCGAGAGGGCACAGGCCGGGCTGAGGGACCCCCCAAGTGCCCAAATTTTTGGACACTGAACCTCTAGTACTAATTATAATTTAGAGATAATTGTGATTTCATAAGAAAAAAAGCAGGTCAAAGAAAGTGAAAAAAGTAAAGAGAAATGACAGGATGTAAAAGGATAATTTGTGTTGAGAAAACAACATATGAAACAGAAAATTTCAAATGTATAACAGAATAAACATGTATTAAAATATAGGAAAAATCTGAATTTTATTTAAAAAACTCTCCATTCTATGGGGAAAATTGAAAAATTACTTAACATTTATTCTTATTAAGATTTGAATTTTAAAAATAAAGAAAATCTTTTTAGCCACATAGGAAATAAAATTAAAGTACCTGAGGAAGACAAGACTGTTGTCAGATTTCTTCATACCATTATATGAGTGAAGAGCAATGCTAACGCTGACTCCTAGGTTTAGGTACTTTAACACCCAAATATGCTGTGTATTCCCCATATCCGTTAGGTTGAGGCCAAATGACAAGTTCTGGCTCAATGACAAGAGACAAAGAAACATGTGTGACCCTAGAGTCCAGGCAATTGAGTGATTGTCAAGTCTCCGTTTTCTCTGATCCCCTGCCCTGGTGAACTTAGTGACCATGTATTAAGATGAAACAGGCACTAAATGTGGGCACTCCACAGACTTGAGCATCTCAGTGACTACACAGAGAAGAAAGAATCCTTTGCTACACTAAGGTTTTCAGATTAGTTTGTTTCTGCAATACAGCCTATCTCCTAATAACACGACCCACTTTCTTTGTAAGTAATCAAGGTGTCTAAGATTAAAGGCAAACATCAGAGAGTCTCCAATGTGAAAACCTCAGTCAATAGAGTCCCAGAGTACATTTTTTCAACAACTGCTACATGATAAGATCCATTTGGGAGATGAATCAAAATAGAGAACTCAAAAATGGAAAAGGTATAATAAAATAACTAGATGGAGAGATCTGAACCAACTTGAATATTGAATTAAAATTAAACAATGGCAGGTATATATTTAGAACAGATAAAAATGTTATAAACCGTGACACATTAAAATATATATTATATCTAATAAAAAACAAACAAGAAAAACAAAAAGCAAAGGGGAGTAAGAAAAAAGTATGAGCGTGCTAATTTTTTCATCATTACAAGTGATAAACTCTTTCTGAAATGACTCTAACATTTATTTATTCTTTTTAACATTATCTCTAATTTTAAAAATAACTTATAAAATTAACTTTTCAACTGATCAAGAAATATTTTGTCAGTTTGATATCAGTTTATTTTTTCCTCCACTACAAGTAAAAAAATAAATGTGACTTTTAAAATTTAATATACAACATGAATAAAAAGATTCTGTTTTAATTAAAATATTTTATCTGGAAAGTGATTCTTTTTGTATCTTTTGTTTTACATTTTCTGCATTAATTAATTATTTTACATTGAATGTATGCTAATTTTAATGCAAAAATTATAAGGTCATTGAAGATGAGAGGGAGACATAGATAAAGTAAAAGACAATAATTTAATTCATAAATTTATACAAAAATACCAGGAAAAAATACTATAAGATTTTTTTTATTCTGAAGTTAAATCCATTTATCTTATTACAGTTAATTTGGAAGAGCAAACAAGCAAGGGTAACAAAAACAAAAAACAAACAAACAATGAATGAGAAGGCTAGTACTATTAGACATAAAAATAATATGAAAATACTAATTAAAAGTGTTAATATCAAATGAATAAACAGAGAGAACAATGGAACAAAATAAAAAATCCTATTGCACATGGAAGTTTTATGATATGATATGAAAAGGCTGCATCTTAAATCAGTGAAAAAAAGATGGACTTCTGAACAAGAAAATTTTTGGATAAGAAAATCTATGTGAGGGAAGAAGTAAACTGGACCCGTTCCTCACACACAAGAGAATAATTGACCACATACCGCCAAGAATTAAATAAAAAACTAATGAACAAAGAAATAATAGCATACAAGTATTAGAAGAAACATGGATGAACCTCTTAAAAACCTGGGAATGGGAAATCTTGCTTATCTATATTAACAAGTCAGAAGTTAAAAGAGAGAAAAGGATAAATTTTTCTATTAATATAAACAAACAAATACTCAAACACTTTTAACTGGGGAAAAAGCAAAATAAACAATGTAACTAAATAAAACATGTAAAAATCTTTTTTTTAAATGTATTTTATTTATTTTTTACAGAGAGGAAGGGAGAGGGATAGAGAGTTAGAAACATGGATGAGAGAGAAACATCGATCAGCTGCCTCCTGCACACTCCCTACTGGGGATGTGCCCGCAACCAAGGTACATGCCCTTGACCAGAATCGAACCTGGGACCCTTGAGTCCACAGGCTGATGCTCCATCCACTGAGCCAAACTGGTTAGGGCTGGAAAAATATTTTTGTAAGCCATATCACAAGAGTATTTCTAGTCCTAAGAAAGTTTCCAAAAGTACACCATAAAACTACAAAGGTAGAAGAAAAATGTATTAAAAAGAAACAGTCAAGAGATAAAAACAGACAATTCATACAAAAAAGATATGTAAATGGTCTTTAAAAATTGATAGTTGTTCAATCTATCTCATTATAAGAGAAATTAATTTAAGAAATGAATTAAGAGAAATTTAAAATACACTGACCTCTTGCCATGAAGGAGCCTTCCCTACTCACAATCATTTCCTTGGCAAAATCCTGCTGCTAAAATGTCCTGTTAACAAGACCCGGCTGAGTATACAAATTTTTGTGCACCAGGCCTCTAGTTAAGAATAAAATTAAATTGCTGTTTTAAAGTATTATACATAATAGGATAAAGCAAATAAATAATTATGTAAATGATATAAGGAGCCAACATTCTCAGTATAAAATAAAAAATGATATGTAAAAATACTATAATGTTACATTTGAATTGGAAATATCATTATGAACTCATTATATAATTTTCTTTTGAAAATATGCATTTTATAACTCTCTCTAATAGAAAGGTCCAGCAGCAATGATTAACTCAGTTACAAGGAGAATGCTTAGTTTATAGGTTGTTGTCTCTTAATAGTGATTCCCATTAAAAGAACCAAGGCTCATTGGGACAAATTTTCCTGTCTGGGGCATAAAATGTACAAGTTATTTCTAAATTATCTTGTAACTAAAAGTACACATCAATAAAGAATTCTGGAGTTACAAGCACACATGAGCCAACTTGAAAGGGCTCTAACTAGCCTCAAGCTAGGGCAATTAGAATATTCAGAACAATGACTATGATGAATTGAAGCACATCAAGTATCTTAAAATTCATGAGATGCTAATCAAAGTAAATAAACCCAAACTCTGGTTAACTCTGGAGGTCATTAGGCCATTACTTTATTCTGAAAATTGGTAAATAAAGAGAAAGAATATAGGTTATCTTGTGCCTTTCTTATAAACTGTACAGCAGAGTAACAAAATATCTGATCAAGAAATTTCTTCATTATAGAACTATAACTTTCTCTTTATTTACCAACATCACAGGGATGCAAATAGCAAAACCTCCTTGTGAAAATTTTCATAAGGCAGATGACAAACGACCTGGTTTCTTCAATGAAGAGAAGGAGAACACAAAGGGCACTGAACCTTTGCTCATTGCCATGAGCTCCCTATAGAATGTCGTCCTTTGTTTCTTCGGAGTAACTATGACAGCACCCGGTCATTATCAGAGCGTTTGTATGGTGATGACATGATCATCTTACCCTCAGTCTGTATTAAATAACAAGTATGTAGCCAAGCTGTCATAGATCCAACTATATTCGGTACCTTTATGGAGCCTCTTCACTTGAAGGTATGATCATAATTTTCTAACTTGATTGAAGTTCTTTTGATCACTTTAAGTTGGGGGCATATTTAAATTCAGTAAAAGACATTTTAATTATTTATGTTAGTCTGTTATTAGGTTTCTTATTATTAATATTGGCAACATAGAACTGTGTACTTGGTGAGAAAAGTGGAAGACAATGTTCATATTTTTATATATTGTAGGAAAATCTCACTCTATGTGTTACCACATCTCATCATATCTAATTGTTATAGGATTACTGTTTGTCAAAAGTGAATGGATGAGATACTGTTTTCAAAAAATGCCCCCCCATTATAAACAGATATTCTTTGGCTGACTTAAAGCCTCCCATATTTGAAACAATATTGACATTAACTTAATATTTCAATAAATAGATTGAGTAGCGCATATAACTAGTGCATATATCTAGCAAGTTGGTAGTGGTGTCCCAAAATACTTATTCATTCTAAGGTATCCCTTTACCTAAAATTATTCTGTGCTCTTAGGCGGTCCCCAATGTCCTCCGCATGTCAAAGGCTGTCTATCCCCTCACCCTCTGAAGGCCAGCCAACCACTGTCTGTATTCACCTGGAAGCCTTTGAAATTTTGGACAGGGCTCTGCAAAGTGCTTTCAGTGAGATCAATGTCAATTGAGTGAATGCTGAGTCTTTGAACCAGGCAGGGACTAAAACATAAATATATAGAATCTTTTAAAAAATGCTAAAAGAAAAAGCAATGCTGTCAAACAAATTGCTTCTGTGAAGAGCCTGGTCAGAACAAGAAAGTGCATTCTGCACTTGGCAGGGGTTCTTTTACCATAAGCAGACCGAAAGCCTTGCAGCGCTGGGAGACACCCCCAGCTACTTACTGACACACATGGAAAATAAAATAAAATCGGAGCAATTCCTCTCCATGTCTTTGTTTAAAATAGAAGGGGCTCTGAAAACAGGATGTGGGAGAGATGAAGGCACAAGATAAGGCCCTAAAAAAGAGAGACAGAAACACAGAAAGTAAAAACAAGAGTCTTCACTTAAACTTTTAATGCAATGCTGTTTCTGTTTATAGAGATTTTAAACATTTCATCTTTCCCAGAAATATTGACAAATGATGGTAGTTTCACTCACCACTGGATGGAGATTATGTTGGTTGTGGTCTGCCTCCCAAATAGGGACATGGCGAGGATTCATGAGGATCTGGGTGCTATGCTGATTCTATCTCCAAATAAGGTTATACTCTGGGATATTGAAAATTAGGACTGCAACCTATAAATGGGGGGGAGAGGACAATTCAGTCCACAATAATCACCAAGACTCTAAGCAATACAGATTGTTGCCATAGAAATGCATAGATAAACAGACCACATAAATGTGTCCAGTGCAATACTTCTCAGCATGTGGCTGACAATATGAGAAGACAAAACATCTCTTTTCATTAAGAATCCCAGTGGATTAGCTATGGATATTAACCTTTATGTTGTTCCCCCACTCTCTGGTGTGTGTGTGTGTGTGTGTGTGTGTGTGTGTGTGTGTGTAACTTTTAGCAGAACCCTCATTCTGAATCTCAAAGGGCCCTGGTAGAATTGATACAGCCCAACAAGTCAGTGGATTTTATTGACCTCTCACAGCCTCATGGCTCAGCAAATGACTTGTATATAAAATATTCAACTCTGTCAACACAGTGTCTTCATAAGCAACATGTTACTTATTCTGTTTCTATTTATTTTTTAATTTACAATAGTGTATGAGGCCTTTTTCTGACCTTTTCTGCTGTTTTCTGGAAAATAAACCTAAACACCTGCTTTTTCATCACATAAGCATGTAAGTCCATTTTACATAGTTCGCCAAATTTGACACCTCCACTGACTGGTTTTAAAATAATGGGAGTCAAACCAACCCAGGAAGAGTGGAGAATGTTTAAGAAGTAGAAAAGGGCCACTACCCTGTATCAGAACACCTTGGCTTAGACTGTTCTCTGCAATGCAGTCTATGCCTATATTTTAGAAATAGGAATGAGTGTGATGACCCAGGAGTGTTCAGAAGTAGAGGAGAGACCCAGCAGCAAGGAATGTGTGCCTGAGCCCTTTTCAGCAGGAGGACTAAGATAAGGGCAGCCTGGCAGAGCCTTAGGGTGGAATCACCAAGCAAAGCTGGTAGGGGCATGCATGATCTACTTGCAATACAGAGGGGCAACTGCAGCACTTTGGTGTGCATGTGCGTGTGGTGCATGTGTGTGTGGTGCATGCATGTGTCAGGTGTGAGAATGTATAGCAGAAACAAAGTTAAAGCCATGAACAGGGAGAGCGAGATGTGAATGGGAGGGTCTCCCCCTATTGGCCAGTGTGTGAATGAGGGCTGCTGGCTGAAGACCACTAGAAGCCAGCAGGAAGGATGAGCCTTCGGAATTGAATTTTCCCTGTGCAAGCAAGGGAAGCAAGCCTGTGGACGGTCCGTCTGGAGACGCTGTGCAAATTCAAAGGGGCACCACTTCCTCGGGACATTTCACTCCCCATAAGCTGAAAATGTCTTGTAGTAAATTTATGAATCTATACAAGCGATGAGGTGCCTGTCACTCCCTGGAGTTGCACAGGGCACAACCTGCAAGACCTCATGTGACCAACCTGCAATGGCAGCTGCTGCTGCTGTTCCAGGGATCTGATTTCTGTGGGTGGGCACCTATGTGACAGAACCAAAGTGTCAGGAAGGATTGGCCACCAGCCCCGTTGTTCACCATTAGTGGGGCCAGAGACAGGATTACCAAAATGGACCTGCGCATGCCTGGTGGCCAGAATCTTCATTGGTCTCAATGAGCCTGAGAAGGACCTGACAGGTCCTCCAGGGATCCAGGTCCACCTGTGTGAGCATTTGGAGGTGACTGATCAGACTCAAGAATTAAAGAACATTTTTAGGAAAACACAGGGACTCTCTTGAATGCCTATCTTAGAAAAAAGAATTTGAAAAGTAAAGTAATGAGCTAAACATTTGAATTGAGGATTTACTAAAAGAATAGTCAAATATCCCCAAGGTAAGGTAAGAGGAAATAAAGAAGCTGACCCAGTTAGGAAAAGTGAGGGTTTTTTAAATCAATCAAGAGCCCAACAGAAACAATTCCCCCCACCTCTCTCTCTTTTTCTCTCTCTTCTCCTTCCTCTTGTTCCCTCCCTCCCTCCCTCTCCCTGTCTCTCTCTGTGTCTATCTCAAGTATAAATTATTTATGTCAGAAACACACACACACTCACATTTTTGAAAACTTCTGTCCTTTGCTTAAGTGAAAATGTGTAATCTCTGACTTCTTCCCAAGTCATAAATGTATAAAAATAAAAATAATCTATTAAACAAATTTTGGAGACTCTTTAAGCCCATATGTTCATGTTCTAGCAGACTAAGTCTTGCCATGGCTTTTGAACTGTTGTACGTGGTAAGGAGGAGAACACAGGGCATGCCTAGGACAGACAGGACAGCACACACCCAGGGCACACTTTCAGCCCTGAGTGAAGGTTGCAGCGTTTGCCATCTGGGCGGCATGCTTTAGATTTGGTGCTTATATCTCTGTAAACAGAACTATAACCATCAGGTTGGTTGAGCATTCCTCATGTTTTGTATTAGAAAGGAAGAGAATAGATTACAGGAGACAAGGGCAATTATAAGTCAATATATATGGGTGACTGAAATTCAACACCCTATAATAACACATTGATTTCAATGTTTCCCCTCCAAAAATAACTTCTTAAATATTGTTCAGGGTAAATGTAGAATAGCCCGTCAATCCGGGCAAAAGTAAAGTCCATTAACTGGAAGAAAATCACTCAAACTGAATTGGTCTCATGTAGAAATAGTTCAAGTCAAGCGAGAAAGCACATGCTAAAATAAGGATTATGGGGAAATTGCTGTCATTTAATCTCGGTCCAGATGGGTGGAAGTAAGAACATGGCTCCCTGATTTGCATAACTTTTTGATCCCTGAGCCACAAGAAAGGGCTGCTTCAGCATCCAGTTAAGGCCTCTGAATTTAGAAAATCATCTTGTGTCCCAGAGCCAGTCCTTCAGTCTCACACGGATGTCTCCCTTCATGTATGAAAAGAGTAATCCTATCGCTCAAGCTCAGATGTTCACTTTGGGAAGGAACACATGTTTAAAAAGCTCCTCTAATCAGAGCCATGCAAAAGGAAAGTGGCTTATACAAACCATAGCAGTTCACGCAAGGCTCTGTGTGTGGTAGGAAAAATGCTCTTCTAGAAGGCAGGCAATCTGGATTCCAGTGCTGGTCTGAGACGTTTTAGCAACAAGACCTTGATTGCATTATAAAAACATTCCAGTCTCAATTTGCTCATCTCTAAACCAAACAGCTCTATCTAAGGAACTTGCTGTCACTACTATCCTGTACTTCATGAACATTGCACACATATACATGTATACATGATAGATGGTAGATAGATAAAGTTGATTGCCCCAACAGGGATGTGGTAAATAAATAACTCAGCTCTCTCACCCATAGGAAAGGCTAACTCTGAGCTGTGTCTGGAACTCTGGCTGCCCACTTGCTTGACAACATACCCTTTCTTGTTTTCCCTCACTTCCCACCTCCCCTACATGGGCTTTCTTGGACCAAATAAAACTACTTGCCCTCTAATTCCTCTCCCAGTGTTGCCTTCTGCAAAATGCAGGAAGGAGGGCCTCTTTGATGAAAGCCTAGAGTGAGTGAGAGAGCAAACCATGCAGATATCTCAGTGTTTACAGGCAGAGAGGAATGTAGGAAAAGACCTCCAGGTGGGCGGTGATCATGGCAGCCATAACAGAACCTATGGAAATAATAAGTGGACATTGGCTTTATAGAGGAGGAGGCAAACCAGAAAGGAGCCTGAGGTGAGTATTATTTTTAAGTTGGAAGAGCAGTAGAAGGGAAAGAAGTGCTGAGTTGGGTGTTGCTTGTCAACACGTTCCCATGTACTGGCACCTTCATGTGTTCAGGTTTTCATTCCAAGGTCAGGACACCTGGGTAGGAGCCCTGCTCTGCTCTTCCTGGCCTCAGCAGGATCCAGTCTCTGTCTCATGCCCTCCTCTGCACATGGAGAAGGTCACTGTAATGCAAGCACAGTGTCTACCCCCCCAGAAGACACCCAAACAATGTGAGTGATCATTTGTCCTGCCCTTCCTCTTCTTTTCTTCCTCCCTCATTACTATTCCCAGAACACCTTCTCTTCCCAGAAGACATCTTCCATATTTTGGCACCATTGACCTCCTCTGCCAGTGGCACTTCAACAAGTGTGCAACCACATCATTGGGATTATAATTGATTTCTTGGGCATATAGTTTCAACTATTTTCTTCTCTATACAACCTGCTCTCTGCTAACTTCTGTAGCAAACATACACACACACACACACACACACACACACACACACACACACACTCCCTTGCTGAATATTCTAAAACACCCATAAACCCAGAAAAATTATTAAAGAAATGTAAGTGATCTTTTCATCTGTAAAATGTAGATAATAATAGTGTGTATCTCAGAGAGCTGTTGTATTAAATGAACTCACATAGGTAAAGTATTTCAAATATGCCTGTATTATTCACTCCTTTTATACTTGAAGTAGATTTTATCCCATAAGTGACTACTAATATTTACCTCTAACATCAAAATTATTAAGTGTTTCTGTTTACTTAAAAGTTGCTACCATAATTATAGGGAAAATTTAGCAACAAAATATCCAAGTAGACTATTAACTTTATAGGCTCTAGACTGACAGAACAATTATCTTGTCCCTAAATGAATATTTTGTACCAGTTATGAAATCATCCCATTCATGTCCCATTGTTTCCATTCAATAGTTTTCATATTTCATCAATCATCTTTGTGTTTCATGTGTCACTGAACCATATGCCTTTGTCAGTTAAAATAGACAACTAAATAACAACCACAATGTTATTGTCATTAGTTGAGAAATCCAATTTAATAAATTTTTAGAAAGATTGCTCACTTTTAATATTTTCAGCATTTTAACATTTATGCCTTTGGTAATTAGCAATATTTTAAAGTTCACTGATGGTTCAAATTTTTTAAAGTTTTGATCTATATGCCAAAGCCTATAATTGGAAAAATAAGTTTGAAGTTTTTACATTCTTTGGAGAACCTCTTGCTATTTCTTTTTAATCTACAGCAGGAGAAGTATTGCTGTCCATCTAATTAGAAAGCATATGATCAGGAACCAAAGAAAAAAATGTGTGTAGCAAATCTAGGTTATCTATAGGAGTTTCTAAACCAAGACAACTTCTCGCCATTGCCTAGAGCAGGGGTCCTCAAACTTTTTAAACAGGGGGCCAGTTCACTGTCCCTCAGACCATTGGAGGGCCGGACTATAGTTTAAAAAAAAAAACTATGAAAAAATTCCTATGCACACTGCACATATCTTATTTTGAAGTAAAAAAACAAAATGGGAACAAATACAATATTTGTATTTGCATGAGGCCCATGGGCCATAGTTTGAGGACCCCAGGCCTAGAGCATTTCAGCCAATTCCTCCTGGAGCTAAGCTGAGCTTAACTAAGTATATTCTCTATTTACTACTCAAACTAACAACTACATTCAAAAAGGCATATCTGCTCTAAAATATAATAAACTAGAGGCCTGGCGCACGAAATTCATGCACTCGCGGTGGTCCCTCAGCCTTGCCTGTGCCCTCTCGCAGTCCAGGAGCCCTTGGGTAATGTCCAACTGCGGGGAGGCAGGAGAGGCTCCCGCCACCGCTGCTGTGCTAGCCAGCCATGAGCCCAGCTCAGGGCTTCTGGCTGAGTGGCACTCCCCCTGTGGGAGTGCACTGACCACCAGGGGGCAGCTCCTGCATTGAGCATCTGCCCCCTGGTGGTCAGTGAACGTCATAGCGACCAGTCATTCTGCCAGTCGGTAGATTTGCATATTAGCCTTTTATTATATAGGATAGAATAAAAAGAGCAATCTGCTCTATTAGAAAGCTCTAGAGAGATTACTTTGAGATTAGTTGTCTTGTTAGATAATTAATTTCATTGTTTTCTCTTGGCAATCAAATCATAAATTTGACTAAAAGAGTGAAATATCTATGAAGGATGCAGATACCCAAAAATAGGTTAATTTTTTTTTTTAAAAAAATTTATAACAGCAAATCTGATGAAAACTTTTTGTCCTAGTTTTGTGTGCATGTGCCTGTAAAAATCATAAATGGAGTACCTACCCATTTTTAATACAAGTGATAGGAAAGTATCAAGAAAAAAAAGAGAATTTATCTGGTAATAGCAATGGCTAAGTGACCGTGCTGTGTTCTTTGTCTGCCCTACTTTTAGTACCAGAACACCCCTGTTGGAATAGGGTGCACTGAAGCCAGGCTTGGGATAATCTTCCCTAGGAACTCTTGTAGCTAGGTGAGGGTATCCAGCTAAAAGTGATATATACTATATCACATGTTTATGAGGAAACTACTGAGCCTATTCTCCTTCATACCTACTATGGGCTAGAACACAGATTGACAAAAATGGACAAGGAGCACACCTTAGGGTGTGGTAGAGAAAAACAAAGGTCCCTGAAGGAGCTCTAAGAACACAGCCTCCTATCAGCTCTTAACCACTTGTCTGCCTCCAGAATATTATATGATAAATAAATATTCTTCTGTTTTGTTTAAACAACTATATTTTGGCTTCTTTGTTACAGCAGTTTAGCTTAATCCCTAACTTGCACATGAACCTATATTCCACTATCCTAAAATGATCAGCCTTATGATTTTTGGCATATTGCAATCCAACTGATTTTATATATATTATAGATGTAACCCATTTCTCACCCCATTTCCCACCTCCACCCAGCCCCTGCCTCCCCTCCCCTGGCATTCACCATACTGTTGTCCATGGACTATGCATATATGTACATTGGATAATCTCTTCAGCCTCTTTTATCCACTCTCCCTTGCCCCCCTTCCCTCTGACATGTGTCAGTCTGTTCCATGCATCCATGCCTCTGGTTCTATTTTGTTCATCAGTTTATTTTGTTCATTAGATTCCACATATTAGTGAGATCATATGATATTTGGATTTTTTAAGGAATTAAAAATAAATATGATTGAGATCTGAGTCTGTATATAAATTTGCATTCTTTCTGTTAATTCGCTATTTTACTTAATATACTTTCTGTGTCATTAAGAAATCCTTCATCAATAATGTAGATAATAATTATAATAGCATTGTTTATTGTCATTATAAGGGCATTACTTGTTGTCATCTTAAGGATAATTCCTAATGATGTATGATAATACCAATAAAACATAAATTTGATACTATTTTATAAAATATATTCCAAGAATCAAAGAAGAAAGCATTGATATTCTTTCATAGCACAATTTCCCCATTTGTCAGTAATAGTTGTTACTCAACTCTCTTGGCCAGGGTAAGTGTTCAATCAATTTTTCAAGAATGAGGTGTGAATAATATGAGTCTATGTCTAGCTGGAAAAGATTTTCTTTTGCCTTTACAGATAAAAGGCCACCTGACTTAAGTATAAATTACTGTACCATCCCTTTTTTTACCTCAAAATTCCAAGGTGTTTTCTTTTACAAAAATAAAATTTAATTTTTAATGAAAGTGAATATATGCTTATTTTCAACATTTTTCAAATACACATATAAAAATGGTTTTTAAAAAATTGAAAATTTTGTAAGCCAGATAAAACTCTTAATATGTTGGTACATTTTCATTCAATCTTTTCTTTCCATTCTAGAGGCTCAGTGCACGAAATCTGTGCATGGGGGTCCCCTCAGCCCAGCCTGCACCCTCTCTAATCCAGGATCCCTTGGGGGATGTCCAACTGCCGGGATCGGGCCTAAACCGGCAGTGGGACATCCCTCTCACAATCCTGGACCACTGGCTCCTAATTGCTCACCTGCCTGCCTGCCTGGTCACTCTAACTGCCCCCTGCTACTGCCCAGGTCACCCCCAGCTGCACCCTCCCTGATGGTCTAGTCACTCCTTACTGTCCCCCTGCCAGCCTTGTCAACCCCAACTGCTCCCCCCTGCCGGCCTGGTCACCCCACTCAGCCTGCTTGTTCAGTCATTTTGTTGTACCTCACTAACCTTCCTGATGGCCTTGTTGCCCCACGCAGCCTGCTTTTTCAGTCTTTTGGTCATCCCTCACTAAATCCCCTGCCGGCCTGGTAGTAGGCAGCCATCCTGTGAGGGCATTAGGGTTAATTTGCATATTACCTCTTTATTATATAGGATATGTGTAAATATGTGCATGTACATTTTCTTATTAAATTTTTTTTCAAATTTATGGAGACATAATTGACATATAATGTGTAATTTTAAGGCATACAAAGTTAACTTTGTATAAATATAACTTTATACATATATATAGTGAAATGTTGAACACAATAAGGTTAGATAACACATCCATCATCTCACATGATCTAATTTTTTGTGAGTGTGGTAAAAACATTTAATATTTACTGTCTTTACCACATTCTAGTATATAATACAATATTATTGATTATAGTCACCAATACTGAATATTAGAGCTCCAAAACTTATTCATATTATAACTGGAAATTTATAGGCTTTGACCAATATCTACTCATTTTCCATTTTTCCCAGCCACTGGCAACCACCACTCTACTATTTCTATGAGTTTAATTTTTTTTTTTTAGATCTCACACATAAGTAATATTATACATTATTTATTTTTCTCTGTCTCACTTATTTCATGTAGCATAATGCCCTCAACTTGCATCCATGTTGTTGCAAAAGTCAGGATTTCCTTCTTTCTTTCTTTTTTTTTTCTTTTTGGGAGGTGGGGTATTTTATGTATTTTATTTTATTTTTAATTCTTTAATGTTTAAAGTATTACATAAGTCTCCTTTTTCCCCCATTGACTTCTTCCCAGCCACTCCCACCCCCAGCACATGCCCTTTCCCATCCCCCCCGCAATTGTCTGTGTCCATTGGTTATGCTCATATGCATGCATACAAATCCTTTCGTTGATCTCTTACCCCTCCTTCCTCTCCCCTGCCTTCCCTCTTAGGTTGGACAGTCTGTTTGATGCTTCTATGACTCTGGCGCTATTTTTGTTCAACAGTTTATGTTGTTCATTGTATTCCACAAAAAAGTGAGATCATGTGAAATTTATCTTTCTCTGAGTGACTTATTTCACTTAGCATAATGCTCTCCAGGTCCATCCATGCTCTTGCAAATGGTGAGAGTTCCTTCTTTTTGACAGTAGTGTAATATTTCATTGTGTAGATGTACCACAGTTTTTTAATCCACTCATCTGCTGATGGGCACTTAGGCTGTTTCCAAATCTTAGCTATTGTAAATTGTGCTGCTATGAACATAGAAGTGCATATGTCTTTATGATTGGTGTTTCTGTTTTCTTGGGATATATTCCTAGAAATGGGATCACTGGGTCAAATGGCAGTTCCATTTTTAATTTTTTGAGGAAATTCCATGCTGTTTTTCACAGTGGCTGCACCAGTCAGTGCATGAGGGTTCCTTTTTCTCCACATCCTTGCCAGCACGCCTCATTTGTTGATTTGTTGGTGATAGTCATTCTGGCAGGTGTGAGATGGTACCTCATTATCATTTTGATTTGCATCTCTCGGATATTAGTGACTTTGAGTATGTTTTCATATGTCTCTTGGCCTTTTGTATGTCCTCTTTTGAAAAGTGTCTATTTAGGTCCTTTGCCCATTTTTTTATTGGTTTGTTTTTCTTCCTTTTGTTAAGTTGTATGAGTTCCCTATAAATGTTGGAGATTAGACCCTTATGGGAGATAATATTGGTAAATATGTTCTCCCATGTGGTGGGCTTTCTTGTTGGTTTGTTGATGGTTTCTTTTGCTGTGCAGAAGCTTTTAATTTTGATGTAGTCCTATTTGTTTATTTTCTCCTTAGTTTCTGGATTTTCTCCTTTCTTATGGTTGAATAATATCCCATTGTATATATGTATATGCATTATACAATCTTTATTTATTCATCCATTGATGGACACATAGATCGTTTCCATGTCTTGTCTGTTGTGACTAATGCTGCAATAAACATGGCATGCAGATATTTTTTTCAAGAGGGTGAATTCATTTATTTTGAATACATATTGAGAAGTATGTTTGATTAATCATATGGTAACTCTTTTTTTATTTTTTGTGGAACTTCATGCTGTTTTTTATTGTTTGTATTAATTTATATTCCCATTCTCATAAGAAAAACAACCTTTTAATCCTTTTTGTGTGTGCCTATATGAAATGATGGATATTAACTAAACTTATTCTGATAATTATTTCATAATATATGTAAGTCAAATCATTATGTTGCATATCTTAAACTTATACGGTACTCTGTCAATTATATATCTCAATAAAACTGGGGGGATAAAAAATACTTAGGTATTCCATTGTAGGTTTCATATGTTTACAATTATTATATCCATTTGATGAATAGCCCCTTTTATCTATGTAGTGAGTGAGTGACCTTATTTGTCTCCTGTGATATATTTTCACGACTGTCTACTTATCTGATATAAGTATAGCCATTCTGCTCTCTTTAGTTTACCATTTGAATGGAACATCTTTTTCCATCCCTTCACTTTCAACCTGTGTGTCCTTAAAGATAAAATAAGTCTCTTGTAGGAAGCAAGAGATTTATTGGATCTTGTTCTTTTAGCTATTCAACCACTTTGTGATTTTTGATTAGAGAATTTTGCCCAACTGTGTAATTATTTATACATAACAACTTGTGATTGGCATTTCATCAATTGTTTTCTGACTGGTTTTTATTTCTTTTGTTTCTTTCTTCTTTTCTTCCTGTCTTCCTCTGTATTTTATTAGTTTGTAGTACTATGCTTTAATTCCTTTCTTTTTTTTTCTTAATTACTATGGGTTATATCTTTGTAGTACTGTGAGAGTTACGTAAAACATGTTATAGATATAACAGTCTATTTTAAGCTGATAACAACTTACCTTAAATCAAATTTTATATCTTTTTACATTGTGAAGTCTTTAACAAATTACTGTAGCTATGGTTACTTTTAATAATATTTTTTTTAACTTTTATACTAGAGATGAGCAATTTACCTATCACAATTAGAGCATTAAGGTATTCTGAATTTGAGTATATATTTACCTTTAACAGTGAGCTTTGTACTTACATATGTTTTCCTGTTGTTATTTAGAATCCTTTTATTTCAACTTGAAGAACTTTTGTTATAATTTTTGTAATGCAGGTCTAGTGGTGATGAACTCCCTTAGTTTTTGTCTGTCTGGAAATGTCTTTATCTCTCCTTCATTTTAATTTTGCTGGAAATGTCTTTATCTCTTCTTTATTTCAATTTTGCTGGGTACTGTATTCTTGGCAATGTTTGTTTTTTGTTTTTTTTCAGAACTTTGAATATCTTATTTCACTCCCTCCTGTTCTCTAAGCCTTCCACAAAAAAATCTGCTGATAACTGTATAAGGAGTCCTTTGTATAAAACAAATGTTTAAATTATGTTTATTTTATTTCTTTCTGCTCTTTCTGGGACACCTTGATGCGAATATCTTTTTGATTGATGGTGCCCCATAATTCATGTAGGCTTTTTTCATTTATTTTTCTTTTTTATGCCTCCACCAGGTTTCTTTCAATTGATTTGTCTTCAAGTTTGTTGAAGACAAATTATTATCAAGTTTGTTACTGGAGGTCTCTATGAAATTTTCCAGTTCTGTGATTTTATTCTTCAGCTATAGGATTCCTGTTTTTTAAATTAAAATTCTCATTTTCTTCATACATTGTTTTTCTGATTTTGTTTAGTTGTTTATCTGTAGTCTCTTGAATTTTATTCAGATTCTTTAAACCGATTCTCCATTTCTTTGGGGTCAGCTATTAGAGCTTTTTAAATTTTCTTTGCCAGTGTCATATTTGCCTGATTCTTATTATCTGTGTACCTTACATTGGCATCTGTGCATTTGAAGGAAAAACATTTCTTCCAGTCTCCAATCTTTACAGACTGGTTTCAGAAGGAAAATACCTTCTCCTGTCTGTTCACCTGGCTGATGGAATTACCACTGTAATCCCAGATCAGTCGTTGGCAGGCTGATTACCATGGGCTCAGATGGGCATGGATCCTGTCTGGTCAATGGGGAAATAGAACTGCTTCCAGTACCGGTTCAGTAGGATGACAGTGGGACAACAGCTCACTTCTAGGTCCAAGTTGGGTCCTCAGACAGTGAGCTTCTTACAAGGTGCCTAGCCGGTGTGGTTTCTGCCAAGTCCCTAGGAGGGCTGATGTCTGATTACTGGATGGGACTCTGGGTGGGCAGGAATGGCCCTGGCCACAATTGAAAAGGCATGAAACTGGGCTGTTTTAGGTTCAGCAGCCAAGACTTACCTCTATACCTGCCTCTGAAGTCACAAATAGGCATGTCTCCTGTCTGGTACCTGGATGGGTGGGACTGGTCACTGACTGTAGCTGGTAGAGCTGGAATTAAATAAGAGGCTCCTTCAGGATCTCTGAAACATAGATGAGAGTGTCTTTAACTATAACTCTGGGCTGGCAGATCTGTTGGGGGAACACAGCTGTGATGGTGTTGGAGCCAAGTAGAATGCCTTTACAAAATTTTCAGGGTTGATGATAATAGAGTTTCCCACTGCGTCTCTGTGCCAGCTCATGGCCTGCAGCTGGGAGAGCACTGATGTTTAGTATAAGGTTCTTTCAGGAACTCTGAAGGCACAGATATAGTGTTTCTTACAGGGTCTCTGTTCCAGAAAGACTGTTTGCAGGCTGCAACTGGAAGGGGTTGGAGCTTAGTGATAAGCCCTTTCAGAATCTGACTGATTTGGGCAGGTTTACTTACCTTCACGGGCTCCTAAACTACAGGTGGAAGGGACTGGGGTTGGTTGCTGGCCACTTCAGGGTCCACAGCAGGGCCAAGGTCTGAATGCCTATTACCAGAAACACATGTAGACATGACTCCTCCTGAGTCCCTGAAATGTTACTGGTTACAGACGCAAAGCCAAGTGAAGCTGTAGCTGAGTTCCCAGGGGTAAAGAATTGTTTCTGTGCGTGTAGCCAGGACTACAGTCAGTCACTAAGCCAATGGTTCTGAGCCTGCTTTCTCATCAAGGCTATTCTCTGTCTTGGACTGCACCAGGATTTCAAAATCTCCTACCCGGATCCCAAAAATCTCACTCTGGCACTTTTGTTCATCTAAATATGCCAAATTACTGTTGTTGAGGGGATAATAAATGCAAGAAATCTCTTATCTGGCCATTTTTCTGACATCGCTCATTTTTATAGAGTTTTCTTCATTTTTTGCTGTAACTTAGTATGGCAAATAAAATGTCTGAGGTCATGCAGAGTTTTTAGAAGAAATCTGTTTCTTATTCTGTGTGTGTGTGTTCTTGCTGCTAGGATACTTTCATTACTCTTTCTTTTTTGGGTTAAACTTTGGATTCTTTGAGGGGAGGTTGTGGTTGGAATATAGCCAATTCTTTAAATCAACATATTCAAATACTTTTAAAGCTCAAGAAAGTTTCTACTGACATACTTGGCTATTACTTCTTTTTTCATTTTAAATTGGAATTATTGTCTTACCTCCATGTCTATCAATTTCTTCCTCAATAGTTTTTATTTCTCTCCGCCCCTCTTGACCTCTCTTCTTTATTTTTAAGCTACAAAATACAACATTTATTATCTCAAAATTTCTGTTAGACGAAAAATTTTAGAGTACCCTTGGCTGGTGTTGCTCAGTGATTATAGTGTCAGTCCATGCACCAAAGGGTCACAGGTTCAATTCCAGGTTAAGGTCATGTACCTGGGTTGCAGGTCTGTTCTTGCTCTCCCCTCCTCCCCCTTCCCTTCCTCTATCTCTAAAAATCAATGGAAAAATATTTTAGGGTGAGGATTAACAAAAATAAAAAATAAAAAATGAACTTAAGGAGAGCTTAGCTGTGTGTTTCTGACCTACCAGGTTGGTTGAAGTTGTTGTCATCTGAACCCATAACCAAAGCTTGAGGTTCCATTTTCAAAATAACTACTGTCAGAAGGCCACAGTTCCATCTTCATTGGGCTGCTTTAGTGTCCTTATGATACAGGCAACCACTTTTTCCCAGAGGACATGATTCAAGAGACAGCAAGTAGGAAGCAGCAAGTCTCAAGCCACAAACCTTCATCTCTGCTCCATTTTTTTTTTCATTAGAAGTGAGTCACTATACCTACACTCTAGGGAAGCTCCACTTCTTAAGGGAGAAATATCAAAGAATTTGGGGATACATTTTAAAACCAGCACAATGAATTATCAAACTTCTTTTGTCCATCTGATAAGAGGAAATGGTATCTCCTCTGTGTGGCGGTTTTTTAATGAAACATCAGTTTATTATAAGGAAACAATTGTGTCTATAGCCACACATTTCTTGTTTTGTTTTGTTTTTTTACAGTGATGGGTCTAGAGCAGTGGTTCTCAACCTTCCTAATGCTGCGACCCTTTAATACAGTTCCTCATGTTGTGGTGACCCCCAATTTCATTGTTACAAATTGAACATAATTAAAGCATAGTGATTAATCACAAAAACAATATGTAATTATATATGTGTTTTCCGATGGTCTTAGGCAACCCCTGTGAAAGGGCCGTTCGACCCCCAATTGGGTCGCGACCAACAGGTTGAGAACCGCTGGTCTAGAGGATATTATCCTAAGTGAAATAAGTCAGATAGAAAAAGACAAATACCATATCCTTTCACTTATATGTGGAATCTAAAGATCAATATAAACGAACAAACAAAATAGAAACAAACTCACAGATATAGAAAATGGACTGATGGTTGCCAGAGGGGAGAGGGATTGGGAGACTAAGAGATAAAGGTGAAGGGATTAAACACTACAAATTGTTAGTCACAAAATAATCATGGGATATAAAGTATAGCTTAGGGAATATTGTCAATAATATTGTAATAATTGCACAGGACCATGTGGGTACTTGAAATATTAGGGTGAGGCGGGTAAACACTTTGAAATTATATGCTTGTCCCATAGTTTTAATATGTATTTCCTTGTTATGAGTGAGGGTGAATATCTTTTAAAAAAATAACTATTTGTATTTCTTTTCTGTAAACTTTCTGTCTATGATATTTATTGGTGCTTTGGTCTTTAAGAATATGCAGTAGATATCTTTTTAAATAAACTGTATTTTTAAAACAGTTTTAGTTAGATTAATGGAAAACATTGAAATCATATAGTTTCCATATATTCCCTCACCCATTATCCCTATTGTACATATCTAATATTAGTATGGTACATTTATTAGAATTAATGATCTGATGTTGATACATTATTATTAACTAAAGTTCCTTCTCTATTCACATTTTCTTACCTTTTATTTGATGTCTTTTTCTCTTCCAGGATTCTACCTTAGGGTACCACATTACATTTACCTGTCATCTCTCCCTTTGTCTCCTTTGGCTTGAACAGTTTCTCATAGTCCTAGTTTCTGATGGTCTTGATAGTCTTGAGGAGTACTGGTCAAGAAGTTTATAAGATACCATCTCTGTTGGAATCTGTCTTAAATTTTTCTCATGAGTAGAGTGGGACTATAGATTTTTAGGAAAATCACAAATGCAAAATGTCATTTTTATTATATCATATCAAAATACATGCAATCAGCATGACTTACCACTGTTTACATTGACCTCAACAACCTGTCTGAGATGGCGTTCGTCAAGATTCCCTGGCAAATTACACTGTTAAGTTACTCCTTCCGACAATTTACTCTTTGGAAAGAAGTTTCTATTTGTAGCCCACACTTAAGGAGTGGGGATTTATGCTTTCCTTCTTTAAGAGTGAAGTATTTTCATAAATAATTTGGAGTTTTAGTATAAGGGAAAATTTTCTCTACTCCCTTATTTATTTATTTAACAATTTATGTCTGTATAGACTCGGGTATTATTTAATACTTTGGATTATATTTTAATACTACTTTATTTTGCACTCCACTTATTCTAGCTTTGACCATTTGGAGCTCCTTAAGTTGGCTCCTGTGTCTCTTTGACACAGACTATCCAATAATGGAGGATTTAGGGGAGGAAGGTGAAGCACTCAGTTACTTTCTGACACTACAAGATGCCTGTGGCCCATCCTGTTCATTTTACACCAGTTCTAGAATCAGCCATTTCTCCAAGGAGTCATGATTCTTTTTTTGGGCAATGGCATTAAAAAACAAGATCTTGGCACTTAGTTGTGCTAATTGCTACTGGAATATAATGTATTTTAGGCCTTTACAGATGACAGATTAAATAAATATATCTGTATATATTAACACATGTACATACACATATCCACAAATATAGTTGACCCTTGAAAAACAGAGATTGCATTTTACAGGTCCACTTGTAGGAAGCACTTTTTTCTAAAAATGTATTTTTTCTTTCTTATGATATTCTTAATAACATTTTCTTTACTTTGGCTAACTTTATTATAAGGATACAGTAGATAATATACATACCATGCAAAATATGTTTTAATTATGTATGTTATCGCTAAGGTTTCCAGTCAACAGTAAGCTATTAAGTTTTTAGGGAATCAAAAGTTATATGCAGATTTTTTTTTACAGGAAGTAGGATTTATTGGTGAGTGTAAGGTGAGAGCAGCACAGAGACTCTCATGAGTGAAGGACCCACCATTTGCGCAGGGGACCACAATTAGGGATGTATTTGATCTCACAGCCATCTGGGATGAGCCACTTTTCAGCCACCGTGTCTTCAAACTCATCCACATTAAACTTAGTACAGCCCCACTTCTTGGAGCTGTGGACCTTCTGGTGGCCAGGAAACTTGAATTTAGCTCTGTGTAGGGCCTCAATAACATGCTCCTTGTTTTGCAGCTTGGTGTGGATGGACATGATGACTTGGCCAATGTGGACCCTGGTCACTGTGCCCTGGGGCTTTGAGAGGCACCTGGCATACCTATCTTGAGCCTGTCAGCACCAGCACAGAACAACATCTTGTTGATGTGGCTGATGTGGAAGGGTGTAGCCTCACTCAGGTGTGAAAGCCATCTTTGCCACAGCTTTTCACCATGTAGTTAGCACAAATATGGGCAATTCCAGGACTTTGGAGGAGAGCTGCTCATATTCATCTGACAACATATGGAAACTCATCCACTTTTGCCTTCTTCTGCCCCTGGTCAAAGATGAGAATTTTAGCATCAGGGACACCTCGGCAGAAGGGAGACTTTGGTACAGATGTTCTTACAATACCAGTAACGCCTGTGGGGCAGCACCAGGATCTTCAGTGGCATGCAGAAGGGAAAGAGCTATATGCAGACTTTTAACTGGGGGGCTGGTACCCCTAACTTCTGTGTTGTTCAAGGGTCAACTGTATTTATATATGCAACCACCTGTACTGTATCTTCTTAAGCTAAACATGTTTTCATACTGTTGCCTTCAATTCTAATTTACTACCACACGGTCCATTCTGACCCCCTGTCTTTATCCATAAACTCCCAGTCCAAAAGTGCAAAACCTGTCTTCTAACACCTGATATCCATTTGCTTAACTGTCTAATTCTGGTATACAGACAGAGCAGTGTCAGGATTGTTAACACATACCCAGAGGAAACAATTTTATCAACTGCAATCCAGTGCTTTGTGAAATTCCCTTTGCCTTTACTCTTATAGGCTTCACTTAGTTCCAAAGTTACTCAGGTCCATAGCATTCCTCCCATCTCTTTCAGTGAGGGCATTTCACACATTTATAAATGCAGTTAGATTATTTTCTCACTGTCTCAATTCCTTCCAGGAAATGTGTTTTGTCTTTTACTCTGTAGGCATTAAACTTATCTTTGTTCTATAAGTATATTAGTTTAAAAACATGTATAATGTCATATACCCACCATTAAAGTATCATATAGAATAGTTCATTGTCCTAAAAATGCTCTGTGCTTTATTTATTCAACCCTCAGTTGCTCCCCTCAAACCCTTGACATCCACTGGTCTTTTCTTTATCTCTATAGTTTTGTTGATGTTATTGTTTTCAGAAAGTCATATAGTTGGAATTCTACAGTATGGGATGTTTTCAGACTGGCTTCTTTTACTAATATGCATTTAATATTCACTCATATCTTTATTAAAATATATGTTTTTATTGATTTCAGAGAGGAAGGGAGAGGGAGAGAGAAATAGAAACATCAATGATGAGAGAGAATCATTGACCGGCTGCCTCCTGCATGCCCCCTACTGGAGATCGAGCCTGCAACCCAGGCATGTACCCTTGACTGGAATCAAACCCGGGACCCTTCAGTCTGCAGGCCGACGCTAAATCCACTGAGCCAAACCAGCCAGGGCTTCACTCATATCTTCTTGTGGCTTGATAGCTCATTTCTTTTTATTGTTGAATAATATTCTGTTGTATGGAATAACCACAAAGGTTATCTATTGAATGATATCATGGTTGTATTCATCTCTAGTGATTTTGAATAAAACTTCTACAAACATTTTTATGCAGGTTTTTGTTTGACCATAAAATTTCAACTGAATTTGGTAAATCCTAGGTGCACCATTGCTGGCTTCTGTGGCTAACTCTGCTTAGCTTTGTGAGAAGTTGACAATCTGTCTTCCAAAATGGATGTCCACACAGATCCTTTTTTGCATCTGTACTTTGAGAGGTTTCTTAACACTGTTCACCATATTAGTGATTAAATTTTTCATGGCATCATTTGTGCTGATTGCTGTAACCAATGTAAAATAATTTATTGTACTTTTCAGTTACACTCAATTATTCAAAAGACTCTTCTTTATATATATTTTCCTAATTTATATAATCTCTCAATAACATTTTGTTCTTATTTTATTAAGGACATTTCTCTTTTTTTCCCCTTTATATTGAAGGTACTAAATCGCTAAATAACTTTCCAAAGTTGTCTTCTATTTGCCATAATATGTCATTTTTAGATGCCTGATCTTCATTTGAGTCTTCAAGATGATAATTTTTCTATTTTTTGTCTGGTGAATGAGAGATTTGTGCTACTAATTTGCACTGCTAAGAATGCTTTGATTATTCTTAGCCTCACTCTCTAGATCTTCAGCTGGATAACAAGGATATATATCCAATGTCTAGACCAAACTCTAATGTTAGGCCTGCAATTTTTAACCATGCATTTGTTGGGATTAAAGGATCTCCCTGAAGCCCTCTACTGGTTCTGTCACATCTTGTGCAGTAAGTTCTTCAAAATACACATTACTACCAGGGTTCTTTTCTTTGTTTCCACTTCTCCATATTATGTTCCGCATGTTGAAATTATACCTCTCCAAAATCAGAATCCTACCACAGCTCTAACCCAGTTGTTTTCCTGGATTGTATCCTCTGAATACAGAAAGTAGTTTAGATGGGGAGCAGCAAAGGTGGGGGCCATGAAGGTTAGTTTTCTGCAAGGAGAACAAGAAAACCATTCTGACACCAACATCCACTCATAAAGAAGCAACTGACTTCTGTTTGTATAAAAGCTATAATTTCTTAACTGGAAGGCAGAAAAAACTTAAAAGACTTGCCATAAACTGTGTACTTAGGGAATATAGCTTATATTCTATACTTTATTTACTATGTGAAGTAAGATTTTGGTTTTTCTTATTTATCCTCAAGTATTTTCATGGGATTTGGGAAAGACTACATCCAGGCTTCTGCTCAGATGCCATTTGAAAGTAGATATCTATAAAATTAATTTTTGTCTTCCTTTTGTTTAAAAAAAATTACGATATCCAAATTAGAAAAGAAATTTTAAAAACATTCTCTAAATATTTACCTGAGTTAATGTTATACAATATACATTTTTAAATATGTTAAAAAGTTTCCTCTTAACTATGTGCTTGCCTAAATATTTTTCACAGCCTCTGAAAGTGTGTATTTTGATATTACTAAGTGGAGATGCATGTGTTTATCATCTCTTTCCTTCCAGTTTGCTTTCCTGTCACTTTGGAGAAAGCAGTCCCATTTTCAAACTAGAAGAGGCATGTAGTAATGAGAAAG
>NW_005871069.1:4684352-4707419 GCF_000147115.1 Myotis lucifugus
ATATATATATATATATATATATATATATATATATGCCAAGATGCAGAAAGGATTCAAAATCTAAGTTGAAAGTAAGAAATATTTGTGTGTCAGTGGTCAGCATGAACAGTAGTGAGATTTTTAGGCAGGTGAGGTTGAAGTTTGAGGGAAAGTAACTGACTCACAGTGGGTTAGGAATTGAAAATAATTAGCAGATGATTAATAACAAAGGGACACAAGTCATCCCATAAGTGAAACATGAATCTGGCCCTAGCCAGGTTGGCTCAGTGGATAGAGCATCAGCCTGCAGACCGAAGTGTCCCAGGTTCAATTCCAGTCAAGGGCACATGCCTGGGTTGCGAGCTCGGTCCAATGTTCAGGAGGCAGCCAATCAATGATTCCCTTTCATCATTGATGTTTCTATCTCTCTCTTCCTCTCTGAAATCAATAAAAATATTTTTTTTAAAAAAGGGAAAGGTGAATCTGCTGTTAAGGCAGGGTTTTCTCCAACCAGAGCTCTCCTGAGTCCTTGCTTCTCTAACTACTAACTTGGGAGGGCAGAACCTTAACCAATACAGGCCAAATAGTACAGCAGGTCAAGGAAGAAGAAGCAAGGAAACCATGGCCATATAACTTTATTTCAATTCATATATTTTCTGTGTGACTAATGAGTTTATACCAGACCCCATGATAGCACAGGAAGGAATATAAATAGTAAACCCAGAGCCTACCTTGAAAAACAAACATTTAAAGAACTACCCACAATACAAACATTTGAAGAATTATCCACAATACACAAGGAAAATAACATTCATGTAAGCAGAGGTACAAAGCAGAGAAAAAGGCATTGGATTCTGCTTGAAGTGTTCAGAAAAATCTCCACAGATAAGGTGGCATTTCAATTATATCTTAAAGGTCCCTTTTTGGGGCTGTAGAAAAGTGGGTTGTTGGCAGAAGGCATTTCAGATGGCTAAATGATGGACCTTGCAAAGGATCGGTGTAGTCAAAATCGGTGAAAGAGAGATGATTAAAAGCCAGACCCTGCAGTTGGGAGATACTTCAGAAAGGAGGCAGGAAAGGGAGTGAGCATCAGATCCTACATAGGAGTTTAGATTTATTTTTAAAGTAGACAACTGTGAGTTTCCTGAAGGTAGTAACACCATCTGATCCATTTAGAAAAAAAACCTGCAAAAACAACAAAATAGTCTTTCTTGATATAGTTGCACATGATTCAAACAAGAATAGTTTTTGGCCTGCCATTGAGGTTCAGTGGTTGAGAAACGACCCATGAACCAGGAGGTGAAAGTTTGATCCCCTGTCAGGGCACATGCTAGGATTGTGGGCTAGACACAGGAGCAGAGGGTTGGAACCCCACATCAGGCATCCCAGCTTAAAAGACACACACTTGAGAGAAGAGCCCTGAGAAGCCTCTCCTGACCTGAGAAACTGCCTTTAAAGTGCCTGCAGCTCAGACTCACCTGGCCCAGGGTGCTTCTCAGGCCAATCAATGATTCTCTCTCATCACTAATGTTTCTATCTCTCTCCCTCTTCCTTCCTCTCTGAAATCAATAAAAAATATATTAAAAAAAAGAATAGTCTTTGTAGAGTTCCAGTTCAGGATGGTGCCACAGGAAGATCCTGCACTCACTCAACACTCAGTTCCTCCCAAGATACACTTAGTCCACAGGTATAGGAACATTTGTGCTGAAAAAATAATAAACACACAAAAAAAACTCAAGACGGCAGAGTGACAACTACACATTGGACAAACAAGAAGGAAACCACATCAAAGGTGTTAGAAAAGACTGGGCCACAATCTTGCCATAAACACTACCCCTGGTGTAGTGCCCCCAAATCGAGAGGGAACTCAAAACCTGACCCGACCCTGAGGAGCAGAGGGTTGGAACCTCACATCGAGCATCCCAACTTAAAAGACACACACTTGAGAGAAGAGCCCTGAGAAGCCTCTCCTGACCTGAGAAACTGCCTTTAAAGGGCCTGCAGCTCAGACTCACCTGGCCCAGGGTGCTTCTCAGAGACAGCCATAGGCCCAGACTTAAAGCGAAGGAGGCTCACCTGCTTGTTAGGAAGGCAGAGCCTCCAGGATGGGCACCCAGTTTAGCACCCACATCTGGGAGCCTGCTGGAACCACTCTGGAGATGGAGGCTTATGGGCACCGTCTCTGCTGCTCCCCTTGCCACGCCCAGGAGCACTGGAATCTCTGGAAGAGAGCTTTGCACCAGCTGGTGCCCTGATCTTTGCGACTGCACCTGGGGGTGGTGGGAGGGGAGGCTCTTGATCCTGCTCCTGGCTCTGGACGTCAGGGAAGCTTCTGTTCCTGGCCCCAGAAAGGAGCCCTTACCTGTCTGGCACCCTAATTTTTGCAACTGCCGCCAGGGGACACTACATGGCCTGGCTGTGCAGCCAGTGGGGTTTGTGCTCAAGGGTCTCACAGGACTGTAACTAATGGAGAGAGTTCTTAAAAGGCTGCTACCCCCAGGGCACAGCCAGAGGCAACAGACCCAAGAGCCCTGTGTTTCTGTGAAGGAAGCCTTTTAATTAATCACCAGGGCGTGGCCTGAGGGGTGCCATTCTAATTCAACAGCCATCTAGGGGCTGACTCACCCAGACCTGAGACCTCAGGGGGCAGCCACTGCCTTCCCACTCTCTCTGGTTCTTTGAAAAGACTAAAAATAACCAATCTTTACCTAGGCCAGGGGTGGGCAACCCCTGGCACGCGTGCCAAACGTGGCATGCCAGTAACTTTTGCTGGCACTCGAAACCTTCTCTTATAATCTTCCATTTACAATTGTGAATCTTTGTTCTCAGTGATGAATTTTGTTAAGTCTTGTAATAGGAGTAGCCTGACGGATGAAAGTAGTAGCTCGTGCATATCTCTGAAGGTCACGAAATATAAACCTGATGTAAAATCTCTGTCATCAGTGATGCAGCAGCGAAAGTCCCACTGATAATATCAAATGGAGTCATAAAGTTTTCTGTCGGACTATCAGTGTACATGTATACATTAAAAAATAATTGTATTTTTCATCATCATATACTGTGTTTTTGTCACTTGAATGAATTTTATTATTTCTTCAAGGTTCTTCGCATACATACACCTTAAGAGATATCAACTAGGTGTAACATGTTCTCAAAAAATTAGGGTTGGCACGCAGAGAATTTTGAGTAAGAGATTTTGCTGGTTTTGACACGCACTCACAAAAAGGTTGCCCACCCCTGACATAGGCTCACCAAGAGAAAAAGAGAGAGGACTCAAATAAAATTACACATGAAAGGGGAGATGTTACAACTGATACCACAGAAATACAAAGACTACTATAAATAATTTTACACTAACAAATTGGACAACCTGCAGGAAATGGATAAATTCCTGGAAATATACAATCTTCCAAGACGGAATCATGTTTAATAGATAAATTGAACAGACTGAAGACTTGTTAGGAGATTAAAAAAGTAATCAAAACCTCCCACAAACAAAAGTCCAGGGCTAGACTGCTTCCCTAGTCTACCAAATACTAAAAGAGAAATTAACACCAATCTTTCTCATATCTTCCAGCAAGAAAGAAGAGGGTGGAACTTTTACAAACTCATTTTACAAGGCCAGCATTACCTCATTCCCAAAACTAAACAAAGATGCCAACGAAAAGGAAAATACAGGCCAATATCTCTGATGAACAGAGATGCAAACATTCTAGATTTTCTCCTATGCTATATTCTAGGAGTTTCATAGTTGTCTATTTTCCATTTAGGTCTGTGGTCCCTATTGAGTTGATTTTTCTGAAATATGTAATCTCTGTGTCTGGACTGATTTTTTTTGCAGGTGGATGTCCAGTTGTTCCAGGACCATTTGTTGAAAAGACTTCCTTTGCTCCATTGTATTTCCTTTGTTCCCTTGTTAAAGATCAGTTGACAATATTTATGGGTGTCTATATCTGAGCTCTCCATTCTGTTCCACAGATCTTAGGGTTAGGGTTAGGGTTTGTATATTCTCTCACCAATACAGTTTCAATTGCTGTAGCTTTATGGTAACTCTAGGAGTTGGATAGTGTCAGTCCTTCCAACTTTGTTCTCCTTCTCCTTCAATATTATATTGGCTCTTCTGAGTCTTTGCCTCTTCATATAAACTTTAAAATCAGGTTTTTGAGCCCTAACTGGTTTGGCTCAGTGGATAGAGCGTCGGCCTGCGGACTCAAGGATCCCGGGCTCAATTCCGGTCAAGGGCATGTACCTTGGTTGTGGGCACAACCCCAGTAGGGGGTGTGCAGGAGGCAGCTGCTTGATGTTTCTCTCTCATCGGTATTTCTAACTCTCTATTTCTCTCCCTTCCTCTCTGTAAAAAATCAATAAAATATATTTTAAAAAAATAAAAATAAAATCAGGTTTTTGATATCTATAGAATAATTTGCTGCTATTTTGATGGAGATCTCATTCAATCTATAGATGATGGAAGACATCTTAACAATATTGAGTTTTCCTAATCATAAACATCAAATATCCATTTATTTAGTTCTTCTTTGATTTCATCCATCATAGTTTTGTAGTCCTCCTCATATACATTGAGTGTCCGGATTATTAAGACCACCTGACTTTTGTAGGCAAATTACCTATAATTTTGTGCTGAAGTTGCTAGAGGGCCAGACCATTATAAATAGGGAAGCAGGTTGTTTACCACGACAGTAGAAGTGATTTTTTTCTAAAGATATGGGTAAACAACTCGATTAAACAGCCTTTCAACGTGGGATATATTTGAATGTGAGTGGCCAGATTATTATGACCACCCCATCAGTACTTCGTTGGACCACCTTTTGCCTTCAATGCTGTGGTGATTCTTCTTGGCATTGACTCCACAAAATGTTGAAAGGTGATGCGAGGAATCTGACACCATGCCTGATGAATAGCACTGTCTAGTTCTGTGAGATTTGGTGGTTGTGAAACCAGCTGCCTGATGGCTCTTTTAACTTCATTCCACAAATGCTCAATTGGATTGAGATCTGGTGATTGTGGGGGCCACCTAAGCAAGGTAAAGTCTCCCTCATGTTCTTGAAACCACTCTTGCACAATACGAGTACTGTGGCATGGCGCATTGTCTTGTTGGAAGAAGCCATCTCCATTGGTATACGCAATCAAAATGATAGGATGAAATTGAGCAGCAAGGCTACTTAGGTATGTTGTGCTATTCAGACGTTGTTCCACACGAATTAAAGGGCCCAAATTATGCCAGGAAAACATGCCCCAAACCATAACACTGCCCCCACCAGCTTGAAGGGTTGTACTCATGCCTGTGGGGTGCATGTTTTCATGCTGTTTCCGCCAAATTCTCACTCTGCCATCTGCATGATGCAACTGGGAACATGATTCATCAGACTACATGACTTTTTTCCAATGCTCAACTGTCCAATTCTTGTGTTCCTGTGCAAATTGGAGACATTTTATCTTGGTAACTGCAGACAGCAAAGGTATTTGAACAGGCCTTCGGCTTCCATATCCCATACCATGCAATGTACGGCTAATTTGCCTACAAATGTCAGGTGGTCATAATAATCTGGCCACTCAATGTAGATCTTGCACATATTTTGTTAGATTTATACCTAAGTATTTTACTTTTTGAATGGTAATTATGTAAACATAATTTTATATCTTTCAAATTTTGAAACATAAATGTATTCAATATTCTAAGTTTTAAATTAAAATAATAAAAGTGGAAGTAATGTGAGGAAAAGATGGCAGAAATGAATATTAAGGGGCAGACCCAGCCAACCTGCCTTGCCCAGGTCTGCCAGTGCCATCCTCCACCGGGCTTCTTGCAGTCCAGTCTCGTCCCACCCCACCCTGCTCTTGTCACTGATATTATATTTGAGGGACCTTTTATTTTCTTTCTTGTATTACCAAATAGAGTATAATATCCTTAAAGGCAGGCACTATTTCTTCAACTTCTGTTGATAACCAGCACTGAGGACAGGGACATACATATGGTAGGAGCTCTAAAAATATTTTTGATAGTTTAAATATAAACAATATCTATAATGATCCTAAACCACTCTAAGACATCAATATTAATATTGTGTAGTCACCGAGAAGTGCCACAGAGTCTGTGGAAGTGCAGCTTCAGGCCCCTCACCATGTCCGGCTTTTATTTTCCAACATCATCTCATACATTTATTTCTTGTTTCTTTCATCCTTGTGTCCTCAGAGCTGCAGGAGGATGACTGACTGCTCAGGATTAGCATGAGGACCCTTTAAAGCTCCATAAAATCAAAACAAACCTTATAGCTTTAAAATATGGGTTAGAAACTTAATAAAAATGTAAATGGGCATGACTTTAAAAGAGCAAACATTGCAGCAGGGTACAGACCTGAGGAAACAGTGCATCCCAGCTATAAAAATGTTTTTAAAGAGGGAAGGCAAATATCTGCCAACACAATTTAAAGTTTCTCACATGTAAAACAAACTTCAAATGTCAAAACCAAACTTTATCTGAAAGCTTATTGCTATACTTCAAGCCATCTTCTGAAATGACTTTCCATAAAATATATACAGCATTTCCACATTTCTCCTCACTTTTTCAGTAAGACAAATTCTCAGTTGACATATTTTAGTTTTTCCAGAGTCATCTATCTGTATACTTTGCAAGAAATGGAAAGAGGAATACACAGAAACAAAGGAAAATAAATTACTTTTATATACAAACATTAGGAAATTACATCTTTTCAACTTTCCAAGTTACTTTGAAATTGAGCAGATACCTCCATCCAAACTGAGGCCCCTTTTCTCACATTTTGTTTAACGTGTAAATACAATGGCTGTGATAACAGATCTACAGATATTTACATTTTCAATTTGGAAATAGCAAGTTTTAAACACTTTCTGAGGCTACAGTGAATAAAGAATGTCTTTCCTGCAGCTCATATTTCAGAAAAGAAGCCTAGTGACCAGGGGCAAAGTCAATGATTCCTCCCTGCTATCTCCTGAGGAAGCTTGGTGAAAGCAGATGCCTGGGCGCCTCCTCCAGGAAGTCTCAGGACCTACTGAGAAACTGGTTTATGTTGAACTCCCACACCCTAGCGGAAATGGCAGGGTATCACTGGTAATGCAGTAAGATAATTGGTACTTCTTTGACATTAAAATAAAGATTTAGCCCCTTTAACTTTTTCAAGTGGAAGACACATATTTCCCCAAGTCTCTCCTGGTAAGTGCTTCCAAAAGAGTTTGTACAAACAAGCTGAAGCAAGGGGATCTCCTGCTGAGGTCCTCGTCTTAAACGTGTAGGTCACTGGGCTGTGTGTGTGTGTGTGTAAGGCATCAGCCTCACTGGGGAGGCTTCATTTAGGAAGCAGAATGTTTAGCTTTACCCACCTATTTAAGAGTCTCTGGAATATGCATTTTCAACTAATCACTCTCAGTTATCCTCATGCTGGTTAAATGATGGAGACACCAACCTGTGCAGTAGGAGAAGCCTGGGGAAGCTGGCAGCAGCCAGGGAGGGGGCTAGAGGTCCTCATGCTAATCCTGAGCAGTGTCAGTCATCCTCCAGCTGCTCCTGAGCCCACAGCATGAAAGAAATGATAAATAAAATGTATGAGACAATGTTAGAAAGCAAAAACAGGACATGGTGAGGGGCCTGAAGCCGCACTGCCGTACTAAACCCACAGAGTCTGTGGCACTTTCCCAGATGAAGAATGTTTAATGGGGTTTCACTGTCTGGAATTTATCACACACTTCTCAGCACAGCACTTTCCATCACATCCCCCAACCCCCTCATACTTTCTCGTGCTGTCTCCCACCCATTTCTTTATATACCCACAAACAAACCCCACCTGGCACCCCTGTTCCCTTGCCTATGCTGTTCTCAGAAGCACCTGCTTGGTCCTGTCTGAAATGCCAGATTCTTCATTAAGGCTTTCTGAAACCCTGATGTCACTTCTTTCCAAATCGTCATTCCCCCTTGTGAGGATTGTCGCCGTCAGCCTCAGGTTCTGGTTATTTGCGTGCACACTAATCTATCCCTCTGCCTGGGCTGAGGTCGACCTGAGAATGTGTTCTGCGTTCTCATCATCACTGAATTCCTGTCTGGAAGTTTAAAGATCAGTGCGCATATTGAAGATACTCAATAAATATTCATTGAACTACACTGGACTCGGTAAATCTTAAAGTCAAATATGCTATGCATAATGAAAAATAGTGTATTAAGTTCAAAACTGTCCAGCTTAATTAAAGCATGAATAAGACACCAAAAATCTCATTGAAATATGAGGAACTTGTACTGCTCACTCACCTCCACCAGTAGGTTGATCCCACAGTGTGTTCCTTCTCCAGGATCCCAGGTGATTTGCAAAGCAGACTCAGTCCTTTCCCATCCACCCCATTCTGCCCTTCATCCATCAGGCACTGACAGCACAATCTAGGACTACTCAGGGAGGCAGAAACCCCAGGCAACTTGTCTCCTTGTCCAACAAAGCGCTTTTCATGGCAACTGCATATTCAAGGAACTAATAAGTGTCAGATGAGAGAGTGAACAAAATGATTGATGGCCCATTTCTTCTGAGAGCACTATTTGGAACATAAGCCTGATTATCAAACCATTGATACAAAAAAAGAAGGAGCTCATGGCATCTTCTGATTATGAAAGAAGGCTTTCTGCTGATTTCATCCTGAAGACTATGTTCTGGGGCCTCCAAGTCACGTATAATTACACCTGACTAACAGGGCTTCAGATTAGGGGTTGCTGATTTATAAATTAGCCACATGGTGCCTTATGAAGGGTTTGTTGGGCTCCCCTTTGCCTTTGGGAGCTAAAGGACTCTGGCCTATTGGGTTTGGAAGGACATGATTCTATCAATTCAGCTCAGTCTGAGGAAGCTTGGAAAACACCAAACTCCTCTGATTGGCTTGCCCTTTGATTGGATTCAGAGAACATCTGTTGCCTGCAGCTAGCCATTTCTAAAGTGTCTAACCACTGGAGCTCATTAAAGACATGAGCTGTGATTGGTGTGCATGGAACAAAGACAAGACATACATCTTCATTCCTCTCATGAAGAACTAGTGCTTTTTCTCGACAGGCAAATATATGAAATATTGCAACAGGGAGACTCTAGTGAGATTAAAAATAAAGTTTTTACCTTTCCCTTTTTATTTTCCATACCCCTATGGCTGCAAACATACAGAAAGATGAAAATAATCTGTGCCAACAACAACAGATGTCAATAGTTCTTAAATCATTTTTTCCTATTTTATTGATCTAAACATAGGAAACTAGGAGTTTTGTCTGACTCCAGGGCAGAAACACTCAGCTCTCTTTGAAGGAATTGCTCCAACGATAAAGTTAAGAGAGAAAGTAAAGAAAAGTCCTAGAGTCAGAAAGTGGTTCGGATCAGAGAAGATTCCTGTTCTGGGTGAGGGAGGGAAGGGCTGTTAGTAAGGTCCTCCCAGTGCAGCCTACACCTGCTCACTCACCTTCACCTGGGCCCCTTGCTCAGCCTCAAGTCTGCGGCGCTCACTCTGTATAGTCCCCAAGCGTTTGTAATGGACTCTGTGTCTAGATTTGACATTATTTTTACACATTTCCACATAGAATACTCCCAACTTCAGAGAAAGGGAAAGTATACGGACAGTAAGGATGTAGAAATACAAGGGTTTCTGGTCGAAGGATTAATCAGAGCAAAGTTTTTAAAAAGCAGTTTTTTAACTGATACTGACTTTCATTCAACTCAGTAAGTCTACTTTTGAGGATCCAGCCTAAGGAACCAGACAAAATGTGGGCAGATGTTCAGTAACAATGTACTCATGGAAGCACCTGAGACCCTGTTGCCCCCAAAACTTATAGCTGCACAGTGGTGGTGGCCCATCAGTAAGGGGTGGTGAAGGAGGAAATAAGTAACGCCCCACACCAATAGACATGGAGATCCATGGCAGTGTGCTCAGGCTCGTTGGAAGGTTTTATCTCTTTTAATCTGTACACCAACCCTCCAGAGTACTTACAATTGCTACTGTGACTGGCACCTCTCACCAACACCAGAGAGGTGTCATCTGACAGCCCCTTGAGTCAGAGGAACAGGGCTGTCCCCAAGCTTGATCCTTGACTTATCGTATAAGTGAGTTTATATGAGAGACCTTGACTGGGTTGTGAAAAGCAATTAATTAAAACAATTAAAGCATGCACCTTTATTGAAGAAGCAAGGCAAGCAAACCTATACACCTGGCTTATGAAGAGCAGAGGGGCTCTCAGCTAATCTGAAGAGTGAGTTGGGTGGGGGTCTGAGGTATTATATATCCTCCTGTCTACAGGCTTCAAAATCCCTTTTCTGAATATCTTGGTAAAGATTAATTCTCAAGGTGCCTTTCTTTACTTTGTTGTGGCCTTCCCAGAATTCATGAGCAGCACCTGGCAACTTTATCTTGCCAAGCCTTGAGACTGCTGGCTTCTCTCGCAGTCGTTCTCAATCTTCTGGCCCTTTAAATACAGTTCCTCATGTTGTGACCCAACCATAAAATTATTTTCGTTGCTACTTCATAACTGTAATGTTGCTACTGTTATGAATCGTAATGTAAATATCTGATATGCAGGATGGTCTTAGGGGACTCCTGTGAAAGGGTTGTTCGACCGCCAAAGGGGTCTCGACCCACAGGTTGAGAACCGCTGGCTTAGGGAGTAAAACCTTTCCCCTTTTCCCCCTCCTTTCCTACATTCTCTCCTTAGGGAGGTTTTTAACCATTTGCTCTCAGGTGTCCTTGTCTGGGGAAGATAAGAACTTGTTAGTTACAAGCTGGCTGCAGATTGCCCACACTGTTTGGCCTTGTTTTAACTTTCTTGTCTCAGTTTCCCTATGCCTCCTGCCCTGGAATTTTCCTAGCTTTTCACTGCCCTGTAACATATCTGCCATTGTCCAATGGACAAACAGGCACAGAAAGGTTAACTGAAACTATAGAATGAACTAGTAGAGCAGAAGTTTACTCCCAGGCATTTCAAATTAAGATGTTGGGCATTTAACCACTTTCTTTTACTGAAAGAGACCCCCTGCACACATGCAAACACACCTCATTGTTCATAGAGACCCATTACCACAATGAGCCATGAGTTTTCCCCAGAGGGAGAGATCATCCTTGGTGCCGAGGGTAGAAAATGCCTGAGAGCTGTTGATCTAAAGAGGGAAGATCCCAGAGAAGTCAGGCCCCACTGACCCCTGGAAATCCCACATCAATATAGTTATGCTCCTTACAATTTCCCCTATAATGTTGATTCTGCCTACCTTAATTAACATGGTACTACCAGAATTAAGGTGTTTTTTTAATGAATGAGAATCAGATGTGACTTCTAGGTCATCATTTTACCATCAATTCTTCCTAAAACCTACTTGGAGCCAGGCACTGTGCTGCCGACTGACTCAGTGGGGACTTGACACATGCCCCAATCTGTAAGGAGCTCAGCTCCAGTCAAGAAATCAATAAAAATAAAACAGACAAGTAAGTAAATGACTCTATCCATCATTGGTGATCCTGGAATGGGCAGGAGGATGCAAATATCCAGGGGCTTCGAGTATTCTTAGTTCATATCATATCCTGAATTCCCTTTTCTTAATGCCAACCTCTCAGTGAAGGAGTGGGGGGGGGGGCTAGTAGAAATAGGGCCATAGATGTTTAATGATTATTCACCTTATTAACTATAGATAAGATATTTTCTTACAGACCCTGGGAAACTGGAAGATGTGCTGCAAGAAAAACAGAGCTATAAAAAGATAAGAGATACTTTGGGGCTCTGATGGGTCCATTGCTCAGAAAAGAAAATGAATTTTGAAAACAGACAAAGGACAGCACTTGCTTTGATTTGGTTGCTGTGCCTGGACCCTGACCTCCTCCGGGAGTATGCCTCAGGAATGTTGACCATTCTCTGGTCCTAGGAGAGGGCTGAGCTGTTTGTAACATGATAGAAAATTAACTACCTTGTTATCAGACTTCAAGATCCTGGAAGGAGGCACACAGACCATGGACTCTGCAGCCCTTATCCTGCCTCCCCGCTCCTCTTTCCACCTAGCCTTTCTATCCCTATATATTCAGCTGGCTCAGCTCGTAGGAGGTGGCAGAGCAGAATTTTCAGGATGATGGCTGCTCTCCCATACTGCCAGCATTAGTGGAATATGTGCATACATGATTCAACCCTGTCTCTGATTAATTTGGCTCAACTAATGACATGCATCCTCGGACCCACTGTGTCCAGTTTCATCTGCATTTCTTACAGAATATCATTTTCTTCAAAGAAACAGAATACCATATATGTTAAAGTGTCATTAATGGAAGATTCTGGTTAATTGATCTTGATATAATTGACTTTTGCAGTACGTGTTCATTGTATGTGAGAATTCAAATCAATTTCTTCTACACTAAGCATTCCTCAATGAAGCCTTGGAGAAAAAAAAACTGGATTTATTTTTTTGGGGGGTGGGGGTGAGGGTCACAGGTAAAGTACAAGATGAAATTCCAGACAGATGGAATACATTTGTAGAAGTCACACTAACTAGATGAAGGTAGTTATTTTACCACAGAAAATATTACATGTGATATACTTTAGAATTTCAGGTCTGCCGGAGACCAATTCCAGCATGACAGCAGGGCTGCATCTAGGAATGGCTGAATGGTATTTCCTCAAACCAGAATAGGATACATTAAATTGATTTCTTGGCTGCCAGACAGCTGATGGGCATCTTAATCTACATGCTATTGCCTCCTACTGGCCAAACACCTGAACAGCCGTAGGCTAATTCCCCCATTCTGACAATGGACTCTGCACAAAGCCCTGACCGTTTGAAGTGTATATCTCTGCCTCGCCTCAGGACAAATTGTGTTAATAAAAAGCATGGGGTCCTGGGATGAGGAAACCTGAGAACTTAGATCTTGGATCTTAGCTCCTTTAGCTAAGCTCCTCTGACCCCCAAATGCCTTTCAAATTTATGCTTCGTCTCTGGACTCCTATTTAATCTACGCACAGCCTTCTCCAGATCCCTGAACCCTTCTTGATGCTGGGACAAGAACCCCGGCACAGGTCCCTTGTGGGGCATACAATGTTAAAATATTTACTTTGTTACCTCTGAATACATTATTCTTAAAACATAATTTTGGTCAATTTCCAAGAGTAGTCTCATAATAGCAATTTTTAAAGTAAGTCTCCACTGAAACAAGATGATCACATCAGCCTGTTGTTCTCTCGGAGATGAGGTAGTTTCTTATATGGGTAGTTTCCCCATATATTTACCTTCCCACAACCTTCCACCTTTAGGAGCGCAAATACATAAAGTAAATACTGGTTACCTTTGCCTTGTCACTTCACACGTATTACCCATTGTTAGAATGTATATAAGCTCCAAATTCTAACCCTTCCTGTGAGCCACACATCACTGAGCTCCTTTGGGTGTCTGTGAGTTGTATGTATAAATAAGCATGTTTTTTTCTTGTATTTTCTCAGTTTGATTCACTGGGCTCAGGCACTAGCCCTAAGAGGGTAGAGGAAGAGTTTTTTCCTTCCCCTGCATTAGCAATAATTTTTTCTTTTCCAGTCAGCCCAGGTACAAAAACACTTGGCTAAGGGCATTGGTGAGAGAATAGGGAAAGGGAAGTTGTCAATTAGTACCCCAGAGAAACATCTGTATACATATGTGCACACACCTCTATAATGAGGAATCACAGAAGTAGCACTGTCAGGATCTTAGGAAAGCACTGCCCAGAATTAGTGGGAGCTCCGAGGAACTATGCTCTTTCACATTCTGCCACTTCCCAACTCTCCAACTTTGGCCTCCTCATCCTGAATGCTAGTATCCTCATCAGAAAAGGTAATCATATCCACATTATAAGATTGTGAGGAGGACTGGACTGCACCTGGCTTAACATGAGGTAGCCGCTCCCACCTTCTCCTTCTCTTCCCAGCATTCTTGATGAGGTCAATTTCCAAAGGCATTAGATGAGAATGAGCTGAGACTTCCTCATTGTGTTCAAAGTTATAAAGTAACAATACAAACACAACCTTCCCATATGGGCTGTTGTCACTTTCAGAGCAGTGTCAAGTCTATTCTAACATCTGATCTTCAAAGCCATCCTACTACATGATCCTAAAAGATGAATGATTCATAGATGAAGGAGCACATTTAAAGATAAAGTATAAAAAGACGTGGGCATGGTAAGGCAGGAAGATGATCATGAAGAATTTAAGCTGTGGATGGAGTGGAAGACCCTTTTAAATGTTTTATTTCCAGGGCGGTGGTGGTGCTCTCATGGACGGTGTGTATGCATTCTGAGCAGCATGCAGAATGAATGAGCGTGTCGGAGGGGCGGCACCGGTCCACTGAGGCACAGGCACAGGGATAGAGCTTAAAGGAAAAGAGAATAATTACACAGTATCTCTGCCACTTCAATATGTATGACCTCTCTGGTAAGAAGCTCATCACAGATGCTTGCCTTTCCTCCAGCCTCTGCCCCACCCCACCACATGCAAAAGCCTGGTATGGAGGCCTTTCTGTGGATCAGGAATGCAAAAGCAGGCGAGATTGACTGAGGAGCAGGAGGCAGCTGGTCGGTGTTTCTCTCTCATCGATGTTTCTAACTCTCTCTCTCTCTCTCTCCCTTCCTCTCTGTAAAAAAATCAATAAAATATATATTAAAAAAAAAAGAAGCTCATCACAGATGCTTGCCTTTCCTCCAGCCTCTGCCCCACCCCACCACATGCAAAAGCCTGGTATGGAGGCCTTTCTGTGGATCAGGAATGCAAAAGCAGGCGAGATTGACTGAGGAGGGGAAACTGAAGGGAAGGGAAAACAAGGTAGCCAAGGACATCCCAAGGCTACTTTTGTCTGACAGAAAATAAAGGAACTGAAATTTATTCATACTTGACAGCTGCAAGAATGTGAGGCCCTGAATAGACTGTCAAAAGGAAAATCACTCTGTCATATTTCTAAAGCGTAGGAGACACTGGAGTAGGGCGAAGGACAATGAGCCAAGTTCCCGCCCCTCTGTTCAATCACAGTGGAACTTAATACTTCACCTGTACTGCACCCAACAATGAGATCCTTCCAGAAACCTATTAATGATGACAAGGGCTGAATTTTCATAACAGCTTGCAAGACGATGACAAAACAGAATACATTTAAATACCCAAAACAGAAAATACCCAAAGTCTGATTAAAGACTGCTTTGGTTGCTTCCCTGCCCCACATGCTGGGCCATGGGAGCACTGGACTTGCTTGTAGAAGGACTGCATTTACTTGCTCTTAATTAGGTCCCCTAAGTGAGTGCCTAGTCAGACATTCTTTTAATTACAGATTGTTATGCTTTATCCATGCTTCAAGGTTATTTCTGTTTATTTGAGACAGTTTTCAGAAAAGTTGCAAAAGACAGGTATGCATGTGAGAAGGGCCATACTTTATTGCAGAGATTGCTGTCTTTTCTGAAAAAATAAAGTGATGACTATGTTGCTGGGATGGGCAGCTGAAGTGAGGAAGATAGCACACCCTCTCTCAGCAGGGGAAGTAGAAACAAAAAATAAACATGACTAAAGATTTAGCCCAGCCTGGCCAGTGTTGCTCAGTGGTTGAGCATGGGCCTATGAACCCAGAGTACACTGGTTTGATTCCTGGTTTGATTCCTGGTCAGGGCACATGGCTGAGTTGCCAGCTGGACCCCCAGTAGGGGGCGTGCAGGAGGCAACCAATCAATGCTTCTCTAATTGATGTTTCTGTCTCTCTATCCCTCTCCTTTCCTCTCTCTATAAAATCAATTAAAAAAATAAATGACAGATTTATGCCAGGAAACACCAGAGCTGGGGTTCACTGCTAGCTTGAATCATCATATTCTTTCATTATAAGTATTCATTTTTTTTCTTTTACTGAGTATAAATATAACACATGCTCATTATTTAAAAAATTAAAGTATATTATACAAAAGTTGAGTATTAAATTAACCTAAAACCACACTACCAAAAGACTATGACAGCTTATAATTTGGTGAACTTTTTTTCAATTGTTCATTGTTATTTTTTAATATTAGTGTTATTACCTAACTCAAAGGGTTCTCCACTGGGGATATTCTATTCAAGAATGATGTATAGCTGTCACATGCTAGTTTTATATGCCTGTAGCAAGTAAAGAAGGCAGGGCCTCTACATCCAAAGCTCTGTCTTTCACAGAGAGTTTTAGCCATCGCTTATATAAACTATTTAATCACTTACATGTTAATTTCTTCTTGGCAGTTGGCTACACTTATTGGGTTGGGTTCCTGTGAAGCTTGTCCTGTTCACAGCTGATCTGAAAAATACTGTGCTACATTTCAACATTAAGCTAGAATTTAGTAAGAACTGCCCAGACCTCATCCTATCTAATTGTGTCAAGGTAGGGTTTTGATCATTATTTGTTAATTTAACTTCATACAAGAATAATTTCTTGTGCTTTTAAAAATTATTCTATAACATCAATATTAAAAGTTACACAATATTCTATTTATCCACTGAATGGACCCGACAGCATAAATTTGACCAATACCCTATCTTAAAGTATGTAAGTTGTGTCCTTTTTTAAAATGAGATTTTTTTCAATAAGCATTTATACATGTGAATACTTGTCTCATTTTAAAATTATGTCATTATACCAGAATCAAACACGTGGAGATTTTCTATTTTATGGTTTAGGTGTTTCTTCACAGACAACTCAATTTTCCTTCTCTTGAGGAGGGGTGGATATTTAGGCCAAGGAACCATCTCTCAATGACTGATTGAGAACTTTCATAAAAGATCTGACCAAAATCATCCCCTGCATCTTTTTGTCATCTATGTCTTCACTCCAGAAATTATTTAAACAGGAGACAGTCGTAGTTGTTATATTTTAAACTAGAGGCCTGGTGCACAAAAATTTGTGCACTTGCAGGGGTCCCTTAGCCCAGCCTGTGCCCTCTCACAGTCTAGGACCCCTCGGGGGATGACCACCTGCTGGCTTAGGCCTGCTCCCTAGGGGATTGGGCCTAAGCTGGCAGTCAGACATCCCTCTGGCAGCCCAGGAGCCCTCAGGGGATGTCCACTTGCCAGCGAGGAGCAGGCCTAAGCTGCATTCGGACATCCTTAGCGCTGCTGAGGAGGCGGGAGAGGCTCCCACCACCACCACTGTGCTGGCAGCCATCAGCCTGGCTTGTGGCTGAGCAGAGCTCCCCCTGTGGGAGCCCACTGACCACCAGGGGGGCAGCTCCTGCATTGAGTGTCTGCCCCTGGTGGTCAGTGTGTGTCATAGTGACCAGTCACTCCCAGTCGTTCTGCTATTAGGGTCAATTTGCATATTACCCTTTTATTATATAGGATAGAGGCCTGGTTCATGGGTGGGGGCCAACTGGTTTGCCCTGAAGGGTTTCCCGGATCAGGGTGGGGGTCCTTCTGTGGTGCCTGGCCAGCCTGGGTGAGGAGCTGATGCCGGTTTGCAGGCTGGCCAAGGCCCCAGCAGGGACCCTCACCCCATGAGGGTGTGGCAAGCCTGGGTGAGTGGCTGATAGCTGTTTGCAGGCTGGCCAAGCCCCCTAGCCACCCAAGCTCCCAGTGGAGGCTGGCTGGAAGCAGGTATCTGGGATTTATTTATCTTCTATAATTGAAACTTTGTTGCCTTGAGCGGAGCACACAGCTGCTGGGGGGAAGCTTGGCTTCCTCCATTGCTAAGGCAACCAAGCCTCCTGCTTGCTCCAGCTCCGGGGCTGGTGGCCGCCATCTTGGGTGGGTTAATTTGCATATAATCACTCTGATTGGCTGGTGGGCATGTCTTGGGGCATAGCGAAGGTACAGTCAATTAGCATCTTTGTGTTTTATTAGTGTAGATAACTTTGGAGATGAAACATTTTAATTCAAATTATTTTTGTTCATGATATTAAACTATGTGTCCCATTTCAATACCCACACACCAGCAGAATTAGATAAATACAGAGAGAACAAAGCATTAGCTTCTTAAAAAGTGTAAAATTAAAGGGGAGAAACATTAGGCACATAGAAAATGAAACTTATACTAGTCACAGTGTTTCCTTACTAATTTGACTGATGCAGTGATTGAAGAGATAGTCAGTGCTGCCTCACAATAAACCAAAACAAAAAACAAACAAACAAAAAACACAAGTAAATAATTGATATCTGAGAATTAGAATTTATTTTCTTTCTGGGGAAACAAATCTACATGCTTACATCAAAGGACTTGCCTTTCAAATAAAGTGGACTAATGAAGATAAATATACCCTCCTACCTGAAGCAACAGCAATAACGTAAGAGACACGATAGGGTAAGAGTGGTTTTTAAGACACTGTATTTTAGGTGTGGTCCCTGATAGATGAATGAGAGTAGCCCCTGAGAAATAACAAATGAGGTAATCTTAGCATTGCCTAAGCTTACTTACAAGTGAAAGTTTTTGGACTGCAGTTTACTATGAGAGGCAACTCCCAGGTATAATTCAGTAGACTCCCTGGGTTGAAAGACAAAGCTGTGAGCCAGAGAAGACTGAAGCAGCTAGGGTTACAAGAAAGATTATTTAACTACTAATAAATCTGCAAAGGGTTCCCCTCAAGTATACAGCAGAACAGCAATCATGTAAAAAACTAACTGGAGGATAGGAGGAAAAGCTATCTGAGAAGACTAGGGAATCATAACCAAAGCAAACATGGGAATAGAGATAGAACCTATTCTAAGAATCCAGTCTGGAAATCCTCATAACACATAGATAATAGGTAGTGTCATGAGAAGAAATTTGCCTTAGTAGTGAGGAATAATTAGCCATAGATCAAAGGCTACTCTGGTCCTAAGAGAATTCTTAAAGGAGAGACATAAATAGTTCAAACTATTTCCAGGTTTTTGACTGTGTACTAGAACAGATATCAAAAATATATTTAACTGAGTAGTGGATGTTACACTCACCTTTTCTAAGGACCAAACTGTAATTATAACAAAATTATATATGATTTCTCCTGAATAATCAGCTGAAAACTACCTAAAGAGAAGCCTTATAACCAAGGATTTACAGAAGAAACTACATTGAGACTGGTAAGAAGGGCAGAGATACAAAAAGAGCTGGCCTCATTCCCAAGGGCAGTGGGTGGCTGAGATTCCAGAGAGATATCTCAGTTGCAAAGGTTCACCCTGGGAAGCATGGGGCCTAAAGGCCAGACCAGGTTCCCCAACCCAGAACATCAGAGCTAGGAAAAGTCATCCACATGAAATCTGGCTGTGAAAAGCAGCAGGGTATCTGTCACTCAGGGATAGACAGGAGTATTCCATTAGAGAAAAAGGTACCTCACAAAGAGCCAATGTGCAACATTTCATTCATAGCCACTCACGTGCAGTTCTGGCAGAAGGCTGGTGGAGCAGACTAGAGTCACATGATGAGAGCCTTGGGTTTGTGCCTCTGGGGAGATAGCTGAAGGGACACCTGCCAAGATACCTGTGCTGAGTCATTTTCTCATGCCAAGGTTGCCATCTTTCTTGAGTGGAGCAATCCCCTCCATGTGATGTCAACCTGGGGGAAAGCAATAGCCCCACTCCCTGGATGCTGCCATACCACCCTGCAGAGCTTACTCCCTGTTTAGGAGTCAGGTGCTTGGCCAGGGTGTAGAGGTATGGACAGACTCAAGGTGTGTCAGTGACTCTGCTGTGTAGCTTTGGGGCAGGGCTTATTCCCCCCTTTCCCATGAACCAGACTGGCATTTCCCTCTCTTGTGAGATCTGCTAGAAACACCCTCCAGGTTCCTGAGTCCCCACCCACTTGACACCTAAGGCTCCAGTGAGTTGTGTGGCTTTGGATCAATAGCCATACCTCCCACTTTCCTCAAAGTCTGACCAGCACCTCCCACTTATGGGATATCCACTAGCCCCATCCCCCCAACTTAAAAGAGCTCCACCCTGCTGAGCTCCATTTCTTTGCATAAGAATCTATGACAGACTGAATTGTGTGGCTCTAAAACAGGGTCTATTTTTCCTCACATGCCTGACCAGAGTACAGCCTTCCTTTCGCAAGGCCTAATCTTGGTCTGTTTGGGCCTGATAAACTCTGCTGGCCTTATCCTGAAAATTCCCTGAAACCCCAACACAGCACAAAGGTGTACAAGCAACCAGTGGGTGGCAACTAGACTTGGTATACCCTGGGACATTTGCTGAGTAGCCTCAGACCCACCACCGGCACTGAGTTTGAACCTGTATCAATCTGGTGAACAACACCCGCACCTACCTGGTGACTTACTGTGAACCTACATCATGAAACTCCAGTACAAACAGATGCTCTTTCATTGACTGAGCCTAACAAGCAGGCTGAGGCAGGTAAAGGTGGATTTGGGGGTGTCTTGGAACTTTTGCCGACCTTCCCCAGATCCAGGTGCTAGTAAAAGCAAGACTTGATGTGCATCTTGGTCCTTTCCACTCAGGCCTAGTAAAGGCAGCCACAAACTATCGATTGCTTATACTTCCAAACAACTTCCCCAGAGCCAGTCACAGGTAGCATATTAGTCTGCACCAAACTTCATTCCAAGAGGCCCAGAAACAAAACACCCAGTGGACAACTTCAACATTAGAGCAGGAAACAAAACGCTTCAGAAGTGGTTCATCCAAAGGAAGATCACAGAAGGCACCAAACCCTGCTGAGGTGAATTCCACTTTGTGTGGTTAGCATCTGCACAGCAGCTCACATAATGGATCAGAGTTGAGTGTCAGTCAGTGAGCCAGAGGGTAGATCCCACACATGACCATGCTAATAGCAATCAAGACTCAATTACAATAGGAGGGCCCACATAACCAACACAAAGGACATTCCTGGAACACCCAGCTCAGATTATCAATGAGACTGCACAACCAGACCCTACAGGACACCTACTATAGAAGACAACACCACAAAGACTGGGAGTCATAGCAGATCTATTTAATATATAGAAACAAACACAAAGGTGTAGCCAAAATGGGGAGACAAAGAAACAGGCTCCCCAACACAGCTATAGATATAGAGTCCAAAGTAACAATTAAAAGGAAGCTTAACAGGATGAAAAATAACATAGAAACCATAAAATTTCAATCATATATATATTAAAACATCTGAAATGAAGAATACACTGGAAGAATTAAAAGTTAGGATGGATTAAGTAGAGGAATGATAAGCAATTTGGAAGACAAGGTAGGAAAACACATGTAATCAGGGCATCAAAAAGAAAAGAAGAATTTAAGAAAATGAGGTTACTTTAAGTGACCTTTGGAACATGAAGTGTAACACAATCCATACCATAAAGGTTCCAGAAGAGTAAGGGATCAAGAAACTATTTGAAAAAATAATGACCAAAAATTCCCTCAACCTGATGAAGGAAAATGACACACAAATTCAGGAAGCACAGAGAGTTCTAAACAAGATGACCCCAAAGAAGCCCACACAAGGACATATGATAAATAAAATGGCAAAGGTTAATGACAGAGTATCTTAAAAGCTACAAAAGGAAGATTGTTATTTACAAGGGAGCTCCCATAAGACTTCTAGCTGATTTCTCAACAGAAACATTTCAGGACAGAAGGGACTGGCATGAAATATTCAAAGTGATGAAAAGCAAGGACTTACAACTAAGATTACTTTACCCAGCAAGGCTCTCATTTAAAATCGAAGAAGCTATAAAGAGCTTCCCAGACAAGAAAAAGTTAAAGCAATTTGTAACTATCAAACCAGTATTACAAGAAATTTTAAAGGGACTGCTATGAAGAAGAAGAAGAAGAAGAAGGAGGAGGAGAAGGAGAAGGAGAAGGAGAAGGAGAAGGAGAAGGAGAAGAAGAAGAAGAAGAAGAAGAAGAAGAAGAAGAAGAAGAAGAAGAAGAAGAAGAAGAAGAAGAAGAAGGAGATCAACAATAACAACAACAACAGCAACAACAGAAGAACATAGCTAAAAAAATAAAATCACACTAAACATGTGTCTATCAATAATAACTTTAAAGATAAATGGCTTACATTCTCTAATCAAAAGACACAGGGTAGCCAAATGGATAAGAAAATAAGACATATATTTTGTCTACAAAAGACACACATCAGAACTTAAGATACACATGTATTAAAAGTAAAGGGATAATGGCTGGAGGGAGGGGTCAATTGGGGAAAAAGGAGACATATGTAAAACTTTAGACAGTAAATCAAAAAATTAAAATAAATTAATTTAAAAAATAAAATAAATAAATAATTTTTTAAGTAAAGGGATAAAAAAATATTTCATGAAAATGAAAAAATTGTTGGGGTAGCAATACTTATATCTGACAAAACATACTTTAAAACAAAGTCTATAGTAAGTGACAAAGAAGGACACTACCTAATGAAAAAAGGGAGCAATCCAACAAGAGGATATAACCCTTGTAAACATTTATGCACCAAAAATAGGAGTACCCAATATATACAGCAAATCTTGCTGGACCTAAAGGCAGAAACATCTTTAAAGTACTGAAATAAAACCATATCAACCTAGAAATCCATACTGAGAAAAATACCTTTAGAAAATAAAGTTCTCCAAAGAAGACATACAAATGGGTAATAAACATATGAAAGGATGCTTAACATTGTTAGTCATTAAGAGGATGCAAAACAGAACAATAATGAGATATTGGAATCAGGAAAAGAGCTGCTAGAACTACTGAGTTTAGGAAGATTATCCTATCTAATAAAAGAGTAATATGCAAATTGACCATCACTCCAACACACAAAATGGCCACCCCATGTGAACACAAGATGGCCACCACAAGATGGCTGGCAGGGGAAGCAGTTGGGGGGAACCAGGCCTGGGGGGAGGGAAGTTAGAGGTAATGGGGCTGGCAGGGAGGGCAGTTAGGTGTTGATCAGGCTGGCAGGGGAGTGGTTAGGGGGTGATCAGGCTGGCAGGCAGGCGAGCGGTTGGGAGCCAGCAGTCCCAGATTGTGAGAGGGATTGGAATCGGGCCTAAATGGGCAGTCAGACATCCCTCAAGGGGTCCCAGATTGGAGAGGGTGCAGGCTGGGCTGAGGGACACACACCCCTGTGCACAAATTTCATTCACTGGGCCTCTAGTCTATCTATATAAAAAGCCAGCAACCGAAACAGC
>NW_005871069.1:4707519-4715245 GCF_000147115.1 Myotis lucifugus
GTTAGGACACAAAACAAATCTCAATTACTTTTAAAAAATTGAAATTATATCAAGCATCTTCTCTGACTACAATGATATGAAACTAGAAGATAATTACAAGAAAGGACTGAAAAACACACAAAGTAAATAACATGTTACTAAACAATGATGGGTAACCATGGATCAAGAAAGAAATCAAAAGATACCTTTAAACATGAATTGAAAACACAAAATTTATGGAACACAGAAAAAGCAGTCCTAAGACAGAAAATCATGGTTTTACATGCCTACCTAGAGAAAAACAAACAAACAAACAAAAAACCCTTCAAACAATCTAACTTTACACTTAATGGAACTTGAAAAGGAACAACAAACACAGCTCAAAGTGAGTAGAAGGAAGAAAATAATAAAGATCAGAGCAGAAAGAAATAAAATGGAGTATAAAGAAAAACAAAAGATCTGGTACTTTGCAAAGATAACCAATATTGAATTGATAAAAGAAAATTCCTAGAAGAAAACATAGGCAGGGAAATCTCATATGTTTCTTATAGCAATATTATTTTCTGATACACCTTCTTGGGCAAGGAAAACAAAAATTAAAAATAAACAAATGGAACTACTTCAGGCTAAATAGTTTTTGCACAACCACAAGAACCATCAACAAAATTCAAAGACAACACACTGAATGGGAGAACATATTTGCCAGTGATATATATGATAAGGGGTTAGTATCCAAAATTTATAAAGAACTTTTAAAACTCAACATCAAATAAAAATAATCCAATTAAAAAGTAGGCGAAAGACATGAATAGACAATTCTTCAAAGAAGACATAGGGATGGCCAATAGACATATGAAAAGATGCTCAACATTACTAATCATCAGAGAAATGCAAATTAAATCCACAAAGAGATATCACCTCACACCCTTCAGCATGGATATCATCAGTAGGCCAACAAAGAAGTGCTGTTGAGGATTTGGAGGAAAGGGAGCACACTGTTGGCGGGAATGCAGATTGGTACAGCCACTGTGGAAAGCAGTATGGAGTTTCCTCAAAAATTAAAAATGGAACTGCCCTATAACCCAATTATTACACTCTCTAAATTTATCTAAAGAAACTTGAAAGACTAATTTAAAAGGATACATGCACCCAATGTTTATTACAGCATCATTTATAATAGCCAAGATTTGGAAGCAGCCCAGGTGTCCATCAGTAGGTGAGTGCATAAAATAGCTATGGTACATTCACACAATGAAATACTACTTGGCCATAAAAAAGAAAATATTACCCTTTGCAACAGCATTGATGGACCTGATAGCATTATGCTAAGTGAAAGAAGCTAGTCTGAGAAAGACAAGCACCAGATTATTTCACTCATATGTGGAATCCAATGAAAAATATTAATTTAACAAATAGAATGGAAACAGACTCATAGATGGAGAGCATACTGACAGCTTACAGAGGGGAGAGGGTATTGCAGGGCTAGGTGAACAAGGTAAAGGGATTAAGCAAAAATATAAATATAAACTTATAGACACAGACAACAGTATTGTGATTACCAGAAGGGGAATGGGGTTAGAGAGAGAGGTAGAAGAGGGCACAGGGGAGGTAAATGGTGATAGAAGGAGATTTGACTTGCATTGGTGAACACACAATACAGCATACAGATGATGTATTATAGAATTATATACCTGAAACGCATATAAACTTATTAGCCATGCCAGACCAATAAATTAAAATAAGAATATATTTAGCCATTTAAACATATCCACACTAGACAAAGTAAAATTCAGTGTCTGCCAATCAATCAATCATTGTCAGTCATATAAAAATAGAAAAATATAATTCAAAATGAGGAGAATAATCAATCACTTTAAAGTGGCTCAAAAATTCCACAATGGTTACAATTATCAGGCAAGAACTTTGAAAGTTATAACAAAATTATATTTATATAAAAGATAAAATAGACATGGAAGATATGGAAAAGAAAAATTAAATAACGACTCACCTCACAGTAACATCTTGCAAGACCACTGATAAAAAAATTTTTTTGAAAGCAACACAAGACATCATATACACAAGAATTGGAGCATGATAGAAGATTTCTTGTTGGAATCAATGCAAATGATAGGGTGCTAGGGCAACATCTTTAAAGTACTGAAATAAAGCCATATCAACCTAGAAATCCATACTGAGAAAAATACCTTTAGAAAATAAAGTTCTCCAAAGAAGACATACAAATGGGTAATAAACACATGAAAGGATGCTTAACATTGCTAGTCATTAAGAGGATGCAAAACAGAACAATAATGAGATATGCTCCCCACCCACTAGGATGGTTGTAATGAAGAAGACAAAAGGTGATTAGTGTTGGTAAAATATGAAAAACATGGGACTTTCTCATAATTCTGTTCAGAATGTAGCCCCTTTGGAAAATAATTTGGCAGGTCACTAAAATATCAAACATAGAGTTACCATGTGACCGACAATTTCACTCCAAGGTATATGCAAGATAAATGAAAGCATGTCTCCACACAAATCCTTGTTCACAAATGTTCATCATAGGATTATTTATAACACAAAAAGTGAGAAAACCCCCAAGTGACCAACAGATAAAAAGATAAATAAAATGCAGTATAACCATACTCTTGCTATTCAGCCATAAACAAAAGCATAAAGTACTAACACATAATACCACATGGATATATCTTTTTATTTTTTAAATGCAGCTAACATAGAATATTATATTCACTTCATGTGTACAATGTCAACTGGTGATGGTTGGCACCAATTCAATGCCAACAGGAATCCTCAATTTGGGGTGCGGTTAATAAGAACACTTTATTTAAGACAAACAACTCAATTGTAATACAACCCAGCTGTTAGGCAGCGTTGGGGCCCCTCTCCAGCTAGACAGCTGTGCTCCTCGATAGTCTGCTCTGCTCTGTTCCAGCGAGACAGTTCAGATCAGCCAGGAAGTGCACATTCCGTGCTAGAGGGAGCTGACTTCTATGGACAGAAGTCCCCGACCCTGGTCCCTAATTGGTCAGTCTTTATACAAATGAGGACTTACAATCCTCTCAGTTTGATTAATTCAAAAGGCACTGTGTTGATTGGTCAGAATTGAACTGCTCCTCATTGGTGGAAGCTGTGAAGCCTCATTTGGATGGGAAAAGCCCCAGTCCTATTGGTTGAAACAGGATTCCAGGAAGTCCTTTATAAGGGCTTACTCACATGCAGGAACACTGTGCAGGCAGGAAGTTCAGTACAGGAGCAGGCAGTTCAGTGCGGATTCTCCCTAAAGGGCAGTTTGCTGTGAGAGGCTCCTGTATAGAAATGGTTGCTAGGTTCTGTTTGTTGTTTGTTTGTTTCTAATTTGAGCCCAGTTAGCTACCAGGAGCCTTTCTTAGTAGGTGTCTTCTTTCTCAGGGTTCACAAAAACATAGTGATTAAGCATTTATATAACTTATGAAGTGAACCTCCCAATGTCTCATACCCTTTATAATATGCAAATAAAGGCAAACATAAGTGAAATGAATTTTATAATATAATTTAGATAAAATGTACAAAATATGCAAATCCATATAGACAGAAATTATATTAGTATTTGCCAGGGCCAAAGAGCCTGAGGAATGAAAATTGACTGTTGATGAGAATAGGGTTCCTTTGGAGGTGATGAAATGTTTTAAAATTAGTCCTGATGGTCCTATAATTCAGTAAATATATATAAAAAAAACACTAAATTGATATTTAAAGAAGCGAATATTATTATGAACATATATCAAAAAACTAATGTTAAAAAATGTAAAATAAATATTTTTCAGACACACAAAAGAAGAAGCATTCATAAACATCAGAATTGCACTACAAGAAATGGTAAATGCAGAGGGAAAATAATGCCAGAGGAAATGTGGATCTAAATGAAGGAATGAAATGGCAGCTGTATATATCGCATTTTTTATTATTTAAGTCTCTTTAAAATATGATTTATTTTTTAAACAATAATGTATTTTCAGGATAGGTAAAAATGTATGACAAAAGTAGCATAAAAGCTTAGAGAAAGAAGTGGAAGAGTACTATTAAAGATTCTTATACAATATTATACATTGCTATATAACACCTAAATGTATACTATAATAAGATATATACTATAAGAATAACAGTACCTTTAAAATAATTAAAAAATATATTAATAGTAAGATCAGGTGTAAGACAAGAAAAGAAGTAAAAATATCTTTAGTCGCAGATAATATGATGGTCTGTCTAGAAGATCTGATGGAATCAGGTAAAGAGCTGCTAGAACTACTGAGTTTAGGAAGATTATCCTATCTAATAAAAGAGTAATATGCAAATTGACCATCACTCCAACACACAAGATGGCCACCCCATGTGAACACAAGATGGCCACCACAAGATGGCTGGCAGGTGAAGCAGTTGGGGGGAACCAGGCCTGGGGGGAGGGCAGTTAGAGGTAATGGGGCTGGCAGGGAGGGCAGTTAGGTGTTGATCAGGCTGGCAGGGGAGTGGTTAGGGGGTGATCAGGCTGGCAGGCAGAAGCAGTTAGGGGCAATCAGGCAGGCAGGCAGGCGAGCGGTTGGGAGCCAGCAGTCCCAGATTGTGAGAGGGATTGGGATTGGGCCTAAATGGGCAGTCAGACATCCCTCAAGGGGTCCCAGATTGGAGATGGTGCAGGCTGGGCTGAGGGACACGCGCTCCTGTGCACGAATTTCATTCACTGGGCCTCTAGTCTATCTATATAAAAAGCCAGCAACCGAAACAGCCATAATGACCATAATGACCAGTCACTATGATGCTCACTGTGGCCAGCGAACCAGCCCAATCAGGGGGCGGGGTTACCAGCCAACCTCGCAGCCCCTCCCCCCGCCAGCCAGCCCCTGATTGGACTCTCCCACCCTGATTAAGAGCAGATCGCAGGGCAAATGCCCCCGCCCTCCCCCCCGGCCAGTCCCAGCCCCAATCAGCTCGCCCCACCACAATAGGCCCACAGCCCCGCCTGCACCTGATAGCACCCCCCACCCCAATAAGGAGCGGGGCTGGCCAGCCAACCTCCTGTAGCCCCTCCCCCCAGCTGGCCATGCCCCTGATGGAGCCCCCAACACCTTGATCAGCCCGAAGCCCCTCCCCCTGGCCAGCCCCATTCCTGATTTCCCCCCACACCCCAATAGGGGTCTGGGCCAACCTGCCAACCTCCTGCAGCCCCTCCCTCCACCTGGCCCCACTCCAGATCAGCCCTCCACCCCATCAGGACCAGAGCCGGCCGACCAACCACCCATAGCCCCTCCCTCAGGCTGCTGGCCCCCAACTGGCACCCCACACCCCATTCAGGGGTGGTACTGGCCAGCCTACCACCCACAGCCTCTCCCCATGGTCAGCTCCAACCCCAATAGGCCCCCCCAACCCCAAAACGGGGGTGAGTTTTACTGGCCAATTGCCTGTGGCCCCTTCTCCCAGCCAGCCTGGCCCTGATGGGGCCCCAATTGGGGCAGGTCGGTGGGCCAACCTACCACCATCTCCTCCTCCCAACAGATGCAGCCCCGATCCACCCTGATTGGGGTGGGCTGGCGGGACCCCACCCGTGCATGAATTCGTGCACTGGGCCTCTAGTAGAATATAATTCTTTTACTCAATACTAATATCAAACTCAAAACTATAATGAAAATATCCTTCAAAATAGCATAAAATATGAAATATTGAAGGATAAAAATAACCCAAGATATGGAAAACCATCCACTGAAAACTACAAAATTATATTTTTAAAGACATTAAAAGCTATCTAAATAATTAGGGTAATATCCTGTTCATAAGTCAGATAACTATATTGTTAAAATGTCAGTCCTCCCCAAGTACATCTATGTATCAGACAAATTCCAGTGAAAATTCCAGCAGACATTTGGACAAAGTGAAAGCTGATTTTTAAACTTAAACAGCAATGCAAAAGACCTAAAGTAGCTGAAACAACTTTGACCAAGAAAAATAAAGTGGGACAACTATGAACATGACCTGATTTCAAGACTTATTACAGAACTCAAATAATCAAAACCGATGGCATTGACATAAAGTAGACAAACTGATAAATGGAACTGATAAGTGAAATAGGCCAGTGAGAGAAAGACAAATATCACATGATCTCACTCATATATGGAATCTAAAGAATAAAATAAACTGATGAACAAAATAGATTCAGAGACATAGAAGCATGGAACAGACTGTCAAATCTCAGAGGGAAGGCACAGGTGAGTGGCTGGGTAGGTGGGAAGAGATCAATCAATGAATTTATAAGCATATATGTATAACCCATGGACACAGATAATAATGAAGGCCTGGGGTGGAGGGCAGATACAGGCTAGAAGAGGTCAATGGGGAAAAAATGGGACATCTACAATCCTATATAATAAAAGCCTAATATGCTGAGTATCCAGTCGACTGGTCAGCTGTTCAACCAATTAAACCATAATATGCTAATGATATGCTAAGATCACTCAACTGCTCGCTATGATGTGCACTGACTAGAGCTGCAGGAGATAAGAAATGGGGCCCAATAAACTGCTTTTACCAAGCATCTCAACTGCTATTGACCTTCCAGTTTTAATTCCAACTAACAAGGTGATACAATAATGCTGTGCATGTTACTATTAAATCAGCAACACTGAAATAGGTTTAGTAATATATGTTTCAACATCTGTTAAACTTAGGGACATCTCAGCATCTGCTAAAGGTTATTACCACATTGTTGAAAGAAATCCATAGACAAAAAACAGGAAACCATCTATGTATGTTGTGATAATTATGAACCAACTAGAGGCCAGTGCACAGATTCATGCACCGGTGGGGTACCTCAGCCTGGCCTACACCCTCTTGCAATCCAGGACCCCTTGGGGGATGTCAGTGGCCTGGTGCATGGATTCGGCCCAGTCCCCGAGGCACCAGGCCTCTAGTATGCATATAAGATCTTTTCTTAATCTCTTCCCACCCCACCCCCTACCCTGTTCCATGTTTCCATGCCTGTGCATTGAGTTTCTGCCCCCTGGTGGTCAGTGTGTGTCATAGCTATTGGTCAAATGGTCACTTAGGCCAGTGGTCGGCAAACTGTGGCTCGTGAGCCACATGTGGCTCTTTGGCCCCTTGAGTGTGGCCATGAAGTTTCAGTTGCACTGTACGTGCACGCCTGCACATAGTATTTTGTGGAAGAGCCACACTCAAGGGGCCGCAGTTTGCCGACCACTGACTTAGGCATATATATACTAGAGGCCCGGTGCACAAAAATTCATGCACTCGGGAGGGGGGGGGAGGGGGGGTCCCTCAGCCCGGCCTGTGCCCTCTCGCAGTCTGGGAACCCTCCCGGAGATAATGACCTGCTGGCTTAGGCCTGCTCCCGAGTGGCAGAGGGCAGGCCAAATCCCTAGGTGCAGCCCCTGGTCAGGCTCAGAGCAGGGCCGACTGGGGAGTTGGGGCGCTGCCCCCTGTCATGCACAGAGCAGGGCGGATTGGAAAGGTTGCGATGCCACCTTTCAGTCATGCTCAGGGTAGGGCCGATTGGGGGGTTGGGGGCACTGCCCCTTGTCACACTCAAGGCAGGGTCGATGGGGAGGTTGCAGCACCACCCCCTGTCACGCACAGAGCAGGCCCATCAGGAGTTGAGGGACTGTCCCCTGGCACTCACAAAGCAGGCCGATCAGGGGGTTGGGGTGCTGGCCCCTGTCTATTCACAGAACAAGGCCCATCAGGG
>NW_005871069.1:4715507-4717446 GCF_000147115.1 Myotis lucifugus
CAGGGCCGATCAGGGGGTTGGGGCCGCCGCCAACCTTCACACTCAGGGCAGGGCCAATGGGGAGGTTATGGCTCTACCCTGTCACACACAGAGCCGCAGGGCGATCAGGGGGTTTGGGCACTGCCCCCTGTCATGCTGATCCGGTGCCAGGAGGCCTCGAGGCTCTGCTGATCCCGGTGCTGGGAGGCATATTACCCTTTTACTATATAGGATAGAGGCCTGGGGGCTGGCTGGTTTGCCCTGAAGGGTGTCCTGGATCAGGGTGGGGGGTCCCCACTGGGGTGCCTGGCCAGCCTGGATGAGGGGATGATGGCTGTTTGCAGCTGGTCACACACCCTTCAGGGTGGGGGTCCCCACTGGGGTGCCTGGCCAGTCTGGGTGAGGGGCTGAGGGCTGCTTTCAGGCTGGCGGTTGTTGACTGAAGCTCCCAACAGCTCCTTTTTTTCTCTTTTTTTATTTTATTCTGGGCCAGCTTTAACTCTGGCTCTAGCTCTGAGGTTTCTGCTGCTGAGCGTTCTATAATCGAAACAATGTCTAACTCCAGCTCTGAGATCCCGGCCGTTTGTTTAGCTTCTATATTTGTTACAAAGTTTCAAACTGCCAGCTCAGAGGCCGGCAGCGCAGGCGGGGAACGTTGGAGTCTGCAGTCACTGCAGCAAGCAAGCCTCGTGTTCGCTTTCAGCTGCCTGGCTGCCGGCCGCCATCTTGGCTGACAGTTAATTTGCATATACTCACTGATTAGCCAATGAAAAGGGTAGCGGTCGTACGCTAATTACCATGTTTCTCTTTTATTAGTGTAGATACCAGAGGCTCGTTGCAGGAAGATTCCTGCAAGAATAGGAATTCCTCGGGACTATTCCTGCAAGAATAGGGCTTCCTGAGACCAGAGCGAAGCAGCAGAGAAGGGAGTGGCCCCACCTGCAGTATGCAAATTTAACAGCCATCTTTGTTGGGTTAATTTGCATACTCTTCTGATTGGCTGATGGGTGTAGTGAAGGTATGGCCAATTAGCATCTTTGTCTTTTATTAGTGTAGACTAGAGGCCCAGTGCACAAAATTTGTGCATGGGGGGGGGGGGTCCCTCAGCCCGGCCTGCACTATCTCCAATCCAGGACCCCTCAGGGGATGTGTCCAACTGCCGGTGTAGGCCTGATCCTGCAGTCAGACATCCCTCTCGCAATCCAGGACTACTGGCTCCTAACCACTTGCCTTCCTGCTTGATCACCCCTAACCACTCTCTGCCTGCCTGATTGCCGCTACCCACTCTACCTGCTTGTCTGATCACCCCTAACTGCCTCCCCTGCTGGTCTGATCACCCCTAACCACCTTTGTCTGCCAGCCTGATCGCCCCAACTGCCCTACCCTGCAGGTCTGATGGCTCCCCACTGCACCCCCTGCCAGCTAGATCACCCCCAACTGCTCTCCCCTGCTGGCCTTATCACCCCCAATTGCCCTTTCCTGCCAGCCTAATCCCCCTAACTGCTCTCCCCTGATGGCCTGATCGTCCCCAACTGCCTCTGCCTCAGCTCTGCCACCATGGCTTTGTCCAGAAGGATGTCCGGATAGTCTCTGGAAGGTCTCCTGGTCTAATTAGCATATTACTCTTTTATTAGTATAGATAGATTGTGTTTTGACAATTGTAGAACCACAAACAATTATGTGTATTGTGATCAAGGGTCACACTTAAATAGCTCAGTTGTTGTCTCAGTTTTCTGCATTTCCAACTTGTCTCAACAAGCTTTAAAAATAAGGTAATAAATGGAAGACGACCTAACTAAGTTTTTCTAGTAAGAAGCAAAAAAAAATATTGATTTCTTAAACCACTCTTTATTCCCAAGAAACTATCACCAACTATAAACTTATCAATTTGTCCAAAATCCTGTGTCACTGAATATGAGTTGCCCTCAGCCTAACGCCCTTTTTTCCTTTCCTTTTTTTT
>NW_005871069.1:4717577-4769865 GCF_000147115.1 Myotis lucifugus
AGGGGAGAGGGATAGAGAGTTAGAAACATTGAAGAGAGAGAAACATCGATCAGCTGCCTCCTGCACACCTCTTATTGGGGATGTACCCACAACCAAGGTACATGCCCTTGACCGGAATTGAACCTGGGACCTTTAAGTCCACAGGCTGAGGCTCTATCCACTGAGCCAAACAAGTTAGGGCCTTTTTCCTTTTCTATGTGTCCTTCTTTCAAGCTCTAGGTCCACATGAAGCTTCTTTATAAACTCTTGGGGATTATGAGATTAGGGTTAGAGACAGGTCAGCTAGCTGACATGGGAGGGTGGAGATACCACCTACTTATTAAAGAAAAGCTTAGCATTGGAAAAGATAAATGTGGGCCAAGAAACAAGAAAAATAACCTACATGGAAAGGCAAACTAAATCCAAGGGAAGTTATAACTTGTCACCAGCATCACTCAGTACTGGGTGCCCAGCTCCCTTTTACATTTCTGTCAGCTGCCTCTCTCCTTATGCTTAGCCCCTGGTCCCAAGTGCCAGGAATGGGGAGGCAGGTCACAGCTCTGTAGAGATAATGTGGACTGTACAAGGTCACCCAGATGACTGGGGACAGCAGCCCAGTTGGAAGTAAACTTCACTTCTTTTCTATGTTAGCAAGTGGAAGTTAGCACTGAGAAGCTAACTTCTCAGTGCTAACTTCCTCAGTGCTAAGTGCTTGGCCTGAATCTCTGTCTGCAAGGCTACCTACTTAATAGTCTTTCCCTATTTATAATTTATATCTTAATATTTTATAATACATGATTTGTCAAGATATTTAGGGACTAGATTTTTAATCATATTGCTTTGAGTTGCCTGTGTCTTACAAGCACTGTATCTGACAATTCTTACCTTTTTTTTTTGAAGTATCATGCAAGTTGAATTGACCTTGCTTTGGAGCAGAGTGCTTCAATGAGGGGGAAGACACCTTACCACTTCTACAGAATCCAGAGACCTGCTCTCATCACCGCACCAGCCTGTTCCACGGGGTCCTGTCACTCCTGCTGAAGCTTCTGTCAGATCTGCTCTACAGATGATGGTTTTGCTTGGCTGGGACATGGGCCGCTGTCTAGCTTTGAGTCATTTTGTTCTCAGCTCCAAGTAGCAACTAATGGTAAGCAGAGAAATGCCCCAACACATGCTGCCCTAGGGGCTGCAATTAATAGTCATTAACAGCAGAAAAGGTAAGAATGTCTAGAATGATGGGGAATCTTTTTTTGTTCTGGCTAAGATGCTGTAGCAGTTTCAAGTTGCCCAAGCAAAAAAAAAAAAAAAAAAATACTTAACCCAAAGCTGAACTTACAGGCCTGGTCACCAGATAACACACACCTGCTCACAATTTGACCAGTTTCAGAATGCTTACCATCCTGTTCCGGGGCCAGTGATGAAGACATTCATAAACACCCAAGTTCCCCCACAGGGACTGAAATTCCAGGACTGCAAATCACCAGAAACCCCTTTTACTCCCTATGCACATTCCCTTTCCCTGATTCCCCTATATAAACTTTCTCCTAACAAATTTAAGAGGAAGGTGGATGTTACGGTTTTTACCTATTACCTGCATCTGATATTATTAAATGCACACTTATAATCTAATCCCTGTCTCTGCTTTCTGTCTGGGTGAGTACAGGTAACAGGAGCTCTGGACTCGGTTGACCTCCAGTTTTATTAGATCACTAGAGGCCCGGTGCACAAATTCGTGCACCAGTGGGGTCCCTTGGCTTGGACTGGGATAGGGCCAAAACCGGCTCTCCAACATCCCCCAAGGGGTCCCGGATTGTGAGAGGGCACAGGCCAGACTGAGGGACCCTACTGGTGCACAACCGGGGCCAGGGAGGGACTCAGGAGGTTGGCTAGCTGGGGAGGGATTGCAGGAGGGCTCCAGGGCATGTCCGGCCCAACTCGCTGAATCCCAATTGGCTGGACCTCAGCAGCAAGCTAACCTACTAGTCAGAGCACCAGCCCCCTGGTGGTCAGAGCATGTCATAGCGACTGGTCGACTGACTGCCCCCTGGTGGTCAGTGCATGTCATAGCTGGTGGTTGAGCAGCCTTAGCATATCATTAGCATATTATGCTTTGATTGGTTGAACGGCCAACTGGTCAACCAAACACTTAGCATATTAGGCTTTTATTATATAGGTTCATATGATAATCTTCTAGGGTAGGCAGGTGTTTCATTGTGATTCAACAGAATACACAATGCATCAGGAGCCTTATAATATTTTCTATTGAAAATATTTTCCCCAGTCCAGCTGAAACTGCAAATGATTGGTTCTCCAACTTTAAAACCCTTACCCTTAGTAGTTATGGTAGCATTTTGTAAACTCTATCTTACTTAACTTTAGGAAGAATGCAGTGACAAAGGAAGTTGGGATTAGAAGCAGCCCTTGGGATCTCATACTACCCAGGTTATCCTGGAATTATAGAGCTTAGTTAGGAATATTGGAGACTTTATAGCCAACCTATCCAACCAAACTACCTTTTGGGACTAAGTCAAGAAAGTGGGCAGACTCTACATTCAGCCCATGTCAAACAGGCTATAGGATTGTCACTGAGCTTGACATGCAGCCCAATTATACTTTCCTTATGGAAGACATGTTTTCCACTCACATGGAAGAAAGTAGTGAGCCTCTCTCAGAGATGAGCATCTTCTTAAGCGTGTCACTTGAATATATGCTTTGCCCATTCCTTAAATCAGGTTATTTTTGGTTGTTGGATGTCCTTTCCTTCTTATGAATATTTCTGTTATTGCAATAGCGATGCCATTGTACTAACTTGGTTATTATTTGAGGAGAAAGGAGGAAAAGGAAGACCAGATAGAAACATGCCCATTAAGCAAGTCAGAGGCCAGGATGGGTGTGACCACTGCAAGCACAGGAAACCTGAATATATAAGCTTCTAGACAAAGAAGTGTGCTCTCTTGGTTCCTAGGCGCCAGCCAGGCTCCTGTGACTCCTGTTGCAGGGGTCATGCTCCCCTGTGCCCACATGGCTCATGGCCATGTGGGACACCCATTATAGATTAACTAGAGGCCTGGTGCATGAATTCCTGCACAGGTGGGGTCCCTTGGCCTGGCTGGTGATTGGGACCGATTGGGGCCTGTCTGGCCCAGTCCTGACTGGGCTGATTAGGGCCGGCCAGCTGGGCAGAGGGACCACAGAAGGTTGGCTGGCCACAAGTGGTTGGCTGTGTGAGTGCACTGACCACCAGATGCTTCTGTGTTGAGCATCTGCCCCCTGGTGGTGAGTGCACATCATAGCAACCAGTCAACTGGTGATCGGTTGACTGGTCGTAATGGTTGCTTAGGCTTTTATATATATACTAGAGGCCTGGTGCATGAAATTCATGCACGGGAGTGGGGGTCCCTCAGCCTGGCCTGCACCCTCGCCAATCCAGGACCCCTCGGGAGTGCTGGCTTCTAACCACTCACCTGCCTGCCAGCCTGATCTCCCTAACTGCTCTCCCCTGCTGGCCTGATCTCCTTAACTGCTCTCCCCTGCTGGCCTGATCCTCCTAACTGCTCTCCCCTGCCTGCCTGATCACCTCTAACCACCTCTACCTCAGACCTGCCACCATGGCTTTGTCTGGAAGGACTCCAGAAGGTCGTCTGGAAGATGTTCAGTCTAATTAGCATATTACCCTTTTATTAGTGTATATATATATATATATATATAGATATATATATATATATGTATATATACACACACACATACATATAGACTTTAATTAGCTGGGACGCTGAACTACACCTGGTGCAACATGGAATGGAAGCTCTGGACACTGGCTTTACTTCTGTCTCTGCTGGAACCCCAGGTGCACCTTTTCCAGGACTGATTTAAGGGGCAGGGGACTTTGGAACCAGAGTGATGAAACTTCATGCAAATAAAGCTTTTCTTTTCCACATCCCATCTTCCGTGGGGGCTTCTGAAAATGCTTATTACAGAGATATGCCAAGAATCTCATTCCCACTCATGTCTTGGAAGTCTGGCTCATTAATTCCTCCTGCAAAAATAGTAAAGCAAAGCACGATGGGTTTTAATGCATACATCAATAAGGATATTTTAGGGCCGTAATCATTTGCCTATAATTCTAATTATTATCTTCACAACTGCAAATATCAAATAAATCACCCTCTCTTATTTTATTGTCACCAAAACTTTCAGAAGGAGGGAAGTAAAAACACATTTATTTACATGTTTACGGAGCAAACCAGGCTTCCTGCAGTAAAATTTGGTTTGATTCTTACTTGGGGCTATTGGTTAGTTTAGTGCTTCTGGTTTCTAACTCCCCCATCATGTACTCTCCCAGCTGGTTCTTTAAACCCCAACTTTGTGCCTGCAGATCAGACCCTCTCCATGTTTCCTCCAACTAGGTCTCTCTGAAACAAACATAAATTGTTTTAGGAGAGTATTTTTTTTTAATAGAAGCTACTATTCTCGAGTAATTTAAAATTGAAATATTTATAGGAAACCTTACACAGTTTCGTCGAGGTCTGTACTAAAGTCGGCATGGTTAGATCTGCATTCTTGAGTACCTCTTCTTAGACTCCTTTCTGTGGTGTGGGAACTTGCTAAGTAAGATATGTGGGATAAGCAGGACTAACCCTGTGTACTTTGGCTCTGGTTGGCACTTTTACAAATTTGTTAATATCTGATAAAGTATTGTTGACTTTAAACAAATAAAAGACTAGATATTTCTGCAGCAAAATAGGTTTATTCAGAAGTAATAAAGAATTACAATTCAGGACATTTTGGCTAATGGCAAACAATGTGCAGGTCTGGAGAACAAAGAAGAGGAAACTTTTTCATAGAGTAGAAATGGTAGTTTGGAGAGTTATTGTAAACAGAGCTCTCCCTGTTGGGCTGTGATCCATGCAGGGCATAAGAGCTTCCTCTTCAGGCCTCCTAACTTTATAGTAAATGAGATTTCTATTTATTAATTTTTACATTTCCCCCTTTTGATCAAGATCTTTTTCTGAAAGCATTGCTGTTCAAGAATCATGTTTTTTTCTGGTTTCACTAGCTTTTTGTTCCTCAATGCCAGTAATGTTTTTTCCTTGGTGTTTTGTCCCACATCAAAATTAAATCGCACAGATTGGAAACCCATTGTGGTCATGTTTGAGTAACAAGGAGGGTAGAAGGAAGAACTCTCAGCAACTTTTGATCTGAAGTCCATATATTATCAAAACCATAGACAGTGGAGATCCTCTGAATCATCGAGTCAGCATCAAAGGTTCGGCAGACAACCTGCAACAGGTCCGGTCCAGGGATCTTGGGCAAGCTCTCGCATCAGATACCATCTGCTTCAATTTGGGGGCAATCTTCACCTTCAGCTTCCCAGGTGGTGTGCAGGTGCAGTCAGGTTTAAAGTGTTTTCATTAGATGTGTGTCACATGAATCTAGGACTGTATTTCATGGAGTTTGGCAGCACAGGATTTGGTTAGCAGTATCTGATAGAAGCCTTTTCTGCAAGGTTAAAGAGCATCTTTCTGGAGGTGCCTTTTTCAGTAAACAAAATCTCTACGTTGCAAGTGTGTTGCTTAAGGTCTTCATCTCCCTGGAGCACACTGTGAAAAAAGGTTGCTCTGCCAGAACATGGTTAATTTTGATAGAAGCAATTAAGCCTTTAAACATTGAGATATGTCTCCTTTTGTCAGCTGTGGATCAAAAGAGGCAGGATCCATGTGTACTGGGTGTCTTGTGACTATCTCAAAGCATGACAATATATGATTTCAAAAGGGGGTAAATCTGAGATTCAGAGATATGAACAGCAGTGTTTTGGACAAAAGTATTTGGAGAGCCTCAATAATTTTTGCCATGTTAGTCTTAATAATTCTGTTAATGTGTATGACTAAATCTGGGGATTGAGGGTGATAAGTGCAGTGAAAGTGTTGTAAAACTGGTCAAACAGCAGACTTGTTGAAGCACCTGACGAGTAAAATGAGTTCTCCACTCACTATGGAGTTGAAGCAAACTTCCCCAGGTAGAGGTAATACTTTCCAAAAGCATGTTAGCCACAAAATAGGCAGTAGCGTGTCTGTAAGTGAAAGCTCCAGTCACTGAGAAAACATATGGACCATAAGTAAAACGTGTTTATATCCATGATGTAGTGGAAGCTGTATTAAATGGTTGATTTGCAAATTGAAAATGTACAAAGGCAGTGCAAACAGGCTTCCTCAGATTGTATGTTTTTGTTTTTGTTGTTAATCCTCACCAGAGGATATTTTTTCCATTGATTTTTAGAAAGATTGGAAGGCAGGAAGGGAGGGAGGGAGAGAAAGAGCAAACTGGTGATCGAATCCAGGTACGTGCCCTTGACCAGGAATCAAGCCTATAACCCTTAGGTGCATGGGCCGGTGCCCTAACCACTAAGAAGCACCAGCCAGGGCCCTGGATTATATTTTTGACTAGTGGGACAAATGAGGTAGGCACTTTCGCAGGCTTATTATATTTCCCCACCAATATTGAATAATTAATACTATCATTTTGTCTGTGGAATAATGTGCAGTTTTAGAAGTAGGAATTGTAGTCTCTGGTAGGAATGGGTTGTTATTTTCCCCCAAACAACAGCTTTTTTTATTATTAAACCAATAATTGTTGGATTTTCAATTTTGTTTTTATTTTTCTGAGGTCAATTGTTGGGCTTCACACCAGTTTTTCTAAGTTACCATTTGGGAAAATGTGCCTGTGGATCATGACAAGGTTTTGATTGCTCTTGGTTCTGGTAGGGCAGCATTCCTTGCAGAAGTGTCAATAAGATGATGTCCCTTGGCTTCCAGAGAGTCAAACTGAGAATGCCTTGGGGTCTTAATAATAGCTTCAGAATGCAAAAAGAGTAGGAGCTCAGATCCAGAGAAAAGACTTCCCTCAAACTCTTGAGTCAGCGAGGCAGCAGTATCTCAGTTGATACTGCACCCGCTTGCTCACCAACCTTGGAGCTATCAAGGGTCTTCTCTAGATTCCTGTATGGGCCACCAAATTATGTTGACCTTAATAGGTAGACAGATATTTCTCAGCAAAATGACTTCTTGCAGGAACAACAAAGAATCACAATCAGGCCATGTGTCTAATGGCAAAACATATGCAAGTTCAAAGAAACAAAGGAGGGGAAACACGTTTAACAGAAGAGAAGAGGAAGTTGGAAGAGCTGTTATAAACTGAATTCTTCCTATTGGGCTCTAAGATCAACACAGGATATGAGAGCTCCCCCTTCTGGCCTCTTGACTTCATTTTCAATGAGGTTTCTTTATTAATTTCTGTAAGATCTTCAGATAACCTCGGCAGACATACAGCTTGTGGATATATGTATAGACCAGTAATGAGGGTCCACTACATGTTAGATACCATATGAAGTCCTGGAGATTCAAAAGAATTAAGTCACAATGATGACATTTTGGTCCCCATACAGAACTTTTTTTATAGAACTCATTAGACTGATTTTGCAATTACTTCTTGAAGTCTTCACTTTTCCTTACGCTCATTTTCATTCGCCTGTGTAACTTTCTCATAGATGAACCTTGGCTTTTCAACAATATTCATCAAGTTGCTATTTGGGTTTATTTCACTGCAATCTATGTAATATCCTGGGGTTCTGACTACTTTAATCAGTTTTCACAAATAATTTCAATACATATCTCCTCCCATTCCAAAGCTCTATCCCTTTTGGGGCTCCCACTAGGTTCCCATTTCAGGTCAAGAGGCACCCATTTCTAAGTTCATTACAAGAACAGGAATAGTAGCTCTCCTCTGAGTCCAGTGAGAAAGGTCACACTTCTTGACTCAGATTGCCAATTCCACACACTCCCTGTGTTCACGTGGTCCCATCTCAAGTGGTCATCTCTTCACCTTGTCTCTTTTATTCAGTCTTGTAGAATTATTCTCAGAGGTTTAAGAAGACAGGATTTAATAAACCAACAGTAATATATATATATATATATCCAACAAAAATAAATAGAAGATTAATTCTAAAAAAAATTTTCTACAAGGATGACTATAAGACCCCTCTCTACTGGTTATTGAAGAATAAAAGTAATAACCAAACTTCATTTAGAGTTGATGTTTGACTTTGAAGGTAATAGCTAGCCATTCTTCACCTCCCCTGACAGCATCATATTTTAAGATGCAACATAAATAATTTGAAAATTTCAAATTAACATGAAAGTTTGTGGACACTAGAGTATTATAAAATTTCCAGCATAGTTTAGAGTTATCAGTCATTTACTAGTAGAGATTATTTAAATGCAGTTCTATCCAGAAATAGATTGGTTCACTATTAAAAATTCTATATATTTTATGCTAACTTGTTTACAGTCATTGGATTCTATTTGCTTGACTCCTTGATTTTGCACTGTTGGGGTTTTAGGAATGGATTTTTAAATTGCTTGATATAGCTCAATATTTGCTTCCCATTCAGACAGATTATCTAGTCAGCGGTCATTTTTTCAGCCATGCTGAAGATTAACCTGACTTAGTGAAAAATAATCTTTACTATTCAATGGCTCTAGGCTGGACCAGAGGTATAAAGGACAGAAAAATCTGAGAATCAAACATCTTAGCAGGAACCAAATACCTCTGAGGGAAAAGAGAAGGTACACTGTTTCCTTAATATTCTGTTGATATAGTTTCTAATATATGTGTTTGTTTCTGGAATGATGAGTCTGGAGGCAGTTCTGAAAATGGATGGGCATCTACATAGAGTATGTGGCTCAATAAAATAGCTTTTGTTTATTTTTGGTGTCTTTAGAACTGTTTATTTTTAACTCATTTTTCTAAAATTGTGAGTTGGAATGTATGAATCTAATTTTTTTTACACACACATATATTTCATGTATACACATATTTATGTGAATGTATATAATCTATGTAAGTATTTGTATTAGTATATATAATATTTTTCTCACATTGACAACAGCAAGGAATGAAACAATATTTATTGTCTTAGTCATATGTGTGGAAGAAATATAATATGTTTATTTCTCCCATTCCTTCTTCCACCTCTACTGACAATTGTTTTGTTTTATTACAGTCATCTTGGATTCCAGGTCCAAATTGTAATATGAGATTATGCAATCAAAGTATTTAACCCATTATAAACCCTTAACAAATGGCATCATTATTGATATCAAATTATGCATTTCTCTTTCAAAAACATTTTATTTGCACAATTTTCTAAAAGGGAATATTCATAATTTATTCTTCATATAACTGACTTCATTTGCTCCTATTAATTTTGTTCTACTCTATTTCCCCACTCTTGAATTGATTATTTAAGTTGACTAAAAAATCACATTTTTCCAAGAGGGCCCATTGTTGATATGTTTTATGCACCCTCTGTTGGGAAATATTGTTTCTCTTATGATTTGCATATGAATAACAATGTGAAAATTTTGAGTTGAAATAGGTAAATCAATTTATAGCAATATAGGATACTATTTGGTAATGAAGAAGGAAGGACTGTTCCATTATAATTGGATATCCATAACACATTTTTAGCTTAAAATTTAAAAATTATAGATTGGAAATTGTTTACTAATTTATTTATCTTAATTGGCACTTATTAAGTTTTTGCACTCTGTACTGGAAAGAGTTCTTCTATTAATCTGGAAGGCCTATAAAATATTGATTTGTATTTATAAAATCTGTATATCTCTCACCTTTTCTCTCATTTACTTTACTTTAAATTCTCAAATTTTGTCCTAGGAAAAGTAATTTCATATTACTTTTAATGCAGAATTAATTTTTAAATTTGAATTTGAATTTCTTTGATCTCAGAATTATTTCCCCTGGAAAATGAGTGCTCTTTAATATTTTTGGTTGAAGAACTAATCAGCAATTGTTAAATTTTTCTCCTGTTTCTTAGTGTAAATCTGTATCAGAGGGAATTATTTACTATGAATTTTCATAATGTTCCCCTCCTTTGAACTGCTATATCTCCTCATCTGTATAATGATTATTTTTTTCTGTTTGCTTCCTCTTGTTATGAAGATCTATGAATGTCTCTAGTGTTTTACAACCAAGTAAGAGTTAAGAGAGAGTGCCAGAAATTGTTGACTGGTCTCTGCAGATCCAAATGAGGAGACCTGTGGTCCTGTTTCCCACTCATAGTAACTGACAAATGGGGGAAAGCACACTGCACTGACATTTTTGCTTCTAGTTGAAGTCCATTGCATGACTTATTGTCATCTCTGCTTTCTCCCTTGGTCTCATGCCCAGGAGGTAGACTCATGAAGAAGGAACATTGATTATGAAGAACATTCTTGCCAAAATTCATCACTTGTATATAATTTTAGAAAGAACCCAGGAGGTTTTAATGTGCCAAATTATCCCTGTTACACCTGTTAAAAATTAAATGTCTCCCCCCCCAGATATATATATATATATATATATATATATATATATATATATATATATATATATACTTACTAGTAGCCCGGTGCACGAAATTCGTGCACTGGGTGGGGGAGGAAGGGGCCCCTCATTCTGGCCTTCACCCTCTCCAATCTGAGACCCCTCAGGGAATGTCCAACTACCTGTTTGTGCCCACACTTTTAACAGATAACAGTTCAATTGTTGTTTCTTTCTTATGCTTAAAACCATTGGAATTAGTAGGTATTCAAAGTGTGTATACATTTTGGGGGGACACCCTGTATATCTCTAGTCAGTGGTGAAAGAAACCAACAGCAGATTTGGAACCCCCAGACAGGGAACCTTGCTCACTCCCCACATGTCTCCCCATTTCACTTTCCACCTTCGTGGGCAGCAGGAGAATCAATGTTTTCTCTCATTAATTCGGAAATGCACGTCCTGTCACCCGTTGCCCGGCAGGAGTGCACTAGGCCCCAAGCAAGCAAGGCTCAGTCAGGGCAGCCTTCGCTCATGGGTGCTGGCACCCAAAGTGCACATTCCTCCTCTACAGTCACCCCGACTATCCCACTGTTTCACTGAGAGGATGGAATTCCTCTCTGCCTCTGGGTTCTTGATCTTGAACACTGACCGAAGGCACCTCAGAGAGGGGCGCCCGCGCCCACCAGGTGTGTCTGTCTGCACCTGCTCCTGCCTCAGCACCTGCATTAACTCCCCAGAGGTGATCTCGTAGCTGCACTGGCCTCCGTGGGAACAGGGCATCACCACTCCGCCCTCTCACTGTCATCTGACAGGCGCCCACTCTCAGCACCCAGAACACCCAGACTCTCCAAAGGACGTGAGCGCATCAGAGGGGATGTGTGCACATCCTGTGGAGGTGTTAGGCATGCTGGGTTGATGCAAGTGTGGTGGAGAGGCGGGGGGAACTTGTGCGCGCCTTGGTTTGCAACTGTTGCAGGCGCGGGAGGGTGACAGTGTGCTGGGGGATGTTCGCACGCCAGGGGGGATGTGCACACCGGAGGCCTCTGGCTTTGCAGATCCGCAAACCCCCGTGGTGCGGCCAGGAGGACGTCAGTCTGGCCCGCCATGGTGGCTGTCCCTGCGATCCTGCACCTTCTGGGCCAGGAGGCGGATCTTGCGCAGCCACTCCTGGGTGCTGATGGCCTGCAGGCGCTACTTCAGCTTAGCCTGCAGGCTCAGCTTGGCCCGCTCACAACTGTCACCACCGCCATGTGGGGAGTACAGGCTGCCTTCTGCCGGCCTGCCTCCCCTGTCCAGAGCTCTCTGCACTGCTCACTTGCCCAGAGTGACTGGGGCTGGGCGGAAGCCAGGCGTCCTGCCCTGCCCAACCCCGGCCAATCGGCCCCTGTGCGAGCTGCCGCCCTGCCAGGAAGGGTCATGAATCCAGGTCCCGGGACCGCGGACAGTCTCAAGCTCTGCCCCCCGCCCAGCAGGGTCACAGATCAGTGTCTTGGTCCCGTGGACAGCCTCAAGCACTGCCCCCCGCCCGGCAGGGTCACAGATCTGTGTCTTGGACCCGTGGACAGCCTCAAGCACTGCCCCCCACCCAGCAGGGTCACAGATCCATGTCTTGGTCCCGTGGACAGCCTCAAGCACTGCCCCCCGCCCGCCAGGACATGGATCCGGGTCCCAGACCACCGACAGCCTCAAGCGCTCCCCGCCACCCCGCCAGGTCACAGATCCGGGTCCCAGACCACGGACAGCCTCAAGCACTTCCCCCCGCCTGGCAGGGTCACAGATCTGGGTCCTGGACTGCGGACAGCCTCAAGCACTGCCCCCCACCTAGCAGGGTCACAGATCCGGGTCACTGACTGCAGACAGCCTTTCCTGCTGCAGCCTGCCTTCAGTATGCAAATTAGCCGCCATCTTGTTGCTTCAGGGTGGGGGTCCCCACTGGGGTGCCTGGCCAGTCTGGGTGAGGGGATGATGGCTGTTTTCAGGCTGGCGGGCAACTGAGGCTCCCAACCTCTCCTTTTTTTCTTTTTTTTTTTTTTATTCTGGGATTTATTTACCTTCTATGGCTGTCACTGGAGCTGAGAGCCGGTTTTAGCTCTGAGGTTCGGCTCCAGCTATGAGACCTCCCCTGCTGAAAGCAGGGATCTGGGTTTGTTTGGGTTCTATAATTGTAACACTGTTGCGAACCTGCTGGCTGAAGCCCAGCTGGCTGAAAGCAGGTTTCTGGGGAATATTTACCTTCTATATTTGCAACAATGTTTCTTAGAGTTGCAGCTCAGAGGCTGGCAGCAGCAGGCGGGGAACCTTGGCTTCCTCTGTTACTGGAGCAAGCAAACCTCCTGTTCGCTTCAGGTGCCTGGCTGCCGGCAGCCATCTTGGTTGGCAGTTAATTTGCATATATCCCTGATTAGCCAACGGGAAGCGTTTGGGGCCATGGTCAATTTGCATCTTTCTCTTTTATTAGATAGGATATATATATATATACATATATATATATATATATATATATATATATATAGAGAGAGAGAGAGAGAGAGAGAGAGAGAGAGAGAGCCCCAAAACCTTTGAATGTGATGTTATTTGGAAATGGAGACTTCGTAGGTATTATCAAGTTAAAATGAGGCCATACCGAATTAGGGTGGCCCTAATCCCATGACTAGTGTCCTTACAAGAAGAACAAATTTTGGACAGGAAGACTCAGAGAGATGGAATCAGAACTAGACGTGATGCATTTACAAACCAAAGAATGCCAAGAATTGCCAGCAACCTGCAGAAGCTAGAAGAAGCCAGGAAGGATTCCTCTCCAGGGCCTTCAAGAGGAAACACAGCCCATCCAAACTTTGCTTTCAGACTTCCAGCCTACAGAACTATGAGAGAATACATTTCTGTTATATTAGGCCCTACCTAGTTTCTTCCTCTCTGTCTTGGAACTTTTAACTTTTCTGGGAAAAGCCAGCTGTCATAACATGCAGCAGTTTTGTACAAAGTACCTCATGACAAGGGACCAAGAGCTGCCAATAGCCGACCAAGTCAACTCAAAAGCAGACATGCACTACCACACTACAGTCTTCAAGGAGACCATAGCCAAGGTCAACAGTGTGGCTGCAACCTCATGGGAAACACTGAACCAGATGTATCCAGCTAAGGAACACTGGAATTATTGACCCAGAAAAACTGTCAATAATGTTTGTTATTTAAAGCCAGTATGGTTGGGTAATTTGTCATGCAGCCATGTATAATTAATATATCTAGGTACATCACTTGGACTACCCTCACCATCCATCTATCTCTATGACATAGACTTGGGATAAGAGGAGCAAGCGTGAGTCATTCATTCATTCATTCATTCATTCTACTTCCTCCTGCCAAGTGTACTTTTTATGGTATTACAGCAATGAATATCTCTCAACCCTTACGGTGCTTAGAGTCAAGTTATTCTGTGTGCTATAAAACTTAGCAGGCTCCTTTGTGAGGAAAGAGGAATGGAAAAGAAAGGAAGGAAAGGTGCAGAATCTAATATTGAATGCTAACTTTGCTAAGTACTATTCTAGGCTTATTCATATATTTGATTCAGTTAATACAACTTCTCAAGATTTATAAGAAAATTTTGTCTTCTTTATATATAAGGAAACTCATTAAGTTATAGTTGCTTGTACATGTTTCCACAATTAATAAATAATGTACTTACAAGCCAAGTCGGGTCTGCCTTATTTATTTCTACATCACTAATTTGCAGAATGCTACTAAATTAAAATTCTACATTTTTATTAATAATATCAATACTAACCATCATTTTCTGAGCATGTACTACATAAAAGACATGGAATTAGAAGTTCTGCACACACTATTTCACTAATAAATTTAATTTTTAAAATTGTAGCATGGCTAGGCAGAGATAAGGAAAATAATATAGTGTGTAGAAGTAATTCTGGTGAAAACTGTCTGTGCCAAGTTAGCAATTATGCTTTTATTATTATGGATTTATAAATAGGACTTAAAATAAAAATAGAGTAATGTATTTTTACATTGCCAAAATGTGCATTGAAAATATGCCTACAAATCATACTTCTTCCCCTCTGCCTTCTGATTCTACAACAAGCACCTGTCACGTTGTAGCAGTTCCCATTTTGGAATGCATATGACAATAAATGTCTCATCACAGCCAAATGGGCAACATTAATTGTTTTTCTTAGTGGTGCACAAAGTAATGGCATATCTTAAAATTGATGGCATCTTAGAATGATAAAAGATGGTGTAGATTTGAGAAATGTGTACAACACTTACTCTGTTTAGGGGAATTTCTCACATATATAGATGGCTAACTATTTACTGCTTACTCCAAACAGAATAGAGAGAGCACCTGACCAAGGGGAGGCTTCTGTATAAGCTAATGCAAAATATGCATGGCCTTGCTCAAAATAATAAACTGGAGAAATCATAATATCTTTCCCACTAAATTCAAATTGGTTGTCATCAAAGCTAATATTTATTTGGTATGCACCATTATTTACATATCATTTTCCCAGAACTGGTTAGTAGCTATTCTAACTTGTGGTACCCATAGCTCCTAGTTGTGAAGTATTTTGAATGTCATCCTTGTGTGGATATTAACGGTTGCATATTCTGCCTATTTTCTCCCACTTGTATGTCCTTCCAGCAGAGTCCCTTTTCATTCTCTCCCTCTGTTGTAATGTCATTAATATTTGCAGCTGCCAGACTTCACTTTCTACAATCACCACTTCCAGAATTGAGGGGTCACTGTAACTTAGGCTACACTTTCATGCCCGCTCCAGGCCTCTGGGTGACCTAGTGGTAGCCCTATGTCATCTGGCCTAAAGCTCTTCCAATGCCCTGTGAGTACTTATTTTCTATTGACATATCTTTTTGCTGGAAACATCTGGCGTAGTATATCAGTTTCCTATGGCTGCTGTAAATAATTACCCCAAATCTGGTGGCTTCAAACAACAACAATTTATTCTCTCACAGTTTCTAGTGAGCAAAGTCCAAAAGCAAGGTGTGGGCAGGGTTATGCTCCCTCCAGACGCCCTTGAGAAGATCTGCTCCTTGTCTCTCCCAGCTTCAGAGGGCTGCTGGCTACCTTGTTTCTGGCTGTATTGATCTAGCCTCTGCCTCCGTCTCAGACCCTCTTCTCTCTGTGTGTATCCAATCTCCCACCTTTCTCTCACAAGGAAACTTAGATGGCATTTAGGGCCCTGATAATTAAAAATAATCTACTATGTAAAGGTTTTTAATCTCTATATATAAAAGCCTAAGTGACCATAGACCATTCGACTGGTAGCTATGATGCACACTGACCACCAGGGGGCAGATGTTCAATGCACAGGCATGGAAACATGGAACAGACTGATGAATCTCAGAGGGAAAGGGGGAGAAGGAGGGTGGGAAGAGATTAACCAAAGATCATATATGCATACTAGAGGCCCAGTGCACGGATTCATGCACCGGTGGGGTCCCTTAGCCTGGCCTACGGGGATCGGGCCGAAACCAGCAGTCCGACATCCCCCGAAGGCTCCCGGATTGTGAGAGGGCACAGGCTAGGCCAAGGGACCCTACCAGTGCACGAATCCATGCACAGGGCCTCTAGTTTAATTATATCTGCAGATACCTTTTTCCCCCAATAAGTTAATTTTCATAGGTCCCAGGAATTAGGACATGGGTATATTTGGGAACAGTTATTAACCTACCACAAGTAGCCTCTGCTTTCTAAACTGAATCCTTATTTTTAGCAGCTATGTTAGTTTCTAAGAGCTGCTATAGCAATGTCCCACACAGTGGGTGGCTTAAAATCATGAGAATTTATTCCCTCACAGTTCTGAAGTCTGGAAGTCTGATATCATGATGTCAGCAAGGCCCTGGTTCCTCCGAGGCTCTACAGAAGGCCCCTTCCAGGCCTCTGTAGCTTCAGATGAGCACTGGCAATCCTGGCTGCTCCTTGGCCTGTGGCAGCATAATTCAAATCTCTGCCTCCACATTCACATGCTCATCTTCCCTCTCTAAGTGTTTAGGTCCAAATTTTCCTCTTTTACAGACACTAGTTATTAGGTTAGGACCCACCTTGATCCAGTACGACCTCATCTTAAGATGTTTACCTCTGCAAAGACCCTATTCTGAATAAGCTCACATTCACAGTTCTGGGTGGACATTGGTTTCAGTGGACACTGTTCAACCCAGGATGGAGTTACAAAAACTCATGTGACCTTGGGAGTTAGGGAAAGCATTATATTCCATGGCAAATTGGTAAAATCTGTGCCATTTAAGAAAATAATAGCTTTGATCCCTTTTAAATAGCTTGAAGCTTGGTTGCACTTTATTTTGCATCTTTTTATCCCTGTGAGGTTCTGATACCCTCAGACCAACTGGACTTAAATGGTGTCTCTTCCATTTACTGTGACCTTGGCCAAGTTATTAATCTGACCATGCCTTAGTTGCTTCACCTCTAAAATGAATGAATTGCATAAGAGCACCTGCTTCATATGGTTGTGAGATTAAATAAGTGCATACAGTAAGCACTACTTTCAAAGAGTAAGCCTCCAATGAATGTAAGCAGCTAATTTGGTTGTTCCCTTAATTTGAAATGACTTAATTTGGTCTCTCTTTCTAGTAATAAAAGAAACTTTGAATAGATTACTGATGGAGATTGTCACCCCTGTGGCAATCTTTCAGAGACATACAACTCAACATTTTAAATTACAACACATGCTCACTTTGTAAGTGTATAATTATTTAGATTTCTATGCTGAAAACAGCAAAGGGGGTGCCTATATATATTTTTTTTCTGAGTCTGTTTAAGCAAAGCCTCAGTGTGAAACTGGGGGCTGTGGAGTTACAGGAATACATATGGGTGAGTTAAGACATCTAAGTGATGAAAGGAGCTTGAGAGATTGGGGACATAGAATTTTAAGACCCCATGCTGGCTGGCAGCACATCAATATACAATGTTTACATAACCATTTTCTTTAAAAAATATCTCCATCCTTTCCATTGGAGACATCAGTTAGACAACAAGGTTTCATCACTTTCACATTGATTTCAGCCATAGCTTAGTTGAAAAAGAGAAAAAGAGAAAGAATAAAATAGAGAAAGGAAGAATGGGAAAAAGGAGGGAAAGAAAGAGCAATGAAGAAAGAAGCTGAATGTGCAATACATTTTATCTTTATAAATCAGGAGTGTAAGGGAGTGAGGGGATACATTCCCTTTAGATTTTCTTTAAGAACTTGGCAAAAACAAGTAGGATTTCTGGGAGTGTTCCCCTTGCCCCCTCTTTGTGTGTGGCAGCTCAAAGTGGTGATGCCTTTTGGTACCCCAGTGTTTGAGTGTGGAAAACATGGTCTGACACAAACCTTAATGGAGGCTCTCCAGAACTCCAGGAGGCTGTGCAACCACTTCTGCTCAGCGAAAGAAACAGGCAATACCTTCTGAGAGCTGAGACATTGTTAGTTTGTCTGGCGGAAGTAAGGAACATCTGCTGGGAATAACAGTCCTCTACCCCCTAACGTAGTCTTCCTATTTCACCTTCAGATGTTTTTAAATCCCTTCCCATCTCCAAAAATAGCCTTTCAAACCCTTCTAGAACACAAGGGTTTTTGTTTGTTTGTTTGTTTGTTTGTTTGTTTGTTTGTTTGTATTAAAGAAGATTTAAAAACTAAACTATTTGGGTTAAGGGTACAGAGCCCTTTTTTTTTAGAGCCCATTTTTAAATCCTCCTCTCTCCCTTTCTCCTAGAAATGTGGGACTCCGTGGACAGGACATTAGTTTGTCTTCAGAAGCCTCACCAAGAGAGGGGAGGGTCTGTGTCTGGGAAGGAATAAAAAGTCTTTATTTTGCACCTCATCCAAACACCCTAGCATTCTAAGCTCAGTTACCTCTATTATAGAGACTAGACTGCAAAACTGAGACCAGAGCTGACTTGTTACAAACAAAGCAAGACAGAACTTAATACTCTCCAAGCTTAATATTCTTTGGCCACAACTAACTATAGAGATTCTGACAATCTCCCTTCCACTTAAGGACCAGTGATTATTACTTTTGTGTCCAGTTAAGTTTTCCTCTCTCTCTCACTCTCTCTCTCTCTCTCCCTCTCTCTCTTCACACACATACACTCATATTTTCCTTGTCCTTTTCTCTAAGTCCCTGTGTCCTGTCATATTATTCTTTGATAACCTATCTCCCCCTCCTTCACTACCTTCAAAACATGACACAATACCCTATAGAATATCAGATTCATGATGAATACACTCCTAACACTTCAAATTCCTTATTAAATGCTCCTTTTAGCTTCCAACCCCAGCAAGAAACCTGCTTCCCTTTAGAGGACACCACATCCCTTCCGACCTCTCAGGTAAAAAGTGGTTTCACTCCTTTTATGGTATCTTTGAAGACAGTGCTTGGCACAGAATGTCTTTATGTAATCAGTCTTTGCTATGCAATAAAAAAGGGTTACATGAAGAAACACTGGAAAGTTCCATCTTGGGGGAATAAAAGGCACCTCTCGGTGGCCCGTGCAGATCCGTCACTGTGTCTCTTTCATCACGAGCCTCTTATGATTCTCATTCACTGAGGACTTAGGCCCAAGGTGTACAGTCTTTCTCTGCACCTCACATACTGCCATTAATAGAGTGACGTCTGTGCCCACAGGTAACACCACCCGACACATAGACCTGCAAGATTCTTGAATTCTTCATCTGCAGTGGCCTTGTCAACTCAAGTTTAACACTAACCTCACTCCTCTGCCCACCCCCAGCCACAGGACTGAGAAGACACAACGTAGATGAGAAAGGGAAAGGGCTGATAGTCTCCTCTTGAGACTCAGAAGTGGAGAACGCCCAGGGCTAAGATCTCTCTGTATTTAACATAGATCATGGACCATTATGCAAATTAAGCCCCGGTATTCATTTCTGAAATTCCAGATTTCCTCAGGGAAACATGCAAATAGGCTCTAGTCTGTGGTGAGCAGTATCTATGTATTTAGTTTATTCTAAATATGTCAAAAGGAGGAGCATCAGAAAGTAAACTGAGAAGAGTGAAGCAATTTGATGTAGACAATATAATTTACTAGCTGAGAACATAGGTTTTATATGTAAGCAGATCTAGGGGTGGTGGGTAAATTCCAGTGATAAAAAGCTCCTTCCAGGAGCAATTGGTATGATTTTAAAAATATATATATTCATTGATTTCAGAGGGAGGTAGGGAGATTGAGCAAGAGATAGAAACATCAATGATGAGAGAGAACTATTGATTGGCTGCCTTCTGCATGACTCCCACCAGGGATTGAGCCTGAAACCTTGGCATTTGCTTGGACCAGGAATCAAACCGTGACCTCTTGGTTCATGGGTCAATGCTCAACCACTGAGCTACACCAGCCGGGCAATCAGTATGATTTTTTTTTTAACTTACTTAAGTTTCGTTCCTCTTCTGTAGGATGGAAATAGTGGTACCTACAGCTGAGTAGTATTCCATTATGCAAATGTTCCACAACGTTTGTTTTTATTTTCCACTCATCTACTGATGGGCACTTGAACTGCTTCCAAATCTTGGCTATTGTAAATAACGCTGCTATGAACATAGTGGTGCATATATTCTTTTGAATTCATGTTTCATTTTTAAAAATAACTTCCCAGAAGTGGAATCACTGGGTCAAAAGGCAATTCCATTTTTAATTTTTTGAGGTAACCCCATACTGCTTTCCACAATGGCTGCACCAATCTGCATACTCCCCAACAGTACATGAGCTTTCCCTTTTCTGCACATCCTTGCCAGCACTTGTTTGTCAATTTGATGGTAGCATTCTGGCAGGTGTGAGGTGATATCTCATTGTGATTTTAATTTGCATTTCTCTGATGAATAGTGACTTTGATCATTTTTTCATATGCCTATTGGTCATCTATACTAGTATATCCTCTTTGGAGAAGTGTCTATTGATGTCTTCTGCAATTTCTTCATTAGATTGTTGGGTTTTTGGTGTTGAGTCTTAGAAATTCTTTATCAAATTTGGATATTAACTCCTTATCAGATGTATCATTGAAAAATAATCCCAGTCAATGGGGTTGTCTTTTTATTTTATTGATGGTTTCCTTTGCTGTGCAAAAACTTTTTTAAAAAATATATTTTATTGATTTTTTACAGAGAGGAAGGTAGAGGGATAGAGAGTTAGAAACATCGATGAGAGAGAAACATTGATCAGCTGCCTCCTGCACACCCCCCACTGGGGATATGCCTGCAACCAAGGTACATGCCCTTGACCGGAATCGAACCTGGGACCCTTTAGTCCCTAGGCTGATGCTCTATCCACTGAGCCAAACTGGTTAGAGCTGTGCAAAAACTTTTTAGTTTGATGTAGTACCATTTATTTATTTTTTTCTTTGGTTTCCCTTGCCAGAGGTGATATATCAGAAAAGTTATTGATATGATAAATGTCTAAGACTTTACTGCTTATGTTTTCTTTGAGGATTTTTCTTTATTCTGAGTATAACATTTAAGCCATTATTCTATTTTGAGTTTATTCTTGTGTATATTGTAAGAAGGAGGTCTAATTTCATTTTTTTGCAGATATCTGACAAATATTCCCAACATAATTTATTGAATAGACTATCTTTACTCCATGGTATTTTTTGCCTCGGTTTTTCAAATATTAATTAACTATAAAAGTGTGGGTTTACTTCTGAGCTCTCTTTTCTATGCCATTGATCTGTATGTCCATTTTTATGCAAGTACCATGCTGTTTTGATTACTGTCCTTGTAGTATAGTTTGATATCAGGTAGTATGATTCCTCCAACTTTGTTCATTCTCAAGATCTCTATTGCTATTCAGGTCTTTTGGGGTTCCATATGAATTTTTGCAATATTTGTTCTAGTTCTGTGAAATATGCCTTTGATATCTTGATAGGAATTGTGTTGAATCTATAGATTACTTTGAATACTATGGACATTTTAATGATGTTAATTCTATTTATGAACATGGTATATGCTTTAACTTGTTTGTAATGATTTAATTTGAAATGCTTTAAAACTTCTTAAATTTACTGAGACTTGTTTTGTGTTGTAACATTTGATCTATCCTGGGAAGTGTCACATGTTCATTTGAAAATAATGTATATTCTGCAGCTTTGTGGCAAAATGATATGAAAATATAAATTAAATCTATTTGATCTAGTGTGTCATTTAAGGTCGCTGTTTCCTTGTTGAGTGTCTGTGTAGAAGATCTATCCATTGATGTCAATGTGGTATTAAAATCCCCTATATGACTGTAAAATCCCCTATATTACCATCGATATTTACTTTATATATTTGGTGCTCCTATGTTGGGGACATTAATGTTTATAAGGATTATATCCTCCTGTTGGATTGTTCCCTTTATCATTAAATAATTTATTTTGTTTCTTAGTATAGTCTTTCTTTTAAAGTCTATTCTGTCAGATATGTTTTGCTACCCCAGATTTTTTTCATTTCCACTTGCATGAAAATTCTTTTTCCATTCCTTTATAATTAGTCTCTGTGTATCTTTTGTTCTGAGGTGGGTCTCTTGTAGACTGCACATATATGGGTCTTGTTTTCTTATTCATTCAGCCACCCTATGTCTTTTAGTTGGAGCATTTAAGCTATTTTATCTATGTTCCTCTGTTTCTTCTTCTTTCTTTCCTCTCCTCCTCCTCCTCCTCCATTTTCTTCTTCTTCTTCACCTCCTCCTTCCTCTTAAAGCAGGCCCTTTAACATTTCCTGTAATATGGGTTTGGTGGTAACAAATTCCTTAGCTTTATCTTCCCTGGAACCTCTTTTTTTTCTATTTTAAGTGATAGTATTGCTGGGTAAAGTAGTCTTAGTTATAGGTCCTTGCTTTATATAATTTTGAATATTTCATACCAATGCCTTCTGGCCTGAAATGTTCCTGTTGAGAAATCAACTGACAGTCTTATGGGAGCTCTCTGATAGGTAACAAACTGTCTTCCTTTTGGATTTGTTGCTTGCAAAGCATATTGGATTTTGCTCTGATGTTGTCTAAAGCTGGCCACTGGATGAGTTGGTTTGGGGCCTCCTGGGATGGACTCAGATGTAGGCCAATGTAAGATGCTGCCTGTGAGTGACCCTCCTATTTGGAGCTACAAGTGATCCACAGTTAGTGGCTGCCTCTGCTGGGCCTGAGTGTATGTGTGAAGGACCAAGCTGTGCACAAAGGTCAGTTTTTACCAGTACTGGGCCCAGGATCAGGTCAGCAAATGTTTCAAGATACCCTGAGATCCACCTCTGCCTGCCTCTGCCTGCTGGCTTCCTGTTAGGCTCAGTCACTCACATTTTACCTTATAATCAATAGAAATATTGTAAAACTAACAACGGTCTTGGCTTTGTTTGATTTTATGTTTTGGCTTAAATTAATAATTTATTTGTCTCTTGATTATATATATATATATATATATATATATATATATATATATATATATACAGAGATTGTGAAATGACACTATTATCATGTCTTTAAATCTACCTATTTTCTTATTCTTATTACTAGAGGCCTAGTGCATGAAAATTGTGAACAGAGGAGGGGTCCCTCAGCCCGGCCTACACAGTCTCGCAATCCAGGACCCCACAGGGGTGATCCCTGCAGGATCTGGTCTACTAGTAAACTGGCAATTGGATATCCCTCTTGCAATCCGGGACTGCTGGCTCCTGACCACTTGCCTGCCTGCCTGCCTCATCTTCCCTAATGACTCTGCCTGCCTGCCTAATTGCCCCAACCATTCTGCCTGCCTGCCTGATCCCCCCTAACCATTTGCCTGCCTGCCTGATCACCCCTAACTGCCTCTGCCTCAGCCCTTGCCACGTGGTTTCATCCGGAAGGATGTCCAGAATGACGTTCAAAGGTCATTTGGCTGTCCAGTCTCATTAGCATATTACACTTTTATTATTATAGATTTTTTTAATCCTTACTAAAAATATGTTTTTATTGATTTTAGAGAGAGAGGAAAGGGGGTAAAGAGAGAGAGAGAGAGAGGGAGAACCATTGATTTGAGAGAGAAACATCAATCAGTTGCCTCCTGTATGTAATAAACAGGGGATCAAACCTGCAACCTAGGTATGTGCCCAGACCAGGAATCAAACTGGCAGCCTTTTGATGTACAGCACAATGCTCCAACCAACAGTCACCCACCCAGGGTTATTTTCTTATTATTTTGAATGAGATGCTAAAGAGGTTAAATTTTCAACCAATTTTCTTCTTATTGTTAAATTCTTTGGCAAAAGAAAGTACAAAACTTAAATTTATTATTTACTAAGTGTTTATCCTCATCCTATTAGGTATTTAATATTATTTATTTGTATCCCATCTGAAACTGTTGGTCATTAATCAGTTTGTTACTCCTTACCTCTTATCGCAACTCTTTTAAAATCTTCTTACCCTGGCAATAGATGGTCTTCAATTGTCTTCTGGTCAGTCCTCTTTCTTAGCATTCCTGTTCAACTTTAAATATATTTTATATTGAATAATCAAATAGAAATTAAGGAATGATGGACTATGTATTGAATTATTTGTGGTGGTTGTGTGCAAAGTACTTTACTGGCCTAAAGCATTTTATGACAGGATTTCTCCTTCCCCTCTACTCTAGACAAGAATTATTATTTCCTTACCATGCGCCAACGAGTGGGTACACAGAGATTAATAAGCTATTCCAGCTTTCAAGGTTGGTCACAGTTTAACGAACAAGATATGCAAAAATTGCAGAACAGTATGATAAGTTCTAAAGCTAATGTGTGTCCAAAAGATTAAGGCACAAGGAAAAAATAATAATTCTCAAATGTGTTACTTGAAAGTAATATTTGCTCTGGGTCTTAATGGATGTATAAGGATTTGTTAAATGAGAAGGTTGAAGGAAATGCATCTGACTAACCCATTTTGTCTTTTAAAGATACTGAAAGACAGATTTATCAAGTGTAAACTGGAACCACCTAAGAAATAGGGCTTGGAATCATTTTAAGAGTAGAAATATAAGTACTATTGAATTTTTGTTTGCTTGTTTATTTTGCAGCATATCTGCACATTAATGAGGGATAAACAAGTGATTTTGTCTTTCGTATAAACCTAAGTTATGTATGAATCAGAAGTTCCCTGGATTCTTGAACATTTTTCACAAAATTGTTAAATCCATAAGAACCAGGTTTTTTATGTTCAATAGATGATTGGCCAAGTTTTTTGTCTGTATTTTCTTATGCTTTAACTACTGATAAATGTTGATCAGCCTCTCCTGTGAAGCCACTAGAACATAATGATACATTCTGCATTTGAGATAGAAAATTATAGGGGAAAACTAAAAGGTACTTTTTTCAACTGTGTAATTTATATGAAGCTGGCAAGAATTGTCAATATGTTGTAAAAATTAATGAATATCTCGAAGCATCTCTGTGTGTTTGAACAATGAAGCATGTGTTGTACTTGTAATTAAAACATGAATTCTTGAAGAAAGAAAAAATTATATTAGTAACAATAATACTAGTTATATTTATAGAAACTTGTCATATGTCAGGCACTGTGTTATATGCTTTACTTGAATAATTTATTTACACACTGTACATAAAAAAATACTATTGCTATTTTTCATCAGTTTGATAATGAGAAAACTAAAACCAGCAGGTGAGCCAAAATTCATCCCAAACATTCTGACTCCACAGTCTTAGCTATCAACCTCTGACTTAACTCAACTGCTGCATGATATATCCTATATAATAAAAGCATAATATAAAATCGAGCGAACAGTGGAACAACCAGTCAGCAGGGTGCAGGGCTGGTGAGCAGGCAGCACCAAGCCAGCCAAGGTACATGCCAATGGGCAGGGAAAGAGGACAGCAACTGGGGGCGGCAGTGACCAGTGGTGGCGGAGGGGCTATCAGGGGGCAGGGCCAGCTACTCACCAGCCTGCGCAGTCCCCTGATTGGCCCGCCCTGGTCGCCCCCTGTAGAGGCCATCAGTTGGACATCCCCTGAGGACTCCAGGACTGTGAGAGAGTGCAGGCTGGGCTGAGGGACCCCCCCACCCAAGTGCATGAATTTTCGTGCACCAGGCCTCTAGTAGATATATCAATTTAGATACAATGTAGGTTTAAAATTAATTAAAAATAATATAGCTACCTAAAAGAGCTAATATACTAGTAAAATACTCTTACTGAAAACAGGGGTAGAAGACTGGGGTTAATCCAGTTGGGATTGATCTCAGACTTCTCTGTGTGAGTGGGAACAAACTTGAACTGCTCAAGTTCTCAGGGTCTCATTTTACAAAATGGAGCCTATGGAGGCTGCTTAGGTTCTTAAACACAGCTTTCTAGATGACACTGCAGATTACAGGTAAGATTGTACCTCACCTTGGCCAATACCATGCCCAGGAACCAATCTGACACTTGTGTATGTCGCCACTTGTGAGTGTCAGGGTTCCATTTAGAAAAGTCAAATTCTTTATACACCTGTCCTTCCTGGTTAGCACAGGAAATGAAAGCTGCTACCCTCCTCAGCTCTGTGGTCTCTTTCTTGTGTTCTTGTGTCTACCCTGCTTTGCATGTCCTCTTCCTTATCCCCTCCTCCCACGGTGAGAACTCCCACTGCCCTGCCCTCCCCAGCACCATTCCTACAGAGCCCTAGGTCCATATTCTATAGTAGCCAAACAGCAACTCAGATTCTCTCTCCTCCATCTCTCAACCCAAATCCATTTCTAACTGGTGGGATTTCAGGCTGGGTCACAAGGAGGAAGAATGATCATTTTCTGATAATCTGGAATCAGCTTCTCTAAAGTCAACAGGTTTTTAATAGTTTTTCCTCATTTCCCAGGATTGAAAGCACAGGTGCTATGGGAAAACTGTGAGGTTTTTACACTGTTAACTTACAGCACCCTTGTTATATAACTGGGCTGCACAGGAGGCACATTTATTTCCCCTTCAACAGTGAAATGCTAGGAGCCAGACTGATGCAGAGGAAGTTAGGAAAGGTGGAGCTACTGACTAGAAAGGCAGTGAGGCTTCTTAATGGGACCTTGGACTGTGAGCCCCATAGGGTAGGTCTTCAGTACCCAGGCAACAACTAGAACCCGAGATTTGGGAATCTCTGTTGGGCAAGAACAAAGAATACATAAAAGAAACCATTTTATTCAAAGCTAAAATAAGTTTGTTAAAATTATTTTAATATTTTATTTTAGTAAATCACAATTGTTTTAACAATGAAAAAAATACAGAATTCTACAGAGTCAAAAAGTATAAATCACTCTTCACAACCCCATCACCAATACCATTAACCTCATAAAGTTTATTACTATTTAGTTTATTGTCTATCCTAAATCTATTTTCCTAAGCTTTCAGATATATATATATATCCACAATATATAGAATTGTTTAAAACTGGAATGTATTATTCTGCAACTCAGAAAAAAATATTTAATCAAAAAGCAATCTTTTAGAATAGATAATGTCTTACTGTTGAAACATAACCAAATGACAATTCTATTTACATATGCTAAATAAAGACCCTTTCTAAAATGGATGTGAGGTTTCAGATATTTAAAATGTCTTGAAGATAAGTTTTATTTTTTAATAAAATGGATATAAATTAATGTTTTAAAATAAGGTAAAGTTGTATGAACTTTCTGTTTCCAGTCTGACACATATGGAGCTTGGAAGTTGTCACTGCCATCCTCACAGGAAAGGAAAAGCTAAAAAAATGGAAAATCAACAACTGTTCTTAGAGCCATCAAGAACTGCGTAAGCTGCCCCCACCTCTCCAGTTGATGAAGCAGAAGGACAGAGATAGAGAATCATGACTTACCAGAGCAGGGTCCCAGGAGTGGAGACCTCCATGGGCACTGGTGCTGGAGAAAGCCCACAACCTGGGGACCAGGGGGAAACTTCAACTTCATTGATGAATGAGGCTTGGTGCTGACAAGTTTGAGAGTTAAAAACTTCCAAACTTTAGTGAGCTTTCTTCCAGGAACCCTTGTCAGGTTCATTCAGTGGAGATGAGAGAAAAATTTCCTCATGTTTCCACCAAAAAAGCGGAAAAGTAGTTTTTATAAATATACCCAGAGCATTATGTTCTAGTTAAAAGGCATGAACTCAAGAAATTATTTTAATGAAGCGTGACTAACTGGGGTTTCACTAGAGCTTAAGCAACATGGCAGAAGAAAATACAGAAATCCAGCATCCCTAGCCTTCCTGTTATCATTAAGGAGGGGACCAGGCAAATCTAAGAAGCACTTATAAGGGTTACAGCCTAGAGCACTGGCTCACCGAAAAACTAAGACCTAATCAGAAAAATAGAACACTGCCCCTGTCCACACCTTAACACCACTTCAGTAGGGCTCCAGTATAATAACAGGGTAAGACAACTAGGTAATGCAGGAAAACCTGCACAGCTCAGGTTTATTTAAGGAGCTCTAGAGAAGCCCAAAGGAGACATCGGAGACCAAAACGACAGCAGTGAGCATTTAGCCTATGAAATCTACAGCAATAGCAAACAAAAACACAGCCTAACGTGAAGGCAAAAACCATGCAACATTCCAGTCCTATTTATCTCAATTCCTTTACCCATTTGTCATGTCTGGCTTTCACGAAAAAAATTACAAGGCATATAGAAAGAAAAAATAAAGAATCTGAGGAAGAGAGCAAGCACCAGACCAGACTCACATAGGACAGGGATGCTGAAATAATCAATCCAGAATTTAAAATAACAATGACTAATGTGCTAAGGGTAGTAATAGAAAACCTGGAAAACATGTGAGAACAGATGGATAATGCAAACAGAAAGATGAAAAATCTAAAAAAGAATAAAAAAGAAATGCCAGAAATAAAAAAACACTGTAGAGAAGTTAAAGATGCTTTTGGTGGGCTCATCATTAGATTAGACACCGCCCAAAACAAACAAACAAACAAACAAAAAACAAACATGAAACTTGAAGAAATTTTCTTAGAAATATATAAAGCTGAAATGCAAAGAGAAAAAGAATGAAGAAAACAGAACAGAATATCTAAGAACTATGTGACAATTACAAAAGGTGCTAATATACACATAACAAATGTAACAAATGTACGAATCTAATGCAAATGTAAATAGTGCAAAGAGAGGAGGCACATAGAAGAACTCGCTGTACTTTTTGTTCAGTTTATCTATCAATCTAAAACTGCTTAAAATGAAAAGCCTATTAATTTTTTAAATAGCAATAACCAGAAAATGTCACATTGACAAGTAAATAAAATTGTAAATGGAACAGTTTAATGGCTAAAACAATAGCAGTGAGAATCTTTATATCACTTTGAGTCTAATATCTCAAGAAAATAAAATTATGCATACTATAATTCATAATAATTATTTAATAAAATATATGACACTTGTATTCTATAAATGAGAATTCACATTCTTTTCAAATGTTTATGGGATATTTACACATTACTGTGTACCAAATTACAAAGATAATTTTACTAAATTGGTCATAGAGGTACAGGCCACATTCTTTAATTAAAATGTAAGAAAACTAGGAATTTATCATACAAATTTAAAGCCCCCAAATTCTAACCATTTACCAGTAGAAACTATAAGACATATGTAACTCTCCTAAATAGCCTTGTTCAAAAGGCAGTCTACAACTGCAGGCTCTTTGAATATTAATATGAAACATAGACAGATGTACTCAGAGGAATAGTCATCATCATACTTACAGTCTTTGCATTCCCTTCTGGACCAGCACACAGATTTCCTAGGAACATCCAATGCATAAATGGCTAGAAATATATTGAGATATTTACAAAAATAGTTTTCAGTAAGAATTAATGTATAATATTTTAGAAATGAAATAAAACAATGTAGGTTTCCATATATTATAGTAAACATGTATTTATTTGAAATTGTGGAGAAAAAAAATAAAGGTTCTTAATGAAAATAAAATTAGGGCTCAGCTACATTCATGAGAATGATTTTATTGTGCAATGAGACCGTGTGAGACCAGCACACGTTTTTACCTCCTGTCTCTTTCCCGTGAGCCGTTCGTCACAGACCTTAGCCTCCACAAGTCTGAGCCTACCAGAGATTCCTGTTGATCAGTGTGGTGTGTGAGGAGGGGTGAGGAAACAATGGGAAGCAATTTTAGACTGCAAAAGCAGAAAGGGCGCTGGGCCCTTCTCTGGAGCTCAGAGAAAAGGAGGTAGAGGCTCTCAGCTCACCCGTGCTAGAACAGTGTGAGCTTTCTAGAGACAGTGAGTCCAGGGCTCCACTATTGCCAGTACTGACCTCGCCTCCAGCACTCAGCTCTCCCTCCAGCACTGCCCATGACAAGCAGTCCACAGCAGCTGGAAAGAGAGGCATGTTTGGAAGAACAGCTTGCATCACTGCATAGAAACTGAGAGAAAGTAGAGGGAACCCATGGGGTGGTGGCATAAAGCAAAGCCTGTTACAGCACCTGGAGACAGTGAGATGGCTGAGCAGCTTTACGGAATTTGATACACGACACAGGGAGTCCATTTTCTTTCTTTATAAAAAATATTTAAATGAACTTTATTGGTGCAAGGGGGCCCTATGAAGCAAGGTTTTATGAACTGATATATGTGGTCCCAGGAGGTCACAATGGAGAATCAAAAGGTCATGACTGCCAAAGAGGTCACTGTAGCAGAAGGACACAATGAAGGCAGACTGGCTCGCAGTGCAGCAAACACAATCAGGACAGGCCAGGGTGGGGAGGTGACAGTGGAAACAGAAGACAGCCCCTTTCCCTCCAGCTTCTTGTAGCTCTCCAGGTGAGAAAAGACCCAGCCTGGCTGTAGGAATATACACAGAAAGCAGGAGGGGAGCCCAGTGACTATGATCATGGTCCCAAGCTGCTCCCATGGAGGCTTAAAGTGGACCTGGGCACGTGGCATCAGTAGTCTTGGCCAGGCCAGTTAGACCCATCAGCAACAGAGGCTGAGCACAACATGATGCAAAGAATGGACTGTAGACAGCTGTCAGTCAGAGCTCAAGGTTGGTCGTCCTCTGTTAGTCCAGTTTCCATAGGGATCCTGGGCGAGGTTAACCACATCACTGGACTCTGTTCTGAGTGATTGCTTTTTCCTGACATGACAGTTGTCACCCCCTCGAGTGTTTAACATTGGAAGTCAGCATAGTCAAAGAGAGTTTCATGAGTTCAGTGCAGGACTGAATAGCTCTGCTCATGCAAAATGCAAAAAGCTGTCTGGGGTGAAAGACTGGAAATTTGGAAAGAGGAAGGGTGCACTACAGAATTCTAAGAGTGAAAGATTTGGCATCTTGCCTCCAGAGACATTTTTCTTTTTCCCTTTTTTTGGGTCTGGTCCCAGCAAACCCTTTTGCAAGATAACGCACTGAAGTAGAGAAGGCAGCATTACTAAAAAATGTCCTTTCCTACAGCCAAGACTGAGACATAAGCGCCCGGACTTCCACATGCTGAGAACTGGTGAGAGACAGACTTGCTGGGTTTGTTCAGTGTGAAGGGTGGTGCCGGGAAGAGAGAACATTCACAAAACCTAAAATGAAACCAGACAAAAGTGCTTGCAAAGCCAAATTTGCAATATTAAGCACACTTCTTATTACCCAGGGGAACCTTCAGAAAAGATAAGCTGCTTGGATTTTAGACAGAAAGATTCAATTATTGCAGTTGGCCTGTCCCCTGAGGCCCAGATGCCCTGTGTTCTCTCCAGCAGCTGTTCCCTCCCACCCAGGCCCATTGACCAAGGGAGGTGAAGACAGTCTTCTTGTCATAATTCACTTGTGTCTTGGCCTCTCCTAATTTTTGGCTCCACTTGTACTTATAATCAGACAGGAAAAAAGAATTTGTAATCAGACAGGAAAAAGGAATTAAAGGGAGAGGTTTAGAAAACAAACCCCATTATCTTGCATATCCTGACTGGGACACCCAGAGTGTCCCCAATTCACTTAAAGGAAGTATAAATGCTGAGAGCAAACAAGTGGAAATTCACTTTTATTTTAAACAAAAATATATACCCAGTATCACTTTAATACTTGGGGAAGGAGAAAAGGGACTGGTGGAATCAACAAGTAACAATTAAATATCATAAGTGATAAATGCAGCAATATTCTAAAACATTTGGATTGGGGTGATGTTTTGAAAAGTAAAGAAATCACTGTAATAAAGAGTGGGGAAATAGAGCAGAACAAATATATGATCTTCTGAACCACAACCTAAATAAACTATTTCTTTAAAAGAGAGAGAGAATAACATTTCTTCTGCAAAATTTCAAGAATGTTTTCTGTTCAACTCCCTTATGGTTGTTTACCTTTTTGATCTGTAGATACATGAATCTTCTGTTTAAGTCTGATGGTGCCTGTAGATACAAGGGGTGGGTTTTGACAGCATTTGCTCAAAGCAACTCTGAATTGAAAAAGCCTTGGAGATAATTTGGAAACTACACTAAGGTTCCCAAAGGAAAGGCCATCAATCTGGAGCAAGAGGACAAACCCTCCAGCTGAACACACAGGACATTCCCAGCTCCAAACTGGCAGTGAGAGGGCATGTGGCTTCTCAAGCTCCCCCCAGCCAGAGGAATAAACATGCCCAGCGGCTCCCTCCTATCAAATGCACAGCGAGAATAACGCATTGCAAAGTTGTCCTTTAGGAACATGCCACATGTTTCTTAAACCATGTCCCCAAAGCAAATTTAACAAAATAGAGTGAGCAGCTCCTTCAGCCCCATTTCCCCTTTTCTCTGCATCTCTCCCCACTGTTTAAATCCCTCTTTGTGCTGGATCTGCCTCATCTTTGTAAGTGTACTGTGGTCTCTGAAGTGAGGAGAAGGCAGTGCGAAGGAAAGAATTATTTGAGCAAAATGGAATTTTAGAGCTGCTGGCATGATAGGAGGCTTGTAGGGAGTGAAGCCCGTTGTAAAGATTTGCAAAGATGGACTGATTCACAGGATTTGGCTAATTGCCTTCCAGTTGCTCCATTATACCAAGCTCCAAGCTGATGCATGGAGTGGTCCAAGTTCAATGCAAAACATTTTTCATCACATCAGTGTTGGCAAAACAGTGCTAGCTTATAGCACTGCAATATTAGGGTCCTTATTCTGAAATCCCATTAAAGGCAGGAACAATAAGAATTTAAACAAGGAGAATGCTGGGGAGATAGAGAAAGGAGCATGATAAGAATGTGAATTTGAGCAGATGTTAGGGTGGCTGGTTATATAAGTAAAAGCAAGTGCCATCCTTCAAGAGAAGGAGGAAAGGAGGTGCCCAGATTAATTTCCCAGTAGCGGCAGCGATGACTTCAGGGAAAGGCCACTATGCCACATGCCCTGGAAGACTAAGAGCCCCAAATCTTAGTCACAGGGAGAATGGCTATGGAGCCCAGAGGGGAGGCTGCACCCCACCCTCCCCAGGGCAGTCCTCTGGAGCCTCCTCTCCACCTCCCTCACTGCCTATGCATTCTCTCTCCACCACCACAGCCTCCCTCCTGACTGCTGCCAATCCAAGTGCACATTGAAGATGACACACATCACCTTGCCAAAATGGCAAAGGTTCAAGATTCTGCCTGACCAGTATGTTCACTCTGACTCTTCCATTCTCATTGCCCATAAAGTATGATAGAACAGGAGGTACAGCCTTGGGGCTGGGGGTAGGTATACACAAGTACACTAAGGCTAGAAATCATGGTTCTCACAGTGTGGTCCCTGGACCAGAAGCATTGGCAACACCTGGAAACTTGTTAGAAATGCATATTTCCGGGCCTCACCTCATATCTATGGAATCAGACAGCCATCTGTGTTTTGACAAGCCCTCTGGTTTAAATTCCAAAATCACTAGTCTAAAAGTCCTTTTATAGGCTCATATCATCCCTGTCCTAGTCTCTCCCTAGAATGTGCTGCCCCTATTATATGTCTGGAAAAACTCCTCCTGGCCTTTCAAAATGCAGCTCAAATTTCAGCTCTAATTGTTTCTAATTTTTCATCATCTAGTCTCATGATGACTTTCTCTCATCGTTTTTAAGAATGGTTTTGAGAGCTCCTGTTTTCCTGCCTGTATGCTCCCCCATATCCTCAAAAAACTACAACATAGATTGCTTACTTTATAACTTGAATAGATTTTAAATAAAAACTGATCCTATAAAATACTAGAGGCCTAGTGTATGAATTCGTGCATGGGTGGGGGTCTCTCGACCTGGACTGCAATCGGGACCCATCAGGGCCACAGTAGTTTGGCCAGCAGGGGGAGGGGCAGCAGTAGGTTGACTGTGGGAGCTCACTGACCACCAGAGGGCACCTCCTGCGTTGAGTATCTGCCCCCTGATGGTCAGTGCACATCATAGCAAACGGTCGTTCGGTCGTTTGGTTACTTAGGCTTTTATATATAGAAAGGAGCAGTTGTATTATCTTTTCTTGATGCCATGATTGGAGTTCATACTTTGAAGGAATAAATAAAGGTAAAACAGATAGAGCAAAAGAAGGAAAAAGGTAGGTAAAAGGATAAGAAAGAAGGAGAAATTTTAGAATGTCACTTAGTAGGTTACATTATTGAGAGTATTAGAAAGAACTGTTTGCACAATCAGAGTTGATAGTAGAATGAGCTCTCCTGAGATATGATAAGCTTGCCTTCACTTAGGTGTCCTAGTGTGAATAGTGGATGACAAATATCAGTTGGAACTGGAGATTAAAACCAGCCAATTGGAGGAAACCAATTGCAGCGCTGTGTTAAGAGGTATTATCATCAGATCAGGAACAGGCTGGACAAGTTCCAGGTGGATTAGTAACATCTGCTTTGAGTGAAGAATGGGGACAGGGATGTCATAAAATCAACTTCTCTAGGCCAGTGATGCTACAGCATACTTTACATGGCATCTGGTAGGAGTATATTAAATGACCTCTTGGAAATATAAATCCCATGTGTCTATAATGAAAACAAGAATTTTTAATTGGAAGGCACTGTGGAAATACTAGGTACTATTGTCCCCTTTTCAGCATATTGAGGCACTGTCGATGAAGATCTATGCTGAGGATGAGTGACTTAAGCCAAGGAGGGACCAGGGCAAACCAGCTCTGGTTCTCATTGGCCAGACTTATAATATGACATACATGGGCTACTAGCTAACAAGCAAGCACAAAGCACATGGTGGTTATCTACACTAATAAAAGAGAAACATGCAAATTGGTGTCACTCCACTACACCCACCAGCCAATCAGGATGAGTATGCAAATCAACCCGACAATGATGGAAGTTAATTTGCATATGCAGGCACAGAGCGAAGACTGAAGACTGAAGATGACTGAAGACTGAAGAGGCTTGGCTTCTCCGCTGCGGCCGGGGCGAAGGCCTGGGTCCCAGGTGCCGGAGGAAAACTGGTGCCGGCAGCCAGGAGAAGGAAGGCCTATTGCACAAATCCCTTCATGCAATGGGCTTCTAGTAAATAATTAACAGGAAATTAATTAGAGGTCTTTATAAAGAATTTATCTTGATTAGTACAAAGATTTTAAATGAATGGTTCTTTGTAAGACCAAATAATCAATGTTTCCATCATTACCACTGTTCCTGCTGTGTTAACTCCAATTATTTATAAGCCATAGAAAGACTGAAAAGCTTTGGGTGGCTTCTTTGAGCTAATAATACCTTGAAAATATATTTTAATAAATAATTCCCTTTCAGCTTATTTTCCTTCTTTGAGGGGAGGTCAAGATGTAAAGGTGTTCAGATTAGGGATGGGGTGGGGAGGAGTCATCATTTTGTTTCAGAGTCAGTTATAAAATGGAAACTTTCTAAAATGTGATCTGGAGACCTCAAGAACCATGTTGATGATTTGGAAGCTTATTTTCTGAGCTGAACTTAAAACTACTCACACAGTGGTTCCCAGGCTTTAAGTTACAAAACCACCATTCAATGTTTATAGACACCAGGATCTTCAGCGTCAGACAGGGCCCTAATTCATCCCAAACACACAAGATTTATTCCCTGACCACAGTGACTTATTCAGGTTATTTTAGAATATAACTATCTCCTTAATGCAATACAGGTAAAATGTTCTTTGCTATAAATCAACTATAATCAGTGGTGAGAAATCTTTTAAGTGATCATTTGAATGCATGCCCTCTGGATCTACCATTATTTAATACCTTCAGGAAAGAAGCCTTCCTTATCTGGCCTGGTCCTATATAATAAAGAGGGAATTTGCTAATTTGTCCGTTATAGTGTCTGAGTCATGACCAGTCAAAGGTGCGCACGCGTGCATAGGAGCTGGGGGGTGGGGACAAGGGCAGGGCCACCAGGATGTGAGGCTGCCGCCAGGAGTGGCCCCCCAGCGGAAGTGTGCACAGGTCCACTGCATAGAGGGGAAGCGTCAGGATCGGGGCAGAACCTTGGTGGAGAGCTCTCAGCACTCCTGCACTGGGGTCTGAAGGCTTGGAGAGGAAGGGAGAGCAGATGGGCAGTTAGGGGGATCAGGCCAGGAGGGGAGCAGTTAGGGGCATCAGGCAAGCAGGCAGGTGAGCGCTTAGGAGCCAGTGGTTCTGGATTGCAAAAGGGATCCTAGATTGGAGAGGGTTCAGGCCAGGCTGAGGGACCTGCCCCCCCCCCACCCCCCACACATGAATTTCGTGCACTGGGCCAGTAGTATCATAATAAAATGAATAGCTTCATTTCAACAGAAATGTGTACAGGTAAGTACCAGAAGAAATTATCTTTAGAAACCTAATTCTTCTTTTCATAGAAAGAATATAAAGAGAACCATTTAATAGATTTTGTGCATACTTCAAACTTGGGTCTCAATTTCCTCATTGATAAGGTAGGGAAATAGTAAGTAGCTCACACAGTGATTATGAGGATTTAATGGGGAAACACTTCAATAATTCAGGGATGCATCTGTCACAGTGCAAGGACTTAATAAATAGTAGTTATCCCCTTACTTTCCTTTCCATTCCTAAGGTGCTACCCATCCCATCTGGAGGCCCAGCCCTCATCTGATCTTTAGGGGAGAGTATATATGGCCAAGGCCAACACTGGGGCTCAGCATGAGTCTCCCTCACTGTGGAACCATGACTTACTTCAAATTTCAATTCTAATAACCTGATTTCTGCTCATTACTCAGATTCTATCTTCATTTTCTAGCTGATATCTAAATTCCTTTTTATGAAGAGTTTTTACCCTTTGATTAGGGTGCTAAACTTTTAGTTCTAGTAGTGAGATTGTTCATCTATTTGGGACATATGCCCTCCATCTCTTTATTGATCTACCCACTTCACCCTCTTACCTGCATCCTAGAGTCCTAGTTCTGGAACTTGCCCAGGAAATGAGGGGTGTCGGGTGCTGCCATGTCTCCTTGCTGCAGAGTATCTGCCTGGCCCTCTAACATGACCACTACCCTTCCATGAAGACAACCCCACTACTTCTGCTTGCTAACCTGATATCAATTGTCCAGACTATATCTGTTATCATGTGTTTGTTTACTCTTTGACATCAGGTTCTAAGGGATGGAATGGATATATTCCTAGAAACTGACTCTACTTAAGCCTCTTAAGCAGTTGCTGCACTTCAGTGAGAACCAAACTGGAAGCAGCCCTCCCTAGCCTAGCCTGGCCTGTTTCATCAATTCTACCATGTCTTAGCCAAATATATTTACTTCTTCACCAAATGTTTATGAAGCACCCATATATGGCAGGCATTGTTCAGGGCTGCAGATAGAGCAGTGAGCAAAATGAAATTGCTGCCATAATGGAGCTTATATTCTAGTGAAGGAGACTGACTCTGGCCCAATGTGTTGGGTATTTTCCATTACCCTGTCAAGTCACTATCCACCCTCCCCATCCATCCTGTGCTTCAGTGCTGAACTCTATGGACTCCTTCAACAGGTTCCTTTGACCCCAGGCTTCCTGTTGGGTTTTGCCACTGGGAAGCACAGACAAGAACATAGAGAAATAAGGGAGAGATGGGGTATTTATTTCCTCAGCTCCCTCCTTGACACCCTCTTCTTACTTCAGCCACAGCTTTTTGTGGACAGCTGTCTCCTACAGCCACAGTTTGCTCTGGATCCTGGCAATTGCTCCCTCCCTGGCCTCTGACTATAGTGACAGTGCCTCAGTCTTCCTGCTTCAGGTTGCTTGTTCATTCCATGGTCTCCTTTAATGCTGCCAACATCTTGTAAATAGTCTGCTATTAACACTTACATTTACTCAACTGAAAATGCCATCTACTTACTGTCAGCATCCTGACTACAATACCAAATGAAAAAATACATAATAGTTTTCCAAGTAATGGTAAGTATTGTGAATCCAAAAATGAAGACATAACAAAGTAGACATCTTCTAGGAAATGCTCTTCTAGATTGAGAGTGGTCAGCAAAGTAGGTGACATTTGGTGAAGACATGAATGACTTCAAATAGAGACCAGATAAAATATAGGATGCCCAGTTAAATTTGAATTCCAGATGAATAACAATTTTCAGTTTAAGTATGTCCCAAATTGTGTGGGACATAATTATTCAAAAAATATTTGTTTATCAGAAATTCTAATCCAAGTGGATGCCCCATATATATTGTGTGAAATCCTAATTTGAAGACATAAGCAATATGAATGAACAGATATCTGGAGAAAAAACATTTCAGGAAGAGTAAATACCAGGTACAGAAGCCTGACGAGATGGGTTCATAGTTGGCGAATTCATGACATATTAAGAAACTGCAGCCTGATGTCTTAGTTGTTGAATGTTATTAATGGGCCAAAGGGCATTATCAGAGGGAGACAGGAGCAAGATTTAGAAACCTGGGTCATCCTGTGGCCTGTGCTTTTCCTCTCAATTGCCCCATTCAGTTCTGTATGTTAATTACAGTCACGGGAGGAAAGGAAGCCAGGGCAGAAAAACAAGATGCCAAAGCCTTCAATGCAGCAATAGCAAATGAACCTGAAAATTACTTGCAAGTTGCCAATATCATTTTGTGAACAAATAACAACTCTTATGCAAATCACATGCAAATTACCTCCATGCTCTTCTAGCTCATGCAGCTGAATATAATTTGTGGAAAAGCCTAGGAGATCTGTGCTGTTTGCTGTGCTCCTGCTGGTAACAGAACTGCCAGTTAGAGGAAGGCAACACTGCCTATACAAAGCCATAGCAAATGAAAACTCTTCACTAATGATAGGGTTCATAGCACTGTCCCCTGGCCCAGAACCTGATTCCAAGGAGACTCTCATGCATGTCTTCTCATCCTATTCTTCCAAAAACTTTAGTCAAGATGGTAATATCCACATTAACAGGAAAGAACAAGCCCTGGCTAGGTGGCTCAGTTGGTTGAGCATTGTCCTGTGCACCAAAAGGTCATCAGTTGGATTCCTGTGGGTCAGACACATGCCCAGGTTGTGGGCTCAATCCCCAGTAGAGGGCATGCAAGATCAATAAACAAGGCTTTGCCCATAGCACTAAGTCTATGGGTTGATTTGGGGCAGAAGAAAACCTGTAGTTTGACTTGATGTACTTAATGGAGTTGGCAAATTAGCATGAACACTGACTCAGAGTTCTGTGTAAATGCTTCAAACAAGATAGGTCCAAGATGTTCTTAATGCATTTGTTACAAGATGCTCTCAATGTCTTTGTGTTATGTAAACAAAATAAATACATAGGATAGGAACAAAATTACATTAAAATAATGTTATTTAAATATTTTTTAAAAGAGATTGGCACATATATTTCTTATTATTAATGCGCTAAATAAGAGCTAGCAAAGAGTTAAGAACTAATGGTTTTAAAGTGGTAATGAGTGTAAGTAATATTCTGAGAGATCTGCTGCACTATAATGTGATATAAAATTATCTCGTTTCTAATGGTGACAAAGTAATGTCTATCATAATACTACTGTGATTTATTGCCCAAATTTGTAATTGTATTAATAACTACATTTCATATAGAAATGGTGAAAAGAAAGATGTAATTATTTCCCCATTCAAATTCACAGATGCCCTGAATTCTCTCATGGACCCATGTTAAAGATAATGTATTAGAGATACAGACAAAGCTGAATGAGCTTTTCCTAAATCTGAGCTCTGAAATATCTAGTGATTTTCTTTCATTCTATATGTGAGCAGGACTAATTGAGGAAATGATGCATATAAGATCTAAGATATTTCATAAATTGAGGACTTGATCCAATATGTGCTTACAGCTTTTTCTCAAAGCAGGATAGTAGCTACAGCTTTACTATCTCCTCTATTTTTTTTTCTGCTTTTCCAATGGAACTCATTTTATAGTCATCCATACAAAATAATTTATTTTCAAGCATTTGTTTTCCAATATCTATATATGCAGGTATGTTGGAGTTTCCTCTATATTCATTTTTTAAAGGAAAGATACCAAATTTGCATTTGAAGCAAACTATATCTGAAGGAGGAACTGGAGTATATGACAATCACTTATCACCCATTGTCTCCCAGGTACTGAAAGTGTTTTTTTCCATTGAGGCTTTAAAAAAAATATTTTTAATTACAGAAAAAAAATCATTCCTCATAGACATAGTATATTTTTCAGGCAGCACCTCAAAACTCTGAACTGTAGTGTTTGCTCTTCTACATTTCTGTACACTAAATAAGCATATGCCATATGAAACAAAGCATGCTGAACAGGGCCCACAATAAACTGTCTTTGCACAATGAAATAAGACTCACTACCTACAGATGATTTTTAGCACTTTTTAAGATATATAGTAATGATTTTGAGGAACAGTATTTCTCTCTTGACATTTTTCTCGTGTTCCAAAATTGCTTCTAAAAATAAATAAGGAAAATAGAAAAACAGTATGAATTGATTTCTTCATGGCGTGGTGTTTCAGGTCAGTGGGAGGAGCAGATGCCTTGAACTGCAGTGTGCAAATAGGATGTTTATGGTGAGTGCTCTGAGGATCAATGTGTATGGAAAAGCATTGAGACTCCACGCCACCTGTCACCATTAGGGTAGGCAGTTAGCTATTAACAAAACAAGGAAGCAAATGGAGGCAGACATCTAATTAAGCCAAATTAACTAGGAAGCTAGATCTTCCAAACACTCCAGGGTATAGCTGCATTGCCCAGCCCAGGGGATTAATATCCCTCATGGCTTTCCAGTCTAAGGGACAAACTGGCCCATTCCTCCAGATTATCAAGGGGGCGGGGCAGAGAAGGAAGAACCAGTAAAGGGAGTAAAGGGGAAGGGGAAATTCCTCTGCAGAGGTACAGGTGCAATAGAAACCAAGATGGTGCAGGGGAGAGCCTTCTGCTCTGAGGCATGCGCTGTAGGCGCCAAAATGGTCACTATAAAGGGGAGGGGTCCAGTCTAGGAAAACCTGGGAAAATAATTCAATTAGATAAAGGCACGAAACCCTGGACGATCCAGGAAAGGAACTGGATAAGGGGGAGGCCCAGCACAAGCCCGGGAAGAACCAGGGAAGAGAGTGGTTAGTTTACTAGTAAAGAAAGCTTACCCCTTCCCAAACCCAAGAAGATATAATCAAAGTGGATCAAAAGCCTGAGGTTTGTTCATTCAAGGCTTATTTGTATAGCAGCCCCACGGACCCGAGTGCAGAGCCAGGGAAGCTGGAGTGCCCTAGGGCCTGGGTTGCAGACGTGCAGATGGGAAATAAGATCCAGAGAAGTTGTGCATCTCTGGCCCTGCACAACTTCTGGGCTTGCTGAGGAGGTTGCCTTTATTTTATAGATGGTTTCCTTTTTTGAACAGAAACTTTTTTAGTTTTATGTAGTCTCACTTGTATATTTTTGATTTTATCTCTTTTATTTTCAGTGTCACATTTTTAAAAATCATTACTAAGACCTATGTCAAGGAGCTTAAATTTATGTGTGTGTTTTTCTTAGAGTTGTATGGTTTCAGAGCTTATGTTCTAGTCTTTAATCTATTTTTTAAGTAATTCTTTATTGTGGAAAGTATTACATATGTCTTTTTTCCCCATTGACCTCCTCCAGCCTGCCCCCACCCTCTACCCCAGGCCTTCACTGCCCCGCTGTCTGTGTCCATGTGCCATGCATACATGCATACAAATTTCTTGGTTGATTATTTCCCACCTATCCACGCTACCCCGCCTTCCTACCAAGATTCTGCACTCTGTTCCACGCTTCCATGTCTATGGATCCACTCTGGTCATCAGTTTATTTTATTACTTAGATTCCACCTATGAGTGGGATCATGTGATACTTGTCTTTCTCTGACTGGCTTATTTCACTTAGCATGATACTCTACAAGTCCCTTCATGCTGTCTCAAAGGATAGATATTCTTCTTTTTTACTGTAGCATAGTATTCCATGGTATAAATATACCACAGCTTTTTTATCCACTCATCTACTTATGGGCACTTGGGCTGTTTCCAGATCTTAGCTATTGTAAATTGTGCTGCTATGAACATAGGGGTGCATACATTCTTTCTGATTGGAGTTTTGGTTTTCTTAAGATATATTCCTAGAAATAGGATCACTGGGTCAAATGGCAGTTCCATTTTTAATTTTTTAAGGAAACTCCATACTGTTTTCCACAGTGGCTGTACAAGTCTGCATTCCCGTCATCAGTGTACTAGGGTTCCTTTTCCTCCACATCCTCACCAGCACTTGTCATTTGTTGATTTGTTGATGGTATTCATTCTGACAGGTGTGAGGTGATACCTCATTGTCATTTTAATTTGCATCTCTCTGATACCCAGTGACTTTGAGCATTTTTTCATATGTCTCTTGGCCATCTGTATATCCACTTTGGAAAAGTGTCTATTTAGGTCCTTTGCCCATTTTTTGATTGGATTGTTTGTCTTCCTTTTGTTAAGTTGTATGACTTCCTTATATATTTTGGATATTAAACCTTTATGGGATGTATCATTGCCAAATATGTTCTTCCATACAGTGGTCTCCTTTTTCATTTTGTTAATGGCTTCTTTTGCTGTGCAGAAGCTTTTTATTCTGATGTAGTCCCATTTGTTTCTTTTCTCCTTAGTTTCTTTTGTCCTGGGAGATGTAAACATATTGCTATGAGACATGTCTGATTTTGCTGCCTATGGTTTCTTCTAAGATTTTTATGGTTTTCCGATTTACATTTAGGTATTTTATCCATTTTGAGTTTATTCTTGTGTATGGTGTAAGTTGGTTGTCTAGTTTCAATTTTTTGCATGTATCTGCCCAATTTTCCCAACACCATTTATTGAAGAGACTGTCCTGACTCCATTGTATGCTCTTGCCTCCTTTGTCAAATATTAATTGAGCCTAATGGCTTGGGTTGATTTCTGGGGTCTCTGTTCTGCTCCATTGATCTATATGCCTGTTCTTGTGCCAAAACCAGGCTGTTTTGTTTATGGTGTCTTTGTAGTATAACTTAAAATCTGGTATTGTGATTCCTCCAACTTTGTTCTTCTTTCTCAAGTTTGCTGCAGCTATTTGGGGTCTTTATTGATTCCATGTAAATTTTTAGAGTATTCGTTCTAGAACTGTGAAATATGATGTTGGTATTTTAATAGGGATTGCATTGAATCTGTTGATTGCCTTGGGTAGTATGGACATTTTAATGATGTTGGTTTTACCAATCCATGAACACAGTATATTCTTCCATTTGTTTATATCTTCGTCTATCTCTTTTTTCATCATTCTATAGTTTTCCAAGTACAGGTCTTTTGCTTTCTTGGTTAAGTTTATTCCTAAGTTTCTTAATTTTTTTTTGTGTGTGTGTGTGTGGCAATGGTAAATGGGATTGTTTATTTTAGTTTCTCTTTCTAAGAATTCATTATTAGTGCATAAAAAAGCCATTGATGTTTGGGTGTTGATTTTGTATCCTGCTACATTGTCAAACTCTTTTATTAAATCTAGTAGATTTTTTGTGGATGCTTTAGTGATTTCTATGTACGATATCATGTCATCTGTGAATAGTGAGAGTTTTATTTCCTCCTTTCCAATTTGGATGACTTTTATTTCTTCTCATCTTATCGCTGTGGCTAGGACTTCCAGTACTATGTTGAATAAGTGTGGTGAAAGAGGAAATCCCTATCTTGTTCCTCTTCTTAGGGGAAATGATTTTAGTTTTTGCCCATTGAGTATGATGTTGGCTGTAAGTTTGTCATATATGGTCTTTATCATGTTGAGATATGCTCCCTCTATTCCCACTTTGCAGAGACTTTTTATCAAAAATAGGTGTTGGATTTTATTGAATGCTTTTTCTATGTCTATTGATATTATCATGTGATTTTTGTCTTTCAATTTGTTTATGTGCTATATCATGTTTATTAATTTGCAAATGTTGTAACAGCTTGCATCCCTGGAATAAATCCCATTTGGTCATGGTGTATGATCTTTTTAATATATTGCTCGATCTGATTTGCTAATAATTTGTTGAGGATATTAGAATCTATGTTCAGGAATATTGGCCTGTAATTTTCTTTCTTTTTAGTGTCTTTATCTGGTTTTGGAATTAGGATAATGCTGGCCTCATAAAAAGAATTTGGAAGTATTCTGTCATCTTGGATTTTTAGGAATAGTTTGAGGAGTAGAGTTGTTAGTTTTTCTTTGAATGTTTGGTAAAACTCTTCTCTGAAGCTGTTGGGCTTTGGTTAGCTGGAAATTTTTTTGATTACTGCTTCCATTTCACCAGTTGTTATTGGCCTATTCAGGTTTTCTAATTCTTCCTGATTCAGATTTTGGAGATTGTATTTTTCTAGGAATTTACTCATTTCATCCACATTATCCAGCTTGTTGGCATATAGTTGTTCATAGTATTATTTTATAATCCTTTGTATTTCTGTGATGTTAGTAGTTACTTTTCCTCTTTCTTTTCTGATTTTTGTATTTGGGTCCTCTCTCTTTATTTTTTGATGAATCTGGCTAACAGTTCATCAATTTTATTTATCATTTCAAAGAACCAGCTCTTGGTTTCATTGATTTTTTTTATATTTTTTTAGTCTATATGTTATTATTTCTGCTCTAATTTCCTTCCTCCTACTTACTCTAGACTTTTCTTGCTTTCTTTCTAGTTCTTTAAGTTGTAGGGTTAAATAATTTATTGTTTACTTTTCTTGTTTTTTTTTTTTTTTTTTTTTTTTTTTTAGGTATGCCTATAGTGCTATAAAGCTCCCTCTCAGGACTGCTTTTGCTGTGTCCCAAAGATTTTGGGTTGTTGTGTGTTCATTTTCATTTGTTTCCAGGAAGTTTTTGATTTCTTTCTTGATCTCATTGGTAACCCATTCATTGTTTAATAACATGCTACTTAGCCTCCATGTGTTTGAATGTTTTTGGGTGTTTTTACTGTAGTTGATTTCTAATTTCATTCCACTAAGATCTGAGAAGAGGCTTGAAATGATTTCAATCTTCTTAAACTTGAACAGACTTGTTTTGTGTCATAACATGTGATCTATCTTTATTAATGATCCATGTGCACTTGAGAAGAGTGTATACTCTGTTATTTTGGTGTAAAATGTTCCATAAATGTCAATTAAATCCATCTGATCCAGTGTGTCCTTTAGAGTCACTGTTTCCTTTTTAAGGTTTTGTCTGGAAGATCTATCCAGTGAAGTCAGTGGGGTGTTAATGTCCCTTACTATGACTATATTGTTGTTGATCTCTCCCTTAAAAATCCCCTAGAAGTTTTATATATATATATATATATATATTTAGTTGCTCCTATATTGAGTGCATATATGTTTACTAGGATTATATCTTCTTGTTGATTTGATCCCTTTAGTATTATGTAGTGACCTTTGTTGTCTCTGATGATGGTCTTCATTTTGAAGTTTATTTCGTCAGATATGAATATTGCTATGCCAGCTTTGTTTACTTTTTCATTTGCATGGAATTTTTTCCCATCCCTTCACTCTCATCCTATGTGGGTCCTTTGTTCTGAGGTGGGTCTCTTGGAGACAACATATAATTGATTCGTGTTTTTTGTATCCATTCAGCTACCCTATTTTAATTGGAGCATTTAATGTATTTACATTTAGGTTATTGTTGATAGGTACTTATTTATTACCATTTTAATTCTGTATGCCTAGGTTTCTCTCTCTGTTTCTTCTTCTCATTACAGCAGCCTCTTTAGCAGTTCTTGTAATGCTGGCTTGGTGGTGATATACTCATTTAACTTTTTTTTTTTTTGGTCCAAAATGCTCTTTATTTGACCATATATTTTGAATGATAGCCTTGCTGGATATAGTAATCATGGTTGCAGGTCCTTGCTTTCCATTACCTTGAGTACTTCATGCCATCCCCTTCTGGCCTGTAGGGTTTCTGATGAGAAATCAGGTGTCAGCCTTATGGGAACTCCCCTGTAGGTAACAGTTTTCTTTTCTCTTGCTGCCTTTAAGATTCTCACTTTGTCTTTAATTTTTGGCATTTTAATTATGGTATGTCTGGGAGTGAGCTTCTTTTGGTTCTTCTTGCTTGGGGTTCTCTGTGCCTCTAAAACTTGTGTGACTTTTTCCTTTACCAGGTTAGGGAAGTTTTCTGCCATTATTTCTTTAGCCATGTTCACTATCCCTTTTTCCCTTTCTGCCTCTTCTGGCACACCTGCTATTCTAATATTGTTATGTTTCATGTTGTCCCACAGCCCCTGTAAGCTGTACTCCTGTGCTTTAAATGTTTTGTTTTTTTCTTTTTGTTTCTCTGATTGAGTGATTTTTTTCACCTGTCTTCTAATTCACTGATTTGATCTTCAGCTTTCCCTAATCTACTGTGTATTCCTTCCAATGTGTTCTTTATTTGTGCTATGTAATTCTTTATTTCTGTTTTCATAATTACTATATCTATTCTCATACTGTTGATCATCTTTAACCATCATTACTCTAAACTCTGTTTCAAATAAATTTCTTATCTCCATTTCATTTATCTCTTCTTCTGGAGAATTAACTTGTTCTTTCATTTGGGGGTTGTATCTTTGTTTCCTCAGTTTGGCTGCCTGTTTGGGTTTGTGACTATGTATTAGGTAAATCTTCTACACCTTTCAATCTCTAGTGCAGGACAGTATCAAATGCTGTTTCTGATTAACGAGATCAGGCAAAGTCTCAAAGTCTCCAGAGACCACCTCTGTCCTCAGACTGATAGGATTCCTACTTGAATTGCCCTCTGGCAATCATCTTCAGGTGTAGTGAGAGTTTTTGTTTGTTTGTTTGTTTGTTTGTTTGTTTCAACACGTGGAGCAGTTGCTTCTGCCTGAAGGCTAATTTTATTTTTTAGTCTCTTAAGTGGCCTCAGGGCGAGATGTTTTCCAATAGGGTGGGTCAACTGTCTTCCCCCCAGACAGAGCCACCAATATAGCAAATGTCTGTGTGGGAAAGATGTCCTCTGCTACCTGAGGGAATGGCTCAGCACAGAAAACTAGGAGTGTCTGCCTTCTGGGCTCTCAACCCTGAGCCCCCAATCCTGGCTTCTGTTCACACAGCTCCAGTTCACTCTGCCCTCTCTCTGCCATAGTACAAGATGGATGGCTCCACAGGGAATTCTGTGCATTGGCCCTTTAATTTCCAGCTGTCTCTCTCAGCAGACAGCAACCCTGCTCCTTTTCACAGCCAGATAGTATTTGGGTGCCTTTCTGAGCTCTGGTGCTCTCTGCTGGGGGCCAAGCTTGGGGATTAGACCCCAGAGTTCTCAGTGGCAACCCCTGACAGCTCAGATATTTCTCCAGAACTTCAGTTGCTGACTGTGGGCTCCTGGCCAGCCCTTTCATGCCTCTACCCCTCCTACCAGTCTCTCTGCCATCTCCACTTTTGGTCCTCAGGTCTCAGGATTCTCTCCAGCAAGTCTTCCATTGATTATTAAGGAAGTTTTTCTGTATTTTCATTGTAATTCCAGTTTGTTCCTGGGAGCATGTCCACACCGCATCCATTTACTCTGCCACCATGTCTAATCTCTCTCTTTAATCTATTTGGGATTAATTTTTGTTATTGTGTAAGGCAATGGTCCAGTATCATTCTTTTGTATGCAGCTGTCTAGTTTTCCCAATACCATTTACTGAAGAGACTGTCCTTTCTCCATTTTATATTTTGGCTCATTTGTTGTAAATCAATTTACATATATGCATGGATTTATTTCTGGACTCTCTATTTTGTTCCATTGATATATGTGTCTGCTTATATGTCAAGTAGAGGCCCAGTTCATGAAATTCATGCCCAATGGGAGGGGTCCCTCAGCCTGGCCTGTACCATCTCCAATCCAGGACCCCTTGGGGGATGTCCAACTGCCAGTTTAAGCCCGACCCCTGTGGGATAGGGCCTAAACTGGCAGTTGGACATCACTCTCGCAATATGGAACCATCTGGCAGTTGGACATCACTCTCGCAATCTGGGACCACTGGCTCCTAACTGCTGGCCTGCCTGCCTGCTTGCCTGATCGCCCCTAACCAACTCTGCCTGCCTGCCTGATCACTCCTAACTGCCTCTGCCTGCCGGCCTGATTGCCCACTAACCACTCTCCTGCTGGCCTGATTGCCCCTAACTGCCCTCCTCTGCCAGCCTGATTGCCCCTAACTGCTTCTCCCTCAGCCCCTGCCACCGTGGCTTTGTCTGGAAGGACGTCCAGATGTCTGGTCTAATTAGCATATTGCCCTTTTATTAGTATAGATACCATTCTATTTAGATTATTATAGCTTTATAATATATGGTTTGTAATCAGGGAGCTTTAAACATTTAGCTTTGGCCTTCTTTATTATGATTACTTTGACTATTTGGGGTCTTTGGTGGTTTCATACAAATTTTAGAATTATTCCATTTCTGTGAAAATGCCGTTGTAATTTTCATAGGGATAAACAATAATAATTCATATTGATAGCATGTACCTTTAATATAATATCAAGGTCCAACAACAAGGAAAATCTGAGAAACTATGACAACCTAGAAAAACCTAAGGGGACAAGATGACTAAATGCAATGCAGTGGAACAGCAACAATAAAAAAATATATATTAAATGTAAAATAAAAAATATGAATAAAGGATGTACTTCAGTTAAAAATTATGTATCAATATTGTTTCATTAATTGTAATAAATGCACCACTCTGATGTAAAACACTTAATAGGGGAAACTTGACATGTAGTATATAGAAACTCTGTACTATCTTCACAAGTTTTCTTTAAATCTAAAAGAAATCTAAAATTAAGAGTTTATTTTAAAAATATTATTGGCCTTGTCCAGCTCATGTGGCTCAGTAGTTGAGTGTCAACCCACAAACTAAGAGGTCACCAGTTCGATTCCCAGTCAAGTTAGATGCCTGGGGTTGTTGTCTCAAACCCCAGTAGGGGGTGTGAAGTAGGCAGCCAATTGATATTTCTCTCTCTCATCATTGATGTTTCTGCCTCTCTATCCATCTCCATTCCTTTCCCTCTAATATATATATATATATATTAATAAAAGAGAAACATGCAAATTGGTGTCACTCCGCTACCCTTCCCATTGGCTAATCAGGGCGATATGCAAATTAACTGCCAGCCAAGATGGTGGCCGGCAGCCAGGCAGCTTGAAGCGAACATGAGGCTTGCTTGCTTCAGTGACGGAGGACTCCAACATTCCCCGCCTGCCTCTGCTGGCCTCTGAGCTTGCAGTTTGAAACATTGTTACAAATATAGAAGCTAAACAAAACCCCAGAAACCTGCTTTCAGCCAGCCAGGATCTCAGAGCTGGAGTTGAAATAGTGTTTCGATTATAGAACCCAAACAAACCAGATACCTGCTTTCAGCAGCCGAGGCCTCAGAGCTGGAGCCAAGCCTCAGAGCTAAAGTTGGCCCAGAATAAAAAAAAAAAAGGAAAAAAGGAGCGGTTGGGAGCTTCAGTCACCCACCAGCCTGAAAACAGCCCTCAGCCCCTCACCCAGACTGGCCAGGCACCCCAGTGGGGACCCCCACCCTGAAGGGTGTGTGACCAGCTGCAAACAGCCATCAGCCCCTCATCCAGGCTGGCCAGGCACCCCAGTGGGGACCCCCACCCTGATCCAGGACACCCTTTAAGGGCAAACCAGCTGGCCCCCACCTGTGCACCAGGCCTCTATCCTATATAGTAAAAGGGTAATAGGCCTCCCAGCACCGGGATCAGCGTGACAGGGGGCAGTGCCCAAACCCCCTGATTGACCTGCGGCTCTGTGTGTGACAGGAGGCGGGGCCACAACCGCCCTATCCGCCCTGCTCTGTTCATGACAGGGGAAGGCGCCCCAACCCCCAGATCAGCCCTGCTCTGTGCCTGATAGGGGGGAGATTCCCAACCCTCTGATAGCCCTGCGGCTCTGTGTGTGACAGGGTATGGCGCCCCACCCCCCTGATCGCCCTGCGGCTCTGTGTGTGACAGGGTGCGGTGCCCCAACCCCCTGATCGGCCCTGCTCTGTGTGTGACAGGGTGCGGCTCCCCAACCCACCCCCGCCACGGGCCCTGCTCTGTGTGTGACAGGGTAGAGCCATAACCTCCCCATCGGCCCTGCCCTGAGTGTGACAGGGTGCAGCACCCCAACCCCCTGATCGGCCCTGCTCTGTGCGTGACAGGGGGGAGCTCCCCAACCCCCTGATGAGCCCTTGCGCTGTGCTTGACAGGGGGGAGCTCCCAACCCCCTGATAGACCCTGCTCTGTGTGTGACAGGGTACGGAGCCTCAACCCCCCTGATGGGCCCTGCTCTGTGAGTGACAGGGGGTGGCACCACAACCTCCCCATAGACCCTGCCTTGAGTGTGACAGGGGGCGGTGCCCTAACCCCCCAATCGGCCCTACTCTGAGAGTGCTGAGGGTGGCATCGCAACCTCTCGATCCGCCCTCCTCTGAGCCTGACCAGGGGCTGCACCTAGGGATTGGGCCTGCCCTCTGCCACCCGGGAGCAGGCCTAAGCCAGCAGGTCGTTATCTCCCGAGGGGTCCCAGACTGTGAGAGGGCACAGGCCGGGCTGAGGGACCCCCCTTCCCCCCGAGTGCACAAATTTTTGTGCACCGGGCCTCTAGTATATATATATATATATATATATATGATGTCAATATATTATTGGCCTTGAACACGGAAGAAACAATTGGGAGTTCTGTTTAGGAAGAAAACCTGGAATACAGGTATGAGATTTAGGGTGAGATGAAGGGTATGGAGAACATGAGGAAGGAGCTGGAAGAAGGTATAGAAACGCAAAGGGAGAGATTGGGGTAGAGCTGAGGTATCTATGCATACCTCCAGTGGAAAGTCAACGTGGCTCACTACTGGATTAGGGATGGCAAATGACAAAGGGATGATTATAAAATATGCTTTAAGCCTGTGTAACTAGCAGAATGTATGTAACATTATCCAATTTGTGGTGTAGTCACTGACTAACCTATTTGAAGCAGATTATTTCAGAAACATGAAAAATAAATGGGACGGATTGTTTCCTTAGGGGTAAGGTAATGAATTCAGTTTGGTTCATTTTCAAATCTTGGGAAATTAGTAATGGTTTAAGAAAGGTCTGCAAATAATTTTGACGCACCAATTTCTTCCTAGAAGCTTCTTGAAAAAATACTAAGAAATTGTGGCTTCACTCTCTTTGGCTCATGACCTAAGATATACTGAATTCCTGTATAGCAAAATAATTCAGAAATGCCATCTTTAAAGGTGATTAAGACTTCTAGATAGTAATGAGATAAGTCAGCTTAGTGTTTAACTTATCAAATGAAAAGTGAATGAGTGAAACATGATCTAAATCTTCTCAAAGTTCATGATTGAGCTTGTCTATGTGTTACTGTGGTTTCTTTCATCTATTGGGGCATTTCATCTGTTTTATTCTGCCCATAGCTTTACCTTCTCTTTTCTCATTTGGGTTCTCCTCCAAATTAATCACTGAGGTAGACTGAGGTACAGCTCACATTGCCAGGTCAGGAGGTTTCCTCATAGAGGTGCACAGAATAAGCAACCTCAAGTATATCTTTTTTGACCTTGCCAATTCAAGGATAAAGTTATACAAATATACAAGAGAAGTTCTTTTAGTCCCCTTTGCTTGAAAATTATATCATCTTAGGGAACAACTAGATCAAAGAAAATTAGTTAAGAATGGGAGAACATACTTGCCAATGATACATCTGATAAGTGATTAATATCCAAAATTCATAAAGAACTTCTAAAACTCAATACCAAAAAAAGAAAACAAACCAATTAAAAAATGGGCAAATAGACACTTCTCCAAAGAGGATATACAGATGGCCAAAAGACACATAAAAAAATGCTCTGCATCACTAATTACAAGAGAGATACAAATTAAAACCACAATGAGATATCACCTCATGCCTATCAGAATAGCTATCATCAATAAATCAGCAAACTAGTGTTGGTTAGGATGTGGAGAAAAGGGAACCCTTGTGCACTGTTGGTGGGAAGGCATATTGGTGCAGCCACTGTAAAAAGCAGTATGGAATTACATCAAACATTTTAAAATAGGCCTATGACCCAGCAATTCCACTTTTGAGAATTTATCCAAGGAACCCAAAACACTAATTCAAAGAAATATATGCACCCCTATGTTCATTGAGCTTTATTTACTCTGGAAGAAGCCCAAGAGTCCATCAGTGGATAAAACAACTGTGATACATTTACACAATGGAATACTACATGGCTATAAAAAAGGAAGAACATCTGCCCTTTGCAATAGGATGAAGAGACCTTGGAGAGCATTATGCTAAGTGATATAAGCCAGTCAGAGAAAGATAAGTACCATATGATCTCACTTATATATGGAATCTAATGAACAAACTGAACTACCAAGCAAAATAGAGACGGACTCATAGATAGAGAGTATGCAGACAGCTCACGGTGTGGGGGGGGGGGGGGCGGGGGAGGGGCCTGCAGATGTTAGGGGGTAGAGGGACTGGCAAAAAAAAAAAATAGGAAAGAACTCATGGACAGGGACAACTGTGGTGGTTGCAGAAGGGGGACAGAGAAGTGAGTGGAGGTGGAAGAGGGTATAGGAGAGATAAATGATAATGAGAATAAAATAAAATAAAAATAATTTTAAAATAAAAAAACAAGAAATTTGAATTAGAATAGGTGAAACAA
>NW_005871069.1:4769965-4816939 GCF_000147115.1 Myotis lucifugus
TATATATATATCCATAAGCTAATAAGGTAGTGTAATGAGTGCGCAGATAGGAATTTATAAATCTAAAATGAATATTGTCCAAGTAGAGGGAGGAACACATCCTGAGTCAATTATCTGATAGTTCCAGAGTCCTTGACCTCACTTCCACACATAGCATTCCACATATCCAACCAGGAAAAAGAAAGTTTGTAACGGACTGACATTTAATAAAATGGGACAATTAGGAATACTTGATTTAGTGACACAGAGTGCAAAACATAATCACAGTCTATTTAGGAGCAGTGCACAGTCACTATGTGACAGCAGACAATGGCTGCAGCAGGGTCGGCCCACTCTCTGGCACAGAGTCTGCCTGGTTTAAACTCAGCCTTAGAAAGGAGCAGTGTTTCCCACCCTGCATGCACCCTGTCCCTGGGGCAAGAGAGAGGATGATGCAGTTGGTCTGGGGTAGAGGCCCAAAGTGGGCCTTTCTTACACTTTCCCTCCCCAGTGATGTAGTACAGATTGGTCAGGGCACCCATTTCATCTGGGGGATGTTAAAATGTCAGTATTGGGCCCACCCCTGTAATTTTGGACCTAATAGATCTGGGGGTGGAGGGGGTGGAGACAAGCAATCTGCATTTCTTTTTTTCTCTTTTTTAAAAATGTACCTTTATTATAGAGAGTATTACAGGTGTCCCTTTTTTCTCCCATCGTTGCCCACACCCCCCTCCCCCTTGCACCAGGTTCCCACTTCTCCTCAAGCCTTCACTGCACTATAGTACTATTGTGTCCATGGGTTATGCATATTTATACTAATAAAAGCCTAGGTGACCCTCACACATGATGTCGCCACAAGATGGCCGCCACAAGATGGCCGCCACAAGATGGCCGCCACAAGATGGCGTGCACAGTGGAGGCAGGGCCCGGTTGCTGCTCCTCAGGGTGAGGCCTGGTGGTCCCATGGTTTCACGCGATGCAGAGGAGGCTGGTCCTGGCATCTCCACCACCTCACACAGAGGAGGCTGGTCCCGGTGGAGCAGGCGAGTTGTGGCAGGGGAGGGCAGTTGGGGGTGATCAGGCTGGCAGGGGAGGGCAGTTGGGGGCGATCAGGCTGGCAGGGGAGGGCAGTTGAGGGCAATCAGACTGGCAGGGGAGGGCAGTTGGGGGTGATCAGGCTGGCAGGGGAGGGCAGTTGGGAGCGATTGGGCCAGCAGGGGAAGGAAGTTGGGGGAGATGAGGCCAGCAGGGGAGCGGTTAGGTGTTGATCAGGCTGGCAGGGGAGCGGTTAGGGGGGATCAGGCTGGCAGGCAGAAACGGTTAGGGGCAATCAGGCAGGTGAGCGGGTAGGAGCCGGCAGTCCTGGATTGTGAGAGGGATGTCTGACTGCCAGTTTAGGCCTGACGGGATTGGTCCTAAACTGGCAGTCAGACATCCCCTAAGGTGTCCCAGATTGGAGAGGGTGCAGGCTGAGCTGAGGGACACCCCCGTGCACCTATTTGAAAGGGAATTGCACTTCCAGAGCCAGAAGCCAGCTGACTTATATAGACAGAAATTCCACCCTGGTCCCTGTTGGGTCCATCCTCAGGCAAATGAGGACTCCAAATCTTCTCAGTTTGATTGGTCCAAAGGCATTGTCCTGATTGTCCAGAAAGAAGCCACTCTGATTGGTCAGTGAAGAAGCTGATGGGGATATAGCTGCACAGTTCTGGGTGGATGGGGAAAGCCTCAGTCCTCTTGGTTGACATAGGATTTTAGAAACTCCTTTATAAAGGCTGGCTCAGATGCAGGCACTTCAGAGCAGAGGCAGGCAGTACAGTGCAGGCTTCTCCCTGAAGTGCAGTTTGCACATCTGGTGTGAGACCCCTGTGTAGAAATGACTGATAGGCTATGTTTTTAAAAGTTTGAGCTTAGTTAGCCACCAGGAGCTCTTCTTAGTAGGTGTCTTCTTTCTCAGGGTCCACAGCATCCTCCAGGAACCTTCGGTGTTGGCCCATCATTTGCTGTCAGTCTGCATGGCTCCAGGCCAATGGCATGTATTAGAGGCCACAGCCTATAGTGCCACATTTGTAACTCTTGGGGGAGGAGGAGGGGAGGCTTTAGGCAGGAACTTTTCTTAATATGCAAAGAATGTACACTGATGTAAGGAACATTTAAAGTCCTACACATCATCTTCGTGCCACAGAAACTAAATATGATGATTTGTGGGTTAACTTTCTTTCAGCCAAGTTGCTAGTCAATCTAGTTCAGTTAGAATTTATATCAAGTACTTTCAAAAAAATTTTGCTTTTTTTCTGTTTGTTTCTTTTGGTGGCAAGCTCTCTTTCTCTTCCTCTTTCTTTACTGAGAATAAGCTTTCTTGTGTAGCTTGACCTGACCATAAATTCATTCTTGTGACTTATTTGTTTTTTCAGATTACAAAGTTCTGTGACTTTTTGTAATGAGGCAAAAAGTCAAAAGAAATCCATGATTAGTTAATGAGCTCCCAAAGTACAGTATGGCTTTATCAATGAGAGAGAGAGAGAGAGAGAGAGAGAGAGATGGTTTAAAGCACATGAACCTCTTGAGTATTTGGAAGTAGCAGATGGAATTGGAATTACAGGGGAAAATACCATTCCAGAATATTTCTCTAATCACTTAGACTTGTTGCCAGTAAACTCCTGAATAAAGGCAGACTTCTGGGTTGCTGGCCTCTGAGAGCTTTGGAGATAACAGGCATGAATAAATAACGCTGTGCTTTGGCTGAGCAGTTTGGAACTAATGAATGGAGGGGAAGATGAGAACCAGGCAGCAGCAGCTTGAGGTTGTGCAGATGCTCCACCTCATCTGGTGATGCTCTTTGCTGCCCTAGCCTCTCGTCCACCATTCTCCTAGGACCAAAATGGTGGTTTGTGACCTCCGCTCATGGAGAACTGGTGACTACAGGTCTCTCACCTCAGGATACAAGTAATTGAAACCTCTCCCTCCCAGTCCCAGTTCTGCATGTCAGTGACAAGCATACCTACTGGAGCAAAGCACCTTGACAAGAGCCGTGCAATCCAGTACCCAGAAAATAATCTCCTCTGAAGGCTCAGTCTGAGTCCATTTGACATAGAGACGTCCTTGGGTCTCCTCCCCTTAAAAGGGCAGTTGCAGACCTGTCCAACACACACGCTGTTTGAAAGCTACCTGATTACTTTTGACCCTTGTCAAAATTCAGATCCATTAGCTAGAAAAGAATCTACCAAATACTTTTAAATTGTTTCTCAATTCCAATTTTTGGCAAAATTACCATCACAGAGCCAAATCCATAATAACAGGATTGAAATGAATTTTAATTCTCTGCCCTCAATTCTGTAATAGCAAAACTTGTTACAAGCCTATATTTTTAAAACATTTTATTGTTTGGAGTTTTTTGACTATGTTATAATTCTAATTTGTTAGTTAAGTATGGAATAAAATATAATGCAGTTTTTAAAATGTTTACTTCTAGCACATATTCTGAACTGAATGAATTTAGCAACCATGGCTGAATTCATAAGATGATTACAATCCCCATACACTCAAGTCTCCTCACAGAATCAAAAGAGCAATACAAGGCACTGAACACATCTCCAGTCTATAAAATACAAACCTGCCCAGGTAACCAAAGACCACAGCTGTACTTGGAGCCTTGCACATTTTTGACAGAGCTGTGGGAAGAGCCATGCATTCCCCCACTTTAGCAAACCAACACCCCACAGAACATAGCAGTGGAAGACTAAACAATTCCATGTTCAGGCCCAAGTTCAGGTTCCATCATGTACCCCAGGGAATGGCCAGAAAAGGGCTTTGAGATAAGGCCCCTACACTTTTCTTTCCTTTGAAAGGTAGAAAGGCTACTTCTACTTTTTACAAATAGTTAAGTGAGCAAATATTCCAAACTTTATCACTCTTCCTTACACTTGTTATCACACACACATACACACACACACACACACACGTTTATGCATCACACACATATACATATACACCACATATATGCATGCACACATATACATACATAATCATTTACAGACACACATTGACACATACATTTTTTGAAAAAAATGCAGCAATTGCCCAGCATTTCCAAACTAGAATCTAAACATCAGGCTCGCCCACAACCACACTCGACCACTAGCAAGGACATCCTCATGCTGGACAGTGGAGGTGGAGCTCGTGGAGGAGACAGGTGAGCCAGGCTGTTGATGAAGCACTAACTTACACTAATGAAGGAGAGAGGAGAGGCATGCACACCCTGGAGAGATATGTTGCAGAACATATAACTGACAAAGGATCAATGTCAGATTGTGAAGAATACTTCAACAAGCAAGAGAGATTCTGTTTATTTAAAGTACAAAAACATTCCAATGTGAACTATCCTATGTAATAAAAAGGTAATATGCAAATTAACCCTCACGCCCTCACAAGATAGCTGCCTACGACCAGGCCAGCAGGGGGGTTAGTGAGGGATGACCAAACGACTGAACAAGCAGGCTGCTTGGGGCGACCAGGCTGGCGAGGGTGACCTGGATGGCATGGAAGGCAGTTGGGGGTAACCAAGCCAGCAGGGGGGAGGACAGTTAGAGGGCAGTTGGGGGTTATTAGGCTGGCAGGGGGTCAGTTGGGAGCAGCCAGGCCAGCAGGGGTGGCAGTTGGGGGTGACCAGGCCGGCAGGGGGGAAGGCAGTAAGGGGTGACCAGGCTGGCAGGGAGACAGTTAGGAGCGACCAGGCCAGCAGGGAGGGGGCAGTTGGGGACAACCTGGCCAGCAGGGGCGTTAGTGAGGGATGACCAAACGACTGAACAAGCAGGCTGCTTGGGGCAACCAGGCTGGCAGGGGTGACCTGGATGGCAAGGGAGGCAGCTGGGGGTAACCAAGCCAGCAGGGGGGAGGACAGTTAGGGGGCAGTTGGGAGTTATTAGGCTGGCAGGGGGTCAGTTGGGAGCAACCAGGCCAGCAGGGGTGGCAGTTGGGGGTGACGAGGCTGGCAGTCGGGGAGGCAGTAAAGGGTGACCAGGCCAGCAGGGAGACAGTTAGGAGCGACCAGGCCAGCAGGGAGGGGGCAGTTGGGGGTGACCTGGCCAGCATCTGGGGGCAGTTAGGGACAATCAGGCTGGCATGCAGAGGCAGTGAGGGGCAAACAAGCTGGCAGGGGGGTCAGTTAGGGGCAACCAGGCAGGCAGGTAAGCAATTAGGAGCCAGTGGTCCAGGATTGTGAGAGGGATGTCTGACTGCTGGTTTAGGCCCTATCCCTGGAATCAGGCTTAAACTGGCAGTCGGACATCCCCCAAGGGGACCCGGATTGGAGAGGGTGCAAGCTGGGCTGAGGGAACATCCCCCCCGTGCACAAATTTTGTGCACCAGGCCTCTAGTATATTTTAAAGGAGATAAAGTTATAAATAAAAGGAGTAATAATTCTAAAATCCAAGGTGTGATTGTCTCTAAAGGAGAGGGAATTGCTATTATCCTATTTTTACAATTTGGGAATTGAGCCCCCAAGTCAGTGGGGCTGACCTAAAGACCATATTATAAAAAGGCAGGGTTAACAAAGGTGAGGATGCTGAGCAGAGCATTTGTGTTATGAAAAGGGCTGCTGGCCTGAGAAACTGAGTGTGCCAAGAATAGGATGAGCTATATCTATGGTTGTGTCTGAATCTCAGGTCCCTGGTGTTTGCAAGATGTGGTAATGTTGCCTCTCCTTGGATATTTCTGAAAGCAGCCCAAGTGATTAAAACATTTCATGAGTCAAGCAAGCTTCAAGAATAGTCACACTTTGCTGTTGGCATTAATGCATATTGTCACACATGGTTTTCTTGTTTGGTAAATAGAAAAAACCCACTAGGTATTCTGAAAAGTTTTACTTACATGCCTTTTTAAATAATCAGTTGAGGGATGAATTCTATATCACAATAGCATAAAGACATAGGTCATGATTCTGTGCTTTCTTGTTCCAAAATAAAAGTTAATTAAAACTTTTATTCATGGGGAGCATTGCCCTTATCTGTTCTGGAAGATTTCACATATTACCAACTTAGCTACAAAACCAGAAAATACTTCTTCAGGAGTGTTACTTCCAAGCTTTATTTTCTTGAAAAATGGAAACTTTTCTGAGTATGGTGTTGATAATTGATTTAAAAAGCATTAAAACCTCTCCTTCTCTGCCCAGCCAGCATTGCTCAGTGGTTGAGCACTGACCTATGAGCCAGATCACAGTTCGATTCTAGGTCAGGGCACATGCCCAGGTTGAGGATTTGATCCCTAGTGTGGGGCATGCAGGAGTCAGCCAATCAATGATTCTCTCTCATCATTAATGTTTCTACCTCTCTCTCCCTTTCCCTTCTCCTCTGAAATTAACAAAAATATATAAAACAAAACAAAACAAAAAACTTATCCTTCTTTTCCAGCAGCTTAAAAATTAATGTAAGACTAATAATTTCTTTTTGCTTCATTAACTAAAGAGCCTGCTTGATTCTCCAAAACCTATATTTTTATAGCCCATAGTACATATTTCTCATACCCCTTTATGGGTGCTGTAGTAAAGGTGGAAATGGGGAGTAGATAAACAGTATAACTTCTTGCAAGTGTGTATGAGACACAGGCCTCAGGTCTGTGTGAAAAATTGTCATTCAAAATATAGAGCAACAGTCTTAAGAATGGCCACCACTTGGATACAGCCTGCCTATTCCTAAAAATGTATCATTAAAAAAAAATCAGAAATGTGATTAAAGGTTTGTAAGCCAGCATATGTATCATAGGTTTATGTACTAGTAAAAATAGAAAGAGCTAAAATATGCATCAAGTCATACAAATATATACTTTTATCCACTAAAAATAGCCTTCAACAAGAAGAAGAAATAAAAGGCATCCAAATTGGAAAAGAGGAAGTAAAACTGTCCTTATTTGTACAAAACAACAACAAAAAGACCATACATTAAAAAATATATGTAGTCAACTAGCAAAAACATCCAGGTAATGAAATTATAGTGATTTTGACATTTTCCATGATTGTTTCTCAAAATTATATGGAGAGTATTGTTATTTTTCAAATAAAATCATTATTTTTAAAAGTTTCTTTGGTAGACGTGAAGCAGACTTCTGCTGTGTATTAAAGGATAAGCATTAAATCTAAAGTAAAACCTAGTACTCTGATACTGAAATTCTTTAGTACAATGCCTCGCTTGAGGCAAGCTTACAGTCAATGGTACCCATCAATCTGAATTGGAGAGACCAGAGACTTTTAGTCTAGTCTCCAATTTCTCATCATGGGGGATGTGATGAGGTGTCAGTGCAGCCCGAAACTCCTCCTCACACCAACACCTTGATGAATGTTCTCATTTGAGACTTTTTCCCCTGCCTTGACTTTCTCCAGGAACCACAGGGCTGGGCCTTTGCAGCTGGTGTGGAAGAAGATGGAGAAGTCAGGACCAGCCCCTGGGGAATTCCTACAGCAGAGCTGCTCCAGCTCTCAGGATTGCAGGAGGACCAGGAAACACACAGCCACCAAGGCTCCAAACAAAACCAAATTTACAGATGGGACCGTCAAGGCACTAGGAACTTGAGGAATCAAGGATAGCTTTAAGAATACACACGAGTAGATTTGTCCACTAGTGAATGAAGCAATCAATGTATCAGCATTCTCAGCCACATGAGCTAAAACATAAATTATACATAGAACCCCTTGCCGATTTGGCTCAGTGGATAGAGCATCAGCCTGTGGACTGAAGGGTCCCGGGTTCGATTCTGGTCAAGGGCACATGCCCAGGTTGCAGGCTGGATCCTCAGTAGGGGGCATGCAGGAGGCAGCCGATCAATGATTCTCTCTCATCATTGATGTTTCTATCTCTCTCTCCCTCTCAACTTCCTCTCTGAAATCAATAAAAAAATATATAAAAAATATACATAGAAGAGGAAGACTAATATTTCACTAATTGGAAATATAGATATCTTTATATAACTCAATATTCCTGAAGGATCTATAAAACATAATAAATACCTCTTTTATGTATGTAATCATATATCTAGAACTTTAATTATAAAAATATACATAGAGTATCCACAAATGCAACTTCAAGGACAATAAAAATGCATCCCCAAATTTAAGTCCATGGATGGATATTTATGTAGTTTACCATGAACTCATATGTTAGACACTGTGGATAGAGACTTGGGCTTCTGATGAAGAGGTGAGCTGTCAGAGCACTTCAGGACTGAAGCCCCTCCCTTAAGATGCTGGCAGCTCAGCTAGCCCAGAGCTTGAGTGCCTTGCCCAAGGTCAAACTTCTGTTCAGGGTCAGCCAGTGAATGGTCCATCAGAGTGTATAAAGATCCAGCCCCCTTGACCCAAATAAGGAAAACTAAAACATGTGCTGCTCCTGAGTGCCCTGTAGGTCCCTCTGCTGCTCAGTGTGACTGTACTAACAACCAGCTTCTCTCTCTATCCCTCCAGTGCCCTCATTTTCCACACATTGATCCAAACCCCATCCTATATAATCTATACTAACAAAAGGGTAATATGCTAATTAGGGCGGACGTCCATCCAGACAAAGCCACAGTGGCTGTGAGGCCCAGGGCTCAGGCAGCCATGAGCCCGGCAGCTGCAAGGCCTGGGGCCCAGGCCTCACAGCCACTGTGGCCAGCAGTGGCAGCAGAGTGGGATGATGGGGGCAGTGCCTTCCCCTGATCAGCCTGGTCGCCTCCCACAGAGGGAGGCCAGACTGTGGCTTAGGCCTGCTCCCCGTGGAGTAGCCATCAGTAGGACACTCCCCTGAGGGCTCCCAGACTGTGAGAGGGGGCAGGCTGGGCTCAGAGACCCCTGCCCCAGTGCACAAATTTTCATGCACCAGGCCTCTAGTAAAAGCCTAATATGCTAAGTGTCCAGTCGTCCAGTCGTCCATTCAACCAATCAAAGCATAATATGCTAATGATATGCTAAGGCCACTCAACTGCTCGCTATGATGTTCACTGACCTCCAGGGGGCAGACAGTAGACCCATAGACAAGTTGCTATGTTGTGCACTGGCCACCAGGGGGCAGATGGTCAGACCGGTAGGTTAGCATGCTGCTGGGGTCCAGCCGGTCAGGACTGAGCAAGACAGGCTGGACATGCCCTGGAGCCCTCCCACAGTCCCTCCCTGGCTGGCCAACCTCCTGTGTTCCTTCCTGGTCCTGATTGCGCACCAGTGGGGTCCCTCAGCCTGGCCTGTGCCCTCTCACAATTCGGGACCCCTTGGGGAATGTTGAAGAACAGGTTTCAGCCTGATCCTGCAGGCTAGGCCAAGGGACCCCACCTCTATTTTCTAAGCCTCTAGTTTCTCAATAAATTTCTTGCACAGGGAACTCCACCTCAGGGCCTGGGACACCTAGCCTGCAACTTCTCATTTACAATCCATGTGAAATTAGAAGTAGCATATTAGAATTGTACTTCTAGAAGTGAAAATGTCAGCTAGAGTCCTGGTGGGTAAGAACAGGACAGCAATTAGTACAAAACTATGAAAAATGGTCATATAACATTTTTTAAATGCTGCATTTTGTGCAGCTACAAATGGCTTTATATAACTCAATATTCCTTAAGAAGTTATAAACTTTTATTGGTAATAAATATTAATCCTGAGATATAAAAATGATTTAATTATCCTCATTTATTTGTTTATATTTTCTTAGAACGTAGTTTATAGAAATTGTGCAGAGTGAGACTATGGGGCAGGGAGCAAGGATGATGATGTCTAAAAATTCTGGGTTCATTGTATGTTTATACAGAAAAATCTAATTGTCTCTACTCCTACCTCACACTATACTCAAAGATCAATTTCAGATTGATTATAGACCGAAAAGTGAAACAAACAAATACAGCCATCTGAGGAAATCATAGGAGAGCTTCATGACCTTGAGAAAATATAGAAATTACTGAATTAAGGCATAAGTGCTAACCATGAAAGAAAAGTAAATTTAGAGCATGTTAAGATCAACTACTTGATTCAATATAAATAATATGGATGAATCTCACAAATATGAAAATTGCAAAAATAAGTAAAGCTAATCTAAACTATTAGAATCATAGTCTCCTTGGTGGGAAGTAGTGACTAAAGGGGATCCTAGGAGGATTTCTGGAATTGCTGATAATATTCAGTTTTTGATCTTGGTGCTGCTTCCATTGGGGACATCATATTTGTGAACAGTTTTTTTAGAATATGTGCATTTTTTTCTACATGAAACACTTTAATAAAAGGTTAAGGATGTAATGACCCTTAAATGATTAGAATTTGATGTCTCCAAAACTCATTGAGAATGAGATGTTATAGTTAACTCAAGAAAGAAAGAAGGATGGGCTAAGGGGGACAGCATGGTTCACTGTGAGATCCATGCTTGCCCTCCCTTCTCCAGTGCTCCCATCAAAGGCATTCTGTTACGGTTTGGAAGGTCACTGAAGGACAAATGTCGTCAGAAATGCATTTTCACAAAGAAAGCCTGGAGAAAGACATGCAGGTTTATCTGCTCAGCAAACTGAAGACTTTCATTTGGACAAGAAACTAAGAAATTTGAAAAGTAAAGAGAAAATTAACGTATGCATGAATTATTACTATAGAACAGTGATGGCGAACCTTTTGAGCTCGGCGTGTCAGCATTTTGAAAAACCCTAACTTAACTCTGGTGCCGTGTCACATATAGAAATTTTTTGATATTTGCAACCATAGTAAAACAAAGACTTATATTTTGATATTTATTTTATATATTTAAATGCCATTTAACAAAGAAAAATCAACCAAAAAAATGAGCTCGCGTGTCACCTCTGACACGCGTGTCATAGGTTCACCATCACTGCTATAGAAACTATGAATTGATTTAAATGTCACACTAAATGCTTCACAACTGCTATCCTCTTATTTTTTTTAATCGGAGCCAAGTTTGAGATTTAGTAAACTATGTTTAAAGGGTGTGCGCATGTGTATGTGCATGCACACACAAGTGTATGCATTTGTGTATGTGTGTGTGGACATGTATGTGTGCATGTGTGTCTCTTTCTTTGAATACGCCTGGGTCACAGTAACTCTATCTTTTTCATTGTTGTTTAGATGACAAAGCAAGACAGATGAGCTCTCCTATTGTCAGCATTTTGGAGAAATCCTGAGTGGATTTTCTTTACAGTGTCCTGCTGGCCCAGATATTGTCATTCACAAAGGACGGGGCATAGAGGCCAGGTTTGCAACGTGAAGCAGAGGCATCAAGCATTCAGCAGGTGGAATGCAGTGAGTGTTTCTGGCCCAATTCCCAGAAGTCATTATCTGCCCTTGTTGAAGTGAAATTTGTCAGAATTATTGTCCACATCAGCACTTTATAAAGCTTAGCTTTGGAGCAAGAAAATGGGTGTGGTGTTGTGATTTTCCCAGAGTCCTGGGCAGAGCTGTAATGAGGAAGGAGAGTGTCTGCAGTTGGCTAGATGCTGCCCTGGTGGGAACTGTCTCAACGAAAAGGGAAAACTTACCCAGGAAGAACTCACCCAAGTGCACCCAGGGCCTTTGCTTGCTGTTGCTCTATTCCCTGTCTCCACCATTGCACAGCCGCCCCAAACACTTAGAAGGCAGCTCAGATCCGAGGCGCCCTGTTCTCTGAGTGCCCTGGCCATTTTACACTCTAAATCAGTGGTTCTCAACCTTCTGGCCCTTTAAATACAGTTCCTCATGTTGTGACCCAACCATAAAATTATTTTCGCTGCTACTTCATAACTGTAATGTTGCTACTGTTATGAATCGAAATGTAAATATCTGATGTGCAGGATGGTCTTAGGTGACCCCTGTGGAAGGGTCGTTCGACTACCAAAGGGGTTGCGACCCACAGGTTGAGAACCGCTGCTCTAAATTATCTCCCTGTCAGAAAGCATTCGCACCTCAGAGTGTACAGCAAATCTTTTCTTTTCCTTTCTTTCCTTTCCTTTTCTTTTCTTTTCTTTTCTTTTCTTTTCTTTTCTTTTCTTTTCTTTTCTTTTCTTTTCTTTTCTTTTCTTTTCTCTTTTCTTTTCTTTTTTCTCTTCTCTTCTCTTCTCTTCTCTTCTCTTCTCTTCTCTTCTCTTCTCTTCTCTTCTCTTCTCTTCTCTTCTTTTCTTTCTTTCTTTCTTTCTTTTCTTTTTTTTTTTCCTGAAAGGCCTCTGAGAAAAGAGGTAGTAAAAATCCACTCAAGATGACTGGAAAGGCAATTACCTCTCACTTTCCCAAGTTCCCATCTGGACCAAGATATTTGGAATTGAATCTTAGAGAAACTGCCAAACACTGCTCCTGACAATGGCTGGTGTCCCTCCCAGTCATTGGAGGTGCAGGGGAGGACTCAGTTCTGCTCGCAGGTGTGTACCAAGTAGAGTTGCTCACCTCTTCAGAGCGCTGCACACCTGTTCCCCCTTCACCCCCACCCCCCAAAGAAGATGACTGTGTGAGGTGGACTCAGTCTTCCTGGCACAGATGTGACCCGCTATCCTGTGCAGTTCAAGTGTGGACTCAGAAGGCTCCCTTGATGGCATCAGCACTTTATACACATTGCTATACCTTAATTATACAGTTCAAGAGTTCTCTAGGGTCAGAAATTTATTTCAGTGGCTACTGAGAATGTTAAGCTCCCAAAGACTTTCCAGTTGGTCTTGTTTCATTAAAACAGCTACTTCCAAGGGTAGTATGCCAGTCACATGGTAGAAAGCATGGAAGGAATGCAACATTTCTCCAGATCTTCAAAATTCAATTTCCTTTTTTCTCTGTGGCGTCCAAACTATTGATAACACCTTATGATTTGACAGCACTTTACAGTTGAAACAAATGCCCAAGTTCCTCCTTTGGTTGGGCTCTGGCACAGGTAATGGAGCTGCTACTCCTGCCCCCCCCCCCGACCCCCACCACCCCTGGCAGATGCTGAGCTCAGGCTTAGGGAAAGTACATGATTTGTTGAAGGTCACATAGAAGAGCTGATACCCCAACTCAGACTCAGGACTAAAACTTGGGTGTTTTTGTTCTACTCATGGCCATAGACACCCATGCTGGATGTGAACTCTGCCTATTTAGTCTTAACCATCTTGCTATTGGTATCTGTCCTTGTCTGCCCTTAACACCGCTGTAGTAGAAGGGTTCATGGAAAGGCCAGCTGTGCCAGCTGCTCACTCCTCTCTCTCTCTCTACACAGGAGCTCAATTCCCATAGCCCCCAAATACCTCCCCTGTGTGCTCATCAACTCAAACCAAGGAAAAAATAGCTTCTCCTCACTGAGGTGGAGCAACCTAAGTCCCTAGCTTAGCTGGTACCCTCAACGCCAAGTGGACTACAAAAGGTAATCTGCTCATGGATCATTTATTCTCTTAAAGCCTTATCTGCTTTCCTGCTCAATGTCTAATACTTGAGGGAAAGCCTTTCTTAAAAAGTGAGAGCAGCCCTAACTGGTTTGGCTCAGTGGATAGAGCGTCGGCCTGCGGACTGAAGGGTCCCGGGTTCGATTCCGGCCAAGGGCATGTACCTTGGTTGCGGGCACATCCCCAGTGGGAGATGTGCAGGAGGCAGCTGATCGATGTTTCTCTCCCATCGATGTTTCTGGCTCTCTATCCCTCTCCCTTCCTCTCAGTGAAAAATCAATAAAATATATTTAAAAAAAAAGTGAGAGCAAAGAAGACAGAGGAAAAGGAGGAAGGAGGAGAGGGAGAATTAACTGGGTACAGTAATAAACCCGAGAGGTAATATATTTTTGTTTTTATTGCTTCATTTTGATTCTATGTTAAATCATTAAGCATAAGATTTACTCATTTTTCTCTTAAAAAATAATTCAATATAGTGATTCAACTGACAGGGAAATGCTCTCTATTTTATTCATTTTGTGCTCTGATGAAAAATTATAAGAATGATCCCTGTCTTCCTCAACTCTAGAGAACCTGAGAGCTCAAATAATGATGATGATTTTTCTAGATTGTATAATAAAAACCAAATTTATACCATGGCATTGTGGTGTTGCAAGAGGCTATCCTGACTTCCAAATCTGTACAAGAAGATAATGGTATTAAGTACCTCTTTAATTCTAAAATGCATGTTTCTGTATTTTAAATTTTTGAATGTTATCAATCTCTGTGTAGGAAAAATTCTATTGTATTGCTTAGTTAATTAGAAAATGTGAAAATAAGAGTGCTAAGTCTGGATAAGGAAGTCATGATTTCAGAATAAGTCAGTAGTGTGCTAGTCACTTGGCAGGTGGGAGGACCCTGCTTTGTAATTTTGCCCATTTCCATAAGGCAAATATTCCAACCTTGGAGATTCCAGCAGCTAGACTGACCCACTGAGTGCAGACCAGGAAGAGGCGCAGAGCCCATGGCTGAGCGGCATTGATCCACACATACAATACACATTATAAACGCGAATGACCTCAAGGGCAGAGGTAGTGATAAAATGTAAAATTATGAGGAACTAATGATTTTGTAGTATTTATTACCTTTGTGTTTAATAAAATGCATTTAATTGTAAGTTCATATCATTATGTTTTAGTAATGACTGTGTTTAATACCAGTCTCACAAAACTCTTGACATTTCACAGGCTCTTTAGCAGGTCACTCTAGAACAGCGGTTCTCAACCTGTGGGTTGCGACCCCTTTGGGGGTTGAACGACCCTTTCACAGGGGTCGCCTAAGACCATCGGAAAACACATATATAATTACATATTGTTTTTGTGATTAATCACTATGCTTTAATTATGTTCAATTTGTAACAATGAAAATGCATCCTGCATATCAGATATTTACATTACGATTCATAGCAGTAGCAAAATTACAGTTATGAAGTAGCAACAAAAATAATTTTATGGTTGGGGGTCACCACAACATGAGGAAATGTATTAAAGGGTCGCGGCATTAGAAAGGTTGAGAACCACTGCTCTAGAATGTTAAGAGCTGACTATAGATACCACTATTTACAAAGTGAATGTAGAAAACAAACAGAATATGCATTTTAACTTACAACTTGAGAAGATGTGATTGCAAGGATCAGAAAATAGTCTGCCTTTGATAGTTAATTGTATTGACTTTTATCAGTTGTCCACCCTTAACACTGTATATAGTTTCAGGAGATACAAGGATGAATTAGAAATGGCTCTGGCCTCAGGAAGTTCATGATGTAGAGAATGGGACAGGACGTGCCAGGAATGAGTGCCATAGCACTGGGACAGGCACACAGTGTCCAGCGAGGACCCACCGGACAGGCAGGACTGAGAGGGAGCACTGCAGCCAGTCTTTAAAGGGTTAGCAGGATGAAATTCTTCAGACAGAGAAAAAGGGAAAGAGGATATGCAAACTCATACATAACGTTGGTGGACATGTACTGTTCTCCATTATTTTGTATTTTCAAGAGAGGAGACTGTGGTCATACATGAGATACAACTTTAGCGTTGTTACACACTAGCTAGGTTGGGTATTTAGTTAAACCCTCTTTCTTCTGTAAAAGAGTAACCACTGAGGTCCTGAATCTAGAATTTAGCATAATGCCTGGCACACACCAGATTAACTCTGTAAAAGTAGAAAGGAGAAGAGGAGGGGAGGCAGAGGGGCAAAGGGGAAGGGAGAAGTAGTTATTTGTGAGAAGCTGATTGCTTAAGTCTGATTTCTCTTTCAATAAAAAATATTTGGGTGGTGGTCATTTTTGTTTTGCAGGGGTAGGGTGAGAAAGGACAACAGAGTTACAGGTTTCAAATTGATCAGGTATGTGAAGAACTCTAATCTCTGTCTGCCTAATTTCAAATATCTTTCATTCTACCCTGATGGTAAATGTTTCCCTCCACATCCCGCGTGGATCAGGGTTCAGGACCTGGAAGCGGAGCCGCACACAAATGAAAGAGAAAAGACACGAGATAATTTGGAAATATTGGGGGACCAGGCGAGTAAGTCCAACTCAGGAGGAAGGACTTCTTCCGGTGCTCAGGCCGAATCAACCTTTTATAGTCAGAGGTAAACAAGGTAATGGTTACCATAGTTACACTGTTCTTGTGAGTTTCACTTGTTTTGACCATAGTTACACTTTCTGCACTTCCCTCAGCCCATTAGCTTCCCAGATAAGATCTGGGGAGTGTTATAAGGTCAAGCCTAATTATGCTAATAGGACTGTGCCCTCTAAGCTGGGACTTGTTTGTGAGTTTGCCAAAAGGTCAGTCCGAGGCTTAACCCTATATCAGTTTCCCACACTACCCAGTTCCCAACTTGGTTGAATTTCCCACAATTTTCCAGAATCTGGGGCTCCTGGAAATGATTGTTTAATATTCACGTGTGATCTCCCAGACAGCTTAGAAGACCTCCTTGTGTTTTTTTGAGCACTTTTCCAGTGAGACCTTAAATGGTTTCAGGGTGTTCAGTTTGGACCAGAGAGCAGAATATCATTAGTGTGCTACAATGCAGCATGCGGTGTTTTAAATCACTCTTTTAGCCAATGCTAGTGCTTTGCCAAGTTGACAGGGATACAATTACAGGAGTTTTACATGTACATCAATGTAACATAAAGTGCTTGTGTTGATTTTAAAAACTGGCAAATAGAATTCAGTTCTAATTCCTTGGAAACAACCATGACGATCTGTTTAAGATGCACACTGTGTTTCTATTGGGAGAAGTTCTGGCTTCATGTGGTCAGAAGGCTGCAGCACTGGAGTGTCTGACATAAGTAAACACCTTAGAGATGTGTCTTTCTTAAAATTCAGTAAATTGATACTCAGCACGCATTGTGTTTAGTTACACATAAGAAATGTCTCTCTTTTAATAAAGTAACTGAAATCTAGAAACTGTCCTCCTAGAAAGAGGAATACCTCTGCATCCATGTTCTCCTTATGAGAAGGGCAATGTCTTTGACATGATATCACCTACCCTTAATAGCAAAATGTCTCCTTTTTATACTTTGCAACATGGGGTATAGTGTTCCAACATTTTTAAATTGATTGGGATTCTATCTTAATTTTTTTGTCAAAATCTGGTACAGAAAAAATTTTGACATCATAATTTGATAATTGTCAAAATGTGATAATTTGGGGTTAATGGTCATAAAACACTGCAAACAATTTCCAATAGAATTAAACATCATATACATATTTACTTTTACAAATATAATTATTACAAATATAATTTTTCCAAACTTTGTTTAGATATTGTTGACATAACACTGTGAAATGTCAAGGAATACAGTGTAAAGACCATACACATAGACCCACAAAATATTTACCATACAATTAGTTAACAAATCCATTGTCTCATATAATGACCATTTTGTTGTTATGGCAAAAGCATTAAAGTTCTATTCTCATAGCAACTTTCAATATGAAATACATTATTATGTAGTCACATGCTGTACATTAGACTGCTGGGACTTATTCATCTTATAACTGAAAATGTGTACACTTTGACTCATTTCCCCATTTCTCCCACCCTCAGAGGCTGGCAACCACCATTCTACTCTGTTTTTATGTATTCATAATTTCTTTCACAGATAACTACTTATATAAGTGATAGCATGCAATATTGTCTTTCTCTAGATAGCTTACTTCCTTTGTCATAATACTCTCAAAGTTCAACCAATTTGTCACAAATGGCAGAATTTCCTTCTTTTCATTACTAATAATATTCATACATCAATTTCTTTATCCACCCATCTATTGGTCAGTGAACACATAGGATGTTTTCATGTCTTGGCCATTGAGAATAATGCTGCAATGGAACATAGGAGTGCACATATTAGATATAGTGATTTTATATCCTTCAGATAAATATCTAGAAGTGAAATTGCATAATCAAAATTATTATTAATTTTTAATTTTTTGAGAAATCTCCATACTATCTACACCAGGGGTGGGCAAACTTTTTGACTCGAGGGCCACAATGGGTTCTTAAATTGGACCGGAGGGCCGGAACAAAAGCATGGATGGAGTGTTTGTGTGAACTAATATAAATTCAAAGTAAACATCATTACATAAAAGGGTACGGTCTTTTTTTTTTTTTAGTTTTATTCATTTCAAAAGGGCCGGATCCGGCCTGCGGGCCGTAGTTTGCCCATGGCTAATCTACACTAATAAAAGACAAAGATGCTAATTGACCGTACCTTTGCTATGCCCCAAGCCACACACACCAGCCAATCAGAGTGACTACATGCAAATTAACCCAACCAAGATGGCAGCTGGCAGCCACGGAGCTGGAGCAAGCAGGAGGTTTGGTTGCCCGGGCGATGGAGGAAGCCAAGCTTCCCACCTGCGCTGAGCCGGCTGTGGCCTCCACTCATGGCAACAAAGTTTCAATTATAGAAGACAAATAAATCCTAGATACCTGCTTCCAGCCAGCCTCCACTGGGAGTTTGGGTGGCTGGGGGCCGTGGCCAGCCTGAAAACAGCCATCAGCCCCTCACCCAGGATGGCCACACCCTCATGGGGTGAGGGTCCCCGTTGGGGGCTTGGCCAGCCTGAAAACAGCCCTCAGCCCCTCACCCAGACTGGCCAGGCACCCCAGCAGGACCCCCCACACTGAAGGGGCTGTGGCCAGCCTGCAAACGGCCCTCAGCCCCTCACTTAGGATGGCCAGGCACCCCAGTGGGGACCCCCACACCGAAGGGGCAGTGGCCAGCCTGCAAACAGCCATCAGCCCCTCACCCAGGCTGGCCAGGCACTCCCATATAATAAAACGGTAATATGCAAATTGACCCTAACAGCAGAACGACTGGCAATGACTGGTCACTATGACACACACTGACCACCAGGGGGGAGATGCTTAATGCAGGACCTACCCCCTGGTAGTCAGTTAGCTCCCACAAGGGGAGCTCTGCTCAGCCACAAGCCAGGCTGATGGCTGCCAGTACAGCGGTGGTGGTGGGAGCCTCTCCCGCTGCCTCAGCAGCACTAAGGATGTCTGACTGCAGCTTAGGCCTGCTTCCCGCTGGCAAGTGGACATCCCCCAAGGGCTCCCCGGCTGCCAGAGGGATATCTGACTGCCAGCTTAGGCCCAAACCCCCCGGGGAGCGGGCCTAAGCCAGCAGATGGTCATCCCCTGAAGGGTCCCAGACTTCGAGAGGGCACAGGCCGGGCTGAGGGACCCCCCCCCCGAGTGCACAAATTTTATGCACCGGGCCTCTAGTTTTCAATAATAGCTGCACCAATTCACATGTCTACCCCAGTAATTTAGGGTTGCCTTTTCTTTATGTCCTCACCAACACAGATATCTCTTGTCTTCTTGAAAGAAATCCTACTGGGTGTTTGATGCTATATCTTGTGGTTTGTTTGGTTGTTTTTGTTTGTTTTAAATGTATTTTTATTGATTTCAGAGAGGAAGGGAGAAGGAGAGAGAGATAGAAACATCAATGATGACAGATTATCATTGATTGGCTGCCTCTTGCACGCCCCCTACTGGGGATTGAGCCCACAGCCCAGGCATATGCCCTTGACTGGAATAGAACCTGGGACCCTTCAGTCTGCCCACACTCCATCCACTGAGCCAAACCAACTAGTGCATATATCTTGTGGTTTTGATTTGCATTTCTGTGATGATTATTGATGTTATTCACTTTTTCATGTACTTGAGAACCACTTGTTTGCCTTCTTTGGAAAAATGTCTATTTAAGTACTGTGACTACTTTTTAATCAGATTTTTTTTTTTTTGTAATTGAGTTGCATCAGTCTTTCATATATTTTGGACATTAACCCCTTATTAGATAAAAGATTTGGAAATATTTTCTCCCATTCCATAGTTTGCCTTTTTATTTTGCTAATTATTGCTTTTGATGTGCAGGAGCTTTTTATTTGATACTAAAGGCCCATTGCACTAATTCATGCACGGGTGGGGTCCTTTGGCCTGGACAGCAATTGGGGCCGATCGGGGTCATCTTGTCCAGTCCCGATGGGGGCCAATGGTGGCCAGCCAGCCAGCGAGGGACCACATGAGGGCTCCAGGGCATGTCCAGCCCTCTCACCCAGTCCCAATCGGCCAGATCCCAGCAGCAAGCTAACCTACCAGTCAAAGTGTCTACCCCTACTGGTCAGTGCATGTCATAACGACTGGTCAAGCAGTCGACTGAATGGTCGACCCATTGGTCGGACACTTAGCATATTAGGCTTTTATTATATAGGATAGTCCCATTTGTTGATATTTGCTTTTGTTGCTTGAGATTTGGTATATCAAAAAAGTAATTGCCAAGTCTGATGTCAAGTTGATTTTTCTCTGTGTTTTCTTATAGTAATTTTAGATTCAAGTTCTTAATTCATTTTGAGATTATTTTGACCAGTGTAAAATAGGGATCCAATTTCATCTTTTTCATGTGGATGTTCAGTATTTTTATCTTCATTTATTGAAGAGACTATCCTTTCTCCATTGAGTATCTTTGGCTCTCTTATGAAATATTAGTAGACCATATATACATGCGTTAATTTCTGTGCTCTCTATTCTGTTTCACTGTTCTATGTGTCAGTTTCTATGTCAGTACTATATTGTTATGATTACTACAGCTTATAATATAGTTTGAAGTTAGGAAGTGTGATGCATCCAGGTTGTTCTTTCTCAAGATTTCTTTGGTTATTTGGAGTCTTGCTTTTTCATACAAATTTTAGGGTTGCTTTTTCCATTTCAGTGAAAAATTCCATTGAATTGTTGATAGGGATTATATAGATAGTTTGGATAATATAAATGTTTTAACAATATAAATTTCCAAACCATGAAAATGGGATAGCTTTCCATTTATTTGTGTCTTTGTCAATTTAGTTCATAAATGTCTAATAGTTTTTAGTGTATAGAGCTTTCACTTCCACAGTCAAACTTATTCAAAGTATTTTATTCTTTTTGATGCTATTGTAAATAGAATTATTTTTCCAGACATTTTATTGTATACAAAGGCAACTGATTTTTATATGTTGATTTATATTGTGAAACTTTACTAAATTTGTTTTCTAACAAGGTTTTTATTTTTTATTTTTGATGGAATCTTTAGCATATTCTATATACAATATCATGTCTGCAGCAAACAGTAACAAATTTACTTCTTTCTTTCCAATTTAGATGCCTTTCTAACTCATTGTCTTACATAATTTCTCCTGCTAAGACTATGTTGAATAGTTGTAGTGAGAATGGGCACCCTTTTCTGGTCCCTGATCTTAGAGGGAATGCTGTCAAACTTTCACCCTTGAGTAGATGTTAGCTGTGCATTTGTCATATATGGCCTTTATTATGTTGAGGAAAATTCCTCTATACTCAATTTGTTGAGAGTTGTTATCAGGAAAGAATATTGAATTTTGTCAAATACTATCTATGTACCTATTGACAAGTTCATTTATGTCTATCCTCCATTTTATTAATGTGGCATGTCACATTTATCTCATCGCATATGTTGAATCATCCTTACACCACAGATAAATTGCACTTGACCATACTGTATGAACCTTTTAATATTTGATTAAAATTGATTTTCTATTATTTTGTTGAGAATGTTTGCATTTATATTCATCAGGGATATTGACCTATAGTTCTTGTCTTGTGGTATCCGTATCTGCCTTTGTTATCAAAGTAATGCTGACCTTATAAAAAGTAGTTTTGGAGTATTCCAGAAACTTCCATTTATTGTAAGAATTTGAGAGGAATTGATATTAATTATTTTTAAAAAGTTTAATAGAATTCACCCATAAAGCCAACTGGCCCTGGGCTTTTCTTTTAGGGGGGTTTTGATTAATGATTCAGCTTCCTTACTTATTGTTGGTTTATTAAGATCATCTAATTCTTCATGATTCAGACATATGTTTTTAGGTAGATCATATGTTTTTAACAATATATTAATTTATTACATGTTGTTTAATTTGTAGATGTATACTGTATATAGTAATCTTTTATATAGTAGTCTCCTTTGTATTTCTGTGGTGTCAATTATAATGTCTCCTCTTTCATTTATAATTTTATTTATTTGAATACTCTTATTTATCTTGGTAATCTAAAGCTTTGTCAATTGTGTTTTTCTTTTCAAAATACCAACTTTTATTTTTCTTAACCTTTTTTAATTTTTATCTATTTACTATTTCATTTATCTGCTATGATTGTTGTTGTTTTTTCCTTCTCCTAACTTTGGGCTTAGTTTTCTTGTTTCTTGAAGTGTTAAGTAAGGTAGTTTAAGATCTTTCTTTTTTCTTAATTTTAACATTCTTACTATAAACTTTCTTCTTAGTACTGCTTTTGCAGGATTCCCCAGAGTTTGGTATGCTGTGTTTCCATTTGCATTTGTTTCAAGATATTTATTTTGCCGAAACTGGTTTGGCTCAGTGGATAGAGCGTCGGCTTGTGGACTGAAAGGTCCTAGGTTTGATTCCGGTCAAGGGCATGTACCTGGATTGCGGGCACATCCCCAGTAGGAGATGTGCAGGAGGCAGCTGATCGATGTTTCTCTCTCATCGATGTTTCTAACTCTCTATCTCTCTCCCTTCCTCTCTGTAAAAAATCAATAAAATATATTTTAAAAAAAAGATATTTGTTTCCCTTTTGATTTCATCTTTTGTATATTAGTTGTTCAAGAACATGTTGTTTAATTTCTACATGTTTGTGAATTTTCCAGTTTTATTCCTGTTATATATTTCTAGTTTCTTAAAAGTGTCATCAGAAAAGATACTTGGTATAATATTAATCTTTTAAATTAGTTTCTATTTCTTTTGTAATATAACATATGGTATATTCCAGAGAACGTTCTATGTGTGTTTGAGAAGAATGTGTATTCTGTTACTACTGGATGGAATGTTCTGTATATGTCTCTTAGGTCCATTTAGTCTAAAGTGTAGTTCAAGTCCAATCTTTTCTTATTGATTTCCTGTCTAAATGATCCATTCATTCTTAAAAGTGAGATATTGGAGTTCTGTACTATTATTATACTATTGTCTATTATTTCCTTCAGATTTGCTGGTATTTGTTTAATATTTAAGTTCTCCAATATTGGTTGTATACATACTTATGATTGTTTTTATATCCTCTTGATATATTGACCCCATTATATAATAACTTTATCTCTGTTACAGTTTATTACCAATAGTCTATTTTTTTCTGATATAGATATAGCTTTCCTTGTTCCCTTTAGGTTTCCATTTGCATGAAATATCTTTTTCTATCCTTTAATTTTCAGTCTGTGTGTGTTCTTGAAGCTAAAGTGAATTTCTTGTATGGCTTCTCTGCCTTTTGGCTAAGATCAAATGTAAAGTGAATCTCTTATAGATATCATATAGGTGGGTCTTGTGGTTTAATTTTTTCTACCATTCTCTGTCTTTTGGTTGGATAATTTAGTTCATTTACATTTAAGGTAACTATTGATAGGTCTGAATTTGCTATTGTCATGGTTTTCTGTTTTATAGGGTTTTTTTCTTTCTCTCTTTCTTTCAGTCTTCTTTAATAAACTGATAATTTTCTGTGGTAGTATACTTTGAATTTCTTTATTTTGTGTATATCTGCTATAGATTTTTGTTTTGAGTTACCCTGAGGTTACTTGAAATGTCTTACAGATAGAACAGTCTATCTTAAGCTGAAAACAACTTCACTCTACCCTTTTACTCTCCTCCCATATTTCATGTTTTTGAAGTCACAATTTATAGCTTTATATTATTGTGGGGGACCTGTCCAGAGTATGCCAGATGTTCAAGGCCAATCTGAGCAAGGATACAGCAATTGCACTGTATGTACTATGCAGGCGTACCTTTCTATAACAAATATTGATGCCATTATTTGGCAAGAATCTTTTGTCTGAGTTGGTATAAAATGTGTTACTGACCAGCCGACGGCAGCTGCTCGGTTGGGCTACTGTGTATGCAATGGCTCCTGTGTTTGCTGTAGCTGCTTTGTGAGGCTACTATCTTTGTATGGCTGCTTTATGGGGCTCCTTTGAAGAACTGTTTTATCTGATGGCTACTTGGTCTACAATAAAGTTTCTCTTTGATGCCTATGATGACTTCTCATGTCTTCTCCATCTAATACCCAGAGTTCACGGAGGTCTAGTTCCTAGCAGAGGAGGAACTGTGCCCCCACAGTTGGCGTAGTTGAGCAGGATCAAGGAGTAAGTACTCCGTCAATTGGCAGCACGAACAGGATTAAGGGGTAAATGCCTCATCGACCCACTGGAGGTCGTTTCCTCGGACGGAGCTGTGGTATCCGGTAGCAGTGGTCCTGATGCCTTGGACCCCAGAGACTTGGGGACAGGACAAGGTGATGCCAGTATCAGCAGAGAAGATGTTGGTGTCCTTGATGGACTGCTGGATCCCCGAGGAGAGGGCCGGAGTAGCGCAGCATGAGAGAGGCTGAGCTTCCAAGATAGGCAGAGACAAGGCAGAGCTGAGCTTCACAGCAGCAGCCCTGCTGTGGCTATCCAGTGGTCATGCAGCCACCTTGGGAGCCTTCACAGGCTAAAGATAGCAGAAGGGCCAGGTGCTAGAGCCACAGTGGGTGATGAGCATTTTACAACGCACATGAAAAAACTTGAGTCTCACAGCAGCCCCTCTGGCTGCAAGGGTTAAAAGGATGATAATAGCTCAGCAGCCCAGTGGTGTGGTGCTGGCCCTTTAGAAGCATCTGCCAGTGGAGCAGCAATCCCAGAGAATGCAGAGGGAAGGCACTCCCTCTGGGCCAGAATGCCTCCAGGACTTTTAGACTGTCCCTGAGAGAGTGAGTCTGATTTCCTAGACCAGTGGTCGGCAAACTGCGGCTCATGAGCCACATGCAGCTCTTTGGCCCCTTGAGTGTGGCCACAAAGTTTCAATCATGCGCACCCACACGTGATATTTTGTGGAAGAGCCACACTCAAGGGGCCGCAGTTTGCCGACCACTGTCCTAGACTAAGACAATGGGCCAACACACCTGGTTGGGGGCCTGGAGGCCGTATGTTAAACCCGCTGGTGCAGACTACAGTTTGCTCTGTGGTGACCCAGATAGATGTGTGGGCCGAGTTGTTCATGTAGATGGGTGTGGGTTAAGCTGTCCATGTGTGTGGCAGGCAACTCTCCCAGAGTACATTGTGGGGAGATTAAATGAACGATATTGCAGCTGCAGAAGGCAAAGATTATCCGGACCATTAACAGCCCCTACAATTCTCAGTTAAGAAGCCTGATGGCACCTAACAACTAATTGTGGCTTGCAGAGAACTGAGTAGAGTCACTCCCTGGTCACACTTGAAGGTGCCAGCTGTAGTGGATTACATAGATCGCCTTGCACTGGCGTTGGAGCAATGCCCTAGGTCAGTGGTCGGCAAACTGTGGCTCGGTAAACTGCGGCTCGAGAGCCACATGCGGCTCTTTGGCCCCTTGAGTGTGGCTCTTCCACAAAATACCGACTTCTGCGCATGGGCCACAAAGTTTCAATCGCACTGTACGTGCGCGCCCACATGTGGTATTTTGTGGAAGAGCCACACTCAAGGGGCCAAAGAGCCACATGTGGCTCGTGAGCCGCGGTTTGCCAACCACGGCCCTAGGTGATGGACTTCGCTAGTGCCTTCTTCTCCAGAGACATGGTCCCAGAGAGTCAAGAACAGTTTACTTTTGCTTGGGAGGGTCCACAGTGGACTTTGGTCACCCTCCCTCAGGGATGTTTGCATGGCCCTACCATTTGTCATGGTTTGATGGCATGCGATTTAGCTGCCTGGGGCAAGCCTCCCATGGTGCCAATGTTTCATTGTGTTAATAATATTGTATTAACCGCTGATTCTCTTGCAGCATTTGAATGCAGCTGCCAGCAGTTTTTGCAGACCTATGTTGGCCTACAGATCTATGTTGGTCTTTTAGGGTATTGGCGAGTGTCCATCCTCCACTTAGCACCATTATTCCGGCCATTGTGGCAGTTGTCCCAGAAGGGAACAATGTGGGGTTGAACTCCAGAAGTAGAGAAGGATACCTAGCTGCCAAGAGGGCAGTTGCCCAAGTGGGTGGAGAAGGGTATCCAGCAGGTTTTAGTCCCAGTTATGGAAGAAAACTAGGAGCCAATACTCTCTTGTTGAGAGACAGTTGGCAGCCATGTATACTGCCTTATAGGCCTGTGTGATCACACCCATGTTGGGAGTGGCACAAACCCCAACTTTAGCAAAGCGGGACCTATTTAGAACAGAGGGCAGCAGTGAGTACCAGCCTTCTGGCACAGGAATTACAAACCCTGTTAGGTCCTGTGATATTTGAGACTCTATCAAGGGATCAAACTCCTATGGAGGAGCTACTCCCTAGTCTGTTCCGGGAGGGTATGCTACCCCTCCCAGAGACCATGTGGTGTAAGGACAGGTCTGGTAGGGAAGAACCCTGCTACATGGACAGCTGTGACTGTCCATTGGATACTGACAAAGTATGTAGTTCGATTCGGATACTGGGCAATGTAGCCCTTTGGCCATTAGGATGGACACCTGGGCTGTCTTTATGGGCTTAACTATGTAGTTGCCACGATGGCACACAAGCAATAGTGGCTAGTAGGCCATCACCCCAGGTGGGGACAGGATATGTGAGCTCCACCTAGGGGTGGACCCACCTACCCTAAAAGATTAGGCTAGACTAGTATATGCGGAGGTATTCTCACACACTGCATGCACAGGTAAAAGCAACAGATGAACTGTTGTCACCCAAGGCCTTCCCCCTTGGCAGAGGGGGAACGGGGAGTGTGGACCTGGCCATGGTCCATTACAGGAGAAGGGCCATAGGTGTCCCACTTATCCCCTTGGGGAAGCAGGTACTATAAGATACAGTTACACTCGATCCAGCCCTGGCGATATAACTAGTGTCCTACAAGAGATGGACGGTAAAGTACAGGTCATACAAGCCTCGTCCCATGACCCCCTCTGAGACTGGTAGGATAGACTTTCAGGAGCATGGCGCTGGGCATTTGTGAGTGCTACTATTAGGGCCAGAGTCCCTGTCATAACATGTTGTAGTTTATATTACTTTTGTGGACTCTGTGCTCAAGGTACTGGAAAATAGGCCAGGGTACCCTTAGAAGAATATCCAGCATAAGGGGTGGAGTGTGGGAGCCCTGCCCAGAATACGCCAGATGTTCAAGGCCAATCTGAACAAGGACACAGCAATGGTACTGTAAGCACTATGTAGGCGTACCTTTCTACAGTATAACACAAATATCGATGTAACTATTTGGCAAGAAGCCTCTTTTGTTTAAGTTGGTATAAAATGTGTTACTGACCAGCCTGTGGCAGCTGCTTGGTCAGGCTCCTGTGTGTACAATGGCTCTTATGTTTGCTGTAGCTACTTTTTGAGGCTACTATGTTTGTATGGCTGCTTATGGAGCTCCTTTGAAGAACTGTTTTATCTGATGGCTACTTGGTAGTAATGGCTATTTGGTCTACAATAAAATTTCTCTTCTATGCCTACAATGACTTCTCATGTCTTCTCTATCTAATACCCAGCATCCATGGAGGTCTAGTTCCTAGCAGAGGAGGACCTGTGCCCCCACAATTACTAACCATTAACAGATTATTCTAACAATTGCTATTTTAATACCTTTGTTTTTATTATTTACTAGAGGCCTGATGCATGAAATTCATGCAAGAGTAGGCCTTCCTTCCCCTTCCCCCGGCAAGCGCAGCACCAGCTTCCTCTCGGGTCTGGGAACTGGGCTTCCCTTGCAGCCCCAGCTGCGTCCAGAATGATGTCCTGAAAGACATCTGGTCTAATGAGCATATTATGCTTTTATTATTATAGATATTAGAGTTAAGTGGTTAACACACCACCATATTACAATATTAGAGTATTCTAATTTGACTATTTACTTACCTTTACCAGTAAGTTATAATAATTCCATGTTTTTCAATTTACTAGGTAGCAGCTTTCATTTTTGCTTGAGGAACCCCTTTAGCATTTCTGTTAAGACAGGTTTAGTGGTGATAGAAAATCCTTCAGCTTTTGTTTGTTAGAGAAGATCTTTATCTTGCCTTAGTTTTTAAAGAACAATTTTGCCAAAATTCAAGTATTCTCAGTTGGCAGTTTTTCTTTCAGCACTCTGAATATATTATTCCATTCTCTGTAGGCCTGCAAGGTGTCTGCTGAGAAAATCACTGACCTTATCAAGGTTTCCTGCATGAGAGAATTTTTTTTTCTTGTTATTTTTGTCAACAAATGGTTGTTGGTGCCAATTCAATACCATCAGGAATCTCCATTTGGCATGCAGTGAAGAAGAAAACTTTATTCAGGGCAAAATAGCTCAATTGGGATACAGCATGGTTGTGAAAATAGCACAACCGTGAGGCTGCCCTGGGGCCAGGACCCTCTCCAGCTAGCTCTGCTCTTTTCCTTACTGATCTGCTTTGCACTGTGCTGGTCTGCTCTATTCTATGCCAGGATGCTCTGGCCTGGGCTGGTCTGGCAAGACATCTTCCATGTTTCAGCTCAGCCAGGGAAATGCAGTCTTCTGTGGAAAGGGAAAGTGTGCTCTCCAAGCCACAAGAGTTGGGTTATATAGGCAGAAGTCCCTGGCCCTGGTCCCTGATTGGTTTGTCCTAATGCAAATAAGGACTCTAATTCCTCACAGTTTGATTGGTCCAAAAGGTACTGTTCTGATTAGTCAGAATAGAGCTACTCCGATTGGTTGGAGCTGAACAACTCCAATTGAATGTGAAAAGCCTCAGTCCTATTGGTTGCAATAGGATTCCAGGGACTCCTTTATACAGGCTGGCTCAGATGCAGGAACACCATATAGGCAGGAAGTTCAGTCGAGGCTTCTCCCTGATGTGCAGTTTGCATAAGAGGCCCCTGTGCAGAAATGGCTGCTAGGATCTATTTTTAATAGGTGTCTTCTTTTTCAGGATTCACACTTTCAAGATTCTCTTTGTCTTTGATTTTAAGGAATTTTATTATATAAAGTGTCTTGTTGAAGATTATTTTGGTGTAAAATTTGGGGGTGACCAATCCTATATAACAAAAGCCTAATATACAAATTGTCTCCTTGACCGAGAGTTCAACCAGGGGACAGGGCTGGCCAGCCAACCACAGGAAGTGAGGCCCCGGCCAGAGGCCAACCTGCAGCTGCTAGGGACCCTACACATGCACGAATTCTGTGCACTGGGCCTCTAGTTAGTTTATAAACTTGGATGTCCAATCACTTCCCAGGTTAGGGAAGTTCTCAGTCATTATTTTTTTTAAAATATATTTTATTGATTTTTTTACAGAGAGGAAGGAAGAGGGATAGAGAGTTAGAAACATCGATGAGAGAGAAACATTGACCAGCTGCCTCCTGCACACCCCCTACTGGGGATGTGCCCACAACCAAGGTACATGCCCTTGACCGGAATCGAACCCGGGACCCTTCAGTCCACAGGCTGACGCTCTATCCACTGAGCCAAACCAGTTACGGCGTCAGTCATTATTTTTTTAATAATATTTTTACCCTTTTCTTCCTCTCTTTTTCTTCTGGAATTCATGATGCATAGATTGTTTATCTTCCTCATATACCATATGTCCCATAGCTTTCTTTCTTTCTTTTTTTATCATTTTTAATCTTCAATGTTGAGAGTATTACAGACGTCCCAATTTTTCTTCCCATTACCCCTCTCTACCAAATTCCCAACCCACCACAGGCCTTCATTCCCCTACTGCCTGTGTCCATTGGTTGTGTTCATATGCATGCATACAAGAACTTTGGTTGATTTCTTAACCCCCGACCCCACCTTCCCTCTTAGATTGGACAGTCTGTTCAATGCTTCTGGCTCTATTTTTGTTGATCAGTTTATGTTTTTCATTATATTCCACAAATGAGTGAGATTATGTGATATTTAGTTTTCTCAGACTGGCTTATTTCACTTAGCATAATGCTCTCCAGGTCCATCCATGCTGTTGCAAATGGTAAGAGTTCCTTCTTTTTTCAGCAGTGTAGTATTCCATTGTGTAGATGTACCACAGCTTTTTAACCCACTCATCTGCTAATGGGCACTTAGACTGTTTCCAAATCTTAGGTATTACAAATTGTGCTGCTATGAACATATAGGGGTGCATATATTTTTTCTGATTGGTGTTTCTGATTTCTTGGAATATATTCCTAGAAGTGGGATTAATGGGTCAAATTGGAATTCCATTTTTAATTTTTTAAAGGAACTATCTCTGTTTTCAATGTCCTATAGTTTTCTGAGTATAAGTCTTTTAACTCCTTAGTTAAATTTATCCCTAGGTATCTTAATTTTTTTGTTGCAATGGTAAATGGGATTGTTTTCTTAGTTTCTCTTTCTGTGAATTCATTATTGATGTATAAAAAAAAACACATAGATTTCTGGGTGTTAATTTTGTATCCTGCTACATTGCCAAATTCATTTATTAAGTCTAGTGGCTTTTTGATGGAGTCTTTAGGGTTTTCTATGTGCAATATCATGTAATCAGAAAATAATGACAGTTTTACTTCTTTTCCAATTTGGATGCCTTTTATTTCTTATTCTTGTCTGTTTGCTATGGCTAGCACTTCCAATAATATGTTGAACAGGAGTGGTGAGAGTGGACATCCCTGTCTTTTCCTGTTCTTAGGGGAAATGGTGTTAGTTTTTGTCCATTGAGTATGATGTTGGCTGTGGGCTTGTCATATATGGCTTTTATTATGTTGAGGTATGATCCCTCTATTCTCACTTTGCTGAGAATTTTTATGAAAAATAGCTGTTGGATTTTGTCAAATACTTTTTCTGCATCAATTGATACATTCATGTGATTTTTGTCTTTCAGTTTGTTTATGTGATGTATAACATTCATTGATTTGTAGATATTGTACCATCCTTGCTTCCCCGGAATAAATCCCAGTTGGTCATGTTGTATGATCTTCTTAATGTAATGCTGGATCCGATTTGCTAGAATTTTGTTGAGGATTTTAGCATCTATGTTCATCAAGGATATTGGCCTGTAATTCTCTTTCATTGTGTTGTCTTTATCTGGTTTTGGGATTAGGGTAATGCTGGCTTCAAAAAAAGAGCTTGAAAGTGTTCCTTCCTCTTGAATTTTTTGGAATAGTCTGAGAAGGATAGGTTTTAGTTCTCTTTGAATGTTTGTTAAATCTCCCCTGTGAAGCTGTCTGACTCAGGGCTTTTGTTTGCTAGAAGTATTTTTGATTACTGCTTCAATTTCATCTGTTGTTATCAGCTTAGTCAGTTTTTTTTATTATTATTATTCTTGATTGAGTTCTGAAAGCTTGTATTTTTCTAAGAATATGTCCATTTCATCTAGGTTGTCCAGTTTGTGGAATAGAGTTGTTTGTAGTTTTTTGTTTTTTTTTTAATTTACAATCCTTTGTATGTCTTTGGGGACAGTTGTTACTTCACCTCTTTCATTTCTGATTTTGTTTATTTGGGTCCTTTCTCTTTGATTCTCGGTGAGCTAGAGCTTCATCAATCTTGTTTATTCTTTCAAAGGACCAACTCTTGGTTTCATTGATATTTTTTTTCTTTCTTTTATTTTATTTTATTTTATTTTATTTATTTTATTTTTTGGACTCTATGTCACTTATTTCTACTCTGATATTTTTTATTTCCTTCCTTCTGCTTACTCTGGGCTTTTCTTGTTGCTCTATTTCTAATTCTTTAAGTTGTAGGGTTAGATAATTTATTACCATTTTTCTTGTTTTTTTTTGAGGTAGGCCTGTAGAGATATGAAAGCAGGACTGTTCCCTCTCAGAACTGCTTTCACTGTGTCCCATAGATTTTTTATTGTTGTGTTTTCATTGTCGTTTGATACCTGGATGCTTTTTATTTCTTCTTTGATCTCCTTGATAACCCAATCATTGTTTTTAATAGCATGCCATTTAGCCTACAAGTGTTTAATTTATTTTCAGTTTTTTTATTGTAATTGTCTTCTAATTTTATGCCATTGTAATCTGAGAAGATGCTTGACATGATTTCTATCTTCTTGTATTTGAAGAGACTTTGCCTGTGTCCAAATATGTGGTCTATCTTAGAAAATGTCCCATGTGCACTTGAGAATAATGTATATACTGTAGCTTTGGGGTGAAATGTTCTGAAGATATCAGCTAGTTTCATCTGATCTAGTGAGTCATTTAGGGTTGATGTTTCTTTGCTCATTTTCTGTTTAGAGGATTTATCCAGTGGTTTCAAGGGGGTATTAAAGTACCCTATTATGATTATATTACTGTCGAACTCTCCCTTGATATCTTCCAGAAGTATATTTATGTATTTGGTTGATTCTGTGTTGGGTGCATATATGTTTACCAGAGTTATATCCTCTTGCTGAATTGTTCCCTTTAGTATTATGAAGTGACCTTCCTATCTCTTATTATGGCCTTCACTTTGAGGTCTATTTTGTCAGATGTAAGTATTGCTACCCCAGTTTCTCATTTTTATTTGCCTGAAAAATTTTTTTTCCATCCCTTCACTATATTTCTGTGTGAGTCCTTTGTTCTGAGGTGGGTCTCTTGTAGACAGCAAATATATGGTTCATGTTTTCTTATCCATTCAGCTACCCTTTGTCTTTTTATTGGAGCATTTAATCCATTTATGTTTAAGGTTATTATTTATAGGTACTTTTTTATTACCATTTTTATTTTTTATGCCTGTGTGCCTTCTTCCCTTTCTTTCTTTCTTTCTTTTTTTTTTTTTTTTCAGCAGTCCCTTTCGCATTTCTTGCATTTCTGGCTTGATGGTAATAAATTCCCTTAGCCTTTTTTTGTCTATGAATTTCCTGACTTCACCTTCAATTTTGAATGATAGCCTTGCTGAGTATAGTATTCTTGGATTCAATCCCTTGCTTTGCATCACTTTGTATATTTCATTCCATTCCCATCAGGCCTGATGTGTTTCTTTTGAGAAATCAGTTGATAGTCTAATGGGAGATCCCTTGTAAGTAAATTTCTGTCTCTCTCTGGCAGTCTTTAAGATTCTTACTTTGTCATTGATGTTTTCCAATTTTATTATGGTGTGTCTTGGTGTCAGTAATTTGGGGTTCTTTCTGTTTGGGACTCTGTGTGCTTCTTGCATTTGTTTACTTTTTTGTTCCCCAAGGGAACTTTTCTGCCATTATTTCTTCAAACAGTTTTTCTATTTCTTGCTCAGTTTCCTCTCCTTCTGATACCCCTATTATGCAGATGTTGTTTTGTTTTGTGTTGTCTCAAAGCTCTGTTAGGGTTTCCTCCTGCTTTTTAGGATTTTTTTTCCAGTTGCTACTCTACTTGTGTGTTCTTTTCTACCTTGTCTTCTAACTTGCTGATGTGGTCCTCAGCTAATTCAAGTCTACTGTTGAAAATTTCCATTGTGTTATTTATTGTAGCCATGTCATTCTTTATTTCTGCTTGATTCTTACACATGTTGAATTTGTCTTCCATCCTTTTCAATGGTCCTTATAATCATTGCTCTGAATTTTTTCTCTGACAAATTGCTTGCCTCCATTCTGTTTATTTCCTTTTCTGGTGATTCTTCCTTTTCTTTCTTATGGGGTTGTTTCTTTGTCTCCCCATTTTAGGTGTTCCTTTGTGATTGTTTCTACGTATCAGATCAAACTGTTATGCTACCCAGATTTTTTGAGTTTGTCTTATATAATAGATGTTTTGTGGGACCCAGTGGTGCAATCTCTCTAGTCTTCTGGGTTGGGTATTCTAAGGAGGATCCCTACTTGGGATATTAGAGTTTTCTTGGTACAGTTGAGTCTTGAGTGTTATTGTCTTATTTGTGGATGGAGTCTCCTCTCAAAGTGTCTGGTTATGTGGCTCACTTTCTGCCACAGCAGTTCTCAACCTGTGGGTCGTGACCCCTTTGGGGGCCAAACGACCCTTTCACAGGTGTCGCCTAAAGGGTCACCTAAATACATCCTGCATATCAGATATTTACATTACGATTCATAACAGTAGCAAAATTACAGTTATGAAGTAGCAACGAAAATAATTGTATGGTTGGGGGTCACCACAACATGAGGAACTGTATTAAAGGGTCGCGGCATTAGGAAGGTTGAGAACCACTGCTCTACCACATTGACTGCACAAAACAAAATACAACTCGCCAAGACACAACAAAAAAGGAACAAAACCTGAATGTACTCACAACACCAATAACCCCAATAACATTAACCACCAGAGAAAATAGAATTATGAGAGAGAAAAGAGAGCAATGATGATATTGAGGGGGGAAAAATGTAAAAGATAATATAAAAAGAAAAAAAATATGGGTAGAAAACACCACACAACAAACAGATAAACCTAAATTGCAAGAAATAAACACCCAGAAAAAGGGGGTTCGGGGGGGAGGCAGAATCTATAGTGGCAGAGCTTATATACAAAAAGTAAGTTTAAAAAATTGAATGAGGATCCTCAAAGACCTTTTTTTCCCTTCTCTCTCTCTCGCTCCCCTTCCCCTCCCCCCCTCCCCCCAAAAATTGAATGAATAAGGGAAGAACTATGGTTCAGTATAGAGAAGGTAGAAAGAGAATTAGTGGAGAATAGGAAAATAATTTTGGTAGTAGGTTCTGTTGGGTTTAAAGTTCAACAAAAGAAAACCTCAAGATTAAAAATGCGGCAAATTAGGAGGATGCTGCATGGACATGCTCCCAGGAACAAGCTAGAATTACAACTGAAATATGGAAAGGCTTCCTGAACAATCAACAGAAAACTCACAGGAGAGAACCCTGATACCCAAGGACCGAAGGTGGAGACTATATAGAGACTGATAGGAGGGGCAGAGGCATGAAAGGGCTGTTTGGACAACCACAGATGGCAACTGATATCTCAGCTGTGAGGGGAGCCACTGAGAACTCTGGGATCTAATCCCAAAGCTGAGCTCCCCAGCAGAGAGCACCAAACTGAGGAGGGTAACCCACATAACATCTAACTGTGAAAAGCAGTGGGGTGCTGTCTGCCAGCGAGTGGCAGCTGAAAGTTTGGGCACCCTTTTAAAGGGCCAATGCACAAAAATTCTCTGTGGAGCCACCCCCATGTGCTCTGGCAGAGGGAGGGTGAAGTGGACTGGAGCTGTGAGAGCAGAACCCAATACTGGGGTCTCGGGAGATAGAGCTGAGAAGGCAGACACTCCAAGCTTCCTGGGATGAGTCATTCCTTCACACAGGGGAGGACATCTTTCCCACATAGACATATATCTTGCCTGGGGGGAAGACAGTTCACTCACCCTGTTGGAAAACACCTTGCCCTGAGGCCACTTAAGAGGTTAAAAGTAACAATTAGCCTCCAGGCCTTCACAACCCTGGCTGCCTCAGCTCTTGCAGCCCCGATGCCTTGGCCTTTGCAGCCCCAGCTTTGTCCAGAAGGTCATCCAGATGGTCATTCCACTATTCGGCCGTTCCGTAAATTTGCATATTACACTTTTATTATTATAGATTCTCTTCTTGATTCTGTTTAATTTTCATCTGTTCTCTTATAGATCTCTGAGAGGCCTAAGAAAATGAATGTAAATCCTTTTGTTGGGAATTCTTCCATCTCCATTTTTTTCCCCCAGATCATTTATTGAACTTTTACTGTGTTCTTTTGGTGAAGCCATGTTTCCTTGATTCTGCATACTACCTGAAACCTTGCATTAACATTCACCTCTTCCAGACTTTCTAGATTAACTTTGATAAGAAAACACCTTCAGATACTCAATGTATGGAGCATGCCATGACCCTCTATATAGTGGTGCTGATCACCAAATATGGGTATGTGTAGTGGCTCCAGGTTCAACCAGAGTGGTGGCTTTTTGCCTCCAATGACCAGTCCACAGTATTGAAAACAGTGTGATCCTTGATGAGCATTACAGTGGGCCCACAGAACCAGCAATGATTGTTTGGGGTCCTCAGCCATCTCCAGTTCCAGTGCCTAGGGACCAGTGGAGGCAGTGGTGATGGCCAGAGCTGGTGGTGTGGACACACTCAGCCACACAGGCCAACTGCAGGCACACTGACAGCTACAGAAGCCCTCCCTGTCATTTTGCAATAACATTGCTGCTGTTAATATCCAAAGGTATGTGGCAGTCAAGGATGGAGTTGAAAGAATGGCTGGGGCTATGCAGGTTCACAGATAGGATTAGCTAGAGATGAGCCCAGTGGTACAGGTTAGTAATAGGAGAAATTGCTGGACCGAGCCTACAGGCTGCTGCCATGTCTCTGGCTATAAGCAGACCCACTATTGGCTCCATAATCTCCCTAAGGGTATGCACACAGTGTGCAGGCCAGAGAGAAGAGTCTGGCAGGGGTGTGCAGTTGCATAGTTCAAAGAGTACGTATAGGTGAATATAATAGTGCAGGCCAGTGATAGGTGATAGGGCCAAATCCAGGCCCAGAAACAACTTTGGGAAATTTGGCAATTGGCAAAGATCCAGTTGGCAGGATCCTGGTGTGCACATGGCAATGGCAGTCAGTGACAGACATCAGACTGCAGCATGTCAGGGTAAAGCAAAGGGGCTAGCTCTGAATGCACACATTCAGTGCTGGGGATAAGCTGTGGGGAATCTAAGCTGACATCTTGCTCTCACATAGCTGCAGAGATGTGAGCTGGCTGCTAGTTTGGTCCCAGGCTCCAGAGGGCTGGTAGGAGGGGACAGGAAGGGCCTTAGGTGGCTGATCATAATCTGCAAATAAGAATACCTGTGGGGTGAAAACAGGTGAAATATGCAAATTTCTAAAGCCTCTGTGTTGGCCATTGGGTTCTTTAGTGATTAGAGCTGCTGGGGTTGGCTGCAGAACAAGTCACTGGGAACTGTGGTAACTCCTGCTGTATGGCTGATGTTGGCAGCCCCTGTTTTTCTTCCTTGTTCCTAACTGTCTCTGTTTCATTTTTACTCAGCAGAGTGGGGTGAAATAGAAGCAGGTTCTTCATGAGGTGCTCCTAAAGGCTAGGGAAGCTGACTGCTCACTCCTCTGCCTTTCTGGAGACGGGAACTCTTTCTAGCTGGGTAGTTAGTTCCCTTTTGGCATTGAGCAGTGCTGGTTTGGGGGATGAGATGATGCATGCAAGAAGCAGCTATTCTTTCTTTTTTGTGCAATAATCTCAAGTTTTTGTTTTACTGTGTTGCTGGAGTTTTGTAATTAGACTTGATAGATCTCCAAGACCTGTTTTGTTCAAGAATAGCAGTGTGATTATAGATCTTTGTGTTTGTGTGTGTGGTGGGGCGGGGGGCGGGGGGCGGGGAGGGATGAAAGCCAGTAGCTCATCCTCTGTCATCTTGGTTACATCTCTCTTATATATTTTTAAATATTCTTTTTCTGTTGTATGCAAGAGGTAAATAGTTATTTTCAAATGCGTAATTTATTTTTAAAAGTTGCACTATCTAATGTAAAATTTAGGGTGAAATATAGATTGGCATACATTTTTCCCTCCAGTGTCAAACAAATTTGTCTAATTGGTTTACAAATTTTGGCAACTATTTTCAACATTTTGTTGAACCTATTTGACAACTGTAGACATTAACAAATTATCCGTTCGTAAATTAGCACACCCAGCGAAGCTATAGGAATGAGATAAGAGATAGGAACATTTATGTCTAGACAGAAAGAAATTGGCATGAGAAACTAGATATAGGGGGCAATGTATAGCAATGTCAAAGATAACCACTAGGTAACCAGACCCCAAATATTTAAAGATAAAGGAAAACAGAGCATCTTTAAACAAGAAGAAGGAGGGAGGGACAGTGGGAGGAAGAGAGAGAAAGAGAGAGAGAGAGAGACTAAAAACTTTGGATCACTGAAGGAAAATAGGGGTACTTCAATTATTTGTCTGTCTCTATGCTGTCTATTATAATAACTACTAGCCATATGTGGCTATTTAAACATATTATAATTAAAATAAATTAAATAAAAATGATTTATTTAGTTATACTTGCTACATTATTAATGCTCAATAACTACATTGACTACTGGCTATTATATTTGAATAGAGGCCTGGTGCACGAATTTGTGCACCAGTGGGGTCCCTCAGCCTGGCCTGCTGAATTGGGTCGAAACCAGCTCTCCAACATCCCCCAAGGGGTCCCAGATTGCTAGATGGTGCAGGCCAGGCCTAGGGACCCCACCAGTGCACAATCAGGGCCGGGGAGGGACTGTGGGAGGGTTCTAGAGTGTGTCTGGCCTGTCTCACTCAGTCCCAATCAGCTGGGCCCCAGCAGCAAGCTAACCTACTGGTTGGAGCATCTGCCCCCTGGTGGTCAGTGCATGTCATAGTGACTGGTCAACTGGTTGACTGTCTGCCCCCTGGTGGTCAGTGAAGGTCATAGGGAGCGGTTGAGCGGCCTTAGCATATCATTAGCATATTATGCTTTGATTGGTTGAACGGATGACCAGATGACCAGACACTTAGCATATTAGGCTTTCATTATATAGGATAATATAGTTATAGAATACTTCCTTCATTGCAAAAATTATGAACAAATGTGATAGATAGCCCTGGACTTTATTCCTTAACAGGTATTCATGTGAAAATTAAATATAACACATATAAAGAAGCCCCAGTGTGCAAGTCTCTGCTGCCAGTTTAATGGGGGGAGAAGAGGAAGTGCTGGCTGAGATTCCAGAACACTTCACAGTGCTACACTAAAATGTGCGGGTCTCTATTTCTGAGCAGTGGCAAAATTATATCAGTTCTAGTGTAACGTTAAGAAACGCTCCTTGCCTTCCCATAAGTGAAAGGTAAATTTATCCTGCAAAACTCCGAGAGACACAGGGTTGCAGCCCCACAGAGAAAAACCAGCATGGAAGGAAGCAAAGTCTTCCCTAATCATGGATCAACAGATGCCATAGTTAAAGCAAGTAAGAAGCAAGATATAGCCATACAAAGGCCTGAGGCCTGAGCCTCAAGTCAGACATCCTGCCATACATGACAAAATACTTGAGCAGCTAGGAGCTAATAGAAGATCCAGAAGGCCAAGGCAGCCAGGAAAAGGGGCAGAGGGCCAGGAGAAGAAACTGGGTCTCTCAGCAGAAAGGCACATCCTTTATCTTTACTTAAGCAGAAATCTACACATCGAATGACAAATGGATATCACTGGGTGTGGGTTCAGTCATTTTACAACAGAACTTCTCAATTCATCTTGCAAATTAGTGTCAACCCAGGGCTTTTAAACATCCCTGGCCATGGCATAGCCTAGCCAAGACTCTGGGTGGAACCACGCATCAGACTTTGTTACTGCAACTCCCCAGATGATTACAACATGAAGCCAAGGTTGAGAAGGTAGACTTGTATGGCATGGAAAAAATTCTAGACATATTTACAGAAAAAACAAGTCAGAGATTTATTGTTTCCAGTCTGTCACAGAAGCTTAGAAATCATTACCCCCATCCTCAAACAAGAAAACTGCTGAGCGAAGGGAAAAGAACTCTTTGTACATCCATAAGAGAATCGAGGTCACAGGGCAAACCATCATCTCCAAAACTGGAGAGACAGACCCAGAGAATCACAACTTACTGGGATCAGATGCAGCTACTAAACCAGCAGCTAACAGGAACACCAAGTATAAGTGACTGATTGCTATAGACTGAATGTGTACCAGCTTGAGAGTTAAAAGTTCTCAGGGGCTCATCTTAGCTGAATGTGCTATCATGAAAATCCCCAATGATTTTCTGAATTAGGCAAATTACAAATAATCTCTCTGATATTCACATTGTCAGCCTATCACATCTGCTCCATGAAAGCAGACTAGTTATTGCATAAAGCTGAGTTGGAAATATTCAGCCAGTTAACAGTTATTTTAATAGAAACAGTGGTTTATAATATACTTTTACCTAACTTTATGATCACACAAGCCAGGGAGAGTAGAGATATTATTATCTTTATTTAACAGATAAGAATATAGAGGTTCAGGGTGGTAAAGTGACTTCCTCAAGGTATTCCATGAGTATCAGGGAAGGGACTTGAACCCAAGCTATCTGACTCAAGCACCAGTGCTCTATTCTGTAATGGAAGTATCCCCAGAAAAAAATAATATTAGATAATACAAAATCTCTTTGTCAACTTTATAATCAAACTAATGACATGACAAAATCTAAAACAAAACATTCAGGCCAGATTTTGAAACCCCATGAAATTTCAAAATTATACAAAAAATATTTAGGTTCATAGAATTTTAGAGCACAGAGACCTAAAAGGATCTTTTTGCTGTAAATAAATGTTCTACCTCTTATTTCCATCTTTTTGGTAGTAAGAAGTCAGTTTAACATGCATCAACATGGTCCAAAATTACCCCATTTCAGCATATACCATTAAAATGTCCATTTTACCCAACACAATCTATAGATTTAATACAATCCCTATCAAAACACCGACAAGATTTTTCACAGAACTAGGACAAGTAATCCTAAAATTTATATGACCACAAAGACCCTGAATAGCACAGCAATCTTGAGAAAGAAAAACAAAGTTGGTAGTATCACTCCACCTGATATCAAACTATACTACAAGGCCATAGTCATTAAAACAGCATGGTACTGGCATAAAAAACAGGCACATATCAATGAAACATGATAGAAAACTGTGCCGGGCCGGCACAGCCAAGGGTGATCCCGAGTGGGGGTGATGAAAGGATTAAGGAAGGACAGACATGATAATGAAAGCTGGGTCTCGGTGGGACGCTGCCCTCTCTGATGGAGAGAGACAGCGACCCCACCCACAAGCCGTGTCTTTATTTTATAGCAGATGCCACGAGGCAAAGTAAGGGCATGATCAAGTTGTTTACAACATTCTCATTAGTTTCAATCCACTACATGCACCTGAACTCTATCACTCAGGCACGTAGGGCCATGTGTTCAGATCACAGGCTCAAGCTTACAACTATAGCTGTGGGCTATAATTGTGCTGGGAGGGCTCTGCATTCCAAGCGGGGACTTGCACATGGCAATGAGAGGACTGTGCCCTCTCATCAGTCCAAGGCTTAAACCTGTCCAAAATACTCTGGCCACGCCCCACAGAAAACCCAGAAAATAATCTATGCCAATATTATACTCAATTAATCTATGACAAAACAGGCAAGGACATTCAGTGGGGTAAAGACCGCCTATTCAATGAATGGTGTTTGTAAACCAGAACAGATACAGGCAAAAAAAAAATTAAACTAGACCACCTTTTTACACTATATACAAGAATATACTTAAAGTGAATTAAACACTTAAATGAAAGGATCAAAACTATGAATATCCTAGAACAAAAATTAGGAAGTAAATTCTCTGACTCTTCTCTTATTCTTTCTGATATATCTTCTTGAACATGAGAAACAAAAGGAAAAGTAAACAGATGGGACTACATCAAACTAAAACATTTTTGCACTGCAGAGGAAACAATCAACAGAATGCAAAGATAACCTACAAATTGGGAGAAGATATTCTCCCAATGATACATCTGATAGCAGGTTGATATTCAAAATTTATAAAGTACTCATACAACTCAACACCAAACAAACAAACAAACCCATTAAAAAATAGGCAGATGATGTAAATAGATATTTCTCCAAAGATGACATACTGATGGCCAATAGAAATAAGAAAAAATGTTCAATATCACTAATCATTAGATAAATACAAATTAATATTGCAATGAAATATCATCTCACATCTGCCAGAATGGCTACATCAATAAAGCAACAAACAACAAGTGTGGTCAAGGATGTGGGGAGAAGGGAACCCTTGTGCATTGTTGGTGGGAATGCAGATTGGTGCAGCCTCTGTGGAAAAGTTTCCTCAAAATATTAAAAGTAGAACTACCTTACGACCCAGCAATTTCACTTCTGAATATAATATCTGAAGAAATTCAAAAAACTAGTTCAAAAAGATATATGCACCCCTAAGTTTATTGCAGTGTTATTTACAATAGCCAAGCTATGGAAACAATCCAAGTGCCCATTAATAGATGAGTGGGTAAAGAAGCTTGGTACATATGTGCAATGGAATATTACCTAGCCATAAAAAATGAAATCTTACCATCTGTGACAGCATGGATGCACCTAGATAGAGAGTATTAATGGTAAGTGAAATAAGTGAGCTAGACATACACTAAATGATTTCACTTATGTATGGAATCTAAAGAGTAAAATAAATAAAACAGAAACAGACTCATAGATACAGAGAACACACTGAGGGTTGCAAGAAGGGATAGGACTGGGAGGCCTGGGTGAAAAAGGTAAAGGGATTAAGTACAAATTGGTAGTTACAAAATAGTCATGGGATGTAAAATATAGCACAGGGGGATGTAGTCAATCTATACTAATAAAAGCCTAGGTGGTGTCTCTCCCTCGCGTAGTCACAAGAGGGCCGCCCCATGTCATCACAAGATGGTCGACACAAGATGACCACCCCCATGTCATCACAAGATCAGGGGAGGGCAGTTGGGGACGAGATCAGGCCAGCAGGGGAGGGCAGTTGGGGGCGATCAGACTAGCAGGGATCAGGCCTAAACTGGCAGTTGGACATCCCTCAAGGGGTCCCAGATTGGAGAGGGTGCAGGCTGGGCTGAGGGACAACCCCCCACCCCCCAGTGCATTAATTTCATGCACTGGGCCTCTAGTAATATAATAAAACTATGTATGGTGCTAGAATTGGGGATCATGTCAAAAATTATATAAATATCTAACCACTATGCTGTACACCTGAAACTAATACAAAATCATATTGAATGTCAACTGTAATTGAAAAATAAAATTAAAAAAGAGAAATTCCCTCATTCCATATAATTTGCTTTACTTTTTCATGTCCAGTCCTGATAACCTCTAGCCTGGTCCAAATATTTGCAGATAAGGGGTGATTAAAAACACTCTTTATGTAATTTCACACAATTCACTAGTTAAACATCACTCTTGACCCTTTGTAGCAGCCAGGAAATCTTTACATGGAGGATCGTTAATTCAAGTGTTGATGTCCATCAGTGTATTGTTAAACCTCTTTGTCCAAAATTAACTTCTTTATCTCCTCTTTAAGATCTGAAACTCTTTAACCAAAAAATAAATTATTATATTTTATAATCATGGATTTAAATGCAAATCCTAACACTTCTGCAAAGGTTTAAAATGACCTACTTACCATGGAATTTCAGTCCTTTATTGTCTGCCCTGGCTCACGTTTTCAATGTCACCTTCCACTTATACTCTCTCTTTTATCTCTGTCGTATTCCTGCCTGCTTTAAATCTAGCAGGAACTCCCCATTCTCTGAATTTTAATTTCTAAGTATAATAAATCTTTTCAGATTCTCCTTTAACTGTGCTCTGGACTTTAAGTTTCCACTTTTCATCATAATTCTTTCTTAAATTTTCAGATGTATCAAAAGAACTCAATTAAACTTTCAAGGCCTGCTTTTAAGTATACCTCTCTGTGAAGTCTTCTGATATGACTTCCTCTGTATCTAGGGATTTTTTATAATGACCTACATCCATTTCCCTATACATTGTACTTTATCTCCTATGACTTTAGATTTACCTATTAAGTAAGGAAATTAGACTAAATTAATAGTCCTCAAAGTTGGTGTCAAATCTGTAAATGTGTGGAGTTCATTGATAGTATCAATTTCTGATCTCCACCCCAATATTAATGAATCCAAACTCTTCAGGGATGAAAGGGAAGTTAAGGCAGAAGACTCATGCCTAAAAAATGATAGATTCTTATTCAGCCAGTTCTATAGGTAGTTTTTTTTTAAAATAACTTGATTTGAATTGTTGACAAAACTAGATCCAACATGTTATAATTGCTTAGTTGTATGGAATTGATTTAAGTTGTGTATTTACTTTTAATTTCCATTAACTGTTTAAAATGTCCTAAGAACATGGAAATAAAGCATAAAACAAGGCATATGCATGGAAAAAAGAACACACTCTTTTGAGCACAAAATCTCATCCAGGCCAATCATGAAAAATGATGAGCCTTTTTGACATGACAAGACTCCAACTAATGAGAAAGCCATACCTCAACACGCAGACTGTAACCAAAAATGATGTTGTTGCCCTAGGCAGAGAGGGCTACCTTTACCAAATGGAAGCAATATAATACCAAATTGGTAAAATGCAAATATTAATGTTCTTGCAAGGTAGAGTAATAGAGATTCCTTCTCAAATGATAGCTTTTTTCCCCCTGAAAGACAGAGATTACAGATGTGAAAAACATATATGATTTTTCTCCACTACCCCAAATCCAAAAATCAAGATGAAAGAACAGAAAAGAGTGAAGTGTATCTGCTGCTCTGATGGAAGACTTTTTTCGAAACCATTTTTATTGAAGCACTGCTGAACATGCATGGCTTCTGGCAATCAAGTTGTCTCATGAATTAATTTACTTGGATTAGCAGAGCAATTTTCTACACCTTCCTAAAAAAGATGCTAATCAATTTTAGCAACTAGTAGACTGAAAACTCCACAGAAACTGTTCCCATCTCTCCAAACTGCTAATCAATTTTGAAAACCTAAATCAATCTGAAATATATGACTCCATATCCTGAGGAATGCATTTTCACACCAAAAATTGAACTGAAATGATATTACATTTTAGCTTAAGGATTGTTTTGTTTTTTTCTTTTCAACTCCTCTGGCTTGTAAAATGTTGGTGTGTGTGTGTGTGTGTGTGTGTGTGTGTGTGTGTGCAAGAGAGAGCAAGTTATTTTAATAATCAAGGCTTTTGCAAAGTAGCTACACTTCTAGTCTTCACCTTAGAAAGGAAGTTTCTACATTTATAAAAATTTTGCTTTAATATACAAATGAGATACTGGTGCATTAATTGAATGCATTTTAGACTGGGAAGGGAATGTAGAAATCAACCATCTCTTCCAGGCTAATGAGAGGTAAAATCTCACAAGTTTATTCCTCTATCCAGCTCCAGGCTAGTGGCCCATAAGGTGCATGGAAGTTTTCCTATGTGTGGCTTTGATAGCTATGAAATTACTGCCAACAGGAATTGAGAGGCTTCTAATGGTCCATGTTAACCATATGCTCCTCTTAGGTGATTTCCTGATATGCTGATCTCATCCTACCCATCACAATGTTTGCAATCTTTTAAGCAAAGTAAGCTTGCTTCCTAACTTGAGAGTTCCTTGTTTCAGCTATGAAAAAATTAGACATTTTTCCCTGCTTAGTAACTGAATTAAATCAGTCATCATCTGTATCCTCTAGCAGTCGCAGTCTATTAAAGAAAGGTTGGGACAGCTCATTGGAAATGAGGTCTGAAGACCAAAGTTCTGCATATGAGAGTTAACACATTAGGAGAGGCTGGAGATAAAATGTGCTCAGAAATTCTCTGCTTAATTATTAAGACCTGTATATAAAATTTTAAATTATTATGTATAAACATAATGGCTGTCGATTAATGACTCAGTAAGAAAACACCACTGGCTGGTCCTCGACAAGCCTGGGAAGGAAAACAGGGAATGAGACCATTAGACTAATAATTCCAAGACATCAAAAACTTAGGCATTAGTCTGGAATCAGGCAACACACAAGTATCAAAGACCGGGGTGAGGCAAAGAGCCCTAAATCAGGCTGCAAGCATGTCAGAGGTGAGAAATAAAAACTACAGAGATTTGGTAATACTGACGAAGTTTTGAACATGGACACTGAAATTAAGCCAGGGATTTTTCTTCCATGAGCATCTTCAAATAAACAGATGATTTTGTTTATCTTTAAATAACTTCCAGGTTTTGTTTATCCTTAGAATTGATACCATTGTAAACAGCCAGTATTCAATAGGAAATAATCCACTTTTTCAGTTTGAAAGTTGAATGATCCCCAGTGGTTAATAATCAGGTGTAATTTCGTACCCCATGGGGAAGTTTGGACACTATAGGCATGTCATTTGGGCAGTTTCCCAGGAAGCTGCAACTTTGCACTCCCAAGGGGTCCGGCAAAAGGAAGATAGACACGTGTCCAGTAAAGTTGGGATGACGTAGGAAAGGTACTTGCCTATGAATCACACCTGTGGACAGAGATGGGAGATGAGAATGGGTGTGGCCACTGCAAACACATGAACACTTGGGAATACATAATCCCTGAAACATGAAAGTTCACTCTCTTGGGACTCTTGTGCTCTTGGCTTGCTTTTGGCTTCCTTGTATTTATCCGTGTTTTCTCCATAGCCACGTGGCCCTGTGAATCCCACATGCAATGGACTAATGCACTGCCAACCAGAAACACAAGCTAAACTATCCTGATTCTGGACTGGACCTGGTTCCCACATAGAATGGAAACTCTGGACATTGGCTCTGATTTTAGCTCTACTGAAACCCCAGCTACATTTCTTCTATGACTGGACTAAGGGAATGGGACTCTGGAAAACCAGAGGTGTAATTCCACAGAAACAAAGCTTTCTAGCACATCTCATCCTCCCCTGGGGGCCTCCATAAATGCTTATTCCAGCAGAATCTGAATAACCCGAGGAGAAAAGCCCCTCTCCTATCCTGTAACAGATGGCAGACCCAGATGGGGCAAGAGGCAAGGAGGATTGAAACGTGGAAAGCATCCGTTCATTCTCTGTGTCATGAAAGAAAGGACATCTGCCTATTTGTTTACTGGTGTATCTCCAGAACCCACAGCAGCATACAGACTGTGAGAAGTGCCTTGGATATCTCAGTTATTGAATGAACAATTATTAGTGATTTTGGTAATGTTAAGAACATCTTGGAAATAACAGAAAGCCACAGACACTTGGAAATCCTAAGCCAGGCCAGCCTTTCACATACAGGTAATAGGCATTGGGGGACAGAAGGGGCTGTCATCATTAAGAGGTGGATACAGGGGAGACTTGCATAATGCAGACATGGATACAGGGGGTGCTGTGGTTATACAGAGGTGGGTAAAGGGGGTGCTGTGGTTATACAGAGGTGAGTACAGTGGGTGCTGTGGTTCTACAGAGGTGGGTACAGGGGGTGCTGTGGTTATACAGAGGTGAGTACAGGGGGTGCTGTGGTTATACAGAGGTGGGTACAGGGGGTGCTATGGTTATACAGACGTGGGTACAGGGGGTGCTGTGGTTATACAGAGGTGAGTACAGGGGGTGCTGTGGTTATACAGAGGTGGGTACAGGGGGTGCTATGGTTATACAGACGTGGGTACAGGGGGTGCTGTGGTTATACAGAGGTGGGTACAGGGGGTGCTGTGGTTATACAGACGTGGGTACAGGGGGTGCTGTGTTATACAGAGTG
>NW_005871069.1:4817039-4893418 GCF_000147115.1 Myotis lucifugus
ACCCGCAGTGGTTCTGTTACTAGGAGGCAGGGAAACGGGTTAGTGTCTTTTGGAATCGCGAAAGCCCGGAGTGCTGCTGCCACCCACAGGTCTCAAGCTGCTCTTCAGTGGTTATACATAGCTAGGTCCCTGGCGGTGCTGTGTTTTATGCAGATGTGTATACAAGGGGTGCTGTGGTATACAGTGGTGGGTACAGGGGGTGCTGTAGTATACAGAGGTGGAAACAGGGGTCCTTTATTATGCATAAGTGGAGAACCTGCAGACAGCTAGGATTCAGATTTAACCTGAGAAAATAAGAGTTTGGTTCCTGAACCCAGCCTTAAATATAACTTATCCTTGTCCTCTCGTATTATCTTCCTTAGATTCTATCACATTTTATAACTATGGAAAGGTTTACAAAATAATCCTTTTCCCCTCTGAAAGGACTTCAATCTACAGCATGTTTATTAGATAGGAAACGGGATGAGGAGGTTTACTAATACATGTTTTTCGTTTGATTATATAGTCATCCTCAAAGCAAGTCTATTAGACAGAGGGTTGTCCAGTCCTATAGATGAGGAAGTAGAGACTGGAAAACACTGACCAACCCACTAGCAGTGGAGGATCGGGGATTTAGCCAGTCCTCTGTCATGCACAAAGAGGCACCTCTGAGTCATAGGGAGAGCAGGCCCCACCATAAGGTCCCCAGCTTCAGGACCTGGAGGGATACACAAATGAAAGCCTCCATCACCTTCAACCCTGAGTCCCTTCCCCTTCCTCACTGCCACAAGAAGATAATTAGAGAAGATAGGACAAAACAGTGGGTTGCATTCAGCTCAGAATGGTGATGTACCTGGGCATATGAGGAAGCTTTAATATTCTGTTTCTGGTTTATATCTGATGACAGGTGTTAAAATATTTATTCTTTGCTATGCTGAAAGAAACATAATCCATTCTTACATTTCATGATATTTTATTTTAATCTTCTTGGAAACTATTGGACACTGGAGCTGGGGTAAGCATACCTCTTTGATGTCATTAGGAGGGTATGAATTTTGATCAAAATATGCAAAATGTACTGGTGCAATTTCTCCAACCAACTTTGGTGTTTAGATTAAAGTTGCAATTGGAGACCTGTATATGGAAATCAGGTGTTTAAACATATAAATTCTTCCAACTCCTAAAACCATCTCTCCAGAAAGTGTTAGCTCTGAAGTAGAATAAGATAATAAATGTGTGTCTAAGCCACAACTCCTACTGTAACTTTCTCAACCCCATCTTAATGCCACATTGATTTGATCATAGTCATTGAAAGGAAAATATTTCCATAGTCTGAAAGTAAAAAAGGATTTATAAACTCAGTGATTCAGTTAAGAAGAGGTTTGCTGCAAGATAATGTACTTTTATGCAGACATTCGAGTGGCTCATATAACATAGACATTTATTATTCTTACTCATATGAGAGATCTGAAGAGAGGCAGCCAGAGCTCACAGCCTCCACTCTGCCATCCTGAGATGGCATTTAGTCCAGGAGAGCAGCTTTCCTTCAGCCATCCAGTCCCAATTCTTGTCTGCAGAAAGCAGATAGGTTTAAAAAAAAGATATGCACATTCTGAAAGCACACACTTGAGAAAATGCACAGTTAATTTTCAGTTACATTTTGGTGACCTGAACTTAAGTACATGACCACACCCAGCTGCAAGGGAGGTTTTACTCAGGTCCCCCAAGTGCTGCATGGAAATCTGGGTTCTAATATAAAAGACGGGGAAGATAGACATTCAGGTACTTAGCAATCATTCCCACATAGGTCAAACAACTAGTTATAGATCCAATTCTGGCAGGAGGCAGAAGGGATTGAAGTATGTGTAACAAAGTATTCTGAGTCCCAATTCTGATGACTGTGCCCTGCAACATTGCACCTTGATTCCCTCAGTGAGTGTGCACACTTCTCCCTATACATGGGTTCCTATCTTTGGAGTGTATTAAGTCTGAGGTCTTGTCTTCCCTGAGTGGTTCCTGCTCCATTTCTCTTGCTTATCCACCTCACCCACCATCTCTAGGAACTAAACCCTGAACCTTGACACAGCCTGATTCCAAGGTCAAGTCTATTACCTGTTGGGGTGGGGTGCCAATTTTTCCTGAAAGTTTGCAATCCCTTGATGCCTTTCTAGATGGCCAAGTATCACCAAGCCTAGATTCCCAACCTCTGTGCTCTATCTGCCATTAGCAAACAGAGACAAGTGAAGTAGAAAGAGTATCAGCTTCAAGCCAGAATGGACCTGGATTACAGTCCCATGTCCACCACTTATTGGCCACATGGATTTGTGCAACTTATTTCACCTCTATGTACTACATTTTTCTCTTTTGTAAAATTGTAGTATTAATAGTATTCACCACAAATGAGCCTCAATAAATATCAGCTACTATTGTTATTAGCACATGTAAGTATCTGATCGTGTACACACCTCAGGCAGATGGAAGGAGACCATGAGGAAGAGCAAGCCCAAACCTACACAGCTTAGTGAAATCTCCTTCATCTCTAGGTCTCGGGGTGAAGCTCCCAAGCCCCATCAACAGTGCTCCACTACTGACCACCACTTTGGACTTCAGTTCTATGTCTTGGGGTGGGACTGAGCCTCTTCCCTCCTCTGCAGAAGTCACAGCAGATCTGTCCTCTCAAAGGGAATATTGTCTTGTATTTAGCTGAGCCTTGTGGGGGTCCCTTCCTGAGATGTGACCATAGAAATAATTTGTACAGAGTAAGTACAATTTAGATTCCAGTCTCATGGGCTGAAGGCAGCTTTCATTTAGGCTTTGAAGGCAGCTCTCCAGAGCCATCAAACCCATCCTCTTGAAAACCTTCATCTTGAAAGCATTCTGCCATGGCTCAGTGAGAGAGGCACCGTTTTAACCACACTGGCAGGTTTCACTGATGTCTAAGGGCTTGTCTCAGCAACTCCTCGGAGCATAAAGGCAGAGGGTGGCCAAAGTGATGCAACAGAAACCACTGACAGAAACCAGTGACTCAGTGACATCAGCTGCGGAGCAGCCAGAAGGACTGCACTCCTGCAGCTAAGCGATATTTCTGCCACTGTCACAAATATGCCCTTCCCAGAGATCAAGCTCACCTGGAAGAAGACTAAGAATGGGTGATAATATTTGTTTTGACCATAATGAAATATCTCCTTTAAAAATTTTCCCAAATTTTTGCAGGTTTTGCAAGTTGTACTTTTTTTAAATTTTTTTTATATATTTTATAAAGTAATTTAAGCCCTTGAGTACATCCATTTACAAGGCAATACCTTATATCAGGCATTCAGCATTAACCACTCCAATTACACCGTATCAGTCTTCTAGGTACCAGCAGTGCCACTTCCAGTCAAGCCTCCACTTTTGCAAAGACATGGTTCAGCTGTAAACTGAATCTTGTCATTGCCTTGCTTACAATCTTCAGTGGCTTCCCATTGACTTTTGACTAAAGATCAAGCTCCTTTGCAGGACAGCAGTCCCAAGATGACCTGACTAGTTCTTGGTCCATTCCATACACACACACACACACACACACACACACACACACACACACCATAACAACAAATGGCAGCCACCCTGAAGTTCGGGCAATTTGTCAACATTCTTTCCCTCACCCCTGAACGTAAATATCCACTCCCCTACCTGCATTGTCATTTCACATACCACCTTCCACAGACTGGTTATCTTCTGTCTTTTTTTGGTCTCAGCCCTGAACCCATCCAGAAGTGTTGATTAGGAAGTGTTGATTAGGAAGCTCTTCTAGAAAAAGCCATAGAGCCCTCACTTTCCATTAGGGTCTGAAATATCTTTCTCTACTATTTGAGAATCAGTACATTATCTTTCACCTATATATTTTGTATCAGTTATCTACCGCTTGCAAATAATCTGCATATCAAACAATCTTGAAACCCTCAGTGGCATACAACATAAGACAGTCATTCTGTTCATGCATCTAGGGTCATTGGACAGTTCTACCGATAGATGTCCTTGTTCATGCATCTGCAATCAGCAGTTCGGGACAGACAAGGGCTGGCTGGAAGAGCCTTGGCTAGGACAATCCATCTCTGCTTCATAGGGATGTGCGTCCTCCAGCAGGCTAGCTCAGACCTGTTCTCACAGTGGAGGCAAAGCTCTAGGAGAGAAAATAGAAGTGCATAAGGCCCTTTGAAGACCAGGACTAGAACATGACTTATGATGCATTCTTTTGGCCACAGCAAGTAACAAAGTCAACCCAGGATAATAGATTTTATTTCTTGATTGGGAGAGCTGGAAAGTCACTTTATATAGGTCCTAAGTGTAAGGAAGCTACTAATTGGGGCCATATGTTTGATCACTCCATGGCTTATCCTACTCAATGTGTGGCTTCTCAAGAAATGTCTATTTAAAAAAAATCAAGTGAGGAAACTAAAATAAGTATCCTGAAGTTTAAATGTCACTAATGATATTAACATAGCAGCTGAGTCTGCCACATTGATAGCAGTGAACTTAGATGGTCAAGCAGGAGCCACACAGAATGTGCCCCATCCACTTCAGAGGACCAAGATAAGAAATGAGGTTTCTCCATAGCAACTGGATTTCTGAGCATCCTTTATTTATCATCCTGGTCTCTGAATTAATCATTTTTTCTTTTTTTTGTATTTTATGATGCTCTGACATTTGAAGGCTTTGAGGACTCATAGGAGGAGTCCTCCCAGCATTAACTAATTCCTATAAATAGTGTCCACATCTTTGACGTGAAAACCAATCAATCATGGGTCCACACTCCTACTTGCATCCTTTTATTAGGCTCCTGAAGCCTAGAACACTATCTTTTTGCCTTAAATCACTTTAAGACAAGGATTCAGACAACTAGAGACTATCCATATAGCCCAGATCCTGCAAAAACATGTGAAACCATTCAGTTCTAAACTTGCTTGCCTTGCCCTTGCCATTTTGTCCTATAGAAACCTGTTTTTCCTTCTTCCTCTACCTTCTGGTCAACCTTGGTGTATCCCCATGAGGCTCTGCATGGCATGGTATACTCCCTCTTCCTGGGATCTGTGCATAGCAAACTTTGTTTTTAATGCCAGCCACCTCCTATTCTGTAGGAGACATTATATCTGAATAAAAACAGTATTTCACATCCATTTTAAAGCAATGTTCAATACCTGCCCTCAAAGAGCTTGGGCAACAGGAAGGTGGAGAAAGGAACAAAATCAAGTTGACTAGGAAATGCTGTCTTACTGAATTTTATCCTGAGGAAAATGGTGGTGTACACAGCCTTTACTTGTCTTTCCCTCATCTGTTTTTCCACTATCTTCCCTTCCTTTTGCCCTCTTTCTTTTCCTACACTTATTTAAAGTTGTAGTTTCTACCACAAAAAGTATTCATGGTCTTATTTTCAGCATTGTGATTGACTAGCAGTGAATATTAGAGGATCCATCAAATACAATATTTCATATCTACCTATCCTCCTCTTTATTCTCACCACCATATATCACCTTTCTTAATTTCCCTTCTGTACTCTAAGCCCAAATCTTTGTATTAAGCTTTTTCTCATGTTTCTCACTGGGTTAATAAATAGAATTTTGAAGGGGGACTGGCAAACCTGTGGATTTCAGGACATTTAACAAAGGGACCCCACTGATGCATGAATTTGTGCACTGGGCCTCTAGTAATAAAATAAATAAAATAAATAAAATAAAATAATAAAAGGCATCCAAATTGGAAAGGAAGAAGTATAACTGCCATTGTTTGCAGATGACATAATACTGCATATAGAGAACTCTAAAGATTCCACCAAGAAAACTACTAGAAATGATAGATTCAATTAAACAGCAGGATATAAAATAAATATTCAGAAATTTATTACATTTTATACCAAAAGTGAAATATCAGAAAGGAAACCTAAGATAGCAATCCTATTTACAATTGATAAAAAATAAAATAAAATACCTAGTAGTAAATTTAACTAAAGAGCTAAAGACCTGTATTCATAAAATTATAAGATACTGAAGAAAGAAATTAAAGAAGATACAAATAAGTGGAAGTATAGGCCCATGAATAGGAAGAATTAACATCATTAAAATGTCAATATTACTCAAAGCAATCTATAGAATCAACACAATTCCTACCAAAATACCAATGATGGTTTTTCACAGAATTAGAATAAATAATCCAAAATTTTATATGGATTCATAAAAGATACCATAACCACAGCAATCTTAAGGAAGAACAAAGTTGGAGGTTTCATGCTGCCTAATATCAAGTATACTACAAGGCCATAGTTATTAAAACAGCATGGTACTGGCATAAAACAGACACATAGATCAATGGAACAGAATAATGCCCAGAAATAATCCACACCTATATGTTCAATTAATATATGACAAATAAGGTAAGAACATACAATAGGGTAAGCACAGTCTATTCAATAAATGGAGTTGGGAAAACTAGTTATCTTAGTTACATGCAGTAAAAAAATAAAACTAGACCACCTTCTTAGACCAAATATGAGAATAAACAAAATAGATTAAAGATTAAATGTAAGACTCAAAAGCATAAAACTCCTAAAAGAAAAAACAGTCAGTAAACTCTCTGACATTTCTCTTAGCAATATTTTTCTGATATATATCCAGAGGCAAGGAAAACAAGAGAAAAAATAAACAAATGAAACTACATTAAACAGAAAAGTTTTTGCACAGCAAAGGAGACAAAACTAAAAAATAGCCTACTGAATGGCAGAAGATTTTCTCAATGATACAGCCAATAAAGGGCTAATACCCAAAATTTATATATATATATAAAACTCATACAATTCAATACCAAAAAACAACAACAAACAATCCAATTAAAAAATGGACAGAGGGCAATTCTCCAAAGAGGGCATATAGATGGCCATGGACATATAAAAAGATGCTCAATATCACTAATAATCAGAGAAATGCAAATTGAAACTACAATGAGATATCACCTCACATTTGTCAGATTAGCTATCATCAATAAATCAACAATAAGTGTTGGTGAAGATGTGGAGAAAAAGGAATCCTCATGTACTGTTGGTGGGAATGTGTAGGAAGGCACGGGACAGGAGTTGGCTGCCACTGCCCCTGCCTTGACTTTTCCAAACAGGTCTGAGCCCCAGGATGTTTACTGGAATCTTTACACTTAGTCTTCAGACATCCTTGCTTAAAGGACACTGCAGACGCATGTGTCTTCTCAAGGATGCTTACCCTGCTGATAGCATCTAATAGTTAATTTTAGTTCAAGCTGTTGTTACAATAAAAGACTAAGGAGGCAGGGGAATAGGGCTGTTTGGTTCCTATAGCCAAGCAGTCCCTTAGCCCTCTCTTTCACAGAAATTCATGTTAGCATAATCATTCATCCATTGCTCAGGGTCTGCTGGTCAGCCCCGGCAGGAATGCAATTGATATAGCACTAAGGAAAACAGTATGGAGTCTCCTCAAATAATTAAAAATGGAACTGCCTTTTGATCCAATGATTCCACTTCTGGGTATATATTCAAAGGAACTCCAAATCACTAATTTAAACAGATATATGCACCCCTATGTTCATTTTAGCGTTATTTATAACTAGAGGCCCGATGCACGAAATTTGTGCAACTGTAGGCTTTCACAGCCCCGGCTGCCTCGCAGCCCCACCCCTGCCCACCCGCACCCATCTTGGCTTGGCATTGCCTGCATCCACCACCACACACCCCTGGTTTCTGGGTTCCGTGGAGCCCCTGATCAATCAGCCTGGGCCTCCCTCTTTGGGGCGATCATGGAGACCCCAATTTCTCACCCCACTGGCTGGTGGCCTGGGCCTCCCTCTGCAGGGTGATTGTGAAGTAATGGTAGGCCCCCCAACCAATTACTTCACACCCACCTTGGCTGGCCTGGCACCAATGCATGTCATAATGTGGTCGTTCATATGGTCATTCTGCTGTTTGGCCATTCGGTCGATTTGCATATTACACTTTTATTATTATAGACTAGAAGCCCAGTGCGCAATTCGAAATCATGCAACGTTGCCCACCCTTAGTCGCCTCGGGATATTTTCCCATTGATTTTTTAGAGAGCATGGAAGAGAGAGGGAAAGACAAAGAGAAACAATGTGTGAGACAACATTGATTGGTTGCCTCCTGCATGAGCCCTGACCTGGGCCCACAGCACAGCAGCCCCTGCAGCCTCTGCCGGTCTGGCCCTGCCTTGCTCCCCAGGCCCAGCAGCTTGCTGGTCTGGCCCTGCCTCGCTCCCCAGGCCCAACAGCCTGCTGATCCCATTCTGCATCACTGCCCAGGCCCCACAGCTTGCTGGTCTGGCCCTGGCTCCGGGTGCTGGCAGCAGGTGCGAGTAGCGGCTGCAGCACCGGCAACAAGTGCAAGTGGGGCTGGCGCTGGCAGCGGGTGCAAGCACCAGGTGGAACCGCGGAGCACGGGAGCAAAGAATTTTCAGTAACCACCAGAGGCTCACCCTGATGACAGTGACCAGCGCCCCCGCTCACCTGCTCCACCATCCCACTGTGGAGTCCGCCATCACTGGAGCAAGCAAGCCTCCCTGTTCGCTTCAGTGCATGGCTGCCGGCCGCCATCTTGGCTGACAGCGCACATCATAGCAACCAGTTGTTCGGTTGTTCGGATGTTCTCCCCGTTCGGTCTATTTGCATATTAGCCTTTTATTATATAGGATATGGAAACATACTGTAGTCAGTTGCTGCTACATGTCTCTTGTATTACGTCACTGGTATTTTTCTGGAGTTGGTAATTTCAATATAATCTTATTGTTTAAATGTTTTCTCAAATTACCTGCTATGTTCTTCTATATAAACTTATGGTTAATATATTTGAAATTGTTGACACCTTTGGTTGACTCATTGAGGAAATTAATTTTTAAAGGAGAAAATAGTCTTTCTACTAGTGGTGAGATACTTGATTAATTTAGATAAAATTCTACTACAGAGTAATCTCATTGAAAATTATTTTTAAATATAAAAGGATACTTCATTCAATTAATAATTTTAAATATTATTTAATATTAAAATACTCTTCTTTAATAAATATTTGAAAAGACAAAACATGAAATTTACCTCTATTATGAGTTGGAATATTGTGCCTAATTTAGATGATTTACAATTCTAGATCTTCCCACTTTATTATATATTTGTTCAGAATATAAATTTTTCTATAAAATATAAGGCAATCAAAATATTCTTCATATAAGTCAGAATATTCCAAAGGTATCAAATGTTAAAATCATTCTTATACACTGTCTGATCTTTCATCATATAACTTATTTGCTTCTTCTATGCTTTTGTAGGAATAAATCATATTATGTTGCTTGCAAATTTTGTTCTTTTTTAAAAATTTATCTTTATTGTTGAAAGTATTACAGATGTCCCCTCTTTCTTTTCTTCATTAACCCCCCTCCACTCCCCACCCACTCCTTCCAGGCCTTCATCACACTATTGTCTGTGCTCATGGTCTATGCATATACGAGTATGTGTATAAGTTCCAACTGGTTAACTTCTTCCCCCTACCTCCACCCCCCCAACCCTGCCTTCCCTCTGGAATTTGTCAGTCTGTTCCATGCTTCTATGTCTCTGGATGTATTTTATTCATCATCAGATTCCACATATGAGTGAGATTATGTGATGCTTATCTTTCTCTGACTGGCTTATTTCGCTTAGCATTATACTCTCCAGGTCCCTCCATGCTGTCTCAAAGGGTAAGAATTTTTTTTTTTACAGCTGCATAGTATTCCATGATGTAAATATACCACAGCTTTTTTATCCATTCATCTACTGATGGGTACATGGGTAGTTTTCAGATCTTAGCTATTGTAAATTGTGCTGCTCTGAATATAGGGGTGCATACATTCTTTCTGACTGGTGTTTCGGGTTTCTTAGGTTATATTCCTAGAAGTGGGATCCCTGGGTCAAATGGCAGTTCCATTTTTAATTGTTTTGAGAAAACTCCATACTGTTTTCCATAGTGGCCATACCAGTCTGCATTCCCACCAACAAGTGTACTGGAGTTCCCTTTTCTCCCCAACCTCACTAGTACTTGTCATTTTGTTGATTTGCTGATGATAGCCATTCAGACAGGTATGAGGTGATAACCTCATTGTCCTTTTAATTTGCATCTCTCTGATGATTAGTGACTTTGAGCATTTTTTTCTCTTGGCTATCTGTATGTCTACTTTAGAGAAGTGTCTATTTAGGTCATTTGCCCATGTTTTTCTTCATTTTGTTAAGTTGTATGTGTTTCTTATATATTTTGGAAATTAATCCCTTATCAGATGTATCATTGCCAAATATGTTCTCTCATACAGTGGGCTTTCTTTTTGTTTTGTTGATGGTTTCTTTTGCTGTGCAGAAGCTTTTTATTTTGATGTAGTCCCACTTGTTTATTATCTCCTTCATTTCCCTTGCCTTAGGAGATGTATTGTCAAACATATTGCTATGAGAGATGTCTGAGATTTTGCTTCCTATGGTCTTTCAAGATTTTTATGGTTTCATGACTTACATTTAAAGATTTCAAAACAAGTTTTGGTAGTATATTTGTTGAATTATTTAATTAAAGATTTCCAATCAGTTTTGAATAAAGTACAACCAAAATTTAAAGGATTTGTTTACAAAATGCTCAATATCATGTAGGGCACTTAGGTTGATTTCATAGAAATCCTTCATAATAGAGGCTCAAACTGTTCTGAAATATCATCTGTAATAAGCAGCAAAGAGAGAAAACTCAGAGAAAACAGGGTCACTATCTGTTTGGAGTTTCACATCCTCCCATGTCTCATGGGTTTGCTCCAGGTACCACAGTTTCCTGCCACATCCCAAAAAATGTGCACCTAGGTGAGCTGGTGTTTCCACATTGTTGCAGTCCCACTGAGTGTGGGTGTGTGGGAGTGCACCGTGCGACGGAAGAACATTCTGTCCAGTGTGGGTCCCATTTTGCACCCTGAGGTGCCAGGCTAGGCTCAAGCCACCTACGACCTTAGGTCACCCACTATTCTGGACTGAAACAAGCAGGTTGGAAAATAATTACCTTACTTTTAAAAATTAATCTTTCTTTAATGTATGTTAGCTCACATTTATTTTGCTGTTTAATATTAGATGTATTTTGGGTCTTTATTTAGAGTTTGATGGTGCTTTTGTGACCAAACATATGCCTTAGGAACTTAACTCTTATTTATATCAATTACCTATGATAAAATTGGTTTTGTTGTACCTCATTTCCCTTTAATCTACAGTTTCCAAGAACCTATCAAGGATGTTCAGGAAGGACTTACTGTATAAAGATTTATAAATTTTGATTTGTTTCTATTGATAGAATAATGCATCCTAAGTTTGTGCTACAGCTAATTTCAAGTACATTTCTGCTCTGTAGTTTCTTAATTTAGTTAATAACATTTTTGTCCTTGATACTGTGCCCCGGTAAAATTAATATTCATAATTTCATCACAACAAATAGTTTTATCTTCAATGTTGCTCAACTTTACAATAGCATTCACAAATGAGGCCAGAGATTTCGTCTTTCACAGAAAAAAAATGTGTAAAATGTTTACCTTAGTTTTATGAATTGAGTTTTAAATATTAAATAAATTTTGGCTTTATCTTAATGGATTTTATATTTGAAGCATCTGATATAAGTGGAATCATTTAACTTTTTGCAAGTTATTCTGCTGCTAGTGGAACACATCCATGGCTCTCCACTTACTATCCATGCACACACAAAGATTGTAATAAAATGTGTACAATTAAATCAGAACAACAGATGTGACCTAATGAAAAGCCATGTTTCATGAAGTGGGACATACTGCAACTTTGGCAAGTACACTTATTGAAGCATCACCTTTGGGCACACACTTTCTAAGATAACTACTTACTAAGAAATAGGAGCTGCTTTTTAAAAAATATTTTTTAGAGAGGAAGGGAGAGGGAGAGAGGAACAGAAACATCAATGATAAGAGAGAATCACTGATCAGCTGCCTCCTACACAACCCCCACTGAGGACATATGTGCCCTGACAGAGAGTTGAACCCCCACCTGGAATTGAACTCCAACCTTCTGGTTCATGGATCGACACTCATGAGTCATGCCGACCAGCAGGAGCTGATGTTTTGTTAGCAGATGTGTGTCTTCTTGTTTTCAAGACTCCATGAGATCACTACACACCTACTGTAAATGGCAAATGTTGAATAACAACATTCTGTACTAATTACATCTCTATTATCAGCTCTTTTTACAAACAAAAATTTAGTACTTTATTCATTAAACTTGCATTTTCACTTTTTCAGCTCCTTAATGATAAAAGGGTAGATTGCAAAACAATTAAAAAATCAAACAATAAAAGAAATATTGTTACAGTTCTACACCCTATATGAATTACAAAATCCCTGGAGAAAGAGCTGGAGACTACTGCTTACACTTCTTACAAAAACTCCTCAGTCCCAGTCTCCCGCATGGATTTCATGTACTCTACTGAGAATTCCCCAGTTCTCACCAACCTTGTCCTGGCACACCTGGGTGGCGCACCATGTGACTAGCACAGGGTTAAGACTGAATGCTTTCTCTTGTCAGCACCCAAGACCAAAAAGAACAAACCTTTCCCATGCGTTAGCATGGTTTGTTCAGCGTCCAGACTGGTCCAGCCTGTGGGAGCTTGGGAAAAGATCTCGGCCTTCTCTCCATCATCATTGGGGCTCGACCTGGGGCTAGGAAGCTACATTAGAGCATCACTCTATGTCCCAGCTCCTCAAATTGTTAATAGTTGGCCCAGGCCCTAATGGATTAGAGTGGAGCTTCCCTCTAACAGACACATGTGCCCAAGCATCATCATGCAGGAGGCATCATCATGCTTCGTTAAAGGGACTTTTTCTAAAGCGCAGTTGCTGTTGTACCCTAAACAATGTTCTGCTGATGTGACCGGTGTTCTTCTTTGATTAGTGAGATAACTTCATGAGTGTGTTTGAGACACAGCATATCAAATATGAAATAAGGATGATCTGATGAAGCTAAATGTGAAACTTGGCCTTAGGGACCCACGTATTTCCTATTGTATTTCATTTCCCATCTCTGGTAGGGATGCCTTTTCAGAAAAGCCAGTCTGGAAATAGAATCATAATGTCAACTCATTTCTCCCAAACACTTTCTTAACAGCTTATAAGAAAATTTTAAATTCTTCAGCTTGAGCATGCTCCATGTATGTGAGCTGCATTTCATAATCAGATCTACTAATTACAGAGAGTTTTAGTTGTTTTCCCCCCAGACAAATAATCGTCCCAGCATGATAGAAAGTTTTTAAGTTCAGCAAGATTAGCAAGAAAAACAACAACACTTTTAAACCAAGATCCGTTTATATATAATATGAAGATCTTAACTAGGGAAAGTTTCCACATAACTCAGATTTGATTTAAACTTACCCTGATAGTTGAGGTTAGACTCATGCTTCCTGATTGCATGAATGTCCCCCTTGTCTCTGCTCTAGAGTCTGTGTTTGATGGTGATAAGGCACCACATCACCTTAAAAGCACCTGTAGAATGCTTGGGGTTAACCTTTACTCCCAGCTCCTAGCAGCAGGGGTCACTGGCACTAATGGCAGTGGCCTGCACCACCTGTGAGCTCTCAGTTTTGAGGCAGCTGGAGAGTTTGAAAGAATATAATACTCCCAACAGCATGCCTGCAAAGTGCTAGATTATAGCAGGATAGCTAAACTGCTACTTAGATTAGTCTGTGAAGTAATTGCCAATCCGATCTCATAAAGGGAGATCTTTTAAAGGGGATTGCATATAGCAAACAAGAATCTCAGGGTGATCCTGAGAATTGTCTGCGAGTACTGGGCACTCTGTAAGTTTGTTAAATTGATTACATGGAGAGAAAGGCCGTACTGTATCATGATGTAGCATGCACAGATGTGAGGATCGTGAGGGACACAAACCCAGTAAACTATGGTCAACAAAATGGAAATGGTCCTGAGGAAGAAGGAGGTGTCAATTAAAAAAAAAAAAAGACTGGGGGAAAAAGAGCACAGTTATGGAGATGAACAGTAGGATATTTAAAGAAAGAACAATATGTCGAGAAAAGGAATGTAGGAGTGATTAAAATGGTGCCCATATGGTTTTAAACCTAGGAAAGGCAATGGAAATGGCCAAGATGCCAAAGTCAAAGGGTGAGATTGAGGTCATAGTGAACTCAACCATTTTCTAGAGCATAATATCCATTAGAGGCCAATAACCTGAACCCCCATTTCCCAATGACTGGCGTCAGCCTCGGAGTCAGGCTTCTCTCCCACTTCAATAGACAGAATTAAGGCTCTGACCTCCTTTATTCTTTCATCAAGGGAGGAAAACCCACTCCAACACTCTAATTACTAAAAATTCACCTATCCACGATCAAAGGAGAAAAAGAAGCAGCTTTGTTACATGGACCATCAAAATGATACATAAGAGCTGAATATGGCCAGAGTAATTACCACAGTTCAGTGCACTCCCTACAGAGTTAAGAAAATGTCTGCAGCCCCGTTATAAATCTTCTTATGTGTTTCAGAGCCTGGACTAACAAATCTACTCTGGGCTATTCTGCAGCTCCAAGTAAATTGCATTTGGCACATTTTAGAATAAATTGTAAATTCATTTCAAAGTTCCTGAAATGTCAGAGGGTAGCGATTACAGGTTTGGCTATAGATAGATTTGAATTAGAAGGTGTTTGCCATCTCTGTATTTGTTGCTTCTTAATATCACAGATGGCCTTTTACGTTTAAATAAGCACTTGCAAGCAGCCTAAGGGACTATAGCTCACTCTACTTCATAGAAATACAATCCTGGTCAGAGGCAGGACAAGTTCTTTTCTATTTCTGACCTTCAGATTCTCTCCCATTGTTACTTTATCTTGCAATAATTTTATAAACCTGAAGCACATAGCTAGCTCTTTACAGGGTGCAGAGAGACCAATATCTAATTGGAAATTAATGAAGACAACTAAAAGAGTTCACAGTAAATATAATTTATCCACAGTGACTGTGCACCTTCTCTCAATTAATTGATCGAACAATCAATATATCACATTTTTGGCATTCCTGATCAACCTGAGCCACAGGATGGTTTTCCAGCCATTCACTTTGCTGAACTCATAAATTGCATTTATTGCGATCAAAGTCAATGTGATGACAATCTGAGAAGTTTCTACTTAGCATAATTAATTTTAGTTTGTTTTGTATCTAATTTTGTTTTTTCACAAAAGAAAATCTGTTGTTTGTGGCAACTGTTGTCAAAATTTCTGCTGCTAACATTGGTAAGAAAAGCCCACATTCTCGGGCCCTGTGAAACGAACCCACATTCCGCCAGTGAGCAAGGGGGAGAGAGTGAGTGCGCAGGATTAGAGCGCACGTTTACTTCCGTTTCAGTCCCTGAGATTTCACTCTCACCCTTACAACTTGGTCTCCTCTAAATTACTTTCAATCAATAGTTGAGACTCAGAAAAACTGGAAACTTTAATAAACTTCCCCAGCTTTCCCATTACCCACCCAATATACTCTAAATGTGGCAAACACAGCCACCATCTCAATAAGACTCAATTCATTAGAAAATGTATCAGTATTCCATTGATTTATTTTGCTAGAAAAACTTATGTAGTAACATATTTTAGAAAGTAAAAGCATTTATGCTCTTCATCATTAATTTCAGTTATTTTATAATTATTCCACCCCTCAAAAATATTTAAGGAATTGTGATATTGAGATTTGTGAGCAATATTTACTTCAAACTATCAGCTATTTGTTAAAGAAATGCTGCTCCTTATCTAGTCATGCTCTGCAATTTATTGTTTTTTATTTTTTAAAGATATTTTTATTGATTTCAGAGAGGAAGGGAGAGGGAGAGAGAGATAGAAACATCAATCATGAGAAAGAATCATTGATTGGCTGCCTCCCACATGCCCCCAACTGGGGATCAAGCCCACAACACAGCATGTACCCTTGACCGGAATCAAACCCAGGACCCTTCAGTCTGCAGGCCAACATTCTATCCACAGAGCCAGGGCACTCTGCAATTTATTTTGTGCAGCATTTGCCATATGAAGCATCATGCAATTTCCCAGATGTGGTGATAAATGAAAGATGACTCGTCACTTTGATTGAGAATCACATTGTCTTTCTGTAGGTAAAAAAAAAGACCAGACAAAAGCACAGGCAGAAGGAAAGAGAACACTTGCAATACAGGAGAGAAAATCAGTGTAAGAAAAAATTACAAATCAGGCCCTTAGTCCCTACAAAGGAAAACATTCCTCTTGATTTCCCTTTATGCTCACTACTGCCTCACTTTACTTCTGACCCAAGATGTGTGGGTTTTCCAAACATCAAGCAATCTTCTGACACCATCTGGGCATCTTACGGCTTAATTCTGACATTACAAGACTGTCCCCCACCCAAATTCACACACCAATTGTAAGTCCCAGGTTGCCTCCTGTACTTCTGACCAACTGCCTATAAATTAGGGTTTCCATGGCCCCATCTTTGGTTTCAACAATTTGTTAGTATGGCTCACAAAACTCATTCAAAAACTTATTTACATTTACCTTTTTATTATAATTAAAGAGAATAATAAATGATATGAATTAATAGCCAGATGAAGAGAGATATAAGGTGAGTTCAGAAAAGTCCCAATTGCTGGAACTTCTGCAGTTGAAACTTTAATCAATTATTAACCCAATTTCCAGCCACACACTTCTCTCTGGAGAATAGGGGAGTGAGGCTAAAATTTCCAAGTTTTCTAATCACTGCTTGGTCTTTCCGGTGACCAGCCCCCACTAAGAGTCTTCACTTTAGAACAAAGGTCACAGTTAACACTCAGGAAATATCAAGAGACTCAGAAGGTCTGTGTCAGGAATTAGGGTCAAAGACAAAAATTAGCACAAAAGATGTTCCTGTGCTCTTCTTACCTAGGAAATTGCAAGGTCTAGTAGCTCTGTGCTCTGGACCAGGGGCAGAGATCAATGTATATTTCACAGTCCATCCCATAGTCTCTGGTCTTGGAACCCTCATAGCAAAGTGATCTTCAACTCAAAATATGCTGGTGTATGACTAAAATCCAAGTCACTAACAACTATCCAGTCCATCATTATGTTTTACTAGAGGCCCAATGCACAAAATTCATGCAAGAGTAGGCCTTCCTTACCTCAGCTGCCGGTACCAGCTTCCCTCTGGCACCCGGGACCTGGGCTTCCCTCACAGCCCCAGCTTCACCCAGAAGGATGTCGAGAAGGATGTTCATTCTAATTAGCATATTATGCTATTATGCTTTTACTAGTAGCCCAGTGCACGAAATTCATGCACTGGGGTGGGGGGGGAAGGGGCCCCTCAGTCTGGCCTTCACCCTCTCCAATCTGAGACCCCTCAGGGAATGTCCAACTACCTGTTTGTGCCCACACTTTTAACAGATAACAGCTCCATTGTTGTTTCTTTCTTATGCTTAAAACCATTGGAATTAGTAGGTATTCAAAGTGTGTATACATTTTGGGGGGACACCCTGTATATCTCTAGTCAGCGGTGAAAGAAACCAACAGCAGATTTGGAACCCCCAGAAAGGGAACCTCGCTCACTCCCCACATGTCTCCCCACTTCACTTTCCACCTTCGTGGGCAGCAGGAGAATCAACGTTTTCTCTCATTAATTCAGAAAAGCATGTCCTGTCACCCGCTGCCCGGCAGGAGTGCTCTAGGCCCCAAGCAAGCAAGGCTCAGTCAGGGCAGCCTTCACTCATGGGTGCTGGCACCCAAAGTGCACATTCCTCCTCTAAGTCGCCCCGACTATCCCACTGTTTCACTGAGAGGACGGAATTCCTCTCCTCCTCTGGGTTCTTGATCTTGAACGCTGACCAAAGGCACCTCAGAGAGGGCCGCCCACGCCCACCAGCTCCTGCCTCAGCACCTGCATTAACCCCCGAGAGGTGATCTCATAGCTGCACTGGCCTCCGTGGGAACAGGGCATCACCACTCCGCCCTCTCACTGTCATCTCACAGGCGCCCACTCTCAGCACCCAGAACACCCAGACACTCTCCAAAAGACGTGAGCTCATCAGAGGGGATGTGTGCACATCCTGTGGGGGTGTTAGGCATGCCAGGTTGATGGAAGTGCGGTGGAGAGGCGGGGGGAACTTGTGCACGCCTTGGTTTGCAACTGTTGCAGGCGTGGGAGGGTGACAGTGTGCTGGGGAATGTTCGCATGCCAGGGGGGATGTGCACACCGGAGGCCTCTGGCTTTGCAGATCCGCAAACCCCCGGGTGGGGCCAGGAGGACGTCAGCCTGGCCCGCCACGGTGGCTGTCCCTGCGATCCTGCACCTTCTGGGCCAGGAGGTGGATCTTGCACAGCCACTCCTGGGTGCTGATGGCCTGCAGGCGCTACTTCAGCTCAGCCTGCAGACTCCGCTTGGTGCGCTCACAGCTGTCACCACTGCCATGTGGGGAGTACAGGCCACCCTCCGCCGGCCTGCCTCCCCTGTCCAGAGGCTCTCTGCGCTGCTCACCTGCCCAGAGTGATTGGGGCTGGGCGGAAGCCAGGCGTCCTGCCCTGCCCAACCCTGGCCGATCCGCCCCTGTGCGAGCTGCCGCCCCACCAGGAAGGGTCACAGATCCAGGTCCCGGGACCACGGACAGCCTCAAGCGCTGCCCCCCGCCTGGCAGGGTCACAGATCCGTGTCTTGGTCCCGTGGACAGCCTCAAGTACTGCCCCCCACCCGGTAGGGTCACGGATCCGGGTCCCGGGACCACGGACAGCCTCAAGCACTGCCCCCTGCCCGGCAGGGTCACAGATCCATGTCTTGGTCCCGTGGACAGACTCAAGCACTGCCCCCCGCCCAGCAGGTTCACGGATCTGGGTCCCGGGACCATGGACAGCCTCAAGCACTGCCCCCTGCCAGCCAGGACATGGATCCAGGTCCCAGACCAGCGACAGCCTTGCCCGCTGCAGCCTGCCTTCAGTATGCAAATTAGCCGCCATCTTGTTGCTTCAGGGTGGGGGTCCCCACTGGGGTGCCTGGCCAGTCTGGGTGAGGGGATGAAGGCTGTTTGCAGCTGGTCACACCCCCTTCAGGGTGGGGGTCCCCACTGGGGTGCCCGGCAAGTCTGGGTGAGGGGATAATGGCTATTTTCAGGCTGGCGGGCAACTGAGGCTCCCAACCTCTCCTTTTTTTCTTATTCTGGGATTTATTTACCTTCTATGGCTGTCACTGGAGCTGAGAGCCGGTTTTAGCTCTGAGGCTCGGCTCCAGCTATGAGACCTCCGCTGCTGAAAGCAGGGATCTGGGTTTGTTTGGGTTCTATACTTGTAACACTGTTGCAATCCTGCTGGCTGAAGCCCGGCTGGCTGAAAGCAGGTTTCTGGGGAATGTTTACCTTCTATATTTGCAACAATGTTTCTTAGAGTTGCAGCTCAGAGGCCGGCAGCAGCAGGAGGGGAACCTTGGCTTCCTCTGTCACTGGAGCAAGCAAGCCTCCTGTTCGCTTCAGTGCCTGGCTGCCAGCCGCCATCTTGGTTGGCAGTTAATTTGCATATCTCCCTGATTAGCCAATGGGAAGCGTTCGGGGCCACGGTCATTTTGCATCTTTTCTCTTTAATTAGATAGGATTATTCTAGACTAGAGGCCTGTTGCATGAAAATTGTCCCCTCAGCCCGGCCTGCCCCTTCTCACAGTCTAGGAGCACTCAGGGGATGTCCTACTGATGGCTTAGGCCTGCTCCCCACTCCCTCTGCGGGAGGTGACCAGCGATCAAGGGAAGGCACCACCCCCATTACCCCGCTGCTGCTGCCACTGCTGGCCCTTGGCCCTTGCTTCTTAGCACTGCCCCCCCCTGCCCACTGGTGGGTGGCTGGGGGAGGGGCTGTGGGAGGTTGAGGCACAGCAGGTCGCACCCCATCCAGCCTCTGTGGAAGTGTGGCACCTGGACTGGCCCAAACCGTGCCTCTGTGGCTGCCTCTGTGGAAGGGGCAGCACTGAACTAGGATCAGTCAGCCCCTCTCCCACTGCCTCTGTGGAAGGGGTAGCGGCGCTGGATCGGCTTGTGCCACGGCCTCTCCCACACCGAGGCCTCTCCTGTGCCACCTCTGCAGAAGGGTCTGCCGTGGACTCTCCCGCGCCAACTCTGCGAAAGTGGCTGCAGCCCTGGCCTCTCATGTGGCACCAGGCTCTCTCACAGCCTCTGTGAAATGGGCCTGTGAAAGGGGCCGAAGATGAGAGAGAATCATTGATTGGCTGCCTCTTGCACATCCCCTTCTGAGAATTGAGGTACAACCCGGGCATGTGCTCTGACCTGGAATCAAACCGGTGACCTCCTGGTTCATGGGTCGATGCTCAACTACTGAGCCACGCCGGCCGGTTCTGGGATTTTCTTTATCAGAATGTTTTAATTACTTATTAAATCCCCTTTATAGTTATAGTTCTATTCAAAATACCTATTTATTGATGATCCAGTTTTGGTAGGCTGTGTCTTTCTAGAATTTATCCATTTCTTCTAGGTTATTCAATTTGCTGACATGTATTCTCTTGTAATCCTTTTTATGTCTGCTGCACCAGTTTTATTCCCCCTACTTTCTGACTTTAGTTATTTGAGCCTTCTCTCTTTATTTTAGTTAATCCAGGTAAGGGTTTGTCAACACTGTTGATCTTTTCCAAAAAATAACTCAGTTTTACTGATTTTTTCTATTGTTTTTTATTTTATATTTTGTTTATGTTTGCTCTAGACTTTATTATTTCATTTCTTCTAGTTTTGAATTTACTTTGTTCTTCTAATTCCTTGAGATATAAAATCAGGTTGTTAATTTGAAATATTTATTTTAATTTATCTTTATTATTTAAAGTATTACGGATGTCCCATTTTTTTCCCCCACTGACCCCCTCCACACCACTCCTATCCCTAGGCCTTCCCCTCTCTATTGTCTGCCCACGGGCTATGGATATATGCTTATAGGGTTCATTGGTTTTTACCACTCTAAAATTTCTTCTTAATGCTCCTTTTATTGCACCCTATAAGTCTTGTATGTTGGGTTTTTATTTTCATCTGTAACAAAATATTTTCTAATTTCTTTTGTACTTTCTTCTTTACTCTTGCTTGTTTAAGAGTGTGTAGTTTAATTTTAATGTATTTGTGTATTTACTAGTTTTCTTCCTGCTACTTATATCTAATTTAATTCTATTGTGATCAGAAATAAATATTTTATATGAGTTTAATCTTTTTAAATTAGTTAAGACTTGTTTTGTGGCCTAACATGTTGTCTACCCTGCTGACTGATCCATGTGTGCTTGAGAAGAATGTCTATTCTGTTGTTCTTGGGTAGAGTCCTCCATAGATGTTTGTTAGGTCCAATTAGTCTATAGTGCTGTTGTTCAAGTCTTTTATTTCCTTACTAGAGGCCCGATGCACGAAATTCATGCAAGAGTAGGCCTTCCTTCCCCTGGCTCCCGGCACCGGCTTCCCTCTGGCACCCAGAACCCGGGCTTCTCTCTGGCCACCAGCAGGCACCTGGGACCCAGGCTGGCTTCCCTCTGGCCCCTGGCAGGCACCCAGGACCTGGGCTTCCCTCTCAGCACTGGCTTCGTCCCGAAGGACTTTCAGTCTAATTAGCATATTATGTTTTCATTATTATAGATTGATCTCTATCTGGTTGTTCTATCCATTATTGCTAGTGTTGTATTAAAGTCTCCTACTGTTATAATGCTGCTGTCTATTTCTCCCTCAATTGTATCGATGTTTGCTTTATATATTTAGAATCTCTAATATTTGTTGCATAAATATTCTGCCAAATGGGGTTATATTTCTAGGCATACTGGACTTGATTGTTCTTAACCCAACCATCCATAAAGTGAAAAAAAATAGGTTAATTAGAAAGAAGAAAGAAAAAGAAGAAAGAAAGAAAGAAAGAAAGAAAGAAAGAAAGAAAGAAAGAAAGAAAGAAAGGAAGGAAGGAAGGAAGGAAGGAAGGAAGGAAGGAAGGAAGGAAGGAAGGAAGGAAGGAAGGAAGAAAGGTAAACCTGTGCAGCAGAAATAATTTGTGGAAGTCAAGAGTTTGTGATGCTTTTCTCTCTGAAGCATATGCCAATTCTAAAATGAATCCTTAAGAGGTTTAAGAGGAAGGACCATTTCAATATCCCAGGCTTCCAGTTGGAACAATGAAAGACCACTTCCTAGCAGTGAAAGAGCCAGAAATAAATCAGTACTTCCAGAGACCAAAGGATACCTAACTTACTTTAGGCCTTAACTTGATTAAGATGATTTATGATTTCTATATTTATAGCCTAAATGCATGCTGGAAGCAAAAGTAAAACTTTCTAAAGGAAAAAAGGTTATTCAGTGGTACAAATTGTCTCTATGGTTTTAATACAAGGTCTGGCATTCAATCACTTTAGTTATTGATGGATAATAAAATGAAAAATTCCTTCTAATGAAAGTTTTCAAAATTTAAACATCAGTCTTAACTCTTAACAATCAACTGATTAATCTTTCTTGTCAATCCAGGAAATTAAAGTCAGAGATTTGGGAGGGAAAACAGGTGTTTTGTGGCCATTGACCACTTATAATATTGCGATAAAATAAGGTCAGAGAGTTAGCACATAGTTCTACACGTAGGTTTGCTAGATAAAATAAGGAACATCCAGAAATTTTGATTTTCAGATAAACAGCATTTTTAATTTTCTTTTGGTAAAAGTATATCTCTAATATCACATGGAATAAACACATTAAATATATTTATTATTCATCTAAAATTCAAATTTAACTAGGTTTTCTGTATTTTTATTTGCTATATCTGGCACCCCTACCTATGTAATAATAAGCAAGCCTGGAATTGAAGTGATAAAACTCATAGTTTATTGCTGCCCAACCAAAGAAGAAAAAAATGTTATTTTTTGCTTAATTATTATACAAACTATGTATTCCCTCCCAGAACACATTTTACTCACGGGTTGAATTGTCTAATAAGCACATTATTAAATTGACTTATTTTAAATATTCTAGTTAAATTCTACTACTCAAAAATGTTCTGCAGACCAATGCCAATCTTTGAGTGGTTTGTCACTGCCAACTGGGTTCATAATTGTGATAGGATCAAGGTGTAATCCAACTGCATCATAAGGCACACTCATTACCTACCTGGCATTTTTAGTAATGAGAATTCCTTGATTAAGGAGGCAGTGTGTTGATTGCAATTCTGACTGAAGCTCTCTATCTACATTAACCAGGATCAAAGACTTCAGTGATTGGCTGGTAGGCATGGTTACTTATAGGAATCCAAAGGTAAGTTTTCTTTGTAAAGAATTCTGCTTTGTTATAAGTTATGTATTTTCTATTATTGGATTCAGTTCATAAGGCTTTGTATACAAGGATATATGTTTAACAGTTAACATTTTAAAACATTGTACTTAAATCTAGTGTAGATCATGAAAATGTTATATTAAGGATCATTAGTATACAAAAGATAGAACAGGAAAATATCAGTCAACAAATTCATTGTGTAGATTCTTGTTCTAATCCTGTTAAAATTACCATATACTCCATTAAATTAAACCCTGTGACTGCCTTTCAAGATATGAAAATGTTGATGAAATTTTAAAATATTATTGTAAGAACTGGAACTTCATTGAACACTTATTAACTATCAGAAATTGTTTAAAGTGCTTTACTCAGTTAATTCATTAAATCTATTAGAAATGTAAGCTTCCTGTTTTCACACATAGTCAACAAATTGAAACAAACTATTCCTTATTAAAAATTTTAAGAATCACATTAAATTTAGAATTTGATTCAAATAAAATCTATTGGAAACATGACTCTAAGGATTGAATGTTGTTTGCTTAGTTCCCAACTCTTGTTTAGTTCTGATATTAAAATAGCCTAAATATAACAAATGGTTACCCAGTTATGTAAATTATGCTTTATTACAATTACATATTGATAACACCTTTACCAAGAATAGTATAACCTCAATTGTGGAAGGCTTATATTACATTATTTTAGGAGATGAAGTGACAGGAACGAGGGATTCATTTGAAATTATAGAAAAAGATGATGCATTTGAGTGACAACAGTTTGGAAAAAATAGATGACTAAGTCCTCAGGCTATAGTTCTCCAGATTATGAGTAAGTGTTTGCACACTCTTGGACAAGGTACATTTGTGAGTAGGAAAACCAGTCAACATGGGAAACTGGTCCAAGGAAGACAGAAACAGGATCAAATCCATGTAGAAGAGGGGGTTTAACATGGCCCCAGAATAATATGGAGACTAAGTAAAATGATGACAAGAAAGGGGAAGTAAGGTACTACAGAATCTGAGGGGAAAGACTATCTTAAATAAACCAATGACTCAAAAAATACTTTCAAAAGTTATATTTGGAACAAAAGTAGCAAAGATGGGATTTTTCCATGGTTAGAAGTCTGATTGATGATAAGAGAAAATTGGATCTTACTTATTTGTTGCTAGTTTCAATACTGAGAAAAATTACTTTGAGATGGAAGAGAATGAAACAATCACATATACATGAGAATTGAAGTATAAGCTAAATGAAATATGCGTGTATGTGCATGTGTGTGTGAATGTGTGTACACCTTGTAACACCGAATGAATTGCTGTCTATGCTAAATATGAATTACACACCAGCCACCGACGAAACTGAATGAAATCATCTACTCTTTATCAATGATCTCTAGTGAAGGGTGAAGAACTGTAAAGGTGAGCATAACTATAGCTAAGTGGACTTTTGCCTAGGACATTTTCTGAATATATAGAAAAGGAAAAAATATCACTGAGATCTAGGACAAGTCATGTCATACTAACTACATTTCATTTTAACAGAATTTCCAAACCAGTGGGTTGCAGAAATGCTATGGGCATATTTCTTCCTGTTATAGGCACCAAAGAAGTGTTACCGGACAGGACAGCCCCTGAGTCAATAGGAGAGGCTGTTCTCAACCTCGAACTTTATCTTCTCATGTAAATGAATTTATACTACAGACCTTGGCTGCTTTGTGAAAAGCCAATTTATTAAAGCAATGAAAGCATGCACTTTTATTGAAAAAGCAAAGCAAGCAAACAAACCTTTACATCTGGCTTATGAAGGGCAGATGGACTCTCAGCCAACCTGAAGAGCTGGCTGGGTGGGGGCCTGGGGCGTTATATACCCTCCTTTCTATAGGCTTAAAGTTTTTTTGCTGATTATTTTGGTACTGATTCATTCTCAAGGTGCTTTTTTTTTTTTACTTTGTTGTGGCCTTCCCAGAATTCATGAGAAGTACCTGGCAACTTTATCTTGCCAAGCCTTGAGACTGCTGGCTTCTCTGTTTATGGAGTAAACTGTCCTTTTTTCCTTTCCCCTTCCCTTTCTGCATTCTCTGCTTTAGGGAGTTTTTTGAATCATTTGCTCTCATGTCCTTGGCTGGGGAAGATAATGGTTTGTTAGTTACAAATTGCCCACACTGTTTCCCCTTGTTTCAACTTTCCTGTCTCAGTTTCCCTAGTCCTCCTGTCCTAGAACCCTATAACATTCCTAGTTCCGAATTTCATGTGAAATGCTCTTTTATGCCATTTTAAGGGCAAATCAAGATACATGAGTTGAATGACAGTATAGGGTGGATGACAGTTGGTTAAGGTAAGTAAGGTACTGATGCTGATCTGGAAAGACATTTCTATAGCCAAAAGAAGGGCGAGGATTAAAATTCACAGACATTTTCATCTCATTTCTGGGTTTTTATAAGCTCAACAGGATAGTAAATGCAACTGATTTATTCAGGGCTCCCAGGATAAAATGATAGGCAAAATCTGACAAGTTAAAATTTAATAAAGAAAGATGACATAACTTACACGTAAGCCCCAAAAGCAGCTTTAGAAATAGCAGGGAGTACAAATACTGCTTTGCTGCAGCACATGGGAACAAAATCTGTGTTTATAATACAAGTCACTGATATAGTGTGATTGAATTAATTAAAATATGGAACCTTGTTAACAGGCACTCTATATTCCTGCGCAAGATTAGACAGCTCTCACACAGAGTTTAGAGGAGTGGTTGGTGCTTGGCTTGACGAACACACAGAACTAGCCCTAGCCGGTGGCTTGGTTGGTTGGAGCATCATCTCATGCACCAAAAAGGGTGTGGGTTCGATCACCAGTCGGGGCGAGTATGGGAGGCGACCAATCACTCTCTCTCATCTCTATAAAATCAATGAACATATCCTCAGGTGAAGATTAAAAACTAAAATAAAATAATAGCTAAAGCTAAAAGACTAGAGCTAGTGCAGAGATAAGTAAATAGGAAGATACCATGATTGGAGATGAATTAAAGATGGAAGGATGTTGTAATGACATCATCAGTCCCTTTTACCTGCCTGAAGGATCACAGATGCCCTCTGACCCTTCTTCTCCTGAGAATGCATTTGTCCAAACAGGAGCTCCTCTCTTGGAAAGTCACTTCCTAACCACTCATCTGACCCTCACCCACATCTACCCCACACCATAACACAAGAGGCAGGCCTGCAGCCCAAAGTTGACTGATACAGAAGTACACAGTCCAGACCCCTTACCCCAATGTGGGGTCCACACAGTGGTATCAGTCTGGTGTGCTATGGGGATGCCCAGGGACCTAGGTGTAGCTTGTCCTTGAGCCCTGGGCATGGTGCATTCTATCAGTCATTTATGTACATAGACACCATCAATAGTACAAAGAAAGTAAAGAAAAGAAGAAGCTGTCAGAGAAAATGGTGATACCCCAAAATAGCTGCCTCAACTGACCTCAGTCAAAGTTAGTTCTTTCTGGTATTGCCAACATGCAGGATAATGAATTCAGGAGTAACTCTGTGGCTTGAAATATTCAACGGTTGTTCCTGTACCTGAAGCCCAGCTTTAAAAAAAATGACTACTAAAGTTTTTGTAACAAGGTTAAAAATAATATATTTTAAAATTAAGATGTATTCTACTAATCAGACATTTATTTTTTGATGGTACCAATAAATTTCATCATTTCCTTAAGTCAGATATTGATTTTTAATATTTGTCATTTTGCCCAAAATGTGCTTTGTTCAGCTCATATATAGTCCCATTTGCACCTGCATCTCTCTCTCTCTCTCTCTCTCTCTCTCTCTCTATATATATATATATATATATATATATATATATATATATATGAAACAAAAATTTCTCTAATGCTAACACTTACTATGTGGGATGCACACCAACATTTCCTGTTTTACTCTATGACTTATTTAGATGATCCACTAATCTCACTTTATAGCCTGAAACCATGATGCTCAACAACACTGGACTAAATGTCCCTAATATTTCCTCAAATTCCAAGAAAACATTATGTTAAAACTAGTGTCTATTTTAACATAAAGAACATTACATTTAACACTGTACCATTCAGTGAAAATTCCTAGAGGTCCTAGAGAGTCCATGACTGTATAGTTCAGCTTTCATCTAAGGCCCAGGTTCCTTGGAAATCTATATAAATTAATTTTGATCACCTGCCTTCTCTGAACCACCTGTTCCAAGCCTTACAAAGCTCCTAATCCTCCAATATATTTTTTACAAACTCGTAGATATTTACTTTCTTCAAAAAGAAGCTAGGCAATATTTCTCCAAAATAATCCATTCACTCAAAACAAGTCTCATTGTGCAATTGATATTTCTGGAGAAGTCCTGAAAAGGCATTTCTCATAGAAATGAAGTGTCATCATTATAGGTGACATATCTGAGATGCATGTTGGCTGCCCCACATTGAGGAGTGGCACGAGCCACCATCACTCCCAGCTCTCTCCACCTTACTAGCTTCCAAGACCCTTGCTTCCCCTTCTCTAGTCCTAGGGCTTTGTACCTCCAAATCCTCTTCCCTGGAGCCCCTGCTGCTGAAATTGCACATTCATAGTGAAGGTTTCAGGCAGGTCATCATGCCATCTGCCTACAAGAATGCTCCATTGGACAGGTGAGGCTATAGGTAACCAACACTGCTGGCCTTGTATATTTGTTTGATTTGACTACAGTTTTATCTTGTGGGGGCTATTAAGGGTTCACAGAGAGTGAGTTGTTTAGGAAACAAATAAATCAATTGCTCAAAAGAGAACTGAGAATACCTTTGATATAGTGTGGAATAGAAAAAAAAAATGAGAATCACCAAAAACTGTGGTGAAGAAAAGCTAGGCCAGAAATTCTGCCTTTACACTGAGGTATGGAGGATGACCTGATAGGAGTGGGAGCTGGAAGAGTAGGTGGAGGTAATTTCCCATCTATTGGTTTGAGTCTGAGACAAGGTAAGAGCCAGGTAATAGAAAGCAGTTAAAAACTTAATCAATAAAGAAATGTTTTAAAAAATCATAAAAAAATGAATGAGAAGGGCAGAGGAGCAGCGTGAAGAATTAGTATTGCAGAAGAGAAAAGGAGAGTAGAAATTCCTGTAAAAGGACCCAGCATGTCCCTGAGGCTGATGGTGTGTCCACCTGCTGCCTGAAGAGAGAGGACCCCTGGCTGGAAGACAGAGGCACAGGGAGAGGCCTGGCATGGCCTGGGTGGAGCTCCTGATCTGTGTTTTACCAGATGGTCACTGCAGGTGAAAATGTATGACACTCCTTTTTGTCTTTCATAATAAATAACCAAGTGTTTTTCCATTTAAAATAAAATAAATTGGACTTTTAAAAGTATATTAAAGCAAACCACATTCTGTCTCAGCCTCATTATTCTTTCCTTTTTTTCTTTTATTATACACTAGAGGCTCGACGCACAAATTTCGTGCAAGGGGCTCAGCCGTCGCAGCCCTGGCTTCATCCAGAGGTCGTCTGAAAGGACGTCCGGAAGGTTGTTTGGCTGTCCAGTCTAATTAGCATATTATGCTTTTATTATTATAGATTTGCTCCTTCCAAGATTCTGTCCCGCATCTTGGCTTTTACTTTCATAGATTTTCAACTTTTTCAACCTGCCCCTCATCAAAGAAGTATACTAATACATATTTTTATTTAATCAATCCACCAATATTTGTGAACATTTTCTGTATGTTAGACTTGTAGGCCAAGTTGGGTGAGCAAATGCATAGACATGTGGCCCTCCACTCATAGAGGGTGAATGGGACAGAGAGGAAATAAGACATATGTACAAAATATATATATATATATATATATATATATATATATATGTGCAAAAGTAACATGCAGAAATAACTCTAACACAGAAAGTCCCTTTACATTAAGAAGAAGTAACTCTTTGTTGCTCACTTGTAACCTTTGTTTATGTTTTCATTGATTTTAGAGAGGAAGAAGGACAGGGAGAGACAGAGAGAAACATCAATGATGAGAGAGAATCAGAGATCTGCTGCCTCCTGCAGGCCCCCTACTAGGAATGGAGCCCACAACTCTAGCATGTGCCCTGACCAGTAATTGAACCATGACCTCCTGGTTCATGGGTCCATGCTCAACCACAGAGCCACACTGGTTGGGCTGCTCATTTGTAATCTTGAAATTAACTACCTGCCACTTCTCTCTGAAGAAGACAGAAAAACAGAAAGTGTTCTCTCACCAATTACCCTTGACCAACTCTTGCTTTTTATTTCCAAAATAAACTGCACCAAGAGACTCAAATTCTCACTAGATTCACAATGTCTTGTGGACACAGATTAACTCTGGGTCTGGGAATAGATGTTGGACTAAGATAGCACTGGTTTTATATAAACAAATAACAATAAGTAAATTACATTTTTTCACAGGAGGGAGGCAAATGGCTACATAAGAAGCAGGGGGGATAAAACTCTAGAAACTTACAATCTCCCATAAGTGGGAGAGGCAGTTTGAAAGAGCAAATGGTGAAACAAATATTTTCCTCTGCAGAAATAATAATTAAATAACTTCAACATAGAAAATAATGAGGTTTTTTGTTGTTGTTATTTTGTTTTTTAAACAAAGGATGAGTACTGAGAAAAAGAACTGTCATCAGATCTGAGAAAATACACCCACTGAAGCTTTCACAGTCTGCAGGACCTGAATTTCGAAGTTATTTAGTCTTTTGTTGTGGTGCATTTGGGGAAAACACAATATTTTGATGTTTGTTTGTTTTGTTTTGTTTTCTCACTGTAACAATTGGAGAGGAAGAATGTGACTAAGTCAATCCAAGAACTAAACATGTCTTAAAAATCACCTAAGATCTGGCCAGGTGGCTCAGTTAGTTGGAGGGTCATCCCATACACCAAAATGTTGGGGGTTCAATTCCAGGTCAGAACACATATCTAGGTTGCAGTTTCCATCTGAGGTCAGAGTGTGTACAGGAGGCAACTGATTGATGTTTCTCTCTCACATAGATGTTCCTCTCTCTCTTTCTCTTAATTTTCTCTAAAATCAATAAAAATATATCATCAGGTAAGGATTAAAAAACCACATAAGAATGTTCTTATGATGAAAAAAATGTTTAAATAAATACAAGGTCAATATACTAGATACTTGCTAAGCACAAATATTGCTTGAAGCTGGAATTGACAAAAAGGCATAAAGATCATTAAGGACATTAAAAAACATGACAGTGAGCATGTGATAAATTTAAAAGGAGAAAATTTATTCTAAAGCAATATTTGTCTAACTACTGGTCATGAAATTAAATGGCAATGTTGAGGGATGGGACTTCCTGAAGATTAAAGTGGTGTGATTTATTTTTAAGATTGCACTAACAAAATGTGCTAGTTGATGAATTTTGAGGGAAATATAAGGGAAAGTTGACTAGAAATGTTTGAGTCTGAGCGTTCTTCACAACCAGTAGAAGCGTAGCATGAACATTATCATCTTCATTGTCAAAAGGTGGAGCCCATTCTTAGTTCAGTTCCCCCTTTGAATCAAGAAGGTGCCTGTATATTTCTGCTGGAGAGAGAGGGAGAAAAAAATCGGTCTGCTCTTCGCTTAGTCATTGTTACCAGATCTCTGAGTCCTTGCTTCCTCTTTCTAGACTCTCCTTAGTAAGGAATTTAATTTTTATATATTTTGTATGGCAAAATCATTTTCTGAAAAGGCACTGGAGCCACTCTACTTCTATCTGTGCACTTAACTTCCCCATTCAGTGCTCTGGTGTCTATTAATTCACTAGAGGCCTGGCCTGTGGGATTGGGCCAAAACCGGCTCTCTGACATCCCCCAATGGGTCCTGGATTGTGGGAGGGCACAGTCCAGAACAAGGGACTCCACCGGTGCATGATTGGGGCCGGGAGAGATGTGGGAGGTTGGCCAGCTGGGGAGGGACCGCAGGAGGGCTTCAGGGCATGTCCAGCCCATCTTGCTCAATCTGATTGGCCGGACCCCAGCAGCAAGCTAACCTACTGGTCAGAGCACATCATAGCAACTGGTCGACTGGTTGAATGTCTGCCTCCTGTTGGTCAGTGCATGTCATAGCAAGCAGTTGAGTGGTCTTAGCATATCATTAGCATATTACGCATTGATTGGTTGAACTGCCAACTGAACAACCAGACACTTAACATATTAGGCTTTTATTATATAGGATTTTTCATTGAAAATAGATATTCACACATCAATTTACATGTGCAACTACAGTATACAAAGATTGATATCTCTTTAATTACTATTATCCAGATGTTCCTTTGAAGTGACATAAATGACTATTGATCTTATTCAAATATAACTATCTTTCCTCAAACATGTTTGGGGTTTTCCACTGAATGGCCTGAGGATCTGGCCTAGGGGTCACACGATAAAAGAGGATAATTATTTTTAGCTAAGTTTGACTTGGGAATAAAAGAATTTTTTAATTTATGTATTCCACGAGCATTTTTAAACACTTACTATATGCCAGGCACAGTTCTAAACATTAAGGAATTCATCAGTTTAAAAGTTTATGCTTGAAATATATTTGACCCATTTCCAAAATTTTAATCAAACTTTAAAGAACAAAAATTTGCCAGCATCAAGAACTTTCAGGGAAATGTGATAATCAGCAATGCCCATCAGCAGACTCTGTGTATCTGAGTTAATGGAGTTTCTGACATACAAATCCCATATGCTACACAAGATTCCGTTACATGGGCTTGCATCAGGAGAACAATTTGAAGGAATAGGACCCTGAAGAAAAACATGAGGCTATAGGCTACATCAAAGTGAAAAATGAAGAGAACTGACTAATTTGAAGCAGTTAAGCTGTTTTCTATCTAAGGTATCTATGAATGAATGAGTTTTCTTCATTAAAGAACTTGGTTCTTGTGTGTTTAAATAAGGAGTCAGATACAAGTACAACATAACATAAGCATTTCCAAATCAATGTGTCTTACAATGAAATTTCCAGAGAAAAAGGTTAGTGCTGAATATGGGATGAGTTTTCTTGGGAAAATTAATGAATAAAAAGCCTTTATCACCAAATATAGAGCTACTGAATCTGTGAAATTACTTGAGAGCAGTAACTATAACCTCAGCAATCTTTACATATGGGGCTGAATTGACTTTCTCAGTGATTTCCCATTTTTGGTCCCAATAATATTTAACCTAGAGCATTTGATTTGATCACTCCCTACTGTCATTAAATAAAGGAAGCTACCCTGAGCCAAATGGTGAACTCAGGCATTTTCACAGCTTTATTCATTTACTGTTATACACTCATTTATTGAACATTCACACATATATGCCAAAACTACAAAGATAAATTATGCATGTTTCTTATTCTCAACAAACATTGTCAAGGAGAGGGAGGTAAACATGAATTAAGGGCAATACAGTCAGTATACAGAGAGCAGAGAGGAGGAAGTGGTCACATCTGACTGAAGGTAAAGAGGAAAGGTCTATGGAAGAATGATAAGGGAGGTTTGGAATAAGAGTCAGCCTCTCCTGGGAACTGGGGCAGCAGACACCAGGAGTGAAATCTCCTCAGCAAAGGAAGCAATGGAGCTAAGCTGTGGAAGTGGGACACACACTCTGATGCCATGGTTGGAGCAAAGAGCTCTGGGAATTCTGAGCCCTACAAGAGATGAGGCTAGAGGTTAGGAAGAACAAGGAAATGAGAGTCTAGGCAAAGTAGGACCTGACTCATAGGAACTGTGAAATCGGGTCTTGGAAAGGATTTCAGGAGGAACCTATGCTCAGAGCCTTGGTACTTTCAAAATATAATTTGGACCCAACTGGTGTGGCTTAGTGGTTGAGCATCAACCTATGAACTAGGGGGTCACGATTTAATTCCCCGTCAGGCCACATGCCCACCTTGCAGGCTCAATCCAGGAGGCAGCAGATCAATTTCCTCTCTGAAATCAATAGAAAATATACTTTAGAAATACACACATACACACACACACAAACACACACACACACACACACACACACACACACACACACACACATATATATATATATATATATACTAGAGGCCCAGTGCACGAAATTCATGCATGGAGGGAGGGAGGGAGGGTCCCCTCAGCCCAGCCTGCACCCTCTCCAATCCAGGACCCCTCAGGGGATGTCTGATTGCCCGTTTAGGCCCGATCCTGGGGATTGGGCCTAAACCGGCAGTTGGACATCCCTCTCACAATCGTGGACCGCTGGCTCCTAACCACTCACCTGCCTGCCTGCCTGATCGCCTCTAACTGACCCCCCTGCCAGCCTGATCACCCCTAACCGCTTCTGCCTGCCATCCTGATAGCCCCTCACTGTCCCCCCCCTGCTGGCCTGGTTGCCCCTAACTGCTCCCCCTGCCAGCCTGGTCACCCCACACAGCCTGTTCAGTCGTCCGTTCGGTTGTTTCATTTGCGACAGTCACTTATAGTCAATTATATATATATAATTTGGTTACCTACAGAAAGAATAGACTCTTTCCACCATGCCTCTTAACTATCATTTTACTTTTTTTTCCTTTAAAAACCTTATTGTAACTGTGTTATGAGTCTCCTCATGCACTGTTTTGAGGACACAACGTGGCACATGTGTTACTCTGGCTTAGAAAGCAAAACCTGGCTCAGCCCGGAGGATGCGTCCGGCAAGCCTGAACAGAGGAATGTTCTAATAAAAAAAGTTAAAATTTCTTAAAAAATGTCAATACTGTAAAGAAAAAAGAAAGGCTGAGTAAGTAGTAAAAATTAAAAGAGGCCAAGGAGACATGACAACAAATATAAGGGAAGGGGGAAATGTTCTAAAAATCACTTTGGGTCAAGGGATGAAATTAGAATATGAACAATAGATGAAATAAAACATTAAATAGCAGTTAATTTTATTGAATTTACTGAGGTTGTTAACTGTACTATAGCTATATGAGTATTTTCTATTTTTAGAAAATGCACAGTGAAATATTTAGATGCAAAGGGCCATGATATCACTTTCACACAAATGGTTTATAAAATACTATATATGTCTCTGTGTGTGCATATATGCATGCATATGAACACACATACACATATACATACAGAGAGAGATAACATAAGTGAAATAAATTATTAACAAGTGTTTAACCTGAGTAAAATGCATATGGGTGTTTTTTATATTATTTTGCAACTTTCCTATGAATTAAAATTATATCTAAATAAAAAGATAAAAATAAAATAAAACAATAACAAAATTTAATGGGTAGCCTTTCTGGTTAGAGCCATATAGAAAACCTCCCAGGACCCATCAGATGGCAAGAGGCAGCCCAAATTCTAGAAAGGCAGTGCCACCCCACTCCCCTCTCCCCTTCCACCCAATACTCTCTCAGCTGGGGTCCCACAAACTCCCTTATAAATGCCACTGTCACCCTTGCAGTTTCTAGGAGCCCCATACAGCCATTCACTCAACAAACCCCCCTCAGCACATCCGGTGCCTTTAACTGCGCTCCAACACTAGAACAAAGTGTATACTCCAGGATCGCTTCTTGAGTGAGGGGTTGGGCCCTCGGCCCAGGCCTAGTTCTGCCTTTTTGAAACTATTTGCTTGAGCTCAAAACAACTCTGAACCTCAGATGCATGATAGGCAACATACACAATTTACCTTGAATGTCAATCAAGTGTTGCCGGAGAACGCATTTTATAAGTGCACCAGTAGTCTGGTTGATTGGCTCATTGTCTGTCTTTCTGTCTTAGGCTAAGTGTGCAGAAGTGCCTCCCACTGGGCTGAGTTGAAGCTTTCTCTCCACTCTCCTTGCTCGCATTTTTCAGGGAAGTCATAACTAGTGAGGAGTTTGTAAGAGGGAAAAGAAGATAAATGCTCCCCCAGAAACACAACTCCAGAGGAGGTATCTTAGGGACCCTGTAAGAGAAGTACGTACAGACATTCTCACTTTCTGCAAGACTATTTTTGTCTGTGGTCATCTCACTAGACGTGATCAACCTCTGGAACAATTGCAGTTTTAACAGCCAAGTCCTGGGATTGGCTGGTGTTTGTAAATTTACCAAGTCACAGATGTAAATTGCATATCTAGAGGCTGGTGTGCTGCAATAAGAGTGAACATTCAGCTTTTACCCCCACTTTCTTTTTAACCCATGAGGTAAAAGTAGGTTTCTAAAATACTACATAAGGTTTCTACCAGAAAAACAACAACAGGAAATTGTGTTCAATATTGGGAAATCTAGGAGAGGTTAATGGGAGAACCCTTCCCATTGTCAAAATGAAGATAAAGATGCTGTGTGTGTCCACCTAACCTGTCCTGGAATGAAATTAATAGGTGATTGTCCATTGGAAAGGCCATATAAATAAAGCAGACCCCAAATGCTGAAGATGAGGCAGACAAATCCAGCTTGTCGGTTAATGAGCTTAATAGGGAACTTAAGCACAGGAACGTGGTTTCTGTTAGCAGCAGGGTGTTCAGATATCCACATATTTCACCCTCCAGATCCACACCCATATCCCCTCTTGGAAATGAAAATGCATGGGTGTCAGAGGAAGCAAAGCGACCAGACACCAGGAGACTCTGGCACCAAGGTGAGCTAAGAGATACATGCAAGATGCCTAGCTCTGGAAAAGGATTCATGGGAATTCTGTGATTAGCCCAAAACCTGGGTCACATTCTAGAAGAATAGTGGCCCAGAGGCTCAGGTTCCTTCATTTAGAAGTTGAGGTGGTGAATTAGCTGCAAGATGGAGTCAGTTCTGTGCACTCAATGATAATCCATCTCGTCCCAAATTTCAAAAGAAAATTTCAGTTAGTGTAATGCCCACATTGTAATAAAATTTATTTAAAAATTATTTGTATTCTGTATGCAAATGTGTAGATACAATTCCATTAGAAGACAAAATGAAAACATTCATATTTATATACCTAACTAGAGGCCCAGTGCATGAAAATCCATGCACTGGAGGAGGGGGTCCCTCAGCCCGGCCTGCCCTCTCTCAGTCTGGGAGCCCTCAGGGGCGGAAGGCAACCCAGCGATCAGGGTAAGGTGACGCCTCATCATACTTCTGCTGCTGCCACTGCCAGCAGTGCAAGCCTCGGGTGGCCCTGGGCGGCTGGGCAGCCAACATCCGAGACTTGCCTGTGCCTCGGGCCAACCCTGGGCAGCTGGGGGGCTGAGGGGACTGGGGGACTCTGGAGGCAGGCGTGCGTGTGCCTGCCGCCCCGGCGGGGCTGAGGAGACTGGGCACCACCATCTTGTGGCTGTGGATGCCACCATCTTTGAGAGTATGGAAGCCAATTAGCATATTCCCTTCTTATTGGCTGTGGGCACCACCATCGTTGAGGGTGGGGCAGTCAATTAGCATATTCCCTTCTTATTGGCTGTGGGTGCCGCCATCGTTGAGGGTGTGACAGTCAATTAGCATATCCCCTCCTTATTGGCTGTAGGTGCCACCATCTTTAAGGGCGTGGCAGTCAATTAGCATATCCCCTCCTATTGGCTGTGGGCACTGCCATCTTTGCGACAGCATGAGGGTCAATTAACATATTCCCTCTTTATTAGATAGGGTTATAATAAATACATTGGAATTGGAAAAAAAACATATTGAACTGATTATTATCAATGCCTTCTTTATAGTGGACATTGGATATAAGTGATACATAAGCATCTTGGATCTACATAAATGTAGGTCTGCATGACCAAGGCAGTATGAGAGCGTGAAAGCCGGTGACTCACATAGCATGGCTACCACTGTCATCAGAGACACAGTGTTCCCAAATGATAAATAATTAAATGAAATATCAAACAGCATAAAAACCACCTACTTTCAATTTACATGACAGATGCTCTCTTTGAAAACCCAATGTATATTAAAGCTGCAAAAAATGTTTAAAATATATATGTTAAACAGTTAGGTTTAAATTTTGTAAGCTCCCCCAGAAACACAACCCCAGAGGAGGTATCTTAGGGGCCCTGTAAGAGAGGTGCACACAGACATTCTCACTCTCTGCAAGACCATTTTTGTCTGTGGTCATCCCACCAGTCTCTGCCTGACTTCCCTCCAGGTGAACAGTGCTGACAAAGAAGAGGTAGGTCAGTGGGAGGGTTTGTGAAGTAACCTAGGAATCACTGGCTGAGAGCATTTCCATTTCTGAGGAGTTTTTTAAACAATGAGAGAATGTCTAGGGGAATAAAGGAAAAACAATGGCAGAAATGTACATCCCTGATTAGGCTACAAATGAATGTACACTTCATGGCTACAAGTTTCATTCTAACCATGAAGTTAATTCTGAGCAGTTTGTTCCACTTCATGATTTGAAAGGACATTTTAACTATGTTATTTAGTCCCTAATTTTATAACTGGCTTTATGTCAAATACTAGAGTGTATAATCTCCATTTTTATCTACTGTATATTTAAAGACATTAACTTATTCTAATGAAAAATTGGGTTGAGCTAAACCTGCATTACTTAGATATAAATTATTTTTTAGAAAATTGCAAAGAAATGTTCATCCATTGGTATAAATGAGATTTCAAATGGAAAATGCATGAGGCACACTATCAAATAGCAGGACTGACTTTTTCTCTTGTTTCCTTCTTTTAAAAAAAATAGGCTCAAGCCCAGCCAGTGTGGCTCAGTGGTTGAGCATTGATCTATGAACCAGGAGGTCACGGTTCGATTCCCAGTCCAGCACATGCCCGGGTTGCGGGCTCCATCTCCAGTAGGGGGAGTGCAGGAGGCAGCCATCATTGATGTTTACGTGTTTACGTATCCTTCTCCCTCTCGCTTTCTCTCTGAAATCAATAAAAGTATATATGTGTGTGTGTGTATATATATATATATATAATTTAAATGGGCTCAAGTTTTCACACACACACACAAAAAAGGATTCTTCCCCCCAAGGGACACCGGCAGGAGATATATGCTTCATGCTAATGAATTTTGCATTGCCTGTTTGACAATTACCTTTGGAAATGTGTAACATGCTTCCTTAAATTTATTTATTGCTCTCAAAACTTTGCAAATGTATTTGCACCTGGCCTTGTATCTTCGTGGTTGAGCGTTGACCCATGAACGAAGAGGTCACTGGTTGGATTCCCAGTCAGATTGCAGGCTTGATCCCCAGTGAGGGATGTGCAGGAGGCAGCCGATCAATGTTTCTCTCTCATTGATGTTTCTACCTCTCTATCCCCCTCCCTTCTCTCTCTAAAATCAATAAAAGCATATTTTAAAAAAAGAAAATGTATTTTCTATTTTACCACAACCAAAGTTTATTTCAACTGCTGTGTTTGGGTGAATGAATGATGAAGGGAAGGAGAATAATTTTAAAAAGTTCAGCAAGAAAGAAAGCACAGCTTTCACATCCACTGTTTTATCTGATCCTCACAATGGTTCCACAAATAAAGTACCATTACCTCTACTGAAGGGAAACTGGCTCTTCAACAAGGTAAGTAATTTCCTTAGGGCTATGAAACTTTAATGGCCCACCCAGAATTCAAATCAGGCCTGTTTTATTCCAAAGTTCAAGATCTTATCCCAATTCCATGCTGCTTCCTATAATGTTAACAAAATGTTTGAGGTAAATAGGCAGATAGATTAGATGGATAGATTAGATAGATGATAGATATAGATGATAGATAGATAGATAGATGATAGATAGATAGATAGATAGATAGATGATAGATAGGAGGGAGGGGAGAGAGAAAGAGAGAGAGAGAGAGAGAGAGAGAGAGAGAGAGAGAGAGAGAGAGAGAGACTATGAATGAATTCTATAAGCCTGAATGCTTAGCAGATAGATAACTGCCATCACTGGGCAATCTGCTATTATCAGAGGCAAAGGAGGAGGATGGCATGATAGGTCAGGAAGCACCAGGCAGCAGCCTGGCTGGCTGACAGTGGGCACTCTCACAAACAGTGTCCCCTGGAACACCTGCGGAAAGCACCCACCTCCATGGGGACAGTCCTGCACTCCTGGAGAGCATTTGCACCGTGCTGGGTCTGGGAACACAGAGGTCTGCACCCTGACCTGAGTCACCCTCCACTCTAAGATACTGAAGAAAAAAAGGAAATAAGCCAGCATGCTCCATGGTGTCACAGAGCCCCCGTGGTGAATGCTGGTCTATGTAGAAAGACAGGGTTGCTTGCTCTCTACAACAGAGACATCTTGTCCTCCAGGGTCAGTGCCAACAAAAGCAGCAGTATCATCTTTATCAATTCCCTGCTAACATCAAGAATTCCTCACTCAACCCGAAACTGGCTGTCTCCCAGTGAAGACCTGTGTCTTCCTGTCAGAATGTCTGATTTGGGGGTTTTGTTTTGCTTGTTTGATTTTGTTTGTTGTTCTTTGTTGTTAATTATAAGGTCAGGTATGATTCAGTCTTAGTGTTTATTTGTCCCATCCAGCCCTCATACACTTTTCCTATGCCATCCCCACAGGAGATCAGGTTACTAGTACTGAGTCTCCCTTCTCCTCAGAGGGACTTCACCTATCTGTTGTCACTGCCTATGTCCAGACAGGATGACCCTCCAGATTCTATCACTGACACTATCTCTTCAAACTCTGCCCATATCCGTGAGCCTGTCCTGGACTCTCCTGCCCTGCTCTGTAGCACAGAGTTTAAGACTGGACAGCCCATTCATGTCCACAGATGTCATTGCTTTGCCAGCACAAACTCTAATTGACAAGGAAAGTTTATCTGAAGACCCCATGTATCCCATAAAAAAGGCTCCCATACCATGCCCCTCTGCAATCAACCTTCTCTGTTCTTGTAGAATGTCACAAGTATTGACCTTGCCCAACCTTGGAACATCTGGTCTCTGATGGTGCTACTTCCAGAACCCAACAGTCATCATTTCTCAGTGTGCACTGTGGTTGAAATGTTGTAACCTGAAGTGTCTGGAGTCTGTGCAACTTCAAAGAGAGTGTTTGGAAGGTTCTCAGAAGCAAAGCTGTATTTTAACAAAACCCTGACTGACATAGAGTGAATGTACACATTACTTCAAAAGTTCTTCAATATTTCAGACACTAATGTGTGAGTCAGACAGTGGGTAAATAATCACTAATCACCTACTGTTTGTGAGGCATTGCTTAAGATGGCAGGAACGTAAGATGCTTCACAAGGTAACATTCTAGTGGGAAGAAACACAAGAACCAATAGAGAAATAAGTATAGTGATTTCAGGTCTGATGAGTGTTGTGATAACTATAGAACAGAACAACTTGGTCAAGAGTGAAAGAGTCTGGTTTATGAATTAGTTTCCTGAGGGCTTGGAGAGTCCAAATCATTAAACATAGTCACCTCTGTGCCTTAACGCTAGTTTCTGCCCACTAAGTAAGTCAGCCCTGGGGCAAAGAGAGCATCACATGGGAATGCACAGAGTTCCTCCATCCTGGTCGCCCCCCGTATCTCCCTGGACGTCTAACTGCTAGGGAAGCTGGTGTCCTAATGCTGATACGATGCTGCCTGTACAAGTCCACTGCCCACAGAGGAGCATAGCTGGACACGCAAGAGGAAGCCACTCCAACCCCAGAGAGGAGAGCATTCTGCTCGCAAATGACCTAGCTGCTGCATTCAATGTGTATGACCAGGAGGATAACACACCTGTGGTGGATTGTTACCTCTCTTCTGTGCCCACACATAACTCAGGAGAGCAGCGCACTGTCAGAGCCAGCTCCTCCTCCTTTGGCAATGGGCACAGTGCCTCAGGACCTCCATTCTTTCAGTGCTGAAGAAGTATGCTCATTTTAATTTATTTTAAAATATGAAGACAATGGTGACTATAATATTATAAATATATAATCATGAATCTAGCCTGGGTTATATTAATCTTTATAGCAATGTATTCTTAAAATGGGATGTTTTAGTATATTTTATGATGGAAATAAGGGTTTAAAATGTCAAAAGTGACTAGGATTCATGAAAGCCCTACTGCAGCCCTGATGGTAGTATGAAAACGTCAGCTCCATAAATACTTGCTGAGTGAATCGCCAAATCAGTGTCCTTAGAGAAATGATCATATTAGAACTGAAAGACAGTAATTATGATCCTTTTAAAAGATAATAGCATATCTCTAAGTGTCAGGAACACATTTAGCACACCCAGTGACCAGGGTACAGTAGCCTTCCTAAGCCTCACCATCCTATCTCAAAGCCACGTACCTGTTGCTTGACCTTAAGACAATGAGTGAGATGTGTGTACACAGTACACAGCAGATGTGCAAAAGCACATTTAAGTGCATTAGTGACTTTGTCAGGGTTCTTCCAAATGGGTTTTTCCATAGTTCACAATTTTTTGGCTTATAACAAATTATAAAGGCATGAACTTAGAAGTTCTGCACCACAATACAACAAGATACCCTTCAAACAGTCTTTGGAATCAACTAGGAAGCCTTGATTTTTTTTTTCTACATTGATTCTTTTGATCCATCGTGGAGTAGAACGTGATTGAGCAAGTTTCGTGTTGAAATTGCTCTCTTTTTTCCTAGTTACATTTCAAAGATCACCTGTGAGATCATAGTGTTTCCATTTCCATGCACAGCATATATTGATGGACCTTATACATGGTGACCAGAGGTCGGTAGTTATCCCAAATACACACACACCTCAGCTGGTACTAGATAGATTTACCACACTTCCCTGAAATGCCGTTTAATTTCCTAGGACAGGGACTTTGTTCCCATCAGTCCCTACTGTGAGAATTCCTCCTCTATCTGCCTGCCCACTTTCTTTGGGAAGAGCACAGGATTAGATGCTCTAGGGTAAATGACAGTGAACAGCCTGTGGGCCCTACCACACAAAGCCAGAAAGCTTTGAAATGAAGTTCACACACATCATTAATAATTCAAGATAGAATATTTTAAGTTAAATAGATGAACAATTAAGAAGAGTTCAATAGGACCCAGGGGACTTTCTTATTGAAAAAATGTAATCACTTGTCATTTTGCTGAAAATACTCAGCCTTGATTATAGGTGGCAGCATAATTTTGTGTATGACACATAATTGACTCATTCTGAATTATTTCCTTAGAAAATAAACATGTTGGACCTAAATACACTTGTGAAATGTGCTTACTCTGTCATTTGCAGGTAGAAGTTATTAATTTTAAGAAAAGCAGACATTTTTCCGTAAAAAACCATGACAAGAGAAATGCAAACAGATTTTTCTGATCATGCTTTCCTCATCGCCAGCAGTTTAATGTAGTGTGAAGAGCAAGTACGCTGGAGGCAGACCTTCTGGGGTTCTGCCACTTAATAGAATGTGAAATGGAGAAAGGCCCTGAAATTCTCTAAGCTTCAGCTTTTGAGGGCACTATCTACCTTTCAGGGTCAGCATGAGGATTGAAGGAGATCCTGACCAGAAAGCACAGCATGGAGCAAACAGTCAGTAAGTGGTAGCTAACACTGCTCTGCTCACCTTTTGTCAGAAACAGATGTTCTCCACATTTGTTTGCTCTGCCCTCCAGTGTCCCTATGGAGATCGCTGTAATACTTTCACAACCCTTGGGAGGCATCATTTGGCATAATGTAAAGATAGCTAATCGTGAAGTGTGTGTGTGTGTGTGTGTGTGTGTGTGTGTGTGTGTGTGAGATGAGAGAGAGAGAGAGAGAGAGAGAGAGAGAGAGAGAGAGAGAGAGCATATGTGAGTTTTTTCTTGGAATCAAGATGAGCTTACATTCTTTGTATTTTTTTGTATTTTTCAAGTTTTGTTGAGATATAATTGACACATAACATTGTATAAGTTCCTACTTGATACATTTCTATATTGAAAAATGATTACCACCATAGCATTAGCTAATATCTTTAACCTATTACATAATTACCAGCTTTTATGAGAACACCTAAGATTTACCTTCTCAGCAACATTCAAGTGTATAATACAGTATTATTGACTAAAATCGCCATGCTGTACATTACATACCTAGAACTCGTTAACCTTATAATTGAAATTTTGACCAATTCCCCCACTATGGACCCTTGGTAACCACTACTATCTTCTCAGTTTTTTATTTAGCTTTTTAAGATTGTATTTTCATATATAAAGTAATATCACATAGTATTTGTCTTTTTCTATCAGACTTACTTTATTTAGCAAAGTGCCCTCAAGCTTCATGTAACTTGTCCCAAATGACATTATTTTCTTCTTTCTCATGAGTGAATAATATTAGTGTGTGTGTGTGTGCATGTGTGTGTGTATGTGTGTGTGTGTGTGTGTGTGTGTGTGTGTGTGTGTAGATAGATGATATATAGTTAGATAGATGTGATATAAGTATCACATCTATATTCATTCATTCATTGTCAGGTTGTTTCCATATCTTAGCTGTTGTGAGTAATGTTCCAATGAATGTGGGAGATGCTGATTTTAATTTCTGTGGCTACACATTTGTTCATCCATATCCGCAGGTTTCACATTCGTAGATTTGTTATGGCAGAATTCAGGCTGATGGGAAGCAACAAACCAGGCACACTCAGAGGTTCAGAAAAGAACTGTTTTATTTGAACCGGTGCTGGCTCAGCGGAGTCCCCTCCAGAGGCTGAGTAAACCAATGCAGTTGGGGCCTGGCCTTTATACCCTAGTTCCTTTGTCTCCCGTATATGGCCCAAGCTTCCGGACATTCACCCTGGCTCCTTTGCCTCACATATATGGACTAAGTTTCCAGTCCTTCAGGGAGCCTTCCAGTTTGGGCAGTTTGACTGATGCAGGTGAGATTACAGGAACCAGGGAAGTGGTCAGGAGAGATTGCAGGAACAAGGAATGTGGTCAGGGTAGGATGATTTAGATGAGAATTTTCCTTTCTCAGATTCAACCACTTCAGATCAAAAATATTTGAAAAAAATATCCCAGAAAGTTCCCAGAAGCAAAACTTAAATTTGCCATGTGCTAAGCACTAAGCTAAATCCACAAGAATGAAGTGATGTGTAGGCATGTCCTGGTGTAGCCTCTCTGCTAAAACAATGCCATTTTCTAAAAGGGACTCAAGCCTCCATGGATTTTGGTGTACACAGGGGTCCTGGAATCAGTCCCCCACAGATAATACTGAGGAATGACTTTATACCCAGATGTAGGATTGCTGAATCACCTAGTTTTACTATTTTAAGGAACCTCCATATTGTTTTCCACAGTGGCTGTATCAATCTACATTACCACGAAGAGTGCACAAGAGTTCCCTTTTTTTCACATCCTCCCCAGACTTACCTCTTGTTTTTTCATAATAGTCATTCTAACAGGTGATATCTCATTGTGGTTTTGATTTGCATTTTCCTAATACTTACTAAGTACCTTTTTATGTGTCTGTTGGCCATTTGAATGTCTTCTTCTATTCAGTTTCTCTGCCCATTTTTCATTGAGTTATTTGTGTTTTATTGTCATTAAATTTTATGAGTTCTTTATACATTTTGGATATTAACCCCTTCTGGCACATGATGTGTAAACATGTTTTCCTTTTCTGTAGGTAGCTTTTTTAATGTGTTGCTATTTATTTATTTATTTATTTATTTATTTATTTATGCTGTGCAGAAGAGTTTTAGTGTGATGTAGTCCCACTGACTTATTTTTGCTTCTCTTGCTTGTGCTTTTGATGTCAAATCCAGAAAATTGCTGCCAAGATTACTGTCAATGAGCTTTTATTTTTATTTTTTTAAATTGATCTTAGAGAGAAGAAGGAAGGGAGGGAGGGAGGAAGAGAGAGAGAGAGGGGGAGAGAGAGAGATGAGAGAGAAACATTGATTTGGTTGCCTCTTGCACACATCTTGACCAGGGATTGAACCCACAACCTGGGTATGTTCCCTGACTGGGAATCGAACCTGCCACCTCTTAGTGTACAGAGGATCTCCAACCAACTGAGCACACTGGCCAGGGCAAGGAGCTCTTTCTTTATGCTTTCTTTAAGTCTATAACACACTTTTGACTTAATTTTTGTGAGTGGTGTGACATAGAGCCCTAACTTCATTATTCTACATGTGGCTACCCAGTTTCTCCAGTACCAATTATTAAAGAGACTACCATTTCCCCATTTAGTATTCTTAGCTACCTTATCAAATGTTTGTTAAACATGCCCTAGCCGGTTTGGCTCACTGGATAGAGCATTGGCCTGTGGACTGAAGGGTCCTGGGTTTGATTCCAGTCAAGAGCACATACCCAGATTGCAGGCTCGATCCCCTGTAGGGGGTGTGCAGGAGACAGCCGATCGATGATTCTCTCTCATCACTGATGTTGCTACCTCTCTCTCTTTCTTCTTCTCTGAAATCAATAAAATAATTTTTTTAAATGTTCGTTGAACATATATTCAAGGGTTTATTTCTGAGCTCTCTATTGTGTTCCATCAATGTGTCTATTTTTATGTCAGTACCATATTGTTTTGATTACTAAAGCTATGTATTATAGTTTGAAATTAAGAAGTGTGATGCTTGCCGAACCGGTTTGGCTCAGTGGATAGAGCGTCGGCCTGCATGATTCTCTCTCATCACTGATGTTTCTACCTCTCTCTCTCCCTTCTTCTCTGAAATCAATAAAATAATTTTTGTGCAGGAGGCAGCTGATCGATGCTTCTCTCTCATCGATGTTTCTAACTCTCTATTTCTCTCCCTTCCTATTTTTATGTCAGTACCATATTGTTTTGATTACTAAAGCTATGTATTATAGTTTGAAATTAAGAAGTGTGATGCTTCTGGCTTTGTTCTTTTTTCTTTCCCCCTCTGGATTGTTTTGGTTTAGAGTCTTTTTAAGCTCCATAAAAATTTTATTATAATTATTATTTTTTTATTTCTGTGAAAATGCCATTAGATTTTTGACAGTGAGTGCATTGAATCTATAGATTGCTTTGTGTAATATGGACATTTTAAACAATATTAACTCTCTCAATTCATAAACATAAAATACCATTTTATTTTTTGTGTGTTCTTTAATTACATCAAATTCATGTAGTTTTTATTGTACAGATGTTTTATATCCTTGGTTAAATTTATTCTCAAGTTGTTTGTTTTTACATTATTGTGAATGGCATTGTTAGTATATGTTATATAGATTTTGAATACTGCAATTTTACTAAATTGGTTAATTTGTTATAGCATTTTTTTGGTGGATTCTTTAGAATTTTCTGTATATGAGATCATATAATTTGCAAACAAAAACAGTTTCACTTCTTCCTTTTCTATTTGAATGCCTTTTATTTCATGTTCTTGTTTGATTGCTCTACTTAGGACCTTCAGTACTATGATGATTAAGAGTGGCAAGAGTGAGCACACTTGTCTTGTCTCTGATCTTACAAGGAAGACTTTCAACACTTTACTATTGAGTAAGATATCAGCTGTCAGTTTGTCATACCTAGTCTTTAGTGTATTTGGGGTATGTTCCTTCTATACTACTCTGTTGAACATTTTTATCCTGATAGAATATTGTATTTTGTCAAATGCTCTTTTTGGATCTACTGAGATGATCATATCATTTTTATTTTTCATCCTACTAATGTGAAGTATCACATTATATTGTCTTGCATATACTGAATCATCCTTGCATCTCTGGTTAAATTCCACTTGATCATGTTGTGAGATCCTTTTAATGTACTGTTGAATTCTGGTTGCAAATTTTTGGGGGGGAATTTCTTGCATCTATCTAAATCATGATTGTCAATCTGTAATTTTCTTTACTTGTAGTGCCCTTATCTGACTTAGGTATCATAGTAATAATGACCTTGTAAAATAAGAATTGGAGTGTTTCTTCCTCTTTAATTTTTTGGAAGAATTTGAGAAGAACCACTGTTAATTTCTCTTTAAAGTTCTGGTAGAATTTGCCAGTAAAACCATCTGATCCTGAGTGGGGTTTTCTTTGTTGGGAGGTTTTTTACTACTGATTCAATAGGTCTATTTTATAGGTCTGTTCAGATTTTCTTTCTCTTACTGATTTAAACTTGATAGGTTGTATGTTCATAGGAATTGATACATTTTTCAAGGTTATTCAGTTTATTGGGCTATTATTGTTCACAGTAGTGTTTCTGCTCTGATGTTTGTTATTTCCTCGCTTCCGCTAACATTAGTCTCAGTTCTCATTTTATTTTAGGTACTTGAGTTGTAAATTTAGGTTGTTTATTTGGGGTTTTTCTCATTTCTTTATGTAGGTATTTGTAGCTATAAACTTCCTTCTTAAAACTATTTTCTCAGCATGCTGTAGGTATTGCTTTCTATATTGTGCTTCCATTTTCATTTGCTTCAAGATATTTCTTGATTTTTTTTAAAAATTTCATCTTTGACCCTTTGTGTTTTGTTCAAGAACATGTTGTTTAATCTTCACATGTTTGTAAAGTGTCCAGTTTTTCTCCTGTTATTGATTTCTACTTTCATACCACTGTGATCAGAAAAGTTACTTAATGTGAATTCAATCTTTACAAATTTGCTAAGGTTTTTTTTTTTTTTTATGATCTGCCATGAAATATATCCTGGAGATTGTTCCATGTGCACTTGAGAAAAATGTGCATTCTGTTGCTATTATATAGAATGTTCTATATTTATATGCTAGTTCTATTTTGTCTAAAGTATGGCTGGGTTTCTGTCTGGATGATATATCAATTGTGAAAAGTTGAATATTGAAGTTCCCTACTATTATTGTATACAGATCTGTTATTATTTGCTTAATATATTTAGGTATTCAAATATTAGGTGCATATATATTTATAATTGTTATATGTTCTTGATGAATTGGCTCCCTCATTGTTATATAATGACCATCTTTGCCTCTTGTTACCATTTTTGGCTTAAAGTCTATTTTATCTGATATAAGTATAGCTACCCCTGCTCTATTTTAGTATCCATTTACATGGAAGATCTTTAACCATCCCTTCACTTTAAGCCTACATATTTCCTAAAAGCTGAAGTGAACTCTAATGTTCAGTATATATTTTTATTCAGAAAAATAACACTGTATCTTTTTAGATTAGGGAATTCAATTGATTACTATTTAGAGCAGGGGTGGGCAAACTTTTTGACTTGAGGGCCACAATGGGTTCTTAAACTGGACCGGAGGACCGGAACAAAAGCATGGATGGAGTGTTTGTGTGAACTAATATAAATTCAAAGTAAACATCATTACATAAAAGGGTATGGTCTTTTTTTTTTTTTTCATTTTATTCATTTCAAACGGGCCGGATTCGGCCCACGGGCCGTAGTTTGCCCACGGCTGATTTAGAGTAATTGTTGATAGGTAAAAATTTACTAATGCTATATTGTTGGTGTTGTTGTTTTTCTACTCTCTTATAATTCCTTTTTTTTCTTTCTTTCCTGCTACTTTTTTGTAAATTGATAATTTTGTGTAGTGGTATCCTTAAATTCCCTTCACTGTATCTTTTGTGTATCTATTATAGATTTTTTATTTGTGGTTCCCATGTGGCTTATATAAAGCTGTATACATATATTTACAGTCTATTTTACACTTTAATATTAAACAAAATCTCTATTATTTTATTCCCCCTTTTATGTTTTTGATGCCAACAATCACATCCTTTTATTTTGTATTTGTATATCTAATAACATATTGTTGGAATTATAGAGTTAAGTAGTTGATACATCACCAAATTACAGTATTCTGTAGGGTATCCTGATTATGTCTATATGCTCTCCTTTATCTGTGTGTTGTATATTTTCATATGTTTTCATGTGACTAATTAGCATCCTTTTGTTTCAACTTGAAGAACTCTCATTATTTCTTATAAGGAAGTTTAGTTTGTAATGAATTCCCTCAGCTTTTATTATGAAAAGTCTTTATACTGCATTCAATTATAAAGGACAACTTTGCTAGCTAGGTATTCTGGGTTGGAAGTTTCTTTCATTTAGCGTGTTGAATGTATTATTTACTCTCAGTATCTGCTGAGAAATCTGCTCATAGCATTTGGACATTTTTATGAGATATTTTTGATTGTTGCTTTGAAAATTCTTTATTTTTCTTTGGTTTCAGATAGTTTTATTACAATTTTTCTTGGAGATGATAATTTTGGATTGAAACCCAAGGGTAACATTAGCTGCATGAACTTGTATGTCCAAATTCTTCCCCATGTTTGGGAAGTTTTTTGCTAAATAAGCTTTCTACCCATTTCTTCCTGTCTTCTTCTTCTGCTTCCAATTATGCATATGTTATTTATTTTAATGGTGTCCCATAGTTTCTATAGGCTTTATTTATTCCTTCTTATTCTTTTGTTTCTTTGATTGGATAATTTCAGTTGATCTGTGTTTTACTCAATGCTTCCCTCTTCTGCTTGCTTCATGTTTGCTGTTGAAGCTCTCTATGGATTTTAGTTCAGACACTGCATTCTTCAGCTCCAAAATTTGTTTGCTTTTTATTTATGTTTTCTCTTTGGTGAACTTCTCATTTTGTTCTAAGACTGTATTGTTTTCCTGATGTGATTAAACTGTTTATCTGTGCTCTCTGGTAGATCCCTAAGCATCTATAGAACATTTATTTTGAATTCTTTGTCTGAAAATTCCTGGAACTCTATGTTTTGGGACTAGTTACTGGAGATTTACTATATTCCTTGACTATATTTCTGTACATTTGAAGAAGTAGTCATTTCTTTCAGACTTTATGGCTGATTTAAGTAAGGGAAGCCTTCTGCCTGTGGGGGAGGGCACACTGGACCTAGGCTGTGGCACTAGGTCTACTGGTGCAGTGCCAAACTTGGGGACACGTGGTGTCACTGTGTATGGGTAGGGCACAATCTCTCTTCCACTCAGGCCACTGGGGTTTACAGCATCAACAACTGTGTGATTCTTGGTGAGCACTGTGGGGAGTTTGCAGTTGCTACAAGAACTGCTAGAATCTTAAGTGGGGCTTCCAGGTCAATAGCTACAAACCAGGGAACGCAGCAGTGGTGGCTGGAGCCAGTGCTGTGCACATATTTGACTGCAGAGGTCTGCTGCAGGTGCCTATGTAGTATCAGGGGCCAATCGCAGACACACTCATAGTAGTTGGTTCCAGGTCAGGTAGCAAGATTCAGAGACAACTAGAGGTTCATTGGAAGCTCAATGGACCAGGCTATAGGTGTGCTCCTGTGACTACACATTCTCCCCCCAGGTATGCACACCACAATGGAAGCCAGTGACAGGGACTGAGCTGAGGACATGCAGATAAATAACTAGAAAAACTAGGTATAGGAGGGTGCAGCTGTGCCACCCACTGACAAAAAGCAATGCCTGATCTGACCTCACTAGCAACTGCAGGGAGCCTGGCTGTCTGCCTGCATGCATTCCGTGGCTGTGCATGCCCTCCCTCCCCTCCAATCCCCATGCTTGAGGGGTGCCAGGCTGCTGGTGTGCAGGTGCACAGATGGAGGGGCTGGTCCTAAGCCTGGGCCTGGTAGTGGGGGTCAGCCTTGGACTTAGGTGGGTGTCTTGAGTTTGTGCAGCTTCAGAAACCTAACTGACTGCTGGCGTGGCTCCTGGGCTCTGGTGGGGGTGGGAAAGAACACAGGCAACTGTTTTCTCACACTTGCACAGCCACAGAGACCATGGATGGCTGCCAGTGGCGAGGATCCCAGGCTCCATGGGAGGTAAGGGGGCAGGAAGTAGTGAAGGACTTTGGTGGCTGGCATCAGAAAATATGAATAACTGTGGGCACAAGCTGAGAAGATCTGCAGGGAGTCTGCAGTGGCTAGCCATTGGCTTCCTGGGAATCTTCTGAGTTGTCTGCAGAGCAGGTCTCTGTGAACCACAATTGCTTCCTCTGCATTTCTGCTAATAATAACCTCTGTTCTTCTTTCTTGCTCTTAGCCAGCTCAATGTGCCTCAGCTTTGCCAGTCTGGGTGGGTGAAGCCTGAGTGGGCCCTGGTGCAGTGCCCTCAGCAGCCGAGAAGCTGCCGCCCACCCTGCTCTTCTTTGCTGGGGAGAACTCTTTCTAGCTAAGAAGTTTCTTCCCAGTGCTGAGCACCGCAGGCTTGGGGGATGGGATAATGCAGGCAAAATGAAGTTGTCTTCTTCTCTTCTGGTGCAGTTATCTCAGTTTCTGTTCTGTGGTTCACTAAAACTTCCACATGGACTCTAGAGGTCTTCAAGAGCTGTTTTTGTTAGTAGACAGCTGTCCAGTTGTTCATTTTTGTTAGGGGACAGAGAAGCTTTTTGTATTAATTCTTTAAATTTAAACAAAGTGCAGTATATTTCAAAATGTATCTTAAATAGTGTGTCAAGAGTTTAGCTCAGCTATTAGATGATATTGCTGCTTCAGCCTGCATTTTGTTTGGCCAAGTACCCTATGGGGGCCAAACACTGACACAGTCTCCTCATGCCAGCACTCGCCATAGATGGTAGCCACAGAGTCTCAAGTTAATGAATGTTCCTGACACAACTTTCCCAACAATCCTGGGATCAACAGTCTACCCTATGAACCTCTTAGAAAGACCCTGGTGGAGCTTACAGGAACCCTGATCTTTTCAGTTGAACTGATGGACTTGGTCTTAGCCTGAGAACCCCAATACACTCTACCCGTAAGCCCTAATATGTGCCCAGGCCCTTACTCTGCTTGCACCCTGCCTTGACCTCCCTGTGTGGCCCCTTGAGGCCTGAGGCATTCTATGTACTTCCTCCAGAAGGTGAGTAATAACCTTCTTATTTTAATTCCCTTGTGGTCTTTTATTGAACTCAGGCTGACATTCAATTCCTGGGGCTCTACTTAATAAATGTAAAATTAGCAAAGTCATAAAGTGATATACTTACATTTATGAGAAAAACAATATAAGACCTTGAAAATATATGTAGATCTTATTAACAAACCTTAGTAATGTTTTCATTGTTGCAACTTATCATTCTTATTCAGGTTACAAAAGTCTTAGGGACAGGCATGTGGTAGGTCCCTGCCAACAGGAGCCAGGCCAAGAGACGTTGTGAAAGTTTAAGAAATTTTATTACCTTCTCTCACAGTAGGCTGAGACCAGTGTGTTGGTGTCAGCTCCGAGGCAGTTTTTATGTTCTCTTAAATAGGGACTGGGTCAGGGTTGCATCAGCCAGCGGAGGTAGCTGCCTGAACAACAGGACATCCTTGGAAAATAGCAGGATGTCTGGTGGGCGCACAACTCAGGCAGAGGGGAGCACCTAACTGGGGAGTGTATCTTATCTTCTGCAGGTGCAGGCTGTTTGCTTCAAGCTATGGAAAAAAAACGTACAACAGTATATTTCAGAAAACATGTTCAAACAGGGGAGGCCAAGGGTAGTGAATCCTAACAGTATGTACCCAAGTTACTCCACTGGTTGAGGTTTCCTTGCAAGTTTATACAGGAAATAAGAAAAACTCAGATGCCATATTAGCAAGACTGATAAAAACTGATCCTTTTCCAGTATAGAATATGATTCTAATGAAGAGGCACAAAGCAGTTTTATGCCAATTTATTAGATGTGTATAGTTTTTCAAAGTAATAAGAGATACTGCTTATTTAGATGCATTCTATTTTTAAATTTCTGTAATTTGATTTTATATTGCAACACTTATATTTGCTTACTACAGAGGGGGAGAGAAAGAGAGAATTCAGATTAGCCAAATGTAGAGCAATAAATCTATCCTTAAACCTGCAACTAAATGGTGTATACTTTTTAGATTTTTTAATATTCTTGGTGTTCCAATTTATTTAAAAATAGCTTTGTGCTACAGAGCTATTTTATACCTAAATTTTCCAGTAAAATATGCAATCAAAATCTTTTCATGATAATAAGTAGATTTCTATAAGTTCATTTTAGTAGCTGCTTATTACACTGTTATATGACTGTACCATAATTTTTCTAACCTCTCATTAGAGATTTAGGTTGTTTCTTTTTATTCTCTCCTCCTCTCAAAAACCCTGTAATATAAAAGCACTTTTTATAGATACACTTTGTGATCTTGTTTAATTAATGGATCAAGGGAACATTCACTAATTTAGAGCTTTGAACACGTGGCCATATTGCTCTCTGGGAGAGCTCCAGGGCCAGCTGAAGTGAAAATGCATTCCTACACTTCCCAAGCTGGCCTTTTCTTTCCTTTTCATCTTTGGGATCTTACAAGGAAACAATTGATTCTCATTGCTTAATCAGCCTTTTCCTGGTTTCTAACAGGCTAACATGTTTTGTACATTTATTGGTTATGCATTCATTTTGTAAACTACTTGTTCATGCTTTTACCCAATCTTTTCTAATTATGATGTGCATTATTTCTTTATTCATATATATGCTTTATATATTAGGGAAGTTAACACATTACTTGTATGTTATAGTTAGTTGCTCACTTTTCACATGGCTTTCATTTTTATGAACTTCAGTTAACCCTAATTTTTTAAATTTTATACCATTAAATATCCTGTAATTCTATAAAGCAGCATAAGTATAGTCATCTGCCTCTAAGAACAATTTAAATTCAGAGGAAATATATTTTGGAAGTGGAGTACCAAGGTGACACCTCCTATCTATTAATCCATAGCATTGCCCAAATTCACTAGCTCTTCGGTTTTGTACAAAGATCTGCCCTGAGGCTCAGTTTTCGCCAGGCAAGCAAATGAATACACATAATAATACACTCTACAGACCTTTGGATACATATTGAAATTTCTGAAAAGCAGCTCAGTGTTTCTCTAGGATTTAAAAATGTCTAATAAATTAATCTGGAAACACAGGTGGCTATCTGCCCAAACAATAGAATGCTTAATAAAGTTTCCAGTGGAGAAATTAGGGTTCAATATTTTTAGCAAACACTAAAATGTCATAGACTATAAATGGTAAACAGCTGTGCATATGGATCTAGAATGCTAAATATCTAAGTGCCAGGATGCCACTCCATGGGAGCTATTGTATTTTTAATCAAATGGTCTTTTATAATAAGAAAAATGTATTCAATTGCCTTAATGCATAGCATACCACGTACTTATGTTTTAAAAGGTGTGGATGAAAAAGGGCCACATGAAAACCTGACTAGCTCACGCAAGGCCTGCATGGTGGCCTTGCAAACTCAGAGACCTAAAGTAACCACAAAGGATGGTCTGAAATTAACTTTTAAATTAAAAAGCAGTCTAAGGTGGGTAGTCATGTTCTAGGCCAATATATTCCCTGACAAAGATCAACTTTGATCTTAACTGAGCCTATTGTCTTTTTGCATCTAAGATAACATACCTTTGGAATGTCAGGGTAACTTGTAACTTCCCTTTTGCCACACCCCTCAGGAAACAACCAATGTACCTGGGCAGGGACCACAAATTCCCTCATTGTTATTGTTATCATGTTAATTGTTGACTGTTAACTATCCTGTACCCACCTATGTAAAATAAGCATGTGTTTATTATTTTACTTTTTATTCAATCCCTGAGATTCCCTCCTCCTCTCCCCTGCCACCCCCACTTTGCTTTTCCCACCTCCCTAATCTATCACCAATGGATTTCATGTAACCCACTTAGGTTGAAGTATGGTACCTATTTGCTTTGTTTAACAATGGACAGGTTATTTCGATTTTCTGAATTGTATAAATCATCCCATTCGATTGAATGACTATCCCATTGATTGTTATCTTACTGGTTATCGAAGCACATTCTTCTGTACCTGGGAAACAGGACAGCACAATTATCCTAAATTGTTTTAGTGGCCACAGACAATGCGTTCCAGTTGACTCAGTGGTCCCAAGACCAGGACAGCACAATTACTCTAAATTACCTCGATGGCTCTAGATAATGAATTCCTGGCAACTCAGTGGTCTCAAGACCCGAGGGCTCTAGATAAGGTGTTTCTGTCAATTCAGTGACCCCGAGACCCAAAACTGTAATTAACATGCTTAATTCTGCTTCTGTAAACTGCTTTTTTGCAAACCAGGTTCCTCATTCCAAACCTTGAGATGTAATCAATACCTTTGTGATCTTTGCCTATATAAGTCTGGTTTTGCCACCATCTTATCGCTATGAGATTTGGGAATGGCCCCTCATAGTCCCGGATTGCAATAAATGTGACTCTTTAATTCGACTTCTTGAGGCGTCCTTCTGTGATTCGCGGGGTACATTACAACAAGGTCTCCTCCTTTGATGGTAATTTATTTTTAAAAAAGGTGAAAAACTGCCCTTCTCCTGAGCATAACCTCAATACTTTGAGATTCTGCTTCCCAGCAATTGTCAACAGTTTGTCTCAAACTCACAAAAATTCTTTACAGGTTTGACTGTTTCTTATGTTAACAAAGGCAAATCATTTATGAGGGTTTGCTGTAATGATGTGTAGCAAGGCATAATAATTCAGAATGGGTCAGAGTGACACGTGGCTACACAATTAGAGTCACTTTGTGCTGAACATCCTTAAATGGCACAGCCCACCTGGCACTGCACTTTGCATACTGCACATGGAAGCTTTCAAAGCTGATCTCTGCAGGTGTAATTCTTCCAACCCAAATTAGCATGCTAGGAATGATGGGCATTGAGAAAAAACAAAGCTCTGAGCTGTTTTTAGGAAGGTGAATGTCACTTACAAACCTACACAACTGGAATAAATTATACTCAAAAGAATATCTTTCTCATATGTCTACTTGGACAATCATATGCTGGAGCCAATTACTTATAAAGCAAGTATTGATTTTATTTTATTTTTTTCCTGCATGAAACAAGGTGGCATACAAAATGATGGTTCACTATTTTATTTATTTTAATTATATGCAGACACTGGAAGCTGATAGCTTAAGATTGATTGTAATTGAGCCATAAATTTAATACAGATCAACATCATCCATTTACCTGACAGCTCTTGGCTGAAATATATTTCTAGAGCTTGGATAGGAGGAAGAGGGTCTAACAATATCACATGATAAATGTCTCCTACCTACGGCCAAGTGAAGCCATCCTTAGTGTAAACTGATGGCTACTCAACTAGCCAAGTTCTTCTCCTGTTATGTGAATCCTGCAGACCTTGAACATTTAAAGAACTATTTATCACCCAAGATTTCTGTTTGGCAAATATATGTAAGAGACTTTATACAGTGTTGGAAATAAAATGGCTTTCATAACAACCTCTGTGTAGTGTCCAGCTACTGGACTTTTCTCCACTTCTGTCTGTTTGATTCTAAGACCAATCCAGATGCACAGAGAGTGTCCACTCAACAGCGGCATGAAGCAGAGATGTCCTTGGGCCTCTAAGAAAAGAATCTGAAAGGAAAACTCAGGTATGGATGAGGAAAGATGCCAGGGATTGCTGAGAGAAACATCTGCAGCCCTGGGCCATCGTTGAATGTATAACTTTATGCTGGGGCAACAGAATAGAACACCCTCAGCTTTTTATACAGAAAGCTGAGTTGAGAGGGAAACAGGTGGGAAGGAGGAAAGTGGATGTCTGTCCTTCCGTTGTCTTCCAGCTACAAGACAGCAAATCTCCACCATGGCCAGAAATCCTCACCAGAGTGAGGAGAAGGAGACCAAAGGCACTTTTGACCATACCATGAACTTGGCCTTATCAAGGGACCAGGAAAAGAATAAGGGACTTTGGTTCTGAACTGGTTTACAGGCCCACGGGTGTGTGCCCAAGCAAGAATACAAATTCTGAAATTGACTTCAGTTCAAGCTGTTCAGGTATGAGAATAGAGAACATTTGGAAGAATGATGGAGTGTTATTGGACTCCACAGCAGGTGGCAAGTTACATTTACTATGTTATGTAAAACCCTGAGATTTCTAGATTATCTGGATTGGGAAGTAAATTTAGGATACACCTTAGAATCCAGTTTGAAATACAATTTATAGTAAATTTACAAATGAGCTGTGTGTGAGCAGTATAATGAAGTAGTAAATGAGAGGATTTTCCCAAACGTGGCCTCATACACCAGGGGATCCTTGAGGGGTCAAAGCTTGTGCTGTTCCTGGAAGGAGCTCAGGAAACTGCCAGTGCCCAAGACATGCCCCAGAGAGAGCCTCTGGGATGTGCCTGCCTCCTCCTACCCCACCACAGTCCAAAATTTAAATTAAACCAAAATTTGAAAATTAAATGAAACAAATCACCTTATTTTTAAATCAAGTTAGTGACATAACCATAAAGAAAAGAAATATTTTTCAATTCCCAGTCAGGGCATATGCCCGGGTTGCGGGCTTGATACCCAGTAGGAGGCATGCAGGAGGCAGCCGATCAATGATTCTCTTTCATCATTGATGTTTCTATTTCTCTCTCTCTCCCTCTCCCTCCCTCTCTGAAATCAATAAAAATATATTTATTAAAAAAGAAAGAAAATAAATATTTTTAGTGACTCCAAAATATGGTAATTTTGCTATAATATATTCTAAGGACAAAAGCACACAGAGAAATTTCAAACACACTAAATAATTATAGTAATTAACAATATTGATGTTATTTTGAAATTTATACATATTGACCAAATATTTAATTATGCAAATAATTTAAATTCATAAACAAATAAACAATTATATTAATATAGTTAAGAACAAAAATTTTTAGTGTAAGAGAACAGAGGTATAAATACAAAATCCATAGCATAGGCAAAACCTCTGTTATCTTAAACTTTAATTACAAATATTACTATGGGCTCTTGATTTATGTTTCTTAGTCTTATAAAACACAGACATATTTCCTGGCTCTGTGCACTATAAGGGCCAAGTTGATGTCATGACAATCTAGTAGCATTTGGTAAACCTCGCATACAAATGAGGTGTCTGAGTGCCATTTCCTACTAAAAGACTCATTCACCAAGTCTGTAGAGGACATATTCAAGATTATCACAGAACTTCATGTGTGTGGCCAGAAAGCAAGAGGACTACCAAAGACCTCGGGGTCATTCAGGGTCATGTGAAGGACCCAGCCTGAGGGAGTGACCAATAGCCAAGGTGAGCTATTCTGAGCATTAAAGAGAAAGAATGAGAAAACAGCTTGCAGTTGATGAAAACATATTACATATTTGTGTTTTTGAACCAAAGAACTTCATTTATGCATTGCCCATGGACACAAATAATAGGGTGGTGAAGGCCTGGGGTGGGGTGGGAACCGGGTGGAGGGGGGTCAATGGGAAGAAAAAAGGGGAGACATCTGTAATACCCTCAACAATAAAGGTTTAAAAAATAACACTTCTTAAGAAAATAAAGTTCTTTGTGATAAGTTAAAAAAACAACAAAAAAATACCCCAACATATTAAATCCATAAAAAGGCATGCATTCATAAAGATCTGAAAATAAATCATTGGCATTGCTCATTTTGGAAATTTAAAGGGTATCAGCCTATTATTTTGAAAGAATTAAGCACATATTATAAACTGCCCATACAAACATATTTCAAGCATCCATATAGTTGATAGTGAATAATTCTTTATAGAAAAATCTCTGATTATTAGCTAAAGGAGTGACAATATTAGAAAAATCCAATTTTGCAGTCCCTAATCATTAGGTGATACAATGACTTTGAAGACGATTAAATGAGAAGTTCAAAGGCAACTTTGGGATGTTTGATTAGGCTGACAACATTTGAACCCAGTGCTCAAGCACACATCTGTGAGGAAGGACAGTGAAGTGGCAGGAGCTTCAGCTATAACGTAGTTCGAAGGGCTCAAGCCTCCACACAAGAGATGCATTCTTGCTGAAAATAAATGAAAAAAAGTGTTCTATTCTCCCTAGTTGGTTTGGCTCAGTGGATAGAGTGTCAGCCTGTGGACTGAAGAGTCCCAAGTTCAATTCCGGTCAAAGGCACATGCTTGGGTTGCGGGCTCGATCCCCAGTAGGGGGCGTGCAGGAGGCAGCCGATCAATGATTCTCTCTCATTATTGATGTTTCTCTCTCTCCTCCCTTCCTCTCTGAAATCAATAAAAATATATATTTTTTAAAAAGTGCTCTATTCTAATACAGCTTCTAGATCTAATCACTAAGCACATGATACAAGTCTTGAAGATGCTCTTGACAATGCAGACATAGTCAGTCTTTTCTATTTTTGTTGTTGTTAATCCTCACCAGAGACTATTTTTTTCCAATGATTCTTAGAGGGAGTGGAAGGGAGGGATGAGGGGAGAGAGAGAGAAAAAGAAACATCAATGTGTGAGAGACACATGATTGGTTGCTCCTGCAAGCACCCTGATAGGGGACAGGGATCAAATCTGCTACCCAGGTAGGTGCCCTTGACCAGAAATCAAACCCACAACCCTTGGGTGTGCAGGCCAATGCTTTAAACACTGAGCAATGCCAGCCAGGGCTTACTCTATTTTTTAAAATTATTCTTCTTTATTGAATAAAGTATTACATATGTGTCCTTATCCTCCCATTGTCTCCCCACACCTCTACTCATGCTTTCACCCCCCTAGTGTCTCTGTCCATTGGTTAGGCTTATATGCATGCATAGAAGTCCTTTGGTTGATCTCTCCCCCTTACTCGCACCCTCCCCTATCTTCCCTCCGAGGTTTGACTGTCTGATTGATGCTTCTCTGTCTCTGGATCTGTTTTTGTTCATCAGTTTATATTGTTCATTATATTCCACAGATGAGTGAGATCATGTAATATTTATCTTTCTCTGACTTGCTTATTTCGCTTAGCATAATGCTCTCCAGTTCCAGCCATGCTGCTGCAAATGGTAAGAGTTCCTTCTTTTTTACAACAGCATAGTATTCCATTCTGTAGATGTACCACAGTTTTCTAATCCACTCATCTGCTGGTGGGCATTTAGGCTGTCTCCAAATCTTAGCTATGGTAAATTGTGCTGCTATGAACATAGGGGTGCATACATCCTTTCTGATTGGTGTTTCTAATTTCTTGGAATATATTCCTAGAAGTGGGATCACTGGGTCAAATGGGAGCTCCATTTTTATTTTTTTGAGGAAACTCCATACTGTTCTCCACAGTGGCTGCACCAGTCTGCATTCCCACCAGCAGTGCAAGAGGGTTCCTTTTTCTACACATCCTTGCCAGCACTTGTCATTTGTTGATTTGTTGATGATAGCCATTCTGACAGGTGTGAGATGATAGCACATTGTTGTTTTGATTTGCATCTCTCAGATGATTAGTGACTTATTAGTCTAATAATTTTTGATGGAGTCTTTAGGGTTTTCTATGTACAATATTATGTCATCTGTGAATAAGGACAGTTTTATGTCTTTTTTTCCAATTTAGATACCTTTTATTTCTTCTTCTTGTTTAATTGCTATGGCTAGCATTTCCAGTACTATGTCGAACAGGAGTGGTGAAAGTGGGCATCCTTGTCTCAATCGTATTTTTTAGTTGAAATGGTTTTAGTTTTTGCCCATAGAGTATGATGTTGGCTGTAGGTTTGTCATATATGGCTTTTATTATGTTGAGGTATAATCCCACTATTCTCATTTTGCTGAGGATTTTTTATCAAAAAATGGTGTTGGATTTTGCCACATGCTTTTTCTGCATCAATTGATATGACTATGTGATTTTTATTTCTCAATTTGTTTATGTGATATATCAAGTTATTGATTTGTGGATATTGTACCATCCTTGCATCCCCAGGATAAATCCTACTTGGTCATGGTGTATGATCTTTCTTATGTAATACTGGATCCGATTTGCCAGAATTTTATTGAGGTTTTTGGCATCTACGTTCATGAGGGACATTGGCCTGTAATTCTCTTTCATTGTGTTGTCTTTATCTGATTTTGGTATTAGGTTAATGCAGGCTTCATAGAATGTGCTTGGAAGTGTTCTTTCCTTTTGAATTTTTTTTTTTGAATAGTCTGAGGAAGATAGTCTTTGAATGTTTGGTAAAAATTCCCTGTGAAGCCATTTGGCACCAGGCTTTTGTTTTCTGGAAGTTTTTAGATGACTGCTTCAATTTCCTCCATAGTTATCGGCCTATTGTGATTTTTAGATTCTTCCAGATTGAGTTTTGGAAGGTTGTATTTTTCTAGGAATATGTCCATTTCCTCTAGGTTGTCTAGTTTGTTGGAATAGAGTTGTTCATAGTATTTTTTAACAATCTTTTCTATTTCTGTGGGGTCTGTTGTTATTTCACCTCTTTCATTTCTGATTTTGTTTATTTGAATCCTCTCTCCTTGCCTCTTGGTGAGTCTGGCTAGAGGTTCATTAATATTTTTTATCCTTTCAAAGAACCAGTTCTTGGTTTCATTGATCTTTTGTATTTTCTTTTTTTGGTCTCTATGTCATTTATTTCTTCTCTGATCTTTAGTATCTCCTTCCTTCTGCTCACTCTGAGCTTTTATTGTTGCTCTCTTTCTAATTCTATAAGTTGTAGAGTTAGATTATTTATTATAATTTTTGTTTTGTTTTGTTGAGTCAGGCCTGTAGAGCTATAAACTTCCCTCTCAGGACTGCTTTCACTGTGTCCCATAGATTTTGGATAGTTGTGTTTTCATTGTTGTTTCCAGGATGTTTTTAATCTCTTCTTTGATCTTTTTTGTAATCCAATCATTGTTTAATAGCATGCTATTCAGTTTCCAAGTGTTGGAATTTTTTTTATTGTTTTTATTGTAGTTTATTTCTAATAATATGCCATTGTGGTCTGAGAATATGCTTGATATGATTTCAATCTTCTTGAATTTGTAGAGACTTTGCCTGTGACCCAATATGTGGTCTATATTTGAAAATGTCCCATGTGCACTTGAGAAGAGCGTATATTCCATGGCTTTGGAGTGAAATGTTCTGAAGATGTCAATTAAGTTCGTCTGACCTAATGAGTCATTTGGGATTGCTGTTTCTTTGCTGATTTTTTTGTCTAGAGGATTTATCTAGTGATGTTAGTGGGATATTAAATCCCCTACTATGATTGTATTGTTGTCTATCTCTCCCTTGATATCTTCCAGGAGGATTTATTTATTTATTTATTTATTTATTTATTTATTTATTTATTTTGTATTTGGGTGTTCCTGCATTGGGTGCATATATGTTTACCAGGGTTATATCCTCTTGTTGTATCGATCCCTTTAGTATTATGAAGTGGCCTTACTTATATATTTTTATGGCCTTCACTTTGAGGTCTATTTTTTTAGGTACAAGTACTACTACCCCAGCTTTTTGTTTTTTCATTTCCGTTTGCTTGTGAGATATTTTTCCATCCCTTCACTGTCAGTCTGTGTGAGTCCTTTGTTCTGAGGTGTTTCTCCTGTAGTCAGGATATATATGGGCCATGTTTTGTTATCCATTTAGCCACTAGATGTTTTTTGATTGGAGTATTTAGTCTGTTTACATTTAAAGTTATTATTGATAGGTACTTGTTTGTAGCCATTTTTATTTTTTGTGCCTGTGTTCCTTCTTCCTTTTTTATTCTTTTTTTACACCAGTCCCTTTAGCATTTCTTGCATTGCTGGTTTGATAGTGATAAACTCCCTTAGCCGTTTTTTGTCAGTGACGCTCCCTATTTCCCTTCAATTTTGATTGATAGCCTTGCTAAATAGAGTATTCTTGGATTCAGTCCCTTGCTTTGCATCACTTTGTAATTTCTTTCCATTCCTTTCTGGCCTGGTGTGTTTCTGTTGAGAAAACATTTGATAATCTAATGGGAGATCCCTTGTACGTAACTTTCTGTCTCTCTCTTGCACTCTTTAAGATTCTCTCTTTGTCCTGGACATTTGCCATTGTAATTGCGATGTGTCTTGGTGTGTGTCTTTTCAGGTTCATCTTGTTTGGGATTCTGTGCCTGTGTGAATTTTTTCTTCCCCACATCAGGGAAGTTTCCTGACATTATTTATTCAAATAGGTTTTCTAACCCTTGTTCCTCTTCCTGTCATTCTGGCACCTCTATTATTCGTATGTTGCTTCATTTCATGTTGTCCCAAATGTCCCTTAGGCTCTCCTCCTGTCTTTTAATTTTTTTTCTTCGATTGCAATTCAGTTTGCATGTGATTTGTTTCCCTGTCTTCTAATTCACGAATTTGGTCCTCTGCTTCTCCTAGTCTACTGTTGAAACTTTCTATAGTGTTTTTTATTTTAGCTATATCACTCTTTATTTCTTCTTGATTTTACATAAGTTGATTTTTTCATCCTCCAGTTTATGAATTGTATGACCCTTATTCTGAATTCTTTTTCTGACATATTGCATGTCTCTATTTCATTTAGCTGCTTTTCTGGCGATTCCTTCCTTTCTTTCCTTTGGAGGTTTCTTTGTCTTCCCATTTTTGCTCTCATCAAAGTATCTAGATATCACTCCGTGCAGGGGCTGCTCCTCAGGCAGCAGCAGCTCCTCGGGCTACGGCTGCTCTTGGGGTGGCCATGGCAGCAGCTGCCCCTCAGTTGGCAGCAGCTCCTCTTGTGGGCACTGCTCTCAGCAGTGGTGGCTCCTCTAGCTGGTGGGGGCAGGCTGCTCACACAGCTGCTGCTCCTCAGATGGGGGCAAGCTGCTCACGAGGCTGCTGCTCACGTGGCTGCAGTGCCCTGGGCTAAAGCATTGGGCTGGCCAGAGGGGAGCATGCTTTGGAACTCACAGGAGCCTGCATCCAGGGTGGCTGGAGTCTCAGTGACCGTGGGACTGCAGCTGAAGCAGCAGGTCCCTGGCAAGGGTGGCTGTAGAGTCCTGGGTGTTATTTGAGGGCACCCTGGGTGGAGGTGAAGCTGGGGTCCCAGTCACAGCAGCTCTCCACTTCAAAAAGGTGCAGCCTCTGCAGAAGAGCCGATTGCTCTGGGACTGTTTGCAATGGTAGCAGAGGCTGCCTGGTTAGGAGAGCCCAGTTAGCCTGCCCCCAAATGTCCTGGGGGATTTAACTGTGACACACACACACCACATGTCCACACACTCCTCTTTTGCTCCCTCCCTCACTCAGGCTCTCTCCCTCACTGCCACCTTCTTTCTTCGTTCTGCCTCTGTAGTTGGGTCTGGGGTGTTATTGACCCGTTTGTGGATGGAGTCTCCTTTCCGGGTGTCTGGTTATGTGGCTCGCTCTCTACCACATTGGCCAAACATGATAAAATTCACCTCGACAAGACACAACACAAAGGGAACAAAACACGAATGTACTCATGACACCGATAAACCCAATATAAGTGACCTCCAGAGAAAACAAAATTAGGGGAGAGAAAAGAGAGCACAAATGCTATCAAAGAGAGAAAAAATGGTATGAGAGAAAAGAAAATGAAGAAAAAAGGAAAGAAAAAAAATATATATATATGGAGAAAATACCAAAGAACAAACAAATAAACCAAAACATACAAACACCAAATACCTAGTAAAGAGTTGGGGCAGAATCTTATATACAGAAAGTAAGGTTAAGGAATTGGATGAATATGGGAAAGACCTCATTTTAGTATAGAGGAGGAAGAAAGAGAAGATAAAAAATAATAATAATAATAATTTAAAAATAATTTTAAAAAGATAAAAAATCAGAATGGTGAAAAATAATGCTAAAAGAAAGAAAATTAAGAAACAAACAAAAAAAGGAAAATAAGGGAAAAAAGAGATAACAAAATAATAATAAAATAAAATAGAAATGAAAAAATGAAGTGTCGTTCTTTTCCATTGATTTTTAATTCCACATGAGGGCTGGTTTAAGATCCCACTCTTCTGTACTGTCTGCTGCTTCTCAGTTTTCTGTTGCTGAGACTGAAGGCCTCTCTTAGGTCAGTCCCTGTGGGCTCTCAGGGACTATTCAGATATTTTTTTGTATCTTTTGTACCATTCAAGGTGTAGTCTGGGTGTGGCTGTATTGGTTGCCTGGAGACTACAGGGAGGGTCTATCTCTTCATGAGAAAATGGCTGCCTAGGTCCGGGACATCAGGTATGACTCAGCACCAGACTTGCAGCCATCTCTCCCTGACCCTCTCCTCACCCCAGCCTCTCCCCTGACTCCACAAGTCCGCACCTCCACCTGCACCTCAGCCACAGGTGAATTTGTATTTGAAAGGTCCTATGAACTTGGTTCAGTGAACAAAAGCAAAGACCAAAATGAGAGGAAAGAGCTTTGCCACTGTGAACCCCTCTCCCCCCTGCACTCAGCCTCTCATGACTGTGGACCCAGATCCAGAATCCCCTGCCACCAGCAGCCCTGTGGACCTCCTTTCCACAGTCAGATGCTACGCCTGTTCCAAGGGACGCAGCCTCCGTACAGTGCCATTTCCCTCTGACCCTCTGGGCTTGGAGGTCTCACAGTTCTCTCCAGCCCAGATCCCTGATTTTACCGTTCTCCAGGCATCCTCTGCCCTTCCCAGCTGCGAATTGTCTCACCAGCTGTGTCTACTTCGCCAATTTGGGGTGGATGTTATTCGATTTAGTTGCTCCCTCTATCTGCTCCGGGACAAGGCTCAGGACACATCCACCTATTCCACCGCCATTTTGTCTCTTGGGTCTACTCTAGTTTAATCATCTGCTTCCAACAGCTAACTTGTGGCCTGGTGGGGAAGGGGGAGATGGAGAAGGAACTAACACAGAAAAGGAGATGCTAGGTAGAAGCTTTTAGGGCCCTAAGTAAACAAACCAATGCTAAGAAAACATTTTTTGAGAAAATTGGAGATATGTACACAGACTGGATATATAATAATAATGAAAAATTATTTTAAGTTTTGTTGGGTGTAAAAATGTTATTATGTTTTAAAATATCATCTGTTAAATAAACATACTACAGGATTTATAAATGAAGTGACTTTATGCATTAAAACACTTCAGGGGGAATGGGGAAGGTGGAGTATGTGAGGTTATAAATGAAACAAGACTAGCAAGTTGAATTTCTAGATGGGTGATGGGTATCTAAATTAAATGATCCTCTATTTCTGTGCTTGTTTGGAGATTTTATTAATAAAGAATAACATTTATAATAAATAAAACCAATTGTCAATTCTAAGCAATGCTGCTTTCCTGTAAGCAGAAAAAGGCTCAGGAGGTTCTGAATTACAACACTCAGACTGAGCTCAGCCTACATCTGTCTCCAAACACACAATATACTTGGCTCTCTGTGTCTCTGGTAACATCATTCCTTCAGGAACCATGATCTTAATGTGCCCATAGTGCTTCTGAGCAAATCAGGTTGTTAGCCTCACCCCAGTTTGGGGGAAATTTGAATAACATTTCACCAATCTCACAAATGAGTAAGTCATATTTAAATGAGTCACCCAGGGTCCTTCAGCAGATCTTAATTATCACTTGCCCCATAGAGCACATGGCAGCTGGTGCCATGAAGGTCCCACCTCATCCCTAGTGAACTCCTTTCAGGGTAGGGGACAAGCAATGAGCTTATAATTGCAATAATGTCTCACCTTGTGAAGCATGGATGCCTTGATGCTTCCATGTATTTTGTTTACAAAATTATTCACTTGTCTGCTAAGAATGGAAACCAGCTGTTTAGACACCACAGGGAAGTTGCTCATTTCTTTGAATAGCTCTCTTCTTTCACATATGGCATCCAAGTCTGGCAGACACTGGCCCAGACCTGAGTGGGCCCTCCAATCAGCCACTAGTAAAGGTGCACTAATGCTACTAAAATCTGTTCGCTCACAGGTCATAAGGGCCTTTTTTCCCAATTGTCTTCCATTCCTAGGGAAGAGTACAGGTTCTGTGCAGCCATTTTAAAAGTGAGGGTTAATTTTATGTCAACTTAGAGGATGTTTCTGGATGAGATTAACTTTTAAATTGGTGAATTTTGGGTAGCACAGATTGCCTTCCACAATGTAGGTGGGCCTCATGCCTGAATAGAACACAAACTCTGCCTCCCACGCCAGGGGGAGCTTCCTGCAGGTCTTTGGCTGTACCATTGTCTTGCCTCAGTTCAGCCACCAAATCCTGAACATGGATGGGCAACTCCACCTGAAACATCATGGTAACCAGCATGATAGGGAGATCATTGCAGAGCAAGAGAAAGTTATTTCTGGATATTTAGATCCAGCATTGGTGGCAAAAGCCATGATAATGTTAATATGCAGAAGCTCTATTTCACCAGGTTCCAACATCTTCATAAAACTATATAGTGAAACCAAAGACCATCATCCCAGAGTGGCCAACCATAGATGTAGCGCCCAGGGCTCCACTTGTCTTGGTGATGACCATCCTGAAACTGCACAAGCAGTGCTGCCTTCTCTATAAGGGACTTTGGACTTAAAAAACAACAGATGCTCAGCCAGTCTTGCTCAGTGGTTGAGCATTGACCTATGAACAAGGAGGTCACTGTTTGATTCCAGGTCAGGGTACATGCCCTGGTTGCAGGCTCGATCCTCAGTATGGAGTGTGCAAGAGGCAGCAGGAAAATGATTCTCTCCCATCATTGATATTTCTATCTCTTTCTCCCTCTTCATGCCTCTTAGAAATCAATAAAAATATATTAAAAATAACAACATAAACAGAATTGAGGTTTTATTTACAAGTCTACTCCATGGCTGAAGAACACCAATGATTCTTCACTGCTAACCCATAGCAAATAGGAGCTAAGAAAAAAATTTATTCGTTTTTCTGGTAATATTTGGCATAATATTACATAACAAATGGTATTAAATACAATTTTTTTCTTGTAATCAAATTGAATTGATTTTCAAAGAGTATAAATTGTTCTTAAAACCAGAAATTCAGACTGAGATGGATAGTCTACAAGTTCAACTGAGGCTCACAATGTGAAGCGAGAATAAGAAACACATGGGGCTGTGAGGATGTTTTTGACAAGCTGATATTACAGTGTCTTAGGACAGCATAGGATGAGCAGGGACAGTAAGTGAAGCCGTAGGAATAGAAAGCAATGTTTCAGCAGAATGATTTTGTTATCTGACTCAGCCGAACAAACAGGTAAATGGCAAGGAAACCAGTTCATATTAATAACTGATGTCTATGATTTGTCCTGATTTTAAGTCATTTGATTTTATGTCCTACTAGAGGCCCGGTACACGAATTCGTGCACGGGTGGGTTTCTCCGCCTGGCTGGTGATCGGGCCAAGATCAGGGCCAGCCGGCCTGGGTGAGGGACTGCAAGAGGTTGGCCGGCTGGAGGGGAGGTTGGCTGTGGGAGCACACTGACCACCAGGGGACAGCTCCTGCATTGAGCATCTGTCCCCTGGTGGTCAGTGTGCATCATAGTGACCGGTTGACCGATCATTCGGTCGTTCAGTCACTTAGGCTTTTCTGTATATAGATACCTTCTACAGTCACATGCTCAGGATTTAATTGCTGCCCAGAGAAGAGTAGCAATAGTAACCCTCGGGCAGTACAAAATCCTGACCTCTCATACATTTAACTGATGGTCACTGTATCACTCTTACTCAAAGCACATGGATGCCTTTAATATGATTATCACACTTTAAAAGGAAATAAAATGATAAAAAGTAAAATAAATAATAACATATTTTGTTTACCAAAGTATTCAGTAATGATTCCAGCCTGTATATGAGAATTTCATTTCACTATGATTTTAATGCATGTTTAAGCACAGATAAGAGCAACTTAAAGTATTACCCACCACATAAAATGCCTTTTAAAACTTTCATGTGAGGCTTAGAAAGATGTGTGGGCATTCATTCAGTTCTGTCATGTTCCTTAGTCCTACAATTTTTCCTATATATTGTTCCATGTCATGAAAATAACTTGTTTTTTGTTTATCCTCACCAGAGAATATTTTTTTCATTGATTTTTTAGAAAGAATGGAAGGAGGGAGAAAGAGGGGAAGAGATAGAGATAGAGATAGAGAGAGAGAGAGAGAGAGAGAGAGAGAGAGAGGTGAGAGAGATATATGGATTGGTTGCCTCCCACACCACCATGACCAGGGCTGATGATTCAACATACAACCCAGTTATGTGCCCTTGACCAGGAATTGAACCTGCAACTCTGAGGTACGTGGGTCAATGCTCTAACCTCTTAGAAACACAGGCCAGGGTTAAAATAGCTGTTTTATTTAGTGGTGGGAGAAAAAGCTGCCATTTTCCCCTCCTTTTAAAAAATTGCATTTGTGTAGAAAATAGAAAATTTTTAATAAGCTTTACTTTCTTTGTTTGATTATTCCTTGAGTTATTTTTGGTCTCTCATTTTAAAAAGATGCATAATGCATTTGTGTGGCTCTAGGAGTTTATTATTTGTGTTACAGAGAAGGAAGAAAGGAGCAAATTACCATCACTTTAAATTCACCAGGTCATGCTACCACACTATGGGGACCCACTGTTGCCTGGAGCTGTCACAGTCCCTTCATCACCAGCACTGCTTCCTCCTCCTCTGCTTATGATTTGGGACTATGAGAGGTTGTACCTTGGGGAAATTATTTTCCCCAAATGCGTTAGACAAATATGTACTAATTTTATATGTTAATGATGCACCATTACAAAATGTTATTTGGAAACTCCAGGAATTCCTTGTTTTCAGCATTACCCATTGGCAGAGTTAGTGAAAGGGAAATGGTCCTAATAAGATAGGTGAACCCATAGACCTAACCTCTCAAGCCTGAGCCTACATTTGGCTGATTCCTATAGTGACGTGAAGGGGCTTTATGCAGCTGGCAGATTTGCTGCTTGCAGCTGGGAAGCCTCCTCCACCCCAGCTACCAATCACCATGGTGCCACCCATCCTGTGGAGGGAATCAGATTTGTGGCCAGCTGGGGAAAAGCTTTTCTCCAGCAAGTCCTAGAATTATATTATCAAATTGTTATTTAGAAAACACTTTCTTCTTTTCTGCTTATTTGATTATTTTAATTAACAATCCAATACAATGCATAAAATTTGATTAAACTCTGTTGCAAAAAAAAAAAAAAAGATCAGTTACAAAAGACAATTCTCTCCGTCTCTGTCTCTGTGTCTCAAACCCCCTTTACATTGTAAACATGTTTCATTAAATTATAATATTTCTTCTTTTTGATGCTTTCATTCTCCAACTTTGGTGAGTGTCAGCTTCTGCAATATGGTGCCTGTGTTTTCTGAAGCATCCATGTTAGTTTCTGTCTTATCAAATGTTCCCAATTTATATTTTATTTTTCTTCTCCAAACCTAGAATCAGCCATTTCTTTAAAAAGATCTGATTCCTTTCAATGAAGAAAGGAATTTAGAAACTAACATATTGGTGCTAGGTGTGCCCAGTGTTGTTGGGCTATAATTTTATGTCTTTTCATTAGATGGTTCTGGAGTATCACACTCACACACAAACTCACATTATATACATTCATACACAGACCTCTTTTTGAGATTCTCACTCCACGTGACTATTCAGTGTGGTGACCAATGGAGAGGCATTAATTCAACACACATTTAAAGAACATCTACAATGAATAGGTCTCAGCACGAGTGACATAGCAATGAAAGTAGCAAAGTCCCTGCTTTCATGAAGCTATGCTCAGTGTGGGAGAAGACAGCAAGCTAACAAATGTAAAACCTAATGTTAGGTAATTAAAATGCCATGAAAAAATAATAAAGCAAGGTAAGGGACTATAAATATAGGTTTCTGGAAGAAGAAACTATATTTTAGCTAAGGTGCCCTAAGAAGTTAAAATTTGAAGGGAAACTTGAACAAAGTATAAGAGGCAGCTGTAAAAATGTCAAGACAAATGGATTTTAAGGGAGAAAAAGTAGCAATAGAAAAGACTCAGGATGGGAAACAATCTTAGCACATTTGAGTATTTGTGAAAGACCAATGTGATTAGATTAGAATAAGGGCAGTGATAAAAAATGAGTTAGGGGAAGTAGGCAGGACCAGATTGCTGAAGGACACTTTAAGCCATTGTAAATACTGACATTTTCTCCCATTGACAGAATCATTGGGCAATTTTACTCAAAGATGTGGTGTCACCTGGTCTTCTCAATGATACTCTAGCCTAGGTAGCTAGATATTAATAAAGGAAAAGAGCTTGCTTGCTTCCCTAGGAAGGTACAGCTTCCCATACTCCCAGGGAACCACTGGTCCATTCCCCACAGGTCATGGGGGAAGGGATAGAGCAATAAAGGGGAAGGTGAGCGCATACTTAGGACCCAAGATGGAGACCATAGTGGCCTGTCAGTCTAGCCTGGAGAAAGGATCAGATTGGATTAAGACACAACCCTGAAGATCAGATTGGTTGGGGGGTGGACTCATCAGAATCCAGGGAAAGTCTGAGAAGTAGTTGATTGATAGTTTAAAAAAGGGTTCTTCTCAAGCACAAAATAATATAATCAGCTTAACAAAGAATCTCTCTCTCTCTCTCTCTCTCTCTCTCTCTCTCTCTCCGCCCCCCCCCGTATATGTTCATTTGCACATTCCCTCCACAGCAGCCATTCACTCTAGCAGCCACCTGGGGCCCACCACAGACTGTGCAGGCCTCTAGTGCAGGCCTGGACACAGCACCAGCCTAAGCGCAGCCAGGGACACAAACTTAGCTAGCTGAATGGGGAGAAAGGCTGGACTGGACTAGCCTTGGCATGGCACAGAATCGCTGGACACTGGCCCTATTTCTGGGCCTGATGAAGGCAAGATTGGGCTTTTACCATGGAGGATGGACAGAAATGGGACATGGGAAACCAAGGGCACTCCTTTGATTTTGCACCTGACACCACAAATAAATCATATCACCAGACCTCATCCTCCCTGGTGTATCCCCGAAAAAGCTTTTATCGAGACACCACTTCCACCGGCAATAATACCAGTCTGACTGCTAATTGGAGAAGAGCCTGCAGTCAAAGCAGAAAACTAGCCATCTAGTCCAGGCAAGGGACTTCAGGTAAGTGCAATGGTAACAGTGGCTTTGAAGGGGAGTGACTAGACTAAGGACATATTTAGAAGGTGGAACTGTCAGAATGTGCTAACTGATTACATGCTAATATGCAAGAAAGGAATTGGGAATGATTTTTAGGGTTTGGGCACCATTTATTGAGAAGGGAAAGGCTGGAAAGGAGTGATTTGTAAGGTAGTCCAAGAGTTTTGTCTTGGAGCATGCTAAATATAAGTTACCTATTAGACTTCCCAGGGGAAAGGCAGAGTGCGCAGTGAGCGTCTGTTGCTCAAGGCAGAAGTCGAAGATGGAAATTTGAATTTGGGAGCCCTCAGGCTGGAGATGGCATTTAAAAATGTGGGGCTGGGCAGGAAAGATAGGCTTAGGAACTGAGCTCTAAGGAACTGTGCCATTTTTAGGTCAGGGCAAAGAGGAAGGTCCAATAAAGAGAAGCAGAGGAGTAGCCAGCTAAGTGGTAGGAAATAGAAGAAGGTGCGGGGTGCTAGAAACTAACTGAGAGCTGTTCCAAGTTGGGAGTGGTCCCATGTGCCAAATGGACAAAAGGTCCAGTGAGATGAGGGTTGGGTATTGACCACTGATAGGACAGAATGTGAATTATTGGTGACATTGGTAAAGTAAATGTTTGTGGGGTGATGGAGACAAAGGCTTGAATGGTGTATACTGATGAGAATGCAGAGAAAGTAGTAATATGGAACAAAACAACCTAAAAGGCTTATGCTGTAAAAGGAAACAGAAATAAATGGAAATTATCAAGTAGGGAGGTTCAAAACAACACAGCATGCACCCCTGTACTCACTGTCTCCACTGTGACCTCTGAGTATTGCAGTTTGGAAGTGGATGTTCAGTTACTTGAGATGGTATATATTTCATTGAAAAAGATGTGTGATGCCTCTGGAACTTTCTCTCATTTAAAATTCCACCAAGGGTGTGTCTTCACACTGTTGGACTGGACAGGAATAACAGAGGTAAAGCCTTGGCATTTTTTATTACAAAAATGGCCCTGCTTGATAATTTATTTTTTTCCTCTCTCTCCTTCTCCCTCTTTGCCTTCTCCCTCTCTTCAGTTTTGAGTGATAAGAGGTAAGAACCACCAGGCCATGAAGATGCCATTTCCAGAACCTTCCTAATTTCCCTCACTCCCACACTCATGCCTTCCCTTCTCTTTCCCATTTTGCTCTATCCTTCACTGCTTCCTTCCAACGGGCTCAGTTTTACTTCTTTGTGCTGATTACTCTCCTATTCATCACTTTTTTCATCTTTCTTTTCACAAGACCATTCCTAGTATTCTTGCTTCTCATTGGCTCCACCTTTCACTTCCAGTTGACCCCTCACCTTCTTTCCAGCTCCCCACTCTGTGTCTGAATTGCCCTTTTCTGTTGAAGCCCGTGAGCTAGAGAAGTCAAATGAAGCATGTTAATCTGGTCCTCTCACCTGCCATCTATGAAAGTACTTCATTTTTATTGAATCTTCGGGGGTGACATTGGTTCACAAAACCATACAGGTTTCAAGTGTACAACTCAACAAAACATCATCTTCACACTGCACCATACACCCATTGTCCCTAACAAACTCTCTTTCTGTCTCCATTTCCCTTGCTTTTTCCGACCTTCACCAAACCCCTTTGTTCCCTCTGGCTGTCACTACACTGTTGTCTGTGATTATTTTATGTATATATTATTTTTAGCTAACCCCTTCACTTTCTCTTATCCAGTTCCCCTCCAACCTCCCCTCTGACACTTGTCAGTCTGTTCCATGTATCCATACCTCTGTTTCTATTTTATCAGTTTATTTTGTTCATTAGATTCCACATATACATGAGATCATTTGTTATTTGTCTTTTTCTGACTGTTTTATTCACTTAACTTAAGAATCTGAAGACCTGTTCATGCTATTGTAAAAGGTAAGATTTCCTTTTTTATGGCCATGTAGTATTCCATTATGTAAGTGTACCAGAGCTTTTTAAGCTCAGTTTCTTCATATGTAATATAAAGATGATAATAGTATATGCTGCAAAGGATTTGAGTGAGATTAAAATGAAACAATAAGTACAAACTGCATAGCAGTGTGTCTAACATGTTTAATAGTTTCTACTTTTTATACTTACATCCCTTATTTTTATTATATCAGTAATTTGTAAAATAACTAGTATTGAGGAAAATTAAATAAAAAATTTCAAAGAGATCAGTTTAATATTGCATTTAAAGCCCCAATTAATGTCATCTATATTCATGCATATATAGCATATATAGAATTCCAGATCCATATAGAAACACATAGCTAACTCATATTGGATAATTTGAGCAGAATTTAACAAAGGATTATTTATGATAAGAATCAGGATAATGTGAAACAATTGGTAATTCAATCCTCTGGAGTCAGTGACATCAGAGAGCCATTATCCAAGACTCTGAAGGAACAAGGAAATGGAGAAGGTGGCTAGTGCCTGAGAAGGGCTGCAAGACAGGAGCCATGGCTGTAGGTAGACCATCACATTACACAATTGGAAGGAAGGGTCCAAAGTTATAAATTTCCCAAACTCTCTATCCTCCCTGCCTTTGATCCCTTGACGATGCTCCCTATTGGCCAAACCAACGGAGAGTTCAGTTTCCTGAGACACACAAAAGATGAGAAAGCGTGGAAGACTGGTCTAGAGAGGCAGCAGTCCTGATTTGGTGGTGATTCTTTTACATGGCTAGGGCTTCTGGTCTTAATCCCCTAGTGGTCATGCTATGCAAACAAGCTCAACTGTGATTCCTACCATGTCTACGTACAGTTAAATGCCCTAATAACTGTCTGAGTTCCTTGCAGTCTTAGTGATTATCTCATCTTTAAATTTGAACCAGATACTTCACCATGAAAGACTTCTAGACACTTTCTACAAATCATAACTGCATTTATGACATGAGATTACAGCTGAAATTGCCATTATACTTACATATCTATAATAATAAAAGGGTATTATGCTAATTAGACTGGACATCCTTCCTGACGAAGCCGGGGCTGGAGGGAAGCCAGCCTTGGTCCTGGGTGCTGGAGGGAAGCCGGTGCTGGCAGCCAGGGGAAGGAAGGCCTACTCTTGCACGAATTTTCATGCATCAGGCCTCTAGTTTATTATAAAGACTGTGCAATAAGTGTATTGTAATTAGATGATGATAATGTAACTGACAACCCATACTATTTAATTTATAAAGATTAGAAACATAATATCATATGTATTTATTCATGCTTACAAACTTTGCCAACTGATTTTAATTAGCTCCTCTGAAACACCATGGTCTCTGGGGCTTTATTTGTAATTGAAGCAATTGTCACTGAGGGATAATTCTATGAATTAAATGTATATATTCACGTGAGTATAGGTGTTTGTCAAGATTTAAATTTTGAATGGCTACACAGAACCAATTGAGAGATATTTGTATCTCTCAAGGAAAACCATGTTTCCTACCTTTTGATCCTTAGAGTTACATAATTTGTCACATATCCTACTCGCCTTGGCTGAAAGAAAGCTTAAGAACCAAAATGTTTTGCTCATATATAGCTACTGTTTACCAACTACAATTGAAATGCAGTGTTTTCTTTGTTACTCTATTTCCTTTGCCTGAATTATGTTCCAATTTTAATGCTCTTATTTTATGTTCTTTTTTTTCATCCACACTGGAGGATATTTTTTCCATTGATTTTTTTTAAAGAAAGTGGAAGGGAGGGAAGAGAGGGAGAGAGAGAGAAACATCGTCATGAGAGACACATCGATTAGTTGCCTCCAACATGCACCCTGACCAGGGCCAGGGATTGAACCACATGCCCTTGACTGGAAATGGAACCCACGACCCTTCGGTCTGCTGGCCAGTACTCTAACCACTGGGAAAACTGGCTAGGGCTTATTTTATGTTCTTTCAAACAAACCTGAAGTTTTGACAGTTTTTGGCAAATATCTAATATACACAACAATTTTTTAACACTTAGAAATTCCGTATCAGGCATGTGTTAAAAGCTATGTGGATTATTTTCTGATAGACACCAGTCCTAAAATTGCATAGTTCATTTTTTTCATAAAAAATTAATCTGCTTATCAATTTATATCAAAATTGGTACATTTAGCACCTGTTGCTTTTCTATTGAACTGAATTCAACCACAAACTCATTTTTATGGTTGCACGATAATAATAACAATTAAACATATAACAATAAAGACTCAAATAAGAAAGCTGTTAAAGGAAACCCTCACACAGCTCAGGGCAGAATTTGGTAATTTCATCCATTTGCTATAATCAAAAATACCAAAACGTATATACCACCAAATTCACCAAAGCAGAGATAAAGCTCTCAGGAGAAGAGAGTTCCTCATTCATGCAACATTACACACTTGGAGAATGAATTTCCTTCATCGCAGTTTTCCTTATTGGCACCAAACAATATAAAACTTGTCCATTATCCTATATAATAAAGAGGTAATATGCAAATTGACCATGACTCCAACACACAAGATGGCCACCCCCATGTGGACACAAGATGGCCAGCAGGGGAAGGCAGTTGGGGGCGACCAGGCCTGCAGGGGAGGGCAGTTGGGGGTGACCAGGCCTGCAGGGGAGGGCAGTTGGGGGTGAC
>NW_005871069.1:4893518-4896750 GCF_000147115.1 Myotis lucifugus
GGAGCAGGGGAGAAGTTACGCATTGATCAGGCTGCAGGGGAAGTGGTTAAGGGGGTGATTTAGGCTGGCAGGCAAGCAAGCGGTTGGTAGCCAGCAGTCCTGGATTGTGAGAGAGATTTGACTGCCCATTAGGCCTGATCGATCCAGTGGGAATCGGGCCTAAACAGGCAGTGGAACATCCCTCAAAGGGGTCCCAGATTAGAGAGGGTGCAGGCTGGGCTGAGAGACACCCCCTATCGTGCCCAAATTTCATGCACAGGGCCTCTAGTATCTAATCTAATAAAAGAGAAACATGCAAATTGACCACACCTCCACTATGCCCCAAGCCACGCCCAGCAGCCAATCAGAGCGACTATATGCAAATTAACCCAACCACGATGGCGGCCAGCAGCCACGGAGCTGGAGCAAGCAGGAGGCTTGGTAGCCCCGGCAATGGAGGAAGCCAAGCTTCCTGCCTGTCCTGGCCAGCTGTGGCCTCTGCTCAAGGCAACAAAGTTTCAATTATAGAAGTTAAATAAATCACAGATACCTGCTTCCAGCCAGCCTCCACTGGGAGCTTGGGTGGCTGGGGGCCGTGGCCAGCCTGCAAACAGCCATCAGCCCCTCACCCAGGATGGCCACACCCTCATGGGGTGAGGGTCTCTGCTGCTGGGCTTGGCCAGCCTGAAAACAGCCATCAGCCCCTCACCCAGGCTGGCCAGGCACCCCAGCAGGGACCCCTACCCTGAAGGGGCTGTGGCCAGACTGCAAACAGCCATCAGCCCCTCACCCAGGATGGCCACACCCTCATGGGGTGAGGGTCTCCGCTGCTGGGCTTGGCCAGCCTGAAAACAGCCATCAGCCCCTCACCCAGGCTGGCCAGGCACCCCAGCAGGGACCCCTACCCTGAAGGGGCTTGGCCAGCCTGCAAACAGCCATCAGTCACTCACCCAGGCTGGCCTGGCACCCCAGCAGGACCCCCCTCCCTGAAGGGGGTGTGGCCAGTCTGAAAATGGCCCTCAGCCCCTCACTCAAGCTGGCCAGGCACCCCAGCGGGACCCCCACCCTGATCCGAGACACCCTTCAGGGCAAACCAGCCAGCCCCCACCCATGTACCAGGCCTCTATCCTATATAATAAAAGGGTAATATGTATATTGACCCTAATAGCAGAATGACTGGGAATGACTGGTCACTATGACACACACTGACCACCAGGGGGCAGACGCTCAATGAAGGAGCTGTCCCCTGGTGGTCAGTGCGCTCCCACAGGGGGAGTTCTGCCCAGCCACAAGCCAGGCTGCCGGCTGCCAGTACAGCGGTGGTGGTGGGAGCCTCTCCCGCCTCCTCAGCAGCGCTAAGGATGTCCGACTGCAGCTTAGGCCTGCTCCCCACTGGCAAGTGGACATCCCCCGAGGGCTCCCAGGCTGCCAGAAGGATGTCTGTTTGCCAGTTTAGGCCCAATCCCCTCGGGAGCGGGCCTAAGCCTGCAGGTGGTCATCCCCGAGGGGTCCCAGATTGTGAGAGGGCACAGGCCCTGGCTGAGGGACCCCCCCCCCCCCGAGTGCACAAATTTTTGTGCACTGGGCCTCTAGTTAATAATAAAAAGTAATTCTGATATATCTAGAGCAATTTAGACTAGGGAATCATTTGAAACTACAAAGCTGTTATGAGGCAGCCAGATGTTCTGTGATGGATTACTCCAAACAAAGAAGCCTAAAACATTTGAAGTTAGTCCTAGAAAATCATCTCTTTGTTGACGGGAAGTGAGAAGGTGTTGAGTTTGAGAGTCTTTCTAGATACGCCCATCTACCTTTTGCTACAGCATGTATCCATGAGCTTCTCCTAATAATTTGCTTTAATTTAGAAGGATAAAATGCTGGACACTGAAATTTCATATTATAAACATTAATTCTCAAAAGGAAAAGCTTTTTAAAACAACTGTAAGTAAAACTTCCAGGAAAAGTGGTAATCAATCTCCTGCATAACTGCCCAGTGAAATTCAGCTGCATTCCAAGGCTCACACTCAGAGCACCAAGCAACCAATGCTTTCATAGTGCAAAGAACTAAGTGTTTTGAGAGCATCGAGCATTTTTAGCACTAGGCCATATAACCGTGATTTTGAAGGTTTTCTACAACCACTCCCTAAACAAAAGAGGGATTGGGGATTAAAGGTTTACACCAGCTGATGGATTAAACTAAGATATATATGCATTAGACTGCACTCCTCTGATCCTGCTCCAAAAGAAGTTGATTATTTTAGGCTTTTTGTGTCAGGATAGCTTTTTCAGACTTTTGGGATTGTGGATTAGTGGCTTTGATGCAGAAAATATCTTATATGATGAATAAAGCAACCATTCCTTGCCCGGTAAAGACCCATGATTTCATTTTTGAAATATTTAACTATTTTACTCATGACATTTTTTTAATGGGAAGATTGTTTGAGATGTCAGGTGTCTGCCTGTGGCAGTCTGTCTGCCTCATGAATTGCCCAGCTTCTGACTAATAAAGTCAGAGTGTTGACCTCCAGCCTTCTTCCCTAATAATTAATTGTCCCCACAGAAAAGAAGAGAAGAAAGAACTCTATAGGGCTGACCACAGCCTGCCTGTGTAGCCCTATGGATATGGGGAAGTTAAATTCTTTTAGATTTGTGGACCTGATTCAACATCCGTGTTACAGTTTGTTTAAAAGTAATTTCTTAATCTTGACCATAGCTATCATTTCAATTTGAAGTTTTATATGGATATGACTAAAGATAACCTTGTTTCAAACATGTTTACTATAGGAATGACTGGAAATAATATTTAAAATCAGCAATGTCCTAGAAAAGCCTTAATTCAACTAATGTTGTCATTTCTGACCATAGTACTCAATTTATAATCCTAATATTGGTTTCCAGTTCTTGCTTTCTCTAACACACATTTGTTCAATGTCTCCTGTTTTTTTGTTGTTTTTTAAATTATTTATTTAATTATTAAAAATAGGTATATTTTGGGTGGGTGCTTAGTTCTAATTTTCTAAAATAAACCAACAACAAGAACACAAGACAGTTTAAAGCAATCAATACAATGATGAGAGAATTAATAACCCAAGATCTAACATTTTAGGCTTTTATTCTTTACTAGAGGCCTGGTGCACAAAATTCATGCATGGGGAGGGAGGTTATCCCTCAGCCTGGCCTGCACCCTCTCCAATCCAGGACCCTCGGGGGATGATGACTGCCAGTTTAGGCCCAATTGTCTGACTGGCAGTCG
>NW_005871069.1:4898383-4900963 GCF_000147115.1 Myotis lucifugus
GGGGCAGTACTGTCACTGTGAGAAGGGAGGTATGGGGGGCAGTACCGTCACTGTGAGAAGAGAGGCATGGGGGGCAGTACTGTCACTGTGAGAAGAGAGGCATACTGCCTGTGGGCTACCATCCAAGTCCTTCCGGGCCCAGCTCCCTGAGAGAAACTTAGAAGAGAATATAGGATATAATAACTCAAAACTGAAAGAGTTAGAAATTTTCATCACATTTGATTATAAGAAACATTGTTTGTTGTCTTTCAAAGAAATACAACTCAAAGCCAGAGACATGTTCTCCCATTTGAAGCAGAGCTGCAGGACTGGCCAACTAAGGAGCTCCTAGCTATGGGTGTGGTGCCTGGCAAGAGAGACAGCCGGATATGAACTTCTGCAGCACTATTCTCAATAGCCACCATGATCTCCTTGGGGGCTATCTGATGAAGAATGGAGACCTGCAGGAGAAGCCTGAGTAAGCTGAGTAGGACAGGGGCAGCTGCAGGTGGGAGTGAAGCACAGGAATGCAGTGCAGGAATGAAGCGCCCTCTGCGTCTGTGTTGCAAGCCTTGGGCACGTATGCATATTAGTTGTGTTATCTTTCAAGGCCAGTGTGATGGGAGAGCTTCTAGAAATTCCAAACTTAATGCAAAAGTAATAATTCATTCAATTTTTTAAAAAGATAATTTCATATTAATTTTTGGTTTTTGTTTCTATGTTATTATTCAAGAGCCCTGCAAAAAGTTAACAATCAACATTCAGCTGAAACCGGGAGAAATTATGAAGTTGAAAACTAGTCACTATGTAGCCTGGGGCAGTCATATAGTCGGTCACTGCAAATGACATCAAACAGACACAAAATAAAAACTATGTTACCAACATCCTTCAAGCCTGCAAAGCTCTCTTAAAATTGCAAATGAGGTACCAACCCTACAGAGAGAAAGAGATTCTTGACTGTTCCAGGAGAGAAATGCCTAACTTTTTAAGTTCCCTTGGCCCTGGGAGCTGAGTGCTGTCTGAACCTCCAGATCGCTTATAAAACAGACATATCAAGACATCACTCTTTACTTCGAATAACAGATTGGGTAAAACCATCTCACAATTTGCAGCATTTTCAATATCTTATTCTCAATAGCCACCATGACCTTTTCCTATTAAGTTATCTGCAGACCATACCCATTAATCATTTTTCTTCTTAAGGTTGAATTCATTAGGTTTGAAAGCTGACACAGGTTCATAACTATTAGTTATAATTAGTTGCTTAAAAGGGTGTGTATGGGTGATTAGTGCCTCATTAGCATCTCTGTTTCTTCTAAAATTCTAGCAAGTAATTAATTCAGCAAAAAAGAAATCACTCATGTTCTGGAAAAGCTGACCCATACTAATAAATGAGTTTAGAAATTTTACTTTGTCAGTACACGTTATTGAGCTCCAGACTGAGAGTGTCTGTCCCCTGCATATGAAACAAAAGAATACACTATATTCTTAATTCCAATTAGCAGACATTTTTGGGGTCCCTGCCCCCGGCCTACCCCTGAGCTTACTGTGGATAATACTTGACTATCACAGAAAATATCTGCAAGGAGCAGAAACCTGTCTGAGATAATACTGAAATGCTTCACCCAGGAAACAAAAAACAGCAGATCCATCATTGCAGCCCAGCTGTGCAGGACAGTGGAGGGCCTTCTAACTGCGGATGGGCAGCCCTAATCACCTCAGACTCTGTCCTTAATTTTCCTGACTTTCTTCTTATTATTTGTAAAATCAAAACACTGAGAAATGTATGGAAAGCACTCAGCACAGTGTCTGACAATGAAGAGTAGTATGAGACTCAGTTTTATTAGGTTTGTGTGATATGCTCTTTAGAAAGCTAATGGAAACTTGATTGGTGACAATAGTCACATAAAGTCCAGCACTCAGGGAACCTGGGTCCCATTCTTTACTGCTTCTCCCTCCCATCTGGGTATTATGTTCATTGTTAGGCCCCTTCACAAGTGAGGGACAAGGATGACAAAGCGCCTCTGGTGGTCACAGCCCCAGACAGGGCTGCGCTAAGGATTCAGTAGGTAATGCAGGAAAAGTAATAGCAGATGCCTGGCATCCAGGACTCCTTCAAAACCTATAATCTTTCTTATTGTTGCTGTTGTGTAACAGAGTGTCTGGTTCACAGCAGATGTGTGAGAGACCTCGGCTACTTAATAAGTTTAGATGTAGAAAGTAATTGTGGACCTCATTAATTATTATTTATGAGGACAGATCTAGGAACTTTTAACTATAGAAGGGGTGTTTCTACAGGAAGAATCTCTTTTCTGTGATTGCGGTAGCCCAATATTCACGGGAAGATCTTTTTTTTAAATAAATCTTTATTGTTCAGATTATTACAGTTGTTCCTCTCCCCCCCCCCATAGCTCCCCTCCACCCGGTTCCCACCCCACTTTCTGCCCTTACCCCCCACTGTCCTCGTGCATAGGTGTACGATTTTTGTCCAGTCTCTTCCCGCACCCCCCACACCCTTTCCCCCCGAGAATTGTCAGTCCACTCCCTTTCTATGCCCGATTCTATTATATTCACCAGTTTACTCTGTTCATCAGATTTTTT
>NW_005871069.1:4901175-5016760 GCF_000147115.1 Myotis lucifugus
TAAAGTAATCTTGGGTGTAGGTTCTTGCTATTCATCACTTTGAATATTTCTTGCCACTCCCTTCTGGCCTGCATAGTTTCTGCTGAGAAATCAGCTGACAATTGTATGGGTACTCCCTTGTAGGTAACTAACTGTTTTTCTCTTGCTGCTTTTAAGATTCTCTCTTTGTCTTTTGCTCTTGGGATTTTAATTATGATGTGTCTTGGTGTGGTCCTCTGTGGATTCCGTTTGTTTGGGGTTCTCTGCACTTCCTGGACTTGTAAGTCTATTTCTTTCACCAGGTAGGGGAAGTTTTCTGTCATTATTTCTTTAAATAGGTTTTCAATATCTTGCTCTCTCTCTTCTTCTGGCACCCCCATAATTCAGATGTTGATATGCTTGAAGCTGTCCCAGAGGCTCCTTACACTATCTTCATATTTTTGGATTCTTTTTTCTTTTTGCTTTTCTGGTTGGGTGTTTTTTTGCTTCTTCATATTTCAAATCTTTGACTTGATTCTTGGGATCCTCTGGTCTGCTGTTGGATCTCTGTATATTATTCTTTATTTCAGTCAGTGTATGCTTAATTTCTAATTGGTCCTTTTTCATATCCTTGAGGGTCTCAATATATTTCTTGGAGGTTTCTAGAAGATTCTTGAGTAGCCTTATAACCGTGGTTTTGAACTGTATATCCAGTAGTTTGCTTTCCTCCATTTCTGTCATTTGTAACCTGTTTCTTTGTCTCCGCATTTTGGCTGCTTCCCTGTGTTGATAGAGTGGCTTTGTGTGCTAGGTGTCCTATAGGGCCCAGTGGCTCAGCCTCCCCAATTACCTGAGGTGGACACTCTTAGTGCACCCCTTTGTGGGCTGTGTGCACTGTCTTGTTTAGTTAAGCCTTGATTGTTGTTGGTATCACTGGGAGGAATTGACCTCCAGACCAATTGGCTGTGAGAATCAGCTGTGTCTACAGTGGGAAAACTTCTGTGCTGGAGATACCCTTATGGGGCAAGAATTGCTTCAGTGGGGCTTTGGTGCTCACTGAGTCTGCCCCCTGAGTGTGTCCCTTATGGATCTAAGGAGTTGTAATCTGGATGATCCCACTCTAACCACTGGGTACACTGGTTCTTGGATCTCTAAGGAGGTGCTAATTTAGCCTCTGCCTGAGGCTACCCAGCAGGAGCTACCGAGAGATCTGCAGATTACTCTTCCTTGTTTGGGGTTTGGAGGTGCCCAGATGAGGCCCAGCTGTGAAGCAATGCAAGCTGCTGTGGGGCTTGGGCCTTCTTTTGGATGTTCTGGGTCTTTGACCCAGCTGCAGTTTGTTAGGTAACTTTAGATTGCAAAGGGCCAGGCCATTCATATGCAAAAGCTTCTGCACACAACTTGGGTGGGGCAGGGTCTCAGGGAATCAATAGGGCAGAGCAAACAGCTATGGCTGATCCTCAGCCCTGCCCTAAGAGGCCCCGGGTCTCAGTGTCCCACGGTAATCGCTGCAAGCACCTCTGAGAGAAAGCCCAAGCACCTCTGAAAGAAAGCCACCCTAGAGTTCCGCCTGATGCCAGACAGTCCAGTTTCTCCCCTTTTGAGTCTGGGTCCCCAGAGACTCACCCAGAACTGGAGTTCAGAGCAGTTGGGAGCTTGTGTCTCCCTCCCAATTGAAAAAGACAACCGCGTCCTCAGTTGCCAGCCCTTTCCACGTGCGCTTCCGTACCTCTGCACTTTACTTCCGCACCTCCTCTGAGTCTCAGTATGCTTTTCTCTTTCCTTCTAGTTGTAGAATTTCCACTCAGCCAGCCTTTTGTGGTTCTGGATGATGTCCGTTTTGTCTTTTAGTTGTAGTTTTGAAGTGGTTGTGCGAGGCAGCAATTTCAGGTGTTTACCTATGCCGCCATCTTGGTTTCTCTCCCTCTCACGGGACTATCTTAAAACACAAAGAACTCACCTCAGAAGAGGTTTCTACCCACAAAGGCATTTGTTCTGGGTGACCTCTGAGATCCCTGTCGCTGACAGCAGGAAGATGCTCAGCAAGCATGGGGGACACGGAGCACAGGGAGGTCGTGATCAGGAGACCCTGCATGGGCGAGGAGCAGTGGTGGTTCTGAGTGTGTTCTGCAGACCCCAGAAGGCCAAGCTTAGCCTTCCACAGTGCTTACAACCACTGGGCCCACTTGGGCTCCTCAGAGCCTCCATCCCTCCCCCCATGCAAAGTGCAGGGAATAAAACTGCATTCAGGTTGTGGGACATTAATGTAAACCACTTAGAGTGACTAACAGGTAACTATATCTTTATGCTAACTGAGTAGGAAAGAGGACATTCTACAGACAATAAATAGTGACAAAAGACCAATGGTGGTATAGTAGGCGTTTATTAGGTGTTTTTCATTTCACAAGATGTAGCAATGGGCTAGATAGATTGACTATGGTTGTAGGGTCACAGATTGACTAGGGTAGGGGTCAGATTATTGAATGTTTTACAGGCCATGCTAAATATTTTAGATATGATCGTTCTGTTAAAAAGGATTTTACAGGATGTTTCTAATGAAGAAGTAGCAAGGTAAAAGCGCCATTTTTGGACAATTCTTCTCTAGAAGAACTTAGATGAATGGGAAGCACATTCATATTCATGTTCTCATTGATCTATACAACCTCCCTTGAGGCCTGTGAGCCATTGTTATTATCACCCACTTTTACAAGAAAAATGAAGGCTGCGAGGGATGCAGTCAGTGCCCTGCTCTTAGGGCAAAACTACTAAGTGACCTTCACTAATGTCTTTTGATGCCCCATCTTGTAAAATTCATCACAATGCATCAAAGAACACAGCAAGGCTTGCAGAGATGGAATTCAAGGTTTCACACGTATTTGATTGTTCAATAGTAATATTTATATTTCATTGAAAATTTAAAATCACCATCATGGCAATATCATCCTTATTCTAGAGGATTTGCTGCTGTACTTTTGGTATTATTTGTTGAAAGGTAGATGTAATCCTCCCTCTCTCCAATTTCTGCAATTCTGAAATTAATGGAGGCCTTTAAAGATGTGTCTGTTGATGGATTTAGCTTTTAGACAAATCTCTCTGAGTCAAATCCTCCAGGATTTGTATCGTCAATCCAAGTTCTCTTATGGTGACAACATAAGTGGGTTTGTTTTAGAACTCGAGGAGAAAGTGAACATGTGTATAACAACAATGGCTAACATTCATTCAGGGCTTAATATGTACCAGGCACTAAGTTCTGTTTATATTTGATAGTGATTTAAAACTTGCAAAAACTGTATAAGGTAAGTACTGCTATTATTCATATATCAGAGATGGGGGAACCAGGACCTACAGTGGCTAAGAAATTCACCGAGGCCATGCAGTCATGATCACGGTGACTGCAGCCCACAGAGAAAGAAAGGACCTCTAATAGAAGCCGCATCCAAGTGTTTGAGAGCAAAATTTGAGAAAAACAACATGATGCCTACCAAAATTTGTCCCTTGAGCTAATCTCTACAAATTACATCTGAGCTCTCTAGAAAAAAAGTGCTTGGAAGAGAAATTGAAATTGCAGTGTTCACACTGAAATCTCTGTGAGGTTTTAGGACTGTACACAGTCTCCCTCTGGTTCCTAGTGATAGTGGGGCACAAAGGTGTGTTTTCTGTTAGAAGGCTGGCATCCTCCCATGGCCACTGGCCACTGAGTTTCTGGCCAAGTCCACGGTCGGAGTCCCTACAGGAAGAGGCATGAGGAGCTGAGGAGCGGGGAGTAAGCACCTCCTGTGGGTTGTGTGGAGGCATCCTCCACGCTTGCTGGACCCCATCACCAAAGACAGGACAAGTAGCAGTGAACCTGGCATGTTCCCAATGGACACGTGTTTGTGCCCTTCTTGGGGAGTTCCAAATATATTTGGTAAGACTTTGGAGAGAGGAACAAAAAGTCACACAGAACTGCTGTTAGGATGGAAAAGAGAAAGCAATTGTCATATGTATTTCAACCAATATTGTCCCACTCTCCTCCAGACCTCACACCCACTGTGATGACCCCCTTTGTGCCTTTTCAAGGGAACCAGGAAACCACTGTTTTTTCCACTCCCCAACCCAGTGTTAGGGGCTGCAACACAAAGTCATGAGTTTAGAGATGGTTGACAAAGCTTTGGGTCTCTAACATGGAGAATAAGAAAAACAAAACTATCCACAGTTCTTTCTCAACATAAAGCAATTACCTAATAAATAAACAAGTATTATTTGTTGAACTTGACAGGAAAGCCATTTTTGCCTGGATTGACAGAGATTTAATAAATTCTTGTAGAGGGATTTACTGGCCTTTGACAACTCTAGGTAAGTCAGCAGCTTTATTAATCAGCCAGGAATAATTTCTCAGGGATCTGGTGTTTTAGGAGCTTGCTTTAGTTGTATTTATGAGAGAATGAGAAAAAAAATAGGGTTTTGAGAATAAGATTCTAAGAAATGATAAGAAACATGGGATTCTTTTGGAATTCACAGTCTAGCTGTAGAAATTAAACTGCTTTGTCAAGAAGTCATATCTACCTCAGACTAATCCTGGGACCTAACAGCTCAGTTAATCTCCCCTCGGTTTCAATCAGGGCTCTCAGACAAGAGGGAGTCTGTGTGGAAACAGAGAAGCAAGCACGACACCCTTCATTCCTGGGCCTCCAGCTATGGGGCTGCAGCAGCTGAGCATCACTGGGAACCACGTAGTCTCCTCTCCCTGTGTCCCCTCTGCTGGAGGACACAGGAAGGGAAGCAGATGTCAGGAACACGTGTAGTAAGACAGGAGAGTTGGCAGCAGCTTGTGTGATATGCCTGGAGGGGTGTCCTTTCCTTGCCAAAAATAGTTCTCCCACCACCTGAACTTTCCTCTCTATGCATTTTGGTCTGGCAGGCATTGCAAGCCAGGTTATCTATATAATAAAGAGCCAGGGTCGTAACAACCCATTATGACCAAAGGCTGGATGAGACCGGAAGTCAGTGCTGGGTTGCCGTGGTGACCCAGCACTGACTGGGCCGCTGCGGGTGCCCGGACCCAGCACTGACTGCCTAGGGGGCTGCGGATCAGGCCGGGAGAGAGGCCTGCAGTGAGAGGCAGGGTCTGATCTGTAGCCTCTGTGGCAGCCATTGATCAGAACTTGCCTCTTTCTCTCCCAGCCTGGCCAACAGCCACACCTCCATTTCTCTCCAGACCTCCATGGGGCTGCTGATCAGCCCCACCTTTCTGATCAGGCCCCTTTGATAGACCCAGAGATGCTGACTGGCATAGAAACTGACCAATCAGAACCAAATCTGGGTCAACTGTGAGGAGCCAATGGTAACTAGGAGGTGGAGCTTTTGAGACTGACTGACATAGAAACTGACCAATCAGAACAACTGTCATAGAAACTGACCAATCAGAACCAAATCTGAGTCAACTGTGAGGAGCCAATGGTAACTAGGAGGTGGAGCTTTTGAGACTGACTGACATAGAAACTGACCAATCAGAACAAAATTGGCAGGCAGAGGAGGGCAGTTAGGGGTGATCAGGCAGTCAGGTAGAGAGGTTAGGGGCGATCAGGCAGGCAGGCAGAGGGGTTAGGGGCGATCAGGCAGGCAGGCAGAGGGGTTAGGGACAATCAGGCAGGCAGGCAGGTGAGTGGTTAGGAGCCAATGGTCCCAGATTGTGAAAGGGGTGTAGGCCCAATCCCGGTGGTCGGACATCCCCTGGGGGGTCCCCGATTGGAGTGGGTGCAGGCTGGGCTGAGGGAAACCCCCCCTCCATGCACAAATTTTGTGCACTGGGCCTCTAGACTATATATATAAAACCCTAATATGTAAATAGACTGAATGGCAGAACAACCGAACAACTGAACAACCAGTCACTATGACATGGGCTGATCACCAAGGGGTGCGTGTGAAACGTGGCAGACATCAGCCTTGGCGAGATGGTGGAGCAGGGGCACCAGACCACGGCAGAGCACTGGTCACTGTCATCAGGGCAAGCCTCTGGTGGTTACTGAAAATTTTTCGCTCCCGCACACTGTGGTGCCGCCCAGTGCTCACACCCACTGCTGGCGCCCGGCGCCGGCCCTGATCACTTGACACTGTCAGTGGGTGCAAATCCTCTGCCAGCCCTGATTGCCCCTCAGGGATTCTCTACCTCTCCCTGATTCTGAGGGGTGATCGGGCCAGCAGCTACTTCTCACACCCACTGCCAGCAACGGCCCTGCTCGCACCTGCTGCCAGCACCAGAGCCGCCACTCACACTCACTGCCGGCGCCTGGCACCGGCCCCAATTGCTCAGCACTGTCAGTGAATGTGAGCAGCGGCTACCAGCCCTGATCACCCTTCAGGGCTTTTTCACCTCCCCCTGCTCCTGAGGGGTGATCGGGCAGCAGCCACCGCTCACACCCGCTGAAAGTGCTGGCCCCTCTCATACCCACCGCTGGTGCCAACCCCAATCGCTCCATGACATCAGTGGGTGAGAGCAGGGCCGGCGCCATCAGCACGTGGGAGCAGTGATGGGGGGAATGAGGCTGCTGGCAGACAGGGGAATGGGGGTCACGGTGGGAGGGACTGGGCAGGGGAACAAAGGATGGGCTGAGATCCACCCCTGTGCCCACCGCAGCTTCGCAGCCCACAGTTCCTTTCAAGATGCACAAATTCGTGCACTGGGCCCCTAGTTAAATATATAAATCCTGGGCTCAAATCAGCCTTTCAGCTTTTAACAGTGAGCGCATGCACTCATTTGCTTAGAACAGCCCAGGATTTTCTCTATGGTCCCCACTTGATTTGGAATAATGCCCCCTTTTGCTCTCAAAAGTACCTCAATTGGGGAAATACTTTGCACAGCCAGCCTAGTTTCTACTTGCCTAGGAGAACCCTGTTAGAACAGGAGTCAGAGGAGAACATGTTAGTGATGGTGAGGAGGATAAACGAAATGTCTGTCCAAAGGGAAAGTTACTTATGCAGAAATAGACCGCACCAAAAGGAATTAGGTGAAAGAAAGGATGAAGAAGCTGGAAACGAATGCTTTTAGATCTCACAGCTTTTACTGAATGAAGCTGGACAGGATCAAGGCAAACTTGAGGTCTGGTGAGTTTGTTGTTATGACCAAACCTTATATTAAGTAATCTTCAGGGTAGCATTGATTTTTTTCTGATTGGGGAATTTTCACCAAAATTCTGATGTTCTATTTACTATTTTGATTTTGAGGACTAAAAAATCGGAAGTGAACTAAAATGAACTTTTCTTTGAAAATATTTGGAGAGTTTTACAAAAGTCTATGAGACATTGGGGGACAAGAGCATCTAAGGTGCTACAAAATGACAATTAGGACACACAAGGATGTGTATTGCTGCTGCTGCGGTGGGAGGTGGAGACAGACCGATGCCCAGGTGCTGGGCTGCAGGCAGGCAGAGTTGCTGCTGCAGCACCCGTGCCACACAGCACCCAACAGCCGGACTCGCCGCGTGTGCCTCTCAGCATAGCTGGATCCTGCACACAGAGGGGAAAGTTCACAAGCGGATTATTCAATATTCATTTGCCATTCACATGCATTTAAGATCTATATGCATAGGACACATTCCTGATTTACAAGAACAATAAAAAGTTATGTAAATCACATTAAACATTTTAGAATCGTTTGTTGTGATGAGTGGGTGGGGAGTAGGTTATGTGAACACAAATAATAAATAAATGAATAAAACATGAGCCTGAAATGTGAGGAGGGTAATAAAAGATAAAATAAGGGTCCACAAATGTCTTGAATCTACACAGCATTAATCAATTTGCAATCTTGAGTAGAAAAATCATGTCGGATCCCAAGTATTGTAGTGGCTATTGATCTCTGTGTTCCACAATAAAATGAAAGCAAATACTATTGTAAATGTTGAACACAGCTAGAAAGTGTGCAACACTGTTTTTCAAGAGTTTTCAATTCAATTATTAAAAGCAAATTGAGCTTGGAATGCAGCCTGTTGAATTACACAAGGAAACATTTGTGGTTGCAATTTCTAATGAGAGTCTGTCCCACATAGGGAGTTAATAAGCTTTAAATTCAGAACTGGAAGAAACAGAAAGAAATGTAGATTAATAGTGGGAAAAACTACTCTGTAGTTGTTAAAAGGCAAGAGAACAGCACCAAGAAACAGCTGAGAGTGGAGGCAGCAGAAACACACTGAACAGTCAGCAGCTGAGCGTGGACGGCTTCCCTCACTGGGGGCCCCACTACCCTCCCAACTGCACGTTCCCTTTACACCTAGCCCAGTGGTTGGCAAACTCAGTCAACAGAGCCAAATATCAACAGTACAACGATTGAAATTTCTTTTGTTATTAACTTAATTAGGGTACTCCTAAGCTGGCCTTTGCTAAAAAGTCCTCAAGCTGATTGAGGTACGTTCGCTGAGGTCGACCCCTTCCAACTCTCCCATTCACACTGGTCTTGTATACTTGTTTCCTCTATCTCCTTTCGTTCATCCTCTCTATATGTCCAAACCATCTCAACATACCTTTCTCAATCCTCGACACTACATCTTCTTTCACTCCACAATGTTCCCTAAAATTAACTTAATAAACTTTACTTAAAGTTTTAAGTCTTAGTTAAACTATAGGTACGTTGAATAAAACTTGATATCATACTTAATAACGATATTATTTATTGATAAAATTAAATTCCTTACAATTTATCTTACAATATCCATAAAATTAAATCATGACAATGACTGACAAACACTAATGTGAACAATGGCCTTGCATCTCCTTGGAAAGTTTGGGTAAGTCAGGTTTGTATGTTGTTGTTTTTAATTTTAGGCACAATTCCAGGTTCTCATCAATAAGACGACCTCTCAATTTACTCTTGATAAGGTTCATGCTTGAAAATGATTGTTCACATAAATATGTAGACCTGAATAAGGAAAGAACAGCAAACGCTAGTTTTTTCAGTTGATTATATGAGTCAGGAATACTATTCCAGGTGTTAAAAATCAACATATCTTCCTTCTCCAGGTCTTTCAAAGCAGACCACTTGTGCTGTGAACTAAGTTCACATTTGTTTTTCTCCAATATTTCTATATCAGCACAAAGACGTTCAAATTTTGAGCTCCACAGTTCTTTGTTTTTTTTAAATCCAGCAATTGCATTTCAAAGTTGCCAATGTCAATATTAAAGGGAGAAAAATTTAATTCTGTTACAGTAGCATTGAGAGGTTTTTTAACAAAGGCTAACGTTGCTTTGCTGTTTCTGAATTCCTGAAACCTGTTGAGAAAAGCTGTAGGAGGTTTTTTAACAAAAGCTAATGTTGCTTTGCTGTTTCTGAATTCCTGAAACCTGTTGAGAAAAGCTGTAGGATTTGACGCAACTAGCACTAACCACTGCACAATGAGACTGCTGACTGACTGGCTCACTCAACTCGTGCATGAATCGCACGCGCCTTCCCCGCACTGCGTATCCCGCGGCCCGTCTGCGCCATGTCTCCCGTCACCTGACCGACCGACCAACACCCCCCCACTTCTTCTAACACCACTTCTTCAAAATAGACTCGCTCAGGCGGAAAACCGACTTCTGAGCATGGGCCACGAAGTTTCAATCCCACTGTATGTGTGCACCTGCACGTGGTATTTTGTGGAAGAGCCACACTCAAGTAGCCAAAGAGGTTCATGTGGCTCGTGAACCACGGTTTGCCGACCACTGACCTAGCCTAATAAACACGAACTTACTTCTATATGCAACTCTCTCCAGAATAATGAGAATGCTTATTCAAGTTTATGAAAATAACTCCTGTTAGGAAGTAGTAGGGAAAAAAGCCGTAGGATTTGGGAAGGGAGAGAGGAGGTAATAGGGCATGGAAGAGTTGGGGGACTTGCAGTGCGGTGTTCAGCCCTAGAGTCTCGTGGGAAAGATGGTGGGCCCAAGAAAAGAAATGCCAACAGCTTGGAGACAAAAGTCAGCAAGGCCTGGAAGAAGATGGGGCAAACATTCCATTTGTATATGATGTAAAAGAAATCCAAATAATTATCCAAATAATTTTTGAGATAGAATATTAGTGAGTACCAGATAATACATTTAATTTTACATATCCAGCATTATAATTTTCAGGTATGTATAATGGCAATGATTAGCCTCTTTAGTTAGTGTTGTACAATTATTTTAATGATCATTAAGCTATTTTTAAAGCTCTTTGTAGTTTCTCTCATTCTTTAAAATACTTTAACATAAACAGGAAATTTCAAGGATGTAGCACTTACAGTTGGATGACCTCTGTTCATAATGATGATGTGACAGGCATGTCAGAACATCTCTCTCTCTCTCTCTCTCTCTCTCTCTCTCTCTTTCTCTCTCTCTCTCTTTCTCTCTCTCTCTCACACACACACACACACACACACACACACTCATACACATACACACATGCACACATATGATTATAGGTAGTGTGTTTTGTCTGGAGAAGGAATTGTATACTAAATTCAAGAAATATTTTCATGAAATTTGATAACAATTTTAGGATCATTAAGGGATAATTGTAGAGTATATAAGAGATTCACTCATCCAAAATTATACACTCCATAGCTTGGCAAACCACGTAGGTTGTACAGATTTGGGGTGCCTGATTTTATAATTACCATTTTATTGCATAGAAAAAGATTGAATTCTACCAGTGTCAGACATTGTAATCAGCACTTCCATAAATATTCCCCATTTAATCCTCACAGAAAATCTTAGGAGATAAGAATTTTTAATCCCAGATTTACAAACTTAAACTGAAATTTAGTTAAAACTTGAACCTACATGATGTGCCTGTAGGATAGCCTTAGGGCAGTGAGCTGGCTGAAGCCAAGGGCTCACAGAACATCCTGTTCACATGGGAGAGCTTACTGAGCACAGGGGCTGAGACAGAAGGTGAAGTGTCTCCCAATGGCCCCTGGTCCCTGCCACTGCCTGAAATTTGCTGGGCCTTGCCAGGATGAAAACCTGAATCTGCCTGACCAGAAGTAAAGTCTTTCACTAGAGAAGAAATCTACCAGAACCAAAGGAAAGAAGAGTCATTTTGCATTGTTATTTAAAGTTCACCTTCAGATTTTATAATCACTCAGAAATGGTATAATAAAAGGGACTTACAGCATTAATTTGGGAAGTGTCATCACTTGAAGACAGTGTGAAGTTTAGGTACTAGGCAAATGTAAGATGTTTGCGGTATTTGGAATCCTTCCCTTCAGCATTCCCAAACAGATTTTGTCAAAAGTGGTGTACAGGTGCCCTGGCTGGTGTGGTTCAGGTGGTTGGAGTGTTCTCCCATAGACCTAAAGGTTTCAGGTTTGATCTCTGGTACATGAGGCAGATGTTTCTCTCTCATATACATGTTTTTCTCTTTCCTTCCCTTTCCTTTCTCTAAAATCAATAAACATATAAAAAAATTTTAAAGCCTTCTTTTATTTAAAAAATGGGGTACAGGCTTGGCTGTACATCCTCAGATTTACCACCACATTTAGACTTCTGTCCTCAAGGTCACTGCCTTGATGAAAGGCTCAAAGGTTAAAATGAAAGTTGCAGGCGAGAGAGAGAAAAAGAGGCTGGCACGATGCAATGGAGGCAGGCAGTGTCCCAGCTGCAGGAGAACGTCACTAAGAATAATACACTCACCTGGTGAAGATCAATGATGTGGATCTCATGGCCATTAATATTCACTGGCAGTTCATCTCAAATGAAGAGATGGATGGTACTGGCTATTTATTTGATAAATGTTACGCTGCTTGACATGCTATCTGTCTCTCTTTTCCTCCAGAGGATTGCTAACACCACAATTAAGGAAAATGACTGTGCTCAAGGCAAGCAGTACAAAAATCCAGGTTGCTTCATCAGGTGGCAATTCTTTTTGCTCTCTCATTTATCTCACCTGTTCTCTATAAATAGACCTAATTTCCAACAAAACTATATTGACAGTTCATTTGATAGCAAGCTCTATATTGAGGAAGTCTTAGTAGATTGATACTGGGTAAACTGTAATATTGAATATTTTTAGACTCAAGATAATGCATGCTCTCAAAAATAAGTCAATTAAAATACATCCAGATGTTCAACATAGTCTTTCAATTCACAAAGTCTTCTTGATATATTTTGATAGATTAAAATTTTTATCCATGTTATTCTCATGTTTAGATATTAAAATACCATGTTAACTCAAAATTAAGTCAAACCAATTTAACTAACTTTTTAACTGATTTAATTACTGTGCTCAAACTGGTCCCACATATAATACAGCTTTGCCCAAATATAAAACAAAAAGAAAGTCAAGGGTTAGCAGGTAATAAAGGGAAGAGTGGAGGTCAGAGAAGGACTGCAAAGGGCAGCCAAGATCAGTGGGAAGGTAGCGTGTGGTGGCAAGATGGTGGGCAAGCAGGAATGCCTGCGTATTCTGTGGAGCCCAGTGTAAAAGAAAAATGTAGGCTCCCTTGTTCAAAAATTATTAAGAACTTCAAGGTGGCAAGGATGTTAAGCCAACCTCAGGGCCCTTCTAGGCTCAGGACCCTGTGGGAATGCAGAAGTTGCACACCCATGAAGCTCTATAACAGTGGTTCTCAACCTTCTGGCCCTTTAAATACAGTTCCTCATGTTGTGACCCAACCATAAAATTATTTTCATTGCTACTTCATAACTGTAATGTTGCTACTGTTATGAATCGTAATGTAAATATCTGATATGCAGGATGGTCTTAGGCGACCCCTGTGAAAGGGTCGTTCGACCGCCAAAGGGGTCGCGACTCACAAGTTGAGAACCGCTGCTCTATAAGGAAGAGATAAGAAATGAGTGCATAACCTAATGTCCTCAGTTCTCAAACCAACACAGAACCATTTACTTCCTGTGATGGTTAATTTTCTGTGTCAATGTGACTGACCACAGGGTACGCAGAGTAAACCTCTCTAGGTGTGTGTGAGGGTATTTCCTGATGATATTAGCATTTAATCAGTGTAATCCACAGATTGTCTTCCCAATGTGGGTGGGCATCATCCAATCAAGGTCATGAATAGAACAAAGGTGGAGAAAGGAAGAAGTCACCCTTTTTTCCTGCCTCAGTGCTTGACACCTCATTTTGTCTTCTCCAGCTTCAGACTAGAAATTACACCATCAGATCCCCTGGTTCTCAGGCCTTTGGATTGAATTTCACCACTCTCTTTCCTGGTCTCCAGCTTGCAGATACCAAATTATGGGATTTCTCAGCCTTCATAACCAGGTGAGCCAATTCCTCATAATGAATCTCCTACTTATTCTGTTTCTCTGGAGAACCATGACTAATATACCTCCTCAACAAGGCTATCTTGTTAGGGTATTACACACAGTGATGGCGAACCTATGACACGCGTGTCAGGTGACACGTGAACTCATTTTTTTGGTTGATTTTTCTTTGTTAAATGGCATTTAAATATATAAAATAAATATCAAAAATATAAGTCTTTGTTTTACTATGGTTGCAAATATCAAAAAATTTCTATATGTGACACAGCACCAGAATTGTTAGGGTTTTTCAAAATGCTGACACGCCGAGCTCAAAAGGTTCACCATCACTGCACTAAAGCATACGTTTTCCAAGAAATCATGTCCCTTTTCTGGCAGAGACAAAAATCTTACTCTTGATAACTAGTCCCCTTTGGGCCAACCTTTCTGTTGAATTTCAGCCTACTCCATATGTACCTCATCTGGAATCTCAAAATATCCTAAGTTTAGGGGTTGATCATTGCTTTGTTATGATTTCCCACATTTGGAAGGCTATATATCATGTCCTATAATCTAAATTGGTAAGAGGATGGAGATAGTTATTCTTCCTGAGATCTGTTCAATCTCAGAGTTTACCAGGTGAGTATTGTTTTACATTATAAATATAAATATTGTACACATTGCATCATGATTATCTTTGGTCTATATATTTAGTTTGACCCAGAATTTAAAACAAGCTTTACTGAGAAAAAAAGGTATATCCAGATTCCAGTTCTGGTAATTTGGAGCAAATATAATTAACTAGAGGCCCGGTGCACAAAAATTTGTGCACTCGGGGTGGGGGGGGAAGGTCCTTCAGCCCAGCCTGTGCCTTCTCACAGTCTGGGATCCCTCAGGGGATGACCATCTGCTGGCTGAGGCCTGCTCCCCAGGGGATTGGGCCTAAGCTGGCAATCAGACATCCCTCTGGCAGCCCGGCAGCCCTCAGGGGATGTCCACTTGCCAGCGGGGAGCAGGCCTAAACTGCAGTCAGACATCCTTAGTGCTGCTGAGGAGGAGGGAGAGGCTCCCACCACCACCGCTGTACTGGCAGCCATCAGCCTGACTTGTGGCTGAGCAGAGCTCCTCTATGTGGGAGCTCACTGACCACCAGAGGGCGGCTCCTGCATTAAGCGTCTGCCCCCTGGTGGTCAGTGCGTGTCATAGTGACCAGTCATTCCCAGTCTTTCTGCTGTTAGGGTCAGTTTGCATATTACCCTTTTACTATATAGGATAGAGGCCTGGTGCACGGGTTGGGGCCAGCTGGTTTGCCCTGAATGGTGTCCCGGATCAGGGTGGGGGTCCCGCTTGGGTGCCTGGCCAGACTGGGTAAGGGGCTGATGGCTGTTTTCAGGCTGCCCGCACCCCCTTCAGGGTGGGGGTCCCCACTGGGGTGCCTGGCCAGCCTAGATGAGGGGCTGATGGCTGTTTTCAGGCTGCCCGCACCCCCTTCAGGGTGGGGGTCCCCACTGAGGTGCCTGGCCAGCCTGGATGAGGGGCTGAGGGCTGTTTTCAGGCGGGCCAAGCCTGCAACTGAAGCTCCCAGTCTCTCCTTTTTTTTATTTTTTTATTCTGGGATTTATTTACCTTCTGTAATTGAAACTTTATTTCGGTTCCAGCTCCGAGGCCGGCTGGCTGAAAGCAGGTATCTGGGTTTGTTTAGCTTCTATAATTGCAACATTGTTGCTTAGAGTGCAGCTCAGAGCTGGGCCGCGGCAGGTGGGGAGCCTTGGCTTCCTCCATCACTGGAGCAAGCAAGCCTCCTGTTCGTTTCAGCTGCCTGGCTGCCGGCCGCCATCTTGGTTGGCAGTTAATTTGCATATCACCCTGATTAGCCAATGGGAAGCGTAGCGGAGGTATGGTTAATTACCATGTTTGTCTATTAATAGATAGGATTTTGTTGTCATAAATGCAATATCTATTTTGTGGTGGCATCCCAGGTCTCCTTTGGCAACACCTAACTGGAGTAACCATTCACTAATGCTGCTGTATCATAGTTTCTAGGCTTGACTTAAACTTCAGCTTCCAAATAACAACCTCATCTCCCATGAGATCAAGCCCTCCCATGAGCCCTAGAACACTCATCTAGAGCAAATTCTCCAAAGTGATCCTTTAAAACACAGGAATAAAGCACAACTTCCATCTATATTTATTTTTAAACTAGAGGCCTGATGCACGAAATTCGTGCAAGGGCCTTGGCCCCCACCACCATGGCAGCCACCTTTGCCTTGGTCCCCAGCCGACGCTGCTGCCTCTGCCTCTGCCCCTGGCCATGGCGGCTTTGTCAGGTCTAATTAGCATATTACACTGTTATTGTTATAGATATCATCCTTTTTAAAATGTTCAGACTTTAGCTTTTATCAATCATGTTCCCATGATGTTTTGTTTTAGGATGTAAAGTAGAATATTTATATAATTTATATAAAAATAAATGCATTTCCACTAGTGACAAATGAGGTTTCCTTTTCACCACAACCTCTCCAACACTTGTTATTATCCATCTTGTTGATAGTAGCCATTCTAACAGGTATGAGGTGGTATCTCATTATAGTTTTGATTTGCATTTCGATAATAGCTAGTGACATTGAACATCTTTTCATATATCTGTTGAGCATTTTTGAGAGAGGTGTCTATTCTTCTACCAATTTTTTTTAATTGGATTCTTCCTTTGATGTGGAGTTATATGAGTTCACTATAAAATTTGGATATTAACCCCTTGCTGTAGCTATTGTTTGCAAATATCTTCACCAATTCAATTGGTTGCCTTTTCATTTTATTGTCAGCTTCTTTTGCTATGCAGAAGCTCTTTAATTTGATATAGTCCCATTCATTTATTTTTTTAATTTACTTCCCTTGCCTTTGGGGTCAAATTCATAAAATCATCACTATGACCAAGGTCCATAAGTTTAGTATCTATGTTTTTTTCTAAATAATTTGTTGTTTCAGATCCTATGTTTAGGTTCTTGACCCATTTTGAGTTAATTTTTGTACATGGGGACAAACTGTAATCCAGTTTCATTCTTTCATAGCACCATTTATTGAAGAGGTACTCTTTTCTCCATTGTACATTTTGGCCCTTTTGTTAAAAATTTATTTACTCATATACATGTGGGTTTATTTCTGGGCTCTCAATTATGTTCCCTTGGTCTGTGTGTCTGTTTTATTGCCAATGCCATGTCTCATTCATTGCTGGTAGAAATGTAAGCTGTACAGCCACTTTGAAAAACAGTGTGGCAATTCCTCAAATAATTAAGAATGGAATTACCATATGACCCAGTAACCCCTCTTATGGATATCTACCTAAAGATTTTTGCAAAGATATAAGCACCCCTATATTCGTTGCAGCATTATTTATGGTGGCCAAGACATGGAAACAACTAAGTGTCCTTTGATAGGTGGTTGAATAAAGACAATGTGGTACATATATATAATAGAATGCAATTCAGTCATAAAAAATATGAAATATTGCACTTGCAACAATATAGACTGATCTTGATGCTAAGTGAAATAAGCAATCAGAAAAAAGCTAAGAAACATATGATTTTACTCATATGTGGGATATAAAGCTGAAACTCATAGACACAGACAACAGAGGGAAGAGTGTGGGGGGCTGGTGTGTGGTAAAGGGGGCCAAATATTTGGTGATGGAAGATGATTTGACTTTAGATAGTGGACACACAATGCAATATACAAATCATGTATCATAGAAATGTACACTTGAAACCTATATGGTTCTATTAACCAATGTCACCCCCCAAATTTAATAAAAATAAAATATATAATGAAATAAAATATATTGAAACAATTAAGATGCTGAATCCTTGCCAAGTATTTGGAGCTTAAGTTTGTTCTCTGGTGATCCGCGGGTTGGCAGAGATCCTGCTTTCAATAGAATGGACCACCCAGGCCATGGCTGTTTAACATGAAAAGACTCTGCTGCTCTGCTCCAGTCTTCAGATGTAGCCCAGCTGCATGTTAACACCAGCCCAATGGAAACCAAAGTTCTTATGTCCCTTTGCAATTTATTCCCACTCCCAACCCCCAGGAGAAAAGTTTTCACTGGTCATTAGGTCTCTTAGTGGGTTCCTCTTCTCTGCAAATCCAGGCTGCTGGGCCCCCAGAGTTTCTAGACAAGCCCTTATAAATGTTCACAGTGCTGCTCTTTATAGGTCGCTGGATGGGTGTGTGTATGGAAGGTAGAAGAGTGTGAAATGAATTACGGCAAGAAGTAAGAAAATGAATTTGGGGTAAGAGAGGGTATAGCCACATGTGATCTCATTTTTCTTAGATTATGATTTACTGAAAGGCCCTTTATACGTCCTTGTTAAAACACTGTGTTTGTGTCCCTAATACTCCTCTCTCACTTGCTGTTCCACCTGGGAACCACACCTGACCTGCTATGAAGGAGGCTATGACATGATTGAGACATCAAAAGCTTCACTTCTGAAGCTCCATGATAGTTAGCCCTGATCTCATTTCCTAAAGAAAGGAGAAACATATTCCCATCATCACCATCTGATATTAACCCCATCTCTGAAAACTGGTTGAGAGCATATTTTACTCACTTGTAAGTCTATATAAGAAATGCTTGAGAAATGAATACTAAATGTTATTGTGTGTATTTCTATTATCTGATATAATAAATCCTGCCAGAGTATATAACAATACTCCACCACCCATTTTCAAGATCTATAAGAAGCTGTTAATTAAGTGGTAACAATTAATCATTCTGAACCTACACACCAAGATGTGGGCATTTTTTGCTCAAATTTTGCCAAGTACCTCGAAATATTTTTTGCTTTATATCTTATTTTCAGGTTTAATTAGCTACTGGAGCCAGAGTCAAGTTAAAGAGAAGAATGGCCTGGCATCAGTGATATGTAAGCCTGAAGAACGGACTGGAGGGAAGGTGGTGCTCTCCTGCTCTGGATTGGCGATCCTGGCATTGTAATAGTTTCAGTATCTAGAAGGGACCTGCTGTGAGAGAACAGAGCAGATAGCTCTTCATGCTATGAATTTTCCATCAGCTCAGTTTTCTCCTCTTTATACCCTAGAGGATGCTTTCCAACATGGTATTAGTTGTTAATTATCCTTGGGAAAAAATGACAGAAATAATGAAAATTAAAAATGATTTTACAAAAGGTCATTTTATAATGGTATTCAAGCTGCCTTAGCAGAATTGGAAGTTCAAACATCATTAAGAAATACACTTTGCCTGCCTGAGTGAGGGTTAGTTCAAAGTAAGTGGTCACACCCCTACAATTGATGTCAAGATACCATTAGAACATATTTGCCAATAATACATCTGATAAGGGGTTAATTTCCAAAGAACTCATACAACTTAACAAAAGGAAGACAAAGAATCCAATTTAAAAAATGGGCAAAGGACCTAAATAGACCTTCTCCAAAGAGGACATACAGATGGCCAAGAGACATGAAAAATATGCTCAAAGTCACTAATCATCAGAGATATGCAAATTAAAACTACAATGAAATATCACCTCATATCTGCCAGAATGGCTATCATCAATAAATCAACAAACAACAAGTGCTGGTGCTTAGACATATTCTGGACATTTCTCCTGCACTCGGTTTCTCTTGTGCTCAGTACTTTTCCATTATGCCCTGCTTGAGTCTCTTGCCCTCTCTTCCGTTTTTCTGTTATTCTCATTTCAGGTGTCACAAGAGACAGCTAAGTGGCCCAGAAAAGCAGCTCTAGACCCAGCTTCCTGCAACTGCATGCACCTACATCTGTCCTCCACAAGAGACATATACATATCCCAACCTCCCTACTCTTGCTGCTGACACCAATATACTGGTCTCAGCTTGGCGTGAAAGAATGTAATAAAATTTCTTAAAATCTCACCAGATGTCTTGGCTGGGCTCCCATCAGGGTGGACCGAACACTGGTGAGGATGTGGAGAAAAGGGAACCCTAGTTCACTGTTGGTGGGAATGCAGACTGGTGCAGCCACTGTGGAAAACAGTATGGAGTTTCCTCAAAAAATTACAAATGGAACTCCCATTTGACCCAGTGATCCCACTTCTAGGAATATATCCTAAGAAACCCGAAACACCAATCAGAAAGGATACATGCACCCCTATGTTCATAGCAGCTCACTTTACAATATCTAAGATGTGGAAACAGCCCAAGTGTCCTTCAGTAGATGAGTGGATAAAAAAAGCTGTGGTACATCTACACAATGGAATATTATGCAGCTTAAAAAAGAAGGATCTGTTTCCCTTTGATACAGCATGAAGGGACCTGGAGAGTATTATGCTAAGTGAAATAAGCCAGTCAAAGAAAGACAAGTATCACATTGTCTCACTTATATGTGGAATCTAAACAACAAAATAGATCCAGAGACATGGAAGCATGGCACAGATTGAGGAATCTCAGAAGGAATGGGGTAGGGGTGGGGGTAGGTAGAGATTAACCAAAGAACTTATATGCATATATGCATAACCTATGGACACAGACAATAGTGCAGTAGGCCGAAAGAGGGGTGTGAGTGTGGGGTAGAAAGGGTCAAAGAGGGGTGGAAGGGAACATGTTGTAATACTTTCAACAACAAAGATTAAAAAAAAGAAGAAGCTATTAAGCTGGGCCATCCACCTGGGCCCAGGACACCATGCTCAGCATGTTATTCATTCAAGTAATACCCTGTTGATCTGATGAGTAAAATATTCTTATATGAGAACTAGTGGCCTGGTGCACAAATTCGTGCACATTGAAAGGAAATTAATTAGAAGAAATATTTTAATATCGCTATTCGCCCTTTCTCTATAATAGAAGTGTTAACCAAATTCATGATCGACAATGACAGATGGAAACACACATGTGCGATTGGCGCCTGCAAGAGCTTTATATGTATCGCGCATGCACGAGTCAACTTAGCCTTTTATAGATATAGAACAAACTTGCTTAATTAGACCAGCTTTCTGATTTAGCTAAACTTTTTCCAGCCCAGTGAAGCACCCCAACTTCTCTTTCAGGTAATTGTCAGCAACACAGCAGTAAATATCAACACAAAGCAGATTCTTATTGTAGATCACGCAGGGAGAACAAAGGGTAAAATATTTAACTGCAGCGTGTTTGACTATATTCTGTGCAATGAGAAAACCTAAAGTCATTTTCAAGGTCCACCATTCCTTACTTCTTTTCAGTTGGGTCAAGTTTCTAAATTTTCTAAATCTCCATTTTCCAGCTAATGAAAAGAAAATAGGATTCCACCCAGTCTCCTATCTACCTACTCCAGGACTTCTGTGAGGATCAAATGAGATGAGGCACGGGAAAATGCTTCACAGACATTTGGTTACAGTGCAAAGTCTTTCCACCTGGCTATAAAGCAAGTCATATTCCTGGGCTGAAGAAACTGCAAGAAGGCTAGTTATCGCTAGGGAGAGGAAGCCAGGCATTGCTACGTGAAGTCATTACCTGGATGGAGGGAAGGACACTTAGCATATTAGCGTTTTATATATTTTGATACTGAAACACAAAGCTTTACTTGCCTAAGGTCAAATAGTTAGTAAATGGTGAGGATTTAAGTCTATTATCAAGATCCAAACTATTTTTGCTACTGGATGGATTCCAGTTGTTGAACTAAACTAGAACTGGGAAGAGGCCCAAAACAATAAGCAGTTGGCACATTGATGTAACAATGGGCCATAGAACACATTGGGAGAATTCATCTCCTTTAGAAATAAGACAGGAATAGTTATGTAAGTCCAAAATACACCCTCATTTTCTGGCCTCTGGATATCATAGCAATGAACAGAGCTAATGCTAATTCATGGGGCACATCAAGGACAAGGAGAGTCCTAAGCAGAGTCCACAATAGAAATCTATCTCTGTAAGCCCTAGCTGATTTTTCTCAGTGGTTAGAGCATTGACCTGAGGACTGAAGGGTCCCGGGTTTGATTCCTGTCAAGGGCATGTACCTTGGTTTCAGGCTCAGTCCTGGTTGGGCTCCTGTGGGAGGCAACCAATTGATGTGTTTCTCTCACATCAATGTTTCTGTCTCTCCCCATCCCTTCCACTCTCTCTAAACATCAATAAAAAAATATCCTTGAGTGAGGATTAACCACACACAACAAAAAAGAAAAGAAATCCCTTCAGTATTTAGGATCAATTGTTTTATCTTCTGAAATAATAAAAATCAAAGTAGAACATTCCTCAAAAGAGAAAAAAATCCAGGTAAAAGTTTTTTTTTAAGTTGAAAAAATATATATATTTATAATATATGTACTGTAGTAACTGTGTTTGAACTGCATATATATGGTACTGGTGGAGCATGAAAATGCATTGGTACAAAAATAATGCTGAAACTTGCTGGTGTGCTCATGATTGGTGTAGAAATACCTGCCATAAACTGTTGGAGGACACTCAAATTACACCATTTCAAGAATGGTGCAGACCATAAATATTCACTAATAGGCCCTAATGTTTAATAGCTTTTGCTTGAGCTTGCCAAGTGCCCTATGTGTTTTGGCAAGCATGTGCCCTAGATTTAACATCTACTTGTGAGCATAACCATTTCTCATTATTTTATTGGTTTTGAAAAACCTCAGAGGTTTCTGCCTTCTGTGCATTCAGACAGCACAGACTTATCTGGTTGTGCTAAAAACATGAGGCTCTTTTTCAATTACCTAAGACCAAGTCTGAGACAGAGAAGTGAAGATCACTCCCCTGTCAAACTCTTAGCTGGGCCCCAACCAACCTCAGCAACCTTAGTTTGTTCTATTCCATTCTTGCATCCTTAGCTGCAACAAGCTGAATTACCCTGCTTGTGTCTTCATATGAAGTCTGTGCGTTGAGAGTTCCAGTCCTGCTGGAACATTTTCCACTTTCACTACACATCTCCTTGTTCTAAATCTAACCCATTTTTTCAAATGCCTTTTTGCTCACATGGAGCCCTTTCTCATCCTGATCATTTTAGTTGGAAGCAATTTCTCTCCTTAATTTTTTTATTCCTCTTTATAAATGTAACATATCAAAACTTGGAAACTCATAAAGAAAAACAATAGAAGAAAGAGAAAAAAGAAGGCAAAAGAGATTTTTTAAAAAAGAAGAAAAATATAAGGAAAAAACAGAAAATAAGGAACAAAAGAAAAAAGCCATTATAAAAGATTTTGGTAGATTTTCTTCTTTGCTTGTTTGATTTATATTGGAATACAGTTCTAATGTGATGAACATATATTTTATATGCAGCTATACCCCTCCACACTTACCTTTATACTCCCTACACCCATGCCTTCTGCTCCCCACACCCATACATAACATGTTGGCATAGGAACTGTCTCAAAGGAATACTCTTTGTAATATTTAATGACTACATAATTTTTCAAACTAAACAATATCATGATTCACATATTCATTTTCTATTTTGTGAATCATACAGATAATTTCCCATTTATTTTTAAATATGTTTTATTGATTTTAGAGAGAGAAATCTCAATGAGAGAAACATCCATCGGCTACCTCCTGCACACCCCCTACTGGATTTTGAACCACACCAAGTGGGCTATAATTTCTCATTTCTTGTTTTTATAAATTAGTTTATTTGAACTTATCTAAGCTAATATAAAGTAGTGTAATGTTTGGAATTTGGAATTAGAAGATATGAGCAATTTGGTTGGTCTGCCACACAGTAGCTACATGACTTTTGATAAACCACTTCTCTGCTTTCTGCCCAGATTTCTGTATTTATAAAATAAAGATAGTAATTAATATTTTCTCTAGACTCATCCATTCATATCTCTCACTGCAGAAACCAATTTATTGGTCAACAAAAAACCACTAAGCTATGATGTTTCTACTGTATCTCATAGCATTGGGAGGAATAATGAGGCAAAACTGGATATTATCATAGTAAAAAATTACTTATGCTTATGGCTTATAGTTTTTATAGATGATCAGCTCCTAGATCCATATATCCATCTTCAGTATACCCTCATCTAGTGGGCATTTGGTAAATGCTCATTGAATAAATTAATAGAATAAATAGTTTGCTAAATAATCTAGTAGCAATAGAAACAATGAAAGAGAGAGAGAGAGAAAGAGAGAGAGAGAGAGAGAGACTACTAGATGCCATAATCAGTGCTATGCAAAGTACTCCCTTAGTTGCCTCAATATTGTGGCTTAATATGGAACATTAATATCTATATCTTCTAAACTGATCACAACTCACAAGTTCAAGATGATGATAACATTTGAATAGAATTTTCTATTACATATTCTTCTATTGAATAGACTGTGGTGACTTTCTCCTGAGTATCTGTCATTCAGTCTTTGCAATTTTCAAAGAAAATCTAAGACTTTTCTAAAATGTTCATAAGATGTCTGTGGCTTTTGCCTTGTCACTGTAATAAACTCCCCTTCCTATACATAAAGTTTTTTCCTGATCACCTAGCAACCGTAATACCAATTTTCCTGTTCATCACCCTCAACCATATCAGGCCCAGAAATGAAGCACTGCATAATCTCCAGGTAGAACAGATAAGTCAGGCCTTCACTTTAAAGATACTTCATCCTTTTGGACTCTTATATGTGGGACCTTTACTGTCCATGACTGCTACATGTTACTCAACACTTCCTGTTGCTGATGCCAAAAATGTAGAGTCAAGATGGCACAGTCTGTTTGAAATGGAGTGACCAGAACTTACAGTAGCAGCAGATAAAAATGAATGGAACTACAGAAACACAGAGTATAAATCATACTTAAGTAATTTATCATTAAAATTCAGACAATGGCTAATGCTCACAAAAGGATAAGTGAAAACAAATATAAATACACCTCCTTTCTCCTGGGGAATCCCAATCAGGCAGGTCACATAGAAGATGCCAAGCTGGAGGGATGGTTTCAACAATTCTCAGTGATCAGAGAATCTAGGTCCACTCATCTCCTGCTAACAACAGGTAGAATGTTGATTTGCCAGGTGGAGGTTGATATGAAAGCCATTTTATTTTTTTAAAATATATTTTATTGATTTTTTACAGAGAGGAAGAGAGAGGGATAGAGAGTTAGAAACATCGATGAGAGAGAAACATTGATCAGCTGCCTCTTGCACACCTCCCTACTGGGGATGTGCCCGCAAGCAAGGTACATGCCCTTGGCCGGAATCGAACCTGGGACCTTTTAGTCCGCAGGCCGATGCTCTATTCACTGAGCCAAACCGGTCAGGGCAATATGAAAGCCATTTTAAGAAATAAAGTTATCCTAGTAGTAAAACAGTAAAAACATGAAATACATCAGACATATAGATTTCAAATTACTCCTGTTTTGACTATTTACCAGTAAAAAATTCACACTGACAAAAATCCACTTTTAATTCTATAGCTGTCCTGTCTCTGAAAGTACAACTCCCAGTAGGTTTCTAAACTGGACTGTAAACTCCAGTACTTTCTGATTCTAGAAATTCTGGAAGTTTAAGTGGGACTCTGATGCTGCCCTTAACTCCCTAAAAATAATTACACATCGAACCCTTTATCATTTATGGCTACAAACACTTACTCATTTGATATTTAGTGCTTAAGTTAAACTCTCAACTATACCAATAGACACTCAACAACTACATATTTGATAATCCATTCTGCTTGTGGAATGAATTTATCTTATAAATGGTATCATAAGATAATAGAGAAACATCAAATATCTAGGAATTGGTGTCATTAAATCTATTCCACAGAAACCTAAAAAATGTTTTTGCCAAAATTAAAGAATCCTATATAAACCGAAGATATACCAGGTAAATAGAATGGAAGATTCAGTGCACCAAAAGTATTATTTCTCTGAAAGATGTCAATTCCTTCCATCAGTAATTTGTCTTGGGAAATTGACAAGATAATTCTAAATTTTATATGGCACACTTAGATGAACAGTTATCTGTATTTACTAAAGCTACAGCAATGAAGACAGTGTGAAACTAGTGCAAGGACAGAAAAAAGGATAGATTGAACAAAATAGAAAGTCTAAAAACAGAAATAAGCACTTGGTTTGGGACCAAGGTTCTACTGCAGAACAGTATGGAAAGGATGGTTTTTCAAGTAAATAATGCTGGATTGATTGGATATTCACATAAAGAAAAAATAAATTTTAACACCTCATACCCTGTAAACTGTATACCTAAACACGAAAGATTAAAAAAAAATCCAGAAGGTAAATTTAGAATAACCACATCTTCATAATATCTTCATGACTTTGGGATGCAGTTTTCTTAAATAATAAATAAATATATATACCTAAGGGACAGTTACGACCAGCCCACAGAACGACTGATCTCTATGAGGATGCACTGACCACCAGGGGGTAGACGCTTAATGCAGGAGCTGCCCCCTGGTGGTCAATGCATTCCCACAGTCAACCTCTCACAGCTGGCCAACCTCCTCTGGCCAGCCGGCCCTGATTGGCCCTGATTGACCCTGATTGCCAGCCAGGATGAGGGACCCCTACCTATGCATGAATTCGTGTACCAGGCCTCTAGTATTAAAATAATCATGAACATATTTAAGTTTAATAAATCAAACATTCATAAGAATTATAAACTTTTTTATCAAAAGATACTATAAAGAACATGAAAAGGTAAATCAGAGAATTGGGGGCAGCATTTACTGTACAAATATAATATCAAAAAGCTTATATTAGAATATATAAATAAATTTTGAAGAAAATCAATAATAAAAAGACAATATGCTTAGCTTTTCAATGGGTAAAGAATTTGAACAAACACTTCTGAAGGGGGGAATATCAAAGTGCTAATAAACATAAAAATTTGCTCAATTGTATTAGTAATCATTGAAAAGCATGTAGAACCACAATGAGATATGACTGTATGCCCATGGAATTGGTGAATATTAAAACAAAACAAACAACAACAAAAAAAACTGATGATACCAAGTAGTGGTAAGGATGTGAAGCAACTAAAATACCCAATTCAGGAGAAAGAAGCCTGACATAAAAGAATACATAATGTATTATTCCCCTTTATAAAAACAGGCCAACTGACCTTTGTATAAATGAAGGCAGGTGAATAGTGAAAAGTTTGGGTACAATCTTTATTTGAGTAGGCTGAAGTGGGCATGTTTACTTTAGAAAAATCCATGAGGCTCTATTCTTATGATTGTCTGTATGCATTATACCTCAGTAAAAGTTTACTTGAAAAGATATATAGGAATACAGATGATGATAGATAGATAGATAGATAGATAGATGATAGAAAGACTATATGTTACATTGATTAAGTTTAAGCTATAACAAAATATAATAGATCAGTGGATAGAAAGGGCATTATCAGTGGATAGAAAGGGCATTATCTTATTTCAGAATCTGCAATGCTTTATGAAAATAGGCATCATTCTTTGGTCACTAGGTAGCTACTTCCTGAAAGCATCCTAAAAACACATTGTTCTTCTTGAGAGGTTATTCTTTATTGCCATGGACCACTTCTCAAGGGCATCAGTACACCCCCATCTGTCCATTAGGATTCTTCTGAACACCCATCTACCTACCATGAACTCTTTGGCATGGCTACTGATAAACATATTTGGCTGGGATATGTAATCACCTAGGCATCTGAATTATGGACCTGTAGATCAAGTCCCTTCCTCTAAAAGAACTTTTCTCTTCATTAGACTTGTCTTTTACTTTAAATGAAAATTTAATTTCCTGTGAATTGTCATGAGAATGTATTCACCATTCATCTAGCACCATTTGGTGCTGTATGTTGCAAGGGTGAAAAGACCGAAAGACCCAAAGGGAGGAGATGGGTCTCTACCTTCAGGACCCTGCATCAGGCCTGTTGTGTGTGTGTGTGTTGGGGTCATTGGCTAACTATGTGAAGTTCTTTATACTAGGTTACTTACCTAGTCCAGGCCAATGTAGTCCATGGAAATGAGGATTCAAAATTTGGTTTTAGTGGTCCTGTTAATTGATAGAAATTATATGTTAATTTTGTTTATATGCATGCATACAAGTTTCTGGTAAGATATTTATAATTTGTATTTGATTGTCAGAGGATCCTCAAATGAAAAACACACACAAAATAAATCGACTGCCAATCTTATCAATTTTTAACACAACAATATCAAAATAGTAGAAAGTAGTAAAATAGGTTTGAAACATTTACCTGTACCTTGAGTCACTTTGAAACCAAATAACAGCTGCTGTCACTGTATGAATTTTCACACAACGCGAATTTATTAAGTGCTTGACCACTGGAGGATGATTTACATATGTTGGTCTCTGGTCACCACTGCTGGGATGCATGAGTTGGTGGCTTGGAGCCCATGTTCACTCCCTCCATCCCCTCCATTTCAGTGCATTTCCCCAGGTCAGGACAGGCTGGGAGAGTCAGGACACCCAATCTTTAGAGCTGTCTTTTTCAGGAAGCTTTAGCTCTTCTAATTCAAGCAGGGTTTCCCAAAGAGGATGGTGTGGGGGTGAGGTTATTACATGTCTAATCTGTTCTACTGGGCTTGGCACTAAGGGGTACAGAGAGGAACCCAGGTTTATATTCCAGCAAGAAATAAAGTTAAGTAAGCAACTTTTATGAGCAATGAAATGTCCCATGTCAGGCACTTGAGATAAACAAGAATAAGAAGCAAAGGAACAAAATTCCTTATCAGAAAGCTATGGCCTGGATGCAGAACTTCCCACCACATGTGAGCTGCCACATCTCCAGAGACTGCAGTCGGTGACCATGAGCAGTGCTTGGAGCCTCAGGCACATTATCTAGTTAATCCCCACAATAGCTCTGTGAGAGAGTAATTACCTCCATTGCACAGACGTGAAACAGATACTCAGATCTCTCATGAAACCTGCCTAAGGATGCAAATAAATACTGCAAAACAAAATAAGACCTACAAGGACCTGGACTCAGCAGTCGACCAGTTCACATGTAATTGAGTTTCACAGAGGAGTGAAATCAGAAATCTGTGAGAAAAATGAGATCAATATAGCCTAGATCCTTAAAGGAGACTGTCTAATATTTGCACTTCATTATTAACTACTGCTATGTTGAAAATGTGAGAGCAGTAGAAAAAAATAACACAGCTCTCAGGGTCTCTTGAGTCTTCTTACCTTGATATAACAAACGCTTTGGGATAGAACTTGCAGTTGGCAATTAGCCAGAGGCAGAACAGCATACCACACACTTCAAATCTGAAATTAAGAATATTGACTGCCCAGAAAGGATGACTGCACTGATTATTGGGAGCTATGCTAATTACCAGCAGCCACACAAATGGACTGTGAGGACTCTCAGCTTTCAATTGGCAGCACTAGACTCTAGGAATGTAAAGTAAACATCTGTGTTTGTAGACACCTTGATATCACTCCCACTGTGTGTTTATGAAACTGTTTTCTGCTGTTATATGGTTACATGATAATCAAGTGTTTTCAATAAGAGGAAGGATTAAATTTAAAGTGAAACCTAAAAAACAGATTAACAGGACAATGCAGAGGTAAGAAACTAACTGCAGATGCAGCTCCCTTAGTCAAAACCTCCAAAGCAAGAGAAAAAGGATAGTTGTCTAAAGTGGTGTGAGCTTGTGTCTGATGAAAGATGGAGTAAGCATTTAGCAAACAAATGGGAGATAAAGGATAAGAAGCAGCCAACAAGAAGTTAGCATTTGGTCCCATAGACCCCTGAAAGGGTGAATGGTATCCTCCATGAACGCACTCACAGACAATGTAATGGTTGAATAATTACATACCTTTCAATACAGTTCTTGCCTTTGTAGGATTAATCAATGAGCCTTGAAGTATTTTGCACCCCCTCAAATAACTTTTCTTTGACTCCTGTTCCCTTTTTTCTTTCCTTGTTTCTTTCCATGTAGATGACCTTGGTTTCTAACAACTGTACCCCCCTTTCTACATCTTCTCTGACAGTATGTTAGGTTCCTTGTTAATTCTCTATTTCTCTAGCAAAATCTTCAGGAACCAGACTAGCAATAGCAAGATTTTTCTGGGGGCGGAGCCACAGAAATGTGAACAGGAGTTGGAGAAGCAAAGGCTGTGGGCAAGAATAATGTAAACATTGGACAAGGGATGAAGAGGAAGAGCTAGAAATAATAAATGTAAGCACTATGCAAAGGACATTAGTGAAAAAGCTGGAGATATCCAAATAAGGTTTGGAATTTGGTTAACAATACTAATGCTAGAGGACTGCTTGCGACTAGGACCCTAGCCTCACCACCACCCAATCTGATCTCAAACACAAGTTGGACCCTATAATCACTGGGGACAAAGACCTGCAGACCCATGGACACTAAGACTCCAGACATCACAGCCACAGATTACTGTGAGTCACAGAGCCCATCCCCCTCCCTGCCAGCTCACTGTGGCAGCATAAGATTTGCCAGACCTGCTCCATGCAAGCAGGTTTCCTGCAAACACAGGGCAGCTGTGCGACTTAACTTTGACTCTGGGCGCACACACACAGGAGTCTGTTTCCCGTGGCGTAGGAGTGGGCCTCCTGCCAATACAGGGCAGCTGTGCAACTTGGACCTCCAAGCAGATCTAGGACCCTGATTCTCTGCATGAGAGGCAGCACTGAGCACCAGTGACTTGACTCTCTGTGCGCACACGTAGAGACTCTGTTTCTCACCATGCGCACACGGGTCCCCTGATTCTGAGTGCACACACACTGAGCGCTATGACTCCAATTCTCGGCGCACACACAGACAGGGACTCTGATTCACAGCTCAAGGCCGCACCAAGCAACAGAGACTCCGATACTCAATTCTCTGCACGTATATGCGGGGTCTCTGATGCCTGGCACATACTAGGGTACTCTGATTTTCCGCGTACACCTGTGGGGACTGTTTTTTAGAGCAGTGTATGTGGGGGTCCATGATTCTAGGTGAGCACACGAGGCTGCAATGAACACTGGTGACTCTGATTCTTAGGGTGCATGGCTCCCACTGATCCATGGCAGCCACCTGTCTCTGTGTCAGAGTTCCTCAGTGACACTCAGGTGGCGCAATGCTCCCACTACACATGGCTCAGGCTCCTGCAACTCAGCAATTGGACCTTCTTGTGATAATTAGAATGGGGAGACAACAAAACAATTCCCAGGGGAAATAAAAAGAAGAATAAGAAGAAAAGAAATAAGTGAAACTGAGGTATGCAATATGGCAGAAAAAAATTCAGAGTAATGGTCATACAGTTCATAAACCAGATGGATGAGACAATTAACAACCTATGCAAAAATCAGAAAGAAATCAAAAGTAATATAGAATAATCAAAAATGCTATGGAAGGTTTCAATAGTAGACTGGAAGAAGCAGAAGACCTAATTACTGAGTTAGAAGATAAGGTAGAGAAACAAACTCAATCTGAACACCAACTGGAGAAAAAAATTAAAAAGCAGGAGGAGAACCTAAGGGAGCTTTGGGACAACATGAAACAAAGTAGCATACGTATAATGGGGGTGCCAGAAGGACAAGAAGAGCAGCAAGGATTAGAGAATCTATTTGAAGAATTAATGACAGAAAACTTCCCTGATAGAGAGAAGTAAAAAGTCACAAAAGTACAGAGAGTCCTAAGCAAGATGAATCCCAAAAGACCCACACCAGGAAACGTCATAATTACAATGACAAATGTTAACGACAAAGAAAGAAGCTTAAAGGCTGCAAGAGAGAGACAGAGAGTTACCTATAAAGGATCCCCCATCAGATTATCAAATGATTTCTCAAAAGAAACACACCAAGCTAGAAGGGAATGGAGTGAAGTATACAAAGTGATGCAAAGCAAAGGGCTGAATCCAAGAATACTCTATCCAGCAAGACTATCAATCAAAATTGAAGGGGAAATTAGGAGCTTTGCAGACAAAAAAAATGCTAAAGGAGTTTATAACTACCAAGCCAGCAATGCAAGAAATGCTAAAGGGAATGCTGTAAAAAGAATAGAAAGGGAGGAAGGAACACAGGCATAAAGCACTGAAATTGATACAACAAGTACCTATCAATAATAACATTAAATGTAAATGGGTTAAATGCTCCAATCAAAAGACATTGAGTGACTGAATGGATGAGAAAACATGACCCATATATATGCTGTCTACAGGAGATCCACCTCAGAACAAGGGACTCACACAGACTGAAAGTGAAGGGATGGAAAAATATCTATTAGGCAAATGGAAATGAAAAAAAAAACTGAGGTAGCAATACTTATATCTGATAAAATAGACCTCAAAGTGAAGACCATAACAAGAGACAAGGAAGGCCACTTCATAATTCTAAATGGATCTATACAACAAGAAGATATAAATCTGGTAAACATATATGCACCCAATGCAGGAGCACCCAAATACATAAAAACTTCTGGAAGATATCAGGGGTGTGATTGACAGCAATACAATCATAGTAGGTGACTTTAATACCCCATTAACATCACTGGATATATCCTCTAGACAAAAAATTAGCAAAGAAACAGCAATCCTAAGTGACTCACTAGATCAGATGGACTTAATCAACATCTTTAGAACATTCCACCCCAAAACTACCCAATATACATTCTTCTTAAGAGCACATGGAACATTTTCAAAGATAGACCACATATTGGGACACAGGCAAAGTCTCTCCAAATTCAAGAAGATTAAAATCATATCAAGCATCTTCTCAGATCACAATGGCATAAAATTAGAAATCAACTACAGCCCTAGCTGGTTTGGCCCAGTGGATAGAGTGTCAGCCTGTGGGCTGAAAGGTCCCAGGTTTGATTCCGGTTGAGGGCATACGCCCGGGTTGCGGGTTTGATCCCCAGAAGGGGGCATGCAGGAGGCAGCCGAAAAATGATTCTCTCTCATCATTGATGTTTCTATCTCTCTCTCTCTCTCTCCCTTCCTCTTTGAAATCAATAAAACTATATTCTTTAAAAAAGAAAGAAATCAACTACAATAAAAAAAATCACAAAAATTCAAACAATTGGAGGCTGAATGGCATATGATTAAACAATAAGTGGGTTACTAAAGAGATCAAAGAAGAAAGAAAAAAAATCCTGGAAACAAATAACAATGAAAACACAATAATCCAAAATCTTTGGGACACAGTGAAAGTAGTCCTGAGAGGGAAGTTCATAGCATTACAGGCCTACCTCAAAAAACAAGAAAAACTGGTAATAAACCATCTAAATCTGCAACTTGAAGAATTAGAAAGGGAGCAACAGGAAAAGCCCAGAGTGAGCAGAAGGAAGGAATAATAAAGATCAGAGCAGAAATAAATGACATAAAGACCAAAAAACAAACAAACAAAAAACAATACAAAAGATCAATGAAACCAAGAGCTGGTTCTTTGAAACGATAAACAAGATTGATGAACCTCTAGCCAAGCTCACCAAGAAGCAAAGAGAGAGGACCCAAATAAACACAATCAGAAATGAAAGAGGTGAAATAACAACAGACCCTAGAGAAATACAAAGAATCGTAAAAATATACTATGAGCAACTCTATTCCAACAAACTTGTCAACCTAGAAGAAATGGACATATTCCTAGAAAAATGCAGCCTTCCAAAACTCAACCAGGAGGAATCAAAAAATCTGAATAGGCCGATATCTATGGAGAAAATTGAAGCAGTGATCAAAAAACTTCCGACAAACAAGAGCCCTGAACCAGATGGTATCACAGGGGAGTTTTATCAAACATTCAAAGAAGAAATAAAATCTATATTCCTCAGACTATTTCAAAAAAATCAAGAGGAAGGAACACTTCAAAGCTCTTTCTATGAAGCCAGCATTACCCTAATCGCAAAACCACATAAAGACAATACAAAGAAAGAGAATTACAGGCCAATATCCCTCATGAACATAGATGCCAAAATTTTCAACAAAATTCTAGCAAATTAAATCCAGCATTACATTACAAAGATCATACACCATGAACAAGTGGGATTTTTTCCAGGGATGCAAGGATGGTACAATATCCACAAATCCATAAATGTGATACACCACATAAACAAACTGAGAGATAAAAACCATATAATCATATCCATTGATGCAGAAAAAGCATTTGACAAAATTCAACACTCTTTCTTGATAAAAACTCTCAGCAAGGTGGGAATAGAAGGATCATACCTGAAAATAATAAAAGTCATATATGCAAAACCCACAGCAACATCATACTCAATGGGCAAAAACTAAAACCATTTCCCCTAAGAACAGGAACAAGACAGGGATGCCCACTCTCACCACTCCTGTTTGACATAGTACTCGAAGTACTAGCCATTGTGATCAGATAAGAAGAAGAAATAAAAGGCATCCAAATTGGAAAAGAAGAAGTGAAACCATCCTTATTTGCAGATGAGATGATATTGTACATAGAAAACCCCAAAGACTCCATCAAAAATCTACTAGACTTAATAAATGAATCTGGCAATGTAGCAGGATACAAAATTAACACCCAGAAGTCTATGGCTTTTCTATACACCAATAATAAACTCACAGAAAGATAAAATAAAAAAGAAATCCCTATTACCATTGCAACAACAACAAAAATAAGATACCTAGGAATAAATTTAACCAAGGAGATAAAGGATCTGTACTCAGAAAATTTTAGGACGCTAAAAAAAAAAAGAGCTAAAAGAAGACATGAACAAATGGAAGAACATACCATGTTCATGGATTGGTAGAATCAACATCATTAAAATGTCCATATTACCAAAGCAATCTACAGATTCAATCCAATCCCCATTAAAATACCAACAGCATACTTCAAAGACCTAGAACAAGCTCTCCAAAAATTTATCTGGAATAACAAAAGACCCCGAATAGCTGCAGCAAATCTTGAGAAAGAAGAACAATATAGGAGGGATCACAATGCCAGATATCAAGCTATACTACAAAGCCACTGTTCTCAAAACTGCCTGGTACTGGCACAAGAACAGACATATAGACCAATGGTACAGAACAGAAAACCCAGAAATCAACACAAGCCATTATGCTCAATTAATATTTAACAAAGGAGGCAAGAGCATACAATGGAGTTAAGACAGTCTCTTCAATAAATGGTGTTGGGAAAATTGGACACATACTTGCAAAAAAAAAAAAATGAAACTAGACCACCTACTTGCACCATACACAAAAATAAACTCATTTTGGATAAAGCACTTAAACATAAGATGGGAAACCATAAAAATCTTAGAAGAAGCCATAGGCACCAAAATAGCAGACATTTGTTGTGGCAATATCGTTACCGATACAACTCCTAGGGCAATGGAAACTAAGGAGATAATAAACAAATGGGACTACATCAAAGTAAAAAGCTTCTGTACAGCAAAAGAAACCATCAACAAAACAACAAGAAAGCCCACTACATGGGAGAACATATTTGCCAATGTTATCTCTGATAAGGGTTTAATCTCAAACATTTACAGGGTACTCATACAACTTAACAAAAGGAAGATTAACAATCCAATCAAAAAATGGGCAAAGGACCTAAATAGACACTTTTCGAAGGAGGACATTCAGAAATCCAAGAGACATATGAAATCATGCTCAAAGTCACTAATCATCCGAGAGACAATGAGGTACCATCTCACACCTGTCAGAATGGCTATCATCAACAAATGACAAGTGCTGGAGAGGATGTGGAGTAAAAGGAACCCTCTTGGACTGCTGGTGGGAATGCAGACTGGTACAGTTACTGTGGAAAACAGTATGGTGTTTCCTCAAAAAATTAAAAATGGAACTGCCATTTGACCCAGTAATCCCACTTCTAGGAATATATCCCAAGAAAACAGAAACACCAATCAGAAAGGATATATGCACCCCTATGTTCATAGCAGCACAATTTACCATAGCTAAGATTTGGAAACAGCCTAAGTGCCCATCAGCAGATGAGTGGATTAGAAAACTGTGATACATCTCCACAATGGAATACTGCACTGCTGTAAAAAAGAAGGAATTCTTACATATGCAACAGCATGGATGGAACTGGAGAGCATTATGCTAAGTGAAATAAGCCAGTCAGTGAAAGAAAAATACCACATGATCTCACTCATTTGTGGAATATAAAGAACATTATAAACTGATGAACAAAAATAGATACAGAGGCAAAGAAGCATTGAACAGACTGTGAAACTACAGTGAGAAGGCTGGGGAGGGTTGTTGTGGGGGGAGATAAGAGATCAACCGAAGGACTTGTATGCATGCTTATAAGCATAACCAATGGACGCCAGACACTGGGGGTGGAGGGGAGGGGAGGGACATGTGCCAGGGGGTAGGGGATGCTGGGGGCAGGTCAATGGAGTAAAAAAGGAGACATGTGTACTACTATTTGTAATATTTTAAACAATAAAATAAAATTAAAAAACAACAACAATACTAATGCTAGTTTCTTAGTATTTATAAGAGTACCACGATTGTGTAAGCATTAACAGTAAGGGAGGGTGATGTCTCCAAGATGGTGAAGTAGGAAACCCCAGCCTCCATCCTCACAACAAAGATCCTATTCATGAACAAAACATCTCTCAGAGAGTTCAGGAGTCCATTTAAGAAACTTTTGCAACACAATGGAACAAAACAATTCAGAATAATTGCATGAAAGAAGAAGGAAGAACAGCTTCATATTCTCTGTGCACCCCATCCTCCAGGCCAGCACTGCTCAGTACCAAGAGGGAACTCCCCACCTAGAAAGAGTTTCCCACATCAGGGAAGGGAGAGTAGGATGAGTGACCAGCTTCCCCAACCTTTTGAGGCATTGCTTGAATGACCTGCCTCAGTTTTACCACACCTAAAGACTGGTGAATCTGAGATGAGTACAGATGGCTCGGAACAAGAAAAGCAGGGACTATGAATATCAACCATGCAGTGGGAATGACTGCAGGTCCCAGTGATCAGCTCTGAAAAGAACCCCAGCAGTTTAGGACCAGTAGCCAAGGCCACAGAAATTTTGTGAGTCTGGATATAGTACCATCATCTCCTGTCATTGGGCTGCAACACTGGGCTCATCCACAGCTAACCCTCCTGCTGAGCCCTTTCAGGTGCCAAGCTTGACTGCCATCACAGCCTCCACGGCTATGCACATGCCTGTAGGGAGTCTATTTACAGGTCACAGATGTGCATGTCAGCTGATAGGACTCCACAACTGCTTATGGTATAGGGTCTGGCAATATCTCCTGTTAGTGCCCTGTACCACTGGGCTCACCTGTCGCTTACCTTCCTATCTGTACACCTAAATGACTTTGGCCCAGGCCCTATCTTTAGCGTCCACTGAAGCATGTTATTGGCGAGACCCTTCAGCCACAAGAGAGTATGCCAACAGTCTAGTATTCCCACAATTAACCCTGGCTATTGCTGTTTGTTCTAGTCACCACCACTATGTGTGTGTTTACAACCATCCCCTGCCACTACACAGACACCTGCAGCTGGACCCTACAGCCAAGTCCATACACACTACCACTGTCTGTGCAGGCCTCTAACTATTGGACCTGGAAGGGTATCCATAGACCCTAACAGCTCTTGTGAACTCTGTGTATACCTCCACTGTGCTCACCAAATACCATGCATTTGTTGATGCTGTAGACCCCAGTGGCCTAAGCCAACAAGTCATCACACACTTATAAAAGAGTAGAGTTTTTATGCTACTAAACTTAAATTATCAGCTTAAAATAGACTATTATATCTAGAAGATGTTCCAAGTATGCCCTAGTGCAGTGATGGCGAACCTATGACACGCGTGTCAGAGGTGACACGCGAACTCATTTGTTTGGTTGATTTTTCTTTGTTAAATGGCATTTAAATATATAAAATAAATATCAAAAATATAAATCTTTGTTTTACTATGGTTGCAAATATCAAAAAATTTCTATATGTGACACGGCACCAGAGTTAAGTTAGGGTTTTTCAAAATGCTGACATGCCGAGCTCAAAAGGTTTGCCATCACTGCCCTAGTGTAACCACAAAACCAAAACCAAGTAGGTAAGCACAAGATAAAAAGAAGAGAATTGATCCCATTTCTGGGAATATATCCTAAAAACCCCAAACAACAATCAAAAATAATATATGCACCCTATGTTCATAGCAGTGTTATTTACAATAACTAAAATTTGGAAACAACCCAAGTGCTCATCAATAGATGAGTGGATAAAAAAGCTGTGGGATATTTACACTATGGAATACTATGCAGCAGTGAAAAAAGAGGGATCTCTTACCCTTTGATACATCATGGAGGGACCTGGAAAATATTATACTAAGTGAAATAAGCCAAATTGAGAAAAACAAATATCACATGATCTCACTTATTTGTGGAATCTAATGAACTTAAGGAATTGACCAACAAAATAAGACCCAAAGCAGGGAGGCATGGGACAGACTGACATACCTCGATGTAGGTTTGGGGGCGACAAGAAAAGATAAAGGAAATAACTTATATACTTCTATGCATAACCCATGGACACAGGCAATAGGGTAATGAAGACCTGAGGGGGGGAAGGAGTAGGGCTGGGGGTGAGAGGAAGAAAATGGGAGATATCTGTAATACTATCAACAATAAAAAATATATTTAAAAAATAAAAAAGAAGAGAATCAAAGTATATTACTATGGAAAAACATCAAAAAAAAAAAGGAACATGAAGTAGCCACACTCCCCCACACTTGTGCTTGAACTACTAGACCTGGAGTCATAAAATGCTCTACTCTGACCCCACTTGTAGGTAAAGATTTTTACTTACAGTAGTCAGTCTATAACATCTGGAAGAGCTAACTCCTTTTATAAATGCAAGGCCCCAGGGATCATGAAGAATCAGAAAAATAAAATGACTCCACCAGAGAACATAGTAAACTTCTAGTAACTAACTCAAAAGCAATGGGGATACAGAATTGCCTTCAAAGATTAATAATTGTTATTATAATGCTCAGAGAGCCACAAGATAACATAGATAAATAATTTAATATAAGAGAATTGATTTGTGCATCATTGTAGTACCAAAGGAGAAGAGATAGAGAAAAAGGTGGAAAATTTATTTAAATAAATAATAGCTGAGAACTTCCCAAACCTAGGGAGGGGTTATGAATGAACATCCAAGTTCACAAAGTTAATAAAGTCACTTCAAAATTCAAATTCAAAACCATCTTCTCCAAGACATATTCTATTAAAGCTGTCTAAAGACAAAGACAGAATTTGAAAAGCAGCATGGGAAAAACAATTATCTTATTTAAGAAAGACTGCCTCAAATCCCCAATAAAGCTACCAGCAGATTTTTCAACAGACACCTCACAGGCCAAGCAAGAATGGGAGTGCTGAAAGGAAAAATGCCAGCTCAGCCGACACATTGCACCGAGCCAAGTTTTTCCTCAGCAATGAAGGTAAGGTAAAGACTTTTCCTAATAACAAAAACAGGGTGAGCTCATCCCCACTAGGCTTGCCTTAAAAATATGTTGAAAGAAGTTCTTCAAGCTGATATGAAGATAAGTAGTAACTTGAAAATGTATAGAAATATACAACATACTTTTAAAAGTAAGTATACAATCAGATTCAGGGGACTTTAATACTATAACATGGTGGTGTATTAACCATTTAACTCTGGTATAAAGGTAGGGGACAAAAGTGTTAAGAATAGTTCAATCTATATATATAAAAGCCTAAGAGACTGGCCAACAGACTGGTAGCTATGATGTGCACTGACCACCAGGGGGCAGATGCTTTGACCAGTAGCTATGATGCGCACTGACCACCAGGGGGCAGATGCTTTGACCGGTAGCTATGACACATACTGACCACCAGGGGGAAGACGCTCAACAAAGAGCTGCCAAGCTGCGGTGACTTGGCAGCCCAATTCCAGGACCTGTGGGGGATGTCAAAGAACTGGTTTCAGCCCGATCCCACAGGCCAGGCCAAGGTACCCCACCGGTGCATGCATCCGTGCACCAGGCCTCTAGTCTACAATAATTGGTTAATGGATAAATATATAAAATATGTAAATGGTGACATCAAAAGCATAAGATGTGGAAGGGGGAGTAAAAGGGTAGAGTTACTGAAGTTAAATTATTAGTGTAAAAATTGACCATTATATTTATAAGATGTTCCAAGTATGCCCTAGAGCAGTGGTCGGCAAACTCATTAGTCAACAGAGCCAAATATCAACAGTACAACAATTGAAATTTCTTTTGAGAGCCAAATTTTTTAAACTTAAACTATATAGGTAGGTACATTGTTATTAACTTAATTAGGGTACTCCTAAGGCTTAGGAAGAGCCACACTCAAGGGGCCAAAGAGCCGCATGTGGCTCGCGAGCCGCAGTTTGCCAACCACGGCCCTAGAGTAACCATAAAACCAAAACCTAGTAGATAAATACAGATAAAAAAGAAAAGAATCAAATTCTATTACTATGCAAAAATATCAACTAAAAAAAAAGACTGTAATAGGGAAAGAAAGGAGCAAAGGAAGTACAAAACAGTCAGAAAACAATTGACAATATGGAAATAATGAATCCTTACCTATTGATTATTACTTTAAAGATAAAGAGAGAAAATCCTCTAATCAAAAGGCATTGAGTAGCTGAATGGGTCCAAAACAAGACCCACCTACATGTTCTCTGAAAGAAACTCAGTTCCACTTCAAAGACACACATAGGTTCAATGTGAATTGATAAAAAAATATATTCCATGCACGTGGAAGCTGAAAAAGAGCACAGGTTGCTATGTTTACACCATACAAAATGGACTATAAGTCAAAAAACAGTAAGAAGAGAAGTTATGTAACTATAAAGGTATCAAAACATAAAGAAAATATAACAATTATAAGTATATATGAACCCATCATCAGAGACCTAAACATAAAGCAAATACTAACAGATATGAGGGAGAAATACAAAACGAATAACAATGGAAGATTTTAATATCCTACTTTCAGCAATGAATAGACAACAAAGACAAAAAAATGAGAAGAAATATTAGACTTGAACTAGACTTTAGATTAGATGTTCCAGACATATACAGAACATTGCATCTAGCACCAGCATAATAGAAATAAAACATTCTTCAAGATGGGTCATTTGTTAAGTCCCAAAATAAGTGAAAAATTTTAAATATTTAAATTATATGAAGTATCTTGTACAAACACAATGTTAAAAATAGAATTCTATTTTAGAAAGAAAATTACAAAATTCATGAATATGTGGAAATTAAACAACATGCTCCCCAAAAAACAATGTGTCAAAGATAAAATCAAAATGGAAATCAAAACGTATCTTGAAAAAAATAAAAATGGGAACCCAACATACCTAAAGAGAGGGGTTGAAGCAAAAGCAAGGCTAAGAGGGAAGTTTAAGTTGATAAATCCCTACATTTAAAAAAAAAAGAAATCTCAAATAAACAACATAACTTTACACCTCAAAGAACCATTAAAACAAGAACAAACTAAGCTCAAAGTTTACAGAAGTAAAATTAGAGCAGAAATAAATAAAGTAGAATAAAAGACTAACAACAGAGCCTGACTGGGTTACTCAGTTGGTTGAGTGTTGTCCAGTACACCAAAAGATTGCCAGTTCTATTCCTGATCATGGCACATTCTTGGGCTGCATGTTTGATCCCCACTTGGGGACTGTACAGAAGACAACCGATTGGTCTCTCTCTCTCTCTCTCTCTCTCTCTCTCTCTCTCTCTCTGAATAACAAAAGAAAATATCAGTGAAACTAAGAGTAGGTCATCTGAGAATATAAACAAAATGAACATACATACCTTTAGCTCAATTTATGGAAAGAAAAAGAGGAAGGACACAAATGAATAAAATCAGTAATGAAACAGGAGACATTACAACTGATACCACAGAAATATAAAAGATCATAAGCGGCTACTATGACAAATTGTATGGCAACAAATTAGACAACCTAAAACAGAGGGATAAATTCTTAGAACCATACAACTTATAAAATTTAAATCACACCCTAGCCAGTTTGGCTCAGTGGTTAGAGTGTTGGCCTATGGACTGAAGGATCCCATGTTCGATTCTGGGCACCTCCCTCTGTTACAGGCTTGATCCCTTGCCCTGGTCAGAGCTCATGTGGCAATCAATGGATGTGTCTCTCTCATATCGATGTTTTTCTCTCTCTCTGTCTCTCCCACTTTCTCCAAAAATCAATGGAAAATACCCTTTGGTAAATCACACACACACACACACACACACACACACACACACACACACACAAACACACACACACAAACACAAAGAAGAAAGAACGAAAAGAAAGGAAGAAAAAGAAAATCTGAACAGATAAATAACAAGGAAGGAAATTAAGTCAGTATTAAAAAACACTCCCAACATAGAAAAATCCAGGACCAGATGACTCCATGGGTGAATTCTACCAAACATTTAAAAATGAGTTAACACAAATTCTTCTCAAACTCTTCCCAAAAAATTCAGGAGGGAACATTCACAAACTCACTCTATGAGGCCAGCATTAAACTAGATAAGGATATTAAAGGAATGGAAAACAATACACCACTATCCCTGATGAATACAGATGCAAATTCTCAATGAAACATTAACAACCTGAATTTAACAGAATATTATAAGGATCATACAACATGATCAGAGTGGGATTTATCCCTGGGATTCAAGGATGCCTGAACACATGCAACTCAATAAATGTGACACACCACATTAATAGAATAAACTATAAAAGTAATATAATGTCAATTGATTTTTATAGAAAGAGGAAGGAGAGGAAGAGAGATAGAACATTGATATGAGAGAGAGACATCCACTGGCTGCCTCCCTCATTCCCCTACTGAGTATCAAGCCTGAAACCCAGGCAAGTGTCCTGACTTGGAATGAAACCAGCAACCTACTGAACAACACTGGCCCGGGCAGAAATGGATGAGTCATTTTGAATTCCAGTCAGCTATGAATAAGAGTTCCTGTCACTCTGCATCCTAGCCAGCAATTAATGATTTAGCTTTTGAATATTAGCTATTCTAGTTAGGTATCTAGTGATATCTCATTGTTCTATTGGTTCATGTCTGAGTCTGGTCGTAATACTTGCGTTGTGTCTTCAGACTGTTTATTCTTGCCTTTGGTATGCCTTGTAATTGCTGAAATGAGAAACATAGCATTGAGTAATAGGAACTGAGCCATATAAGTTTTTAATGTGGGAATTTGTTAAGCTGGATGGAAATTGAACTGTTTAGTTTGTTGAAACTATAAGCACCAAAGACTTCAAATTACTCTACTGTCCTTGGCTTTGTCTCTGTTCTTGTCCTTGCAGTTTCCCTTGTGCTGATTCTCAGAGACAATCTGCATCTTTCAGTACTTTCAACTGTTCTTATCACTGTTACTATGCTGAAAGCCGGTTGGTGCAGAGATATGGTAAGGTACGCGGAAGGGAAATGTACTTATAATTTTCTGTCTTAGGAAGCCTGTGACTTCAACATGTGTTTCTGTTCCTCCTTCAAGGCTGCAGCTCTCATTTCTTCTTTAATTGAAGCATTTTTAACCTATTTCTATGAAATATTTTTCCCTATTAACTTTATTTCTCTTTCTTGACAATAGCTTGAATGGAGGAGATTTCTTCCCCAACTAGGATAAGGTTTCACAATTGCTCTCTGGTGGATCTGAATCCCCTGGAGTCTGATTTGTTTTTTAGGGCAAACATTCTAGAAGTGTTTCACAGAGATTATTCTTTCCTTCTTCCTTTGAGAGTTCTATGGGGATTTGCTCAGGTCCTCATTCTGAGAATCTGAAGGTCCATAAAAGTGAAGAGCCCCTGTGACTGCAGTCCACAGGAGTGTCTCCTTCTAATACTAGTTTACTAGTTCACACTGGCTGAGCCTCCAAAAGTTTATCAAAATTATCATATAAACTAGAGGCCCGGTGCACAAAAATTTGTGCACTCGGGAGGGTCCCTCAGCCCGGCCTGTGCCCTCTCGCAGTCTGGGACCCCTCGGGGAATGACCACCTGCTGGCCTAGGCCCGCTCCTCGGGGGATTGGGCCTAAGCTGGCAGTCAGACATCCCTCTGGCAGCCCGGAAGCCCTCAAGGGATGTCCACTTGGAAGCGGGGAGCAGGCCTAGCTGCAGTCGGACATCCTTAGCGCTGCTGAGGAGGCGGGAGAGGCTCCCACTACCATCGCTGTACTGGCAGCCATCAGCCTGGCTTGTGACTAGCAGAGCTCCCCCTATGGGAGCACACTGACCACCAGGGGGGAGCTCCTGCATTGAGCATCTGCCCCCTGGTGGTCAGTATGTGTCATAGTGACCAGTGATTCCCAGTTGCTCTGCTGTTAGGGTCAATTTGCATATTACCCTTTTATTATATAGGATAGAGGCTTGGTATATGGGTGGGGGCCGGCTGATTTGCCCTGAAGTGTGTCCCGGATCAGGGTGGGAGTCCTGCTGGGGTGCCTGGCCAGCCTGGGTGAGGGGCTGAGGGCTGTTTTCAGACTGGCCACACCCCCTTCAGGGAGGGGGGTCCTGCTGGAGTGCCTGGCCAGGCTGGGTGAGTGGCTGATGGCTGTTTGCAGGCTGGCCATAGCCCCTTCAGGGTCTGGGCCCTCGCTGGGGTGCCTGTCCAGCCTGGGTGAGGGGCTGATGGCTGTTTGCAGGCTGGCCACAGCCCCCAGCCACCCAAGCTCCCAGTGGAGGCTGGCTGGAAGCAGGTATCTGGGATTTATTTAGCTTCTATAATTGAAACTTTGTTGCCTTTTGCGGAGGCCACAGCCAGCGAGAGCAGGCGGGAAGCTTGGCTTCCTCCATTGCCGGGGCTACCAAGCCTCCTGCTTGCTCCAGCTCCGTGGCTGCCGGCCGCCATCTTGGTTGGGTTAATTTGCATATAGTCGCTCTGATTGGCTGGTGGGCATGGCTTGGGCGTAGAAAAGGTATGGTCAATTAGCATCTTTGTCTTTTATTAGTGTAGATGTTCCTAAAGGCTTCTGCTCCAGGTAGGAAAATCTCAGGTACAGTATCTCTCTGAATGTACCTGTCACTATAGATTTCAAGGTAGAAATTTGCTCTGTAACTTGAGTTCTCAGTTTGTTTTCACTTTGTTCAGCTTCTTTTGGTTTAAGGATATGAAATAGAATTTCCTTATGTGGTAATTTTGCTATTCCTACTTTAAAGATGAGAGAATTGGAGTTTTCCATTTTAATACAGCTAATGAGTGATGAACTACAGACTCAACCCCAGGTCTCCTGATGCACATCCTGTGTAGGCTCCAGTTCCCTGCCTTGAGTTCAAATGGCATATTAAACTTTAGGGCTTCTATTGCATTAAATTCTTCCTAGTTATAGCATTAATAACCTATTGACCATCTCACATGTAAATCATGGGCCATGTGACTGATAAGAAATAAATGACAAAGTTCTACTCTCAAATAATCGAATGTAAAGTGACTAAAAAATAAGTACAAAGCCACATATTTACAAGCCAGAAGTCATTTAGTATTCTAAATCATGTCCACAGACCCTATGCAATCTGCCAATATATAGTGAGGAGTCCAGAAAGTTTTAATAACATTTTTAATTAAGTAAATTTATTTTAAGACAATATTTTAGATAATGCATTGTCATGAAACTTTATTTCATCTAAAAGAACCTCACGTTAAATCAAGTTGTTAATTTTAGCTGCATTATTTTTTAGGTTTTTATTTCTCCTTTTAAAATTTGTTTTTTTCCATACATTTATGAATGCTGAAACTACAAAAGTATGTGCAGCTTTGTTTACATATAAGTAACATTAAATGAAAAACAATTTAATTAAATAATAGGGTCTACCACCCAGCTTTTACAATATAACATGGTCCGCAAATTTTTTTCTGTAAAAGTTCCGATAGTTAATATTGGGCTTTGTGGCTATTCCAATAAGGCTGTTGATATTAAGCAGTCAACAGGCTGCATGTGGTCCACAGGCTATAGTTTTTTGACTTCTGACTTAAAATTAAGCCTAGCATGTTTTCTTGGGGAAAATAATAAATCACCACTGGAGTGATGTCGGCAAGCTGGCAGAGTGAAAAGCTTCAAGTTCCTGCCCTGCTCCCCTCAAAACATACACACACACACACACACACACACACACACACACAACAGAAACTGTCAGAACTAACATTGTCAGAACTCTGGAAAATAATCAGTTTTATAGCTACAAAGAAAATGCTGAATCAGGAAATAGGCAAGCTAAAAATAGTAAACAAGCTTGTGGCTTTCTTTTTATTTGTCTTGTTATATTTCCCTCTAAATCAGTAACAGGATTAAAAATGTCAACTTCCTTTCCCAATGTGGGACTGAATGGATCTTATTTGCAAGTTTCTGTGTATGTCTGTTTTAGTCTGTCTGAAGAACAGAAGCAAGGTGCTCATCTTTGTTTTGCCTAATATGGAGCCCATTAAGAACAGAAAAGTGGCCATCAATGACTGTAAGGATAACCAAAAACTCATAGCAATCGGGACAAAATTACAGTTGAGACATATAATAGACTGCTAAGTCCTCAAAGGAAAAGCTGAGGAGAATTTATTTGAGGAATTAGGAAATTCAAAAGCACCCATGTATAGAGGGGAATTTAGAAATCCATGTACTTACACAGAGCAGGACATATGCTCAAAAACATGAAGATCCTAATCTTTCACTTCTGACTTAGCTCTAGCCTAACTGTTGAAGGAACATCTTACCAAGAGACAATCTGTGAAGACAATAAGAGGTTGTTTGTTGTCGCAACTCCTAGCATTCAAAGAAATCTCTGTCAAAAATTTCCCTGCCCGGCCCGGCCTTCGTGGCTCATTTGGTTGATCATCGACCTATGAACCAGGAGGTCATGGTTCGATTCCTGGTCAGGGCACATGCCTTGGTTGTGGGCTGGATCCCCAGTGTGGGGAGTGCAGGAGGCAGCCAATCAATGATTCTCTCTCATCATTGATGATTCTATCTCTCACTCCCTCTCCCTTCTTCTCTGAAATCAATAAAAATATATTTAAAAACAAAACAATTTCCCTGCCTGGCTGGTGTGGCCGAGTGGTTGAGCACTGACCTATGCACCAGCAGGTCACTGGTTTGATTCCCAGTCAGGGCACATGCCCAGGTTGCAGGCTCAATCCTCAGTGGGGGCATGTAGGAGGCAGCTGATCTATGTAGATGTTTCTCTCTCATCGATGTTTCTATCTCTCTTTCCCTTCCTCTCTCTTTAAAAAATCAATAAAAACATTTTAAAAAATATTCCCTGAACATAAGCTAAAGAAAGAGAAACTTCAATGAAAGCAAACAAGGAATATATTCTTTCCAAAAATACTTTGGAATAGTCACTAAACAAAGTAAACTAGACAATCATCAACAATTATTAATGAGCTAACCCTAAGGAAGAGTGAAAATCTGACTTCCAGAGTTACTTCATTGCAATATACAAATTCCAGGTATCAACGAAAAATTTTCAAGGCATACAAAGAAACAGGAAAGCCCATTTAATAGAACAAAATAAATGGACAGAAAACATCCCTAAGGAAGTCCAATCATTGGATTTACTAAGTAGAGATTTTAAAACAATCATTATAAGTGTGCTCAAAGAACTAAATAAAATATTGAACAAATAAGTATAAAAATAAAGAAAACAATGAATAAACAAAATTAAAATGTCTTTACGGATATAGAAGATATAAAGAGGAACAAAGCAAAAATACTAAAGCAGAAAAAGACAATAACTGAAATAAAAATTTTACTAGAGGTGATCAACAGTAGATTTGAACAAGCAATAGAAGGAATCAGTGAACTTAAAGGTAAGACTATTAAAATGATCAAGTCTCAGGGGCAGAAAGAAAAAAAAATAAGAAAATGAACACTGCCCAAGGGACTTATGGGACAGCAAGAAACAGGTCTTATGTTTTATGGGAATTCCAGAAGAAGAAAAGAGAGAAAATAGGATAGAAAGATTCCTTGAATAGCAATGTCCAAAAACACGGTTCAAATTTGACAAAAGACATGAATGTGCATATCTAAGAAGTTCAATGAACTCAATGCAGTATAAATTCAAAGAGATCCACATCAAGATATCTATATATATAAAAAGCCTGTGACCATAACGACCAAATGAAGGGTCCATCTTCCTGGCCCTCAGACTGCAATTGATCAGGGGATGGCTAACCGGGAAACTGGGGTCCCTCAGGCTCTGATCAATTGGTGGCAGGGCAACTGGTGAGTGGCTGGAAGCAGACCTCTTGGTCCCTCCTCCCGGCCCTCAGGCTGCAATCGATGGGTGGCAGAGGCAGAGTGGAACTGGGGAATGGCTCCCTTAGTAGTCCTGCAGGTTTAATCTCCAGAGGACAGGCCAGGCACCAACAGACCAGCACCACCAGCATGATCCCAACAGCACTGCTGGTCTCCTGGAACTCAGCCTCAGGCACTGCAGCTGCTTCCCCTCCCTAGATGCTCCATAAGGAAGAAAAGATACCACCAGCAGCACCAGGGGTGACCAGCGGTGACTGCTCTCCCCATGCTTCCTCCAGGTCACTCAAGCTGGCCCCCGCCCACCCCACTCCAGATGAAGTGTGATCACTGCACATGGAAGGAATGTAGTAAAAAAACAAAAACCGATGACCAAGAGAATGCCACAGTCAACGTCTGGAGTCCGGCTCAGGAGAATGAAGAGAAGGGAGAATTCCATAAGTTGGCCGACACCAAGATATTTCTGAGTGACTGCCTGGCATGTGACAGTTGTATGACTGCAGAGGAAGGAGTCCAAGTTTCTCAGCAGAACACCAAGGTCTTCTTCCGTGTTCTGAACCTTAATAAGAAATGTGATACCTCACAGCACAAGGTGCTGGCAGTTTCCGTGTGTCCTCAGTCTCTGCCTTATTTTGCTGCTACATTCAGCCTGTGTCACTGATGCATCCAGAAGGCTCTGTGGCTTCCTCAAAAGCTTTGGGGCACACTGTCTTTGACATGAAGATAGCTGTGTACTTCAGCATCCTGGAGTGTCACCCCATCACCTCCCACCTCTGCAGGCCAAGTCTCCCCAGCAGATCATGGGCTTTCTAGTGAAGGATTACTTCTTCAGCCAGAAGAACCTGTCCCCAGACAAGATTTTCCACGTCACTGTGGCCCTGTGTTATGACAAGAAACTGGAGGCCCTTCGAGAAGATTTTCCCACAGCTTTACATAGTTCCCGGGGTGCTGACTGCGTGTTAACCTCAGGTGAAATTGTCCAGATAATGGAACAAAGTGACCTCACCTTGAATGATGCCACCTTGAACACTCTGTTTGGAGACATGAAGGAGGAGGAGATGAGGCTCCATGAGGGTGCCAGCTCCGACGGGTACCTGGTGCACATCTTCAGGCACATGGCCAAGGAGCTGTTCAATGAGGACGTGGGAGTGCTCACCTATCGCACCCTGAGGAACAAAGACTTCCAGGAGGTCACCCTTGAAAGGGATGGAGTGGTTCTGCTACGCTTTGAGGCTGCTTAGGCTTTTGCAACATCCAGAAGTGGTCCTGAAGTTGTAGAGGGGGAAGTTCCCCTGCCACTTTGTGGAGGTCCTGGCCTGCGCTGGGGATGCCTAAAGCGTCAGGGGCCAGGCCCAGGCAGAGGACGGGCGTGCAGACAGGGCACTGCTGCAGCAGATGGAAGGCATCTACGCTGCCATCCCAGTGTGGCCCCCGGAGACTAGCGTCCATGTGCAGGAGCTGTACCAGGAGTGGCTGGTGGGGGGACGACTCCCTCCGGGCCCAGGTAGCCCTGCACACCGCCTAGCAGGGCCCAGGGCAGCCTGCCAGAACATCAAGTGGTAAAGGTCCAGCAGACGCCCTGCCTGCAGGCCGCCTGAGGAGGGGTATCAGATGCGTGAAGGAAAGGCTTAGCATCTCTGTCATCACTTTGGTTTTCAGAATTCCCTGCTCCCCATCTGTCAGCTCCCTCCCTCTGAGGGCTGTTGTCATCAGCACATGGTGCAACTGGAATATTGTATCTCGAGAGGATTGCCCCAATGTATGTATCCTTTTATCCAACGATGAAAAAAATCCCAAAGAACAAGAATGGAGACAGACTACTGTCCTTTAGGTTTAAAAAAACCTCAGAAGTGTCCTGCAAAGAGCTGAGATCTGGTTCTGTCCATGTGCCTCAGAGAGATTGGATGAGGAAATGCCCCGATTTGGCCCTGACTTTACCCCTTATGTTACTCTTGAAGGTGTCTTTGCCACAATGTGAATAAACTACCACCTTTTGGAATAGGGGCTCATACGAAAGTCTGCATTCCCAACTTTTCTTGAAACAGATCTGTGTTCTGCAGCTGTGGCCACCATCCTGAGACCTGGTCCTGTCGACCACGTCCTGTCACTGGGAATCAGGGGGCACTGGAGTGGAGCTCCCCTCCCCCCATGCCCTTTTACATTTAGGGATTGAGCTGAACTCACTTTGGGGGAGGCCTGGCAAGGGTGACAGGTGTCACAGATGGAAGGATGGAGAATGGTGAGGCGGACACCCTGCTTGGTCCCTCCCAGGTTGGGGTCAGGCAGATGAAGGCTGGCCAGCCTACCCCACAATTGGGTGAGATAGCGTCCTCTGTATTTACCTCTCACCCCGTGGGCCCGGCCACTCCCTTCAGCTCCAGAGGACAGGCCAGGCACCAACAGACCAGCACCACCAGCATGATCCCAACAGCACTGCTGGTCTCCTGGAACTCAGCCTCAGGCACTGCAGCTGCTTCCCCTCCCTAGATGCTCCATAAGGAAGAAAAGATACCACCAGCAGCACCAGGGGTGACCAGCGGTGACTGCTCTCCCCATGCTTCCTCCAGGTCACTCAAGCTGGCCCCCGCCCACCCCACTCCAGATGAAGTGTCACAGATGGAAGGATGGAGAATGGTGAGGCGGACACCCTGCTCGGTCCCTCCCAGGTTGGGGTCAGGCAGATGAAGGCTGGCCAGCCTACCCCACAATTGGGTGAGATAGCGTCCTCTGTATTTACCTCTCACCCCGTGGGCCCTCTGCATTCCACAACAGTGCACTCTGCCCTCACATGCTGCTTGCACTAAATGAGAAGGAAGAGAGCAGTTGGCCCACAGACAACTACACAGAAAGATAGGGCTCATGGCTGGTGAGCACAGTGGCGGTGGCAGGAGCCTCTCCTGCCTCTGTGGCAGTGCTAAGGAGCAGCCAGCCGAGTGGTAAGGAGCAGAGAGCAGGCAGGCAGTAAGGAGTGAGGGGTCCCGGACAGCGAGAGGGATTTCCAGCTGTCAGGGGGGAACGGGCCTAAGCCAGCAGACGGACATCCCCTGAGGGGTCCCGGACTATGAGAGGGTGCAGGCTGGGCTGCAAGACCCACTCCCCAGTGCACAAATTTCATGCACCAGGCCTCTAGTATTATAATAAAAGAGTAGAAAGACAAAGGTAAAAACAGAATCTTAAAGACAGCAAGAGAGAGCAACTTGTCACATTCAAAGGATCCTCAATAAGGTTATCAGCCAATTTCTCATCAGATAGCATGAAGGTCATGATATATTTAAAGCACTAAAAGAAAAACAAAATAGGCAAGAAAAGAAATAGAAGGCATTTGAAAATGAGGGGGAAAAGCTATCTAATCATAGATGGCATAACCCAATATACAGAAAATTCTAAAAGAATTCACAAGAAAATGCCCAGCTGGTATGGCCAAGTGATTGAGCATTGACCTATGAACAAGAAGGTCACAGTTCAATTCCTGGTCAGGGCACATGCCTGGGTTGCAGGCTTGATCTCCAGTGGGGGACATGCAGGAGGCAGCCAATCAATAGTTCTCTCTCATCATTGATGTTTCTATCTCCCTCTCCCTTCCTCTCTGAAATCAATAAAAATATATATTAAAGAGAAGAAAAAAAAACAATTGGATTTACAAGAGTATCCAAAACAACAACAACATAGAAATGAATTTAATCGAAGAGGTATTTTACACTTTTAGACTTGTACACTGAAAACTATGTAACATTGCTGGAAGAAATGAAAGAAGACTTAAATAAAGCAAAAGACATCCTGGCTTCATGGTTTACAAGATTTAATATTGTTTAAAAAAAGACCCCGAATAGCTGCAGTGATCCTGAGAAAGAAGAACAAAGTAGGTGGGACCTCAATACCAGATATCAAGCTGTATTACAAAGCCACTGTTCTCAAAACTACCTGGTACTGGCACAAGAACAGACATATAGATCAATGGAATAGAATAGAGAGCCCAGAAATCGACCCGAACCACTATGCTCAATTAATATTTGACAAAGGAGGCAAGAACATAACAATGGGGTCAAGACAGTCGCTTCAATAAATGGTGTTGGGAAAATTGGACAGATACATGCAAAAAAATTGAAACTAGACCACCAACTTACACCATACACAAAAATAAACTCAAAATGGATAAAGGACTTAAATGTAAAATGGGAAACCATAAAAATACTAGAGGAATCCAAAAGCAACAAAATCTCAGACATATGCCAAAGCAATTTCTTCACCGATACATCTCCTAGGGCATTGGAAACTAAAGAGAAAATAAACAAATGGGACTACATCAAAATAAAAAGCTTCTGCACAGCAAAAGAAACCATCAACAAAACAACAAGAAAGCCCACTGCATGGGAGAACATAATTGCCAATGTTATCACTGATAAGGGTTTAATCTCCAACATTTAAAGGGAACTCATACAACTTAACAAAAGGAAGATAAACAATCCAATCAAAAAATGGGCAAAGGACCTAAATAGATACTTTTCAAAAGAGGACATTCAGAAAGCCAAGAGACATATGAAAACATGCTCAAAGTCACTAATCATTGAAGAAATGCAAATCAAAACAACAATGAGGTACCATCTCACACCTATCAGAATGGCTATCATCAACAAATCAACAAACGACAAGTGCTGGAGAGGATGTGGAGAAAAAGGAACGCTCCTTCACTGCTGGTGGGAATGCAGACTGGTGCAGCCACTATGGAAGACAGTATGGAGTTTCCTTAAAAAGTTAAAAATGGAATTTCCATTTGATCCAGTGATCCCACTTCTAGGAATATATCCCAAGAAAACAGAAACACCAATCAGAAAGGATATATGCATCTCTATGTTCATAGCAGCACAATTTACCATAGCTAAGGTCTGGAAACAGCCTAAGTGCCCATCAGCAGATGAATGGATTAGAAAACTGTGGTACATCTACACAATGGAATACTATGCTGCTGTAAAAAAGAAGGGATTCTTACCATTTGCAACAGCATGGATGGAACTGGAGAGCATTATGCTAAGTGAAATAAGCCAGTCAATGAAAGAAAAATACCACATGATCTCACTCATTATAGATAATTAAGACCATTATAAACTGATGAACAAAAATAGATACAGAGGCAGAGCAACATTGACCAGACTGTCAAACTACAGCGGGAAGTCCGGGGATGGTTGGGAGAGCGTGTAAGAGATCAACCAAAGGACTTGTATGCATGCATATAAAGCATAACCAATGGACACAAGACACTGGGGGGTAGGGGAGGCCAGGGGAAGGTCAAGGGGAGAAAAAAAAGGAAACATATGTAATACTCTTTGTAATACTTTAAGCAATAAAACAAAATTTAAAAAAAATATTTAATATTGTTATGATATCAATACTAACCAAAAGCGATCTATAGACCCCCAAAAGTCCCTATGAAAATTGTAGCAGTCTTTTTGCAGAAATATAAATGTTGATCCTCTTCAGATTTTTATGTAATTTTAAGAGACCCCAGGTAGGTAAAAATAAATGTTGATAATCAAAAACAAAGTTGCAAGACTCACATTTCTTATTTTCAAAACATACTACAAAGTTACAGTAATTAAAACAATAGTGGTACTGGCATAAGGATAGACATTCAGGGTGGGGCAAAATTAGGGTTACAGTTGCGAGTATATGAAACACAGAGTTTATTCTTATATTATTATTTATTAATTAGTGTATCATTTTCCATATAAACAACGGTAAACCTACTTTTGCCCCAACCTGTATAGACCAATGGAATCGAATAGAGAGCATATATGCTAAAATGGTTTCAACAAAGGTGCCAAGACCACCCAGTGGAGAAAGAATTGGGTCTTCAACAAATGGTACTGAGCAAAACAGATTTTTCACATGTAAAAGAAAAAATGTAGACCCTTACCACACACCATGTACAAAAATAAACTCAAACTATCAAAGTCTTACAAAGAAGAGGTAAATCTATGAAACAGGAAAAAATAAAGGGGAGAAACTTCATGACCTCAAATTTGGCAATCGATTCTTAGATTAACAACAAAAGCACAAACAAAAAAATTAGATAAGTTAGATTTCATTGAAATTAAAAAGTTTTGTGTGTCAAAGGACATTGTCAAGAAATGGAAAAAAAGCCCACATAATAGATGAAAATATTGCAAATCATATTTCTAATAAGGATTTACTAGCCAGAAATGTAAAGAATGCCAAGTTAACAATAAAAATCAAGTACTAGTAATCCAATTTAAAAATGATTAAAATATTTGAATAAACATTTCTCCAAATAATATATGCAAATATGTCATAAGTCCATGTAAAGATTCTCAATATAATTAGTAAAGAGCTGAAAATCAAAACCACTGGCCATGAGATGCCACTCCACATCACTAAGAGGGTTTGTAATTTTAAAAAAAGGAAAATAACAAGATCACAAAGATGTGAAGAAATTTGAATCCTCATAAATACTGGTGAAATGTAAAATAGGGCAAGTGCTATAGAAAAGTGTGACAGTTCACCAGAAAGTTAAATCTAGAATTCTATATGACTCAGAAACTCCAGTCCTTAAATATATGTTCAAAAGAATTGAAACTGGGAATTGAACAGATGTTTGAATATTGATATTTAAAACAGTATTATTTACATAAGCCAAAAGTTTGTTCTTATTTTGTTATATGCTATACATTAATCTATAGGATAAAAATAGTGAAAGACTTTTTTTGTGTTTTTTGGAACATTATTTGCTTTCTATGTGCAAATTCTCCTTCTAATTTTCCCTCTTACCCATAAGCCCTGGAAAATGAGCCAGGTATATTAAGTAGTCAAAACCTACTGCTTTCTTTTTTAAAAAAAATATATTATCTTTATTGATTTCAGAGAGGAAGAGAGAGAGAAAGACAGAAACATCAATGATGAGAGAGAATCACTGATTGGCTGCCTCTTGCACATCCCCTATTGGAGACCAAACCCACAATCCAGGCATGTGCCCTTGACTGGAATTGAACCTGGGACCCTTCAGTCCACAGGCTGATGTTCTATCCACTGAGCCAAGCCAGCTAGGGCCCCAATGCTTTCTTAAACCAAGATGATAGACACTATTGGTAGCCATCTGGTCCAATTGGTATAACTTTTCCAATTTTGAGCTAAGGAAGGAGCTGTTGTATTTGACTCTGAAGGCTAGAACCAAAAGTCTAGGTCAGGGGTGGGCAACCCCTGGCACGCGTGCCAAACATGGCACACCGGTAACTTTTGCTGGCATGCCAAACCCTCTCTTATAATCTTTCATATACAATTTTTTTCTTAATATAGACTTTTTTATTTTTCAGATAAATTCAGTGTAGGTGCATCTTAGATAAATAAATAAGTTTACATAACAAGTTATCTTAAAGACCATAGACATGGATTGACAAGAGAGGAAGAGCAATTTCTATGCCTCTTCCTTAACTCTCCCTGCCTTTGTTCTCAGTGATGAATTTTGTTAAGTCTCGTAATAGGAGTAGCCTGACGGATGAAAGTAGTAGCTTGTGCATATCTCTGAAGGTCACGAAATATAAACCTGATGTAAAATCTCTGTCATCAGTGATGCAGCAGCAAAAGTCCCACTGATAATATCAAACGGAGTCATAAATTTTTCTGTCGGACTATGAGTGTACATGTATACATTAAAAAATAAATGTATTTTTCATCATCATATACTGTGTTTTTGTCGCTCGGATGAATTTTATTATTTCTTAAAGGTTCTTCACATACATACACCTTAAGAGATATCAAGTAGGCGTAACATGTTCTCAAAAAATTAGGGTTGGCACATAGAAGAATTTTGAGTCAGAGATTTTGCCGGTTTTGGCACGCACTCACAAAAAGGTTGCCCACCCCTGGTCTAGGTAGACCCAAAGATGGAGGGCTCATTCTGAACTACATGTAAATGTAAGTAACCAGATATGCAGAGTTCAGAATAGACACTGGCAGCTTGGAGAAGTGGAGAGAGCCACCTCACACCAGATGACTCTCCAACACACCACAAAGGGCAGCTACTCAGCCTTGACTCTTCCCAGGTTCTTGGAGATGGGTACACTTAAAGTATGCTTTAGTTTGTTCAAGTGAATGTCAAATCATATGAGAAACCTTGAAAGTCTAACCATCCCCGTGTGCTAATATCTCCTCTACAAAATCCACAGCAAACAGTCATGCCGCTTCGACATGAATTTTCCCCAGGAGGCTGCCAGCATGCTGAGGGTGGCAGTGCAGGCTCTCCTCCCACAGAAGCACTCTCTTCCATTCAGTGGTGGAAAGCTCAGAGCAAGTGGAAAATCACAGTGAGCACCTTCACTGGAGGAGCCAGCTCTGAGTCTCTAGGGAGCCTCGCTTTTATAACGTACATTCAAACTGCACATGTGTCTGACAGTCTGAAACTGCTAAATAGACAAAGACTCCAGCTCTAATGCAGATTTTGAATACTGCATGGAGTTTAGATAGTGTGGTGTCAGCAGATGAAAAAATCCCGTCAGATGAACTGGGTTTGCCACCTTGTCGGTACTGCCGCCAACCAGGAAGGATATCTAGCAAAGCTTAAAAGTTGTGTCACACCAGCAGGAGATCTGTCACTGCTGTTCTGCCAGCAGCAGCGGAAGTGCTGTGTATGTGAGAAAGTAGCTATATTACACCACTGCTGGGGAAGAACTCTAAAGAGGCGAAGCTCAGAACAACAGCAATATGCAATTAGCCTGCAGGTCTCTTTTCCTATCGAAAAGGAAATGCATTCGTATATTTCTGAGCAACCCACACAACTTATAAAGATGGCTGGTTTTATTTTTTCCTACCTTTTGTAGTTATGACATTTCAAAAGAGAGGCTTGCCATGACAGCCTTGTTTACTGCTTGCCAGATTCTTCATGGTAATTTTCATGACATAATAAGCTGAGGGTGAGGATGGCCAGGAATGGCTGTGCCATGACCTCCCCTCAACCCCAGATGCTCAGGTCTGTTGATGATCCAGACCTAGAAGTCAGCAAGCTTGATGCTGGTTATAAATTTCTTTTAAAAGTAAAGCAGGCTGTCCTGAAGCACTAGCTTGCCTTCTAATGAGTCAATGAGTTATTGAATAAACTTTCTTTTATGCAGGTGTGTTCCTGAGACATGATATTTCTTCTGTTTTCTTCCAAAAATTACACTCACGGAAGAAAAATTCCCCAAATTGATGAGGGAAAATGAGTCTTTATTTTCCCTCATGGAAGACATATAAATCTTGCCTTATTTCTTCTGAGCTGACTTGAGAGAGGGACCAGTGGCATGAGGTAAAGCTCAGTTCAGCTCCTCCTTTATGGTAGCTAGTTTACCTGAGAAGAAGACCCTCTGCTTCTGGTATGACACAGATGCCATCTGGTGTGCTCTCTCTCTCTCTCTAGTTCTACTAATTGAAAAGACGTGCCAAGCTGGAAAATTCACACTGTCTTGTACGTGTATAATTAGTCAGGAAGTAGATGTGACACTTTAGTTTCCTGCCATACATTTTAAAGGGAAGATAAACTACCTAAAGATGATCTACATGGAACTCTTTCTTCCGTCAGGATAGGGGAGAGAGGCAGCAATAAGATGGGTAATGGTGGCAGGGAGGAGTTGAAATGAGAAAGGTGTTAACTGAGAGGGTAAAACCATGGGAGCTAAACAAAGAGTAGTATCTGTTAGCACCCACCTAAACCAGCAGCACCCTGGACTGTACAATTAACCTTCATAGGTCCCGTGTCCTTACCTCAACTCACCACCACAGAAATAATAACCACCCCTCACACAGATCAGCGGAATTTTCAAGATTTCAGCCTATGAAATTGGAAACAGAAAAGGAAGTCATGAATAAACTGCTCTTTTAAAAAAATATAAATGGCCTGGTTTCTACATTAGAAATGTAGAGCTCATTTGTCACTTAAAGGTTAACCCACTTTAAATACAAACCCTCACATCACTTTTGTATAGTTCATGGGAAGGATTGTTTTCATTCTCATGAGGGGAAGAGAGGGCCTATGTCTATGCCTCAGATAAAATGTAAAAGATCCCAGCTCATCCCTCAGCAACTTGAAGATATCAAAAGGGACCCATCACTCAGGTAAGAGCTTGGGCGCCCACTCAACCCAGATCTTTTGCCCCTGTGTCAACCCAGCCTTAACAATTTTACAAGCCCCAACTTGTCTCCTTTCCAGAGATAGTACTGAGATTCTTTAGTAGCTGCCTGCTCTGCCTGGTGTTTAATACGTATTTCTTCAAAGAGCTTCCACATACCACCCAAGATAGATCCGCTCTTCTATAGAGGAAACAGAGCGATGGAGGATGTGGCTCCAAGTCACACTTTCCGGGGTGGCAGAGCTCAGACTGCATGACCCTCATGCTCCCCACTCCCCCCGCCCCGCCAGCCCTAACACGATGCCTTTGCTCCAATCAAATTATTTCTTAAGAAGCTATTCAATTATGCATTCCTATGATCACTGCAGCATTAATTACAATAGCCAAGATTTGGAAGCAGCCCAAGTGCCCATCAGTAGATGAGTGGATAAAAACGCTGTCGTACATTTGCATAATGGAATACTACATGCCTGTCAAAAAGAATGAAATCTTACCTTTTGTAACAGCATGGATGGACCTGGAGCATATTATCCTAAGTGAAATAGTCAGAGAAAGACAAATACCATATGATTTCACTTATATGTGGAGTCTAATGAACAAAATAAACAAACAAAATAAAAACAGACTCATAGATACAGAGAAGACTGGGGAGGGGGTTGCAAGGCTGGCTAAAAAAAATGAAGGGATTAAGAAGCACAAATTGGTAGTTACAGAATAGTCACAGGGATATAAAGTACAGCATAGGGGATATAGTCAATAATATTGAGATAAATATGTATGGGGCCAGGTAGGTTCTTGAAGCAGTGGGGGAACCACTCTGTAAAGTACATGATTTTCTAACCACTTTGCAGAACATCCGAAACTATTACAGAGTAATATTGAATGTAAACTGTAATCTATACTAATAAAAGGGTAATATGCTAATTAGACTGGAGACCTTCCAGACGTCCTTCTGGACAAAGCCATGGTGGCAGGGTTGAGGCAGAGATGGTTAGGGGTGATCAGGCCAGGAGGGGAGGACAGTTGGGGGTGAGCAGGCCGGCAGGGGGGGCCAGTTGAGGGCGATCAGGCCAGTGGGGGGGGAGCAGTTGGGGGCAAGCAGGCCAGCAGGGAGGGGCGTTGGGGGAGAGAAGGCTGGCAGGGGGGGGGCAGTTGGGAGCTATTAGGCTGGTGGGGGGGCAGTTGGGGGCAATCAGGCCAGCAAGGGGGGGCATTGGGGGCAAGAAGGCCGGCAGGGGGGCAGTTGGGGGTGAGCAGGCAGGCAGGCAGTATGATTAGGGGCAATTAAGCAGGCAGGCAGGTGAGTGGTTAGGAGCCAGTGGTCCTGGATTGCAAGAGGGATGTCCCCCGAGGGGTCCCAGATTGGAGAGGGTGCAGGCCGGGCTGGGGGACACCCCTCCCGTGCACGAATTTTGTGCTCCGGGCCACTAGTTGATAAATAAAAAAGAAGCTATTCAATTAATTTTACTTCAGAGACATATTGTTTTTTGTTAAAATTCATTAAGAAGTATCCATGTTGATGTTCCTCTGATATTGGTGCTTTAAATGAATTGCAGTACAGTGGGTGTGGAGATAGAGTCTGGACACAAACAAGTTTTGTTGGAGTTTAAATGCAGCACTTGTGCCCTGAGCCAGTAACTAAAACTCAGAATCCTCAGTGTTCTCATGAGTAAAATGAGTGTGCTAATCATACTCCCTCAGTGAGCTATTGGGATTATTAGATAAATTAATGCACATGAAATTGTTTGTAAATAATAAGCATTAATTAAATATTATTGTTTTAATGTGATTCTTGGAGTAGTTGTTATTTTTGTTCATTGCTGTCAAATAAGCATAAAAGCCTGGAAGGTGTTGCCACTATCCAGTCCTACCCTGACAGACATTGGTAAGGCTTTCCATGAAGACCTGCTCCCCAGACTCTTGGGTCTTATCACCATGTGTTTTCCCACTGGTAATCTACCCTTACACCCTCTCACATATTTAGATAACCTCACTGAGTTCATGCCCTGTTGAATTTCGAAGGCGTGTGTAGCTTATTCATTCTGTGTTTATTGGAAATGTACTCAGCTGAGGCTAATCATCACCTTCCCTGACAACACATGACTCTAAGAAGACTTGCCACAGCCCCAGGCCCTGCTACCTAAATAACCACATTATAGATATTGTGACCAACCACCCTCAGCCGGAAATGACTGAATCAAGGGATTCCCTTAATGAAAATCAATCACCCAAATTATTGCTGGTCACCCACCTAGGGATGACCTGAAGAAGTGAGTTGGTCTATCCAGCTATAAATTTTGAAGATTGTGCAAAGCAATGGGACAAAATTTGTATCAATATATGTGTTCCCCAATCTCCTCTCCTTACCCACTTTTAGGTATCTCCATTGGCTCTTAATTCTTTTCCCTCTATAGAGAGTTCTTCCTTTTGCAGAAAAGTTTCATTATCCTTTAGTGATGACAAATTTAAAACTATCAAGCAATCAAATGAAAAAGAATTTATATGAATGGATTTCTGAAAGAAAAAAAGGGCAGTAGGAAGAGAAGAGCTGAAAAGCAGCAGGTGGTTGGGGGAAGTAACCTTTTGTGAGACAGATGGGGAGGAGAGTGCAGGGGTTAGTAATGAAAGCCAGTATCTATCTATAATAATAAAAGTGTAATATGCTAATTAGACAGGACAGCTGAATGACCTTCCAGACGTCATTCTGGACATCCTTCCAAATGAAGCGGCGGCGGCAGGGGCCGAGGCCGAGTCAGTTAGGGGCGATCAGGCAGGCAAGTGAGTGGTTAGGGGCTATCAGGCAGGAAGGCAGAGTGGTTAGAGGCAATCAGGAAGGCATGCAGAGTGGTTAGGGATGATCAGTCAGGCAGGTTATTGGTTAGGGGTGATCAGGCAAGCAGGCAGGTGAACAGTCAGGGGTGATCAGGAAGGCAGAGTGGTTAGGGGTGATCAGGCAGGCAAGTGGTTAGAAGCAATCAGGCAGGCAGGCGAGTGGTTGGGGTGATCAGGCAGGCAGGTGAGTGGTTAGGGTGATCAGGCAGGCAGGCAGGCCAGTGGTTAGGAGCCAGCAGTCCCGGATTTTGAGAGGGTGCAGGCCGGACTGAGGGACACACCCCATGCACAAATTTTGTGCAGAGGGTGCAGGCCGGGCTGAGGGACACACCCCATTCACAAATTTTGTGCATTGGGCCTCTAGTCTTTTAATAATCAGTACTGAAAACTCTGCAGTGTCCATGTGGACTGAAACTCTAATTGAATATGAGACTAAACTGGAAAAGTATGGAAAACTCTAGACACAGAACTTAAAAACCTGGGGGCGATGTGTGATCTGTAAAGATCAATCAACTCCATGGATATTTAGGGCCTTTTGTCAGATTTTTCTCTGTTGCCCCAAAAGCAGTTTTATTTAGTAAAATAAATCAATGCACTCTATGTCAGCATTAGTCAGCCTGGGAAACAGAGGAACTAACTCTTCAGGAGCCAACGATAATCAAGTTCTGGCATGAGTTTGTTTTATTCATTCTTTGTCCTCCCCCTCTTTTAGACTAATACTTTTTAATTTTGAAAAAAAAAGCTTCATGAATCATTCTGTGGCTGCTTAATATTAATAGTAATGGGATTCATTCCATTTAAATGGGCTCATTATCATGCCAGCTGCCAAGCTAGTGTCTCCAAATAGGCTTCTGAAAATAGAATCTTCTAAATATCTTTCTTGCAGGATATAAATGGAAAAAATATACAAATATTGCCAAAGTTCACACTAAGGTCAACATAAGTTGACAATTCAAATTTACCAAACCACTCAAAGCAATATTCCTTATAGTCCATCTATGAATTCTTTCAGCTCCCTAATTCTTCCCTAAACTGACTGTATGTTACTCACACTGCCTTTCCTTAAATGATCTTTTAAACCTATCCAAATCATGCCTCATCCATAACACCTTGCTCAATCGCTATAGTCATAAATAATTCTCCCACTGTGTGCGCATTTTCATCTGTATCTGTCTTCACTAAAACAGGCTAAGCTCCTTCAAAAGAGAGTCTGTGTCCGTGTTGTGGCACCTAGTATAATCCCAGAAGAGAACCATCCTTAAACAAACCCACTTTATGTTACACTAGGGGCCCAGTGCATGAATTCGTGCACATTGAAAGGAACTGTGGGCCGCAAGGCTGTGGTTGGGCACAGGGTCAGGTCTCGGCTCATCCTCCATGCCCCCACTCGGCTCCTCCCTCCACTGCCCTCCCTCCCACCCCCGTCCCCTGTCTGCCAGCAGCCCCACTCCCACTGATGCCACTCCCATGTGCTGACAGTGCCATCCCTGCTTGTACCCACTGACGACGCAGAGCAATTGAGGCTGGCACCAGCAGCGGGTGCGAGCAGGGCCAGTGCCATCAGCAGGTGTGAGTGGCAGCTACTGTCCCAAATGCCCCTCAACAGCAGGGAGAGGTGAAGAAGTCCTCAGGGCAATCGGGGCCAGCAGCCGCCACTCACACCCACTGACAGCACCAAGCGATCAGGGCTGGCAGCGGGTGCAAGCAGCAGCTCTGGTGCCGGCAGTAGGTGCGAGTGCCGGGCGGGACCATGGCGCAAGCAAAGAATTTTCAGTAACCTCCAGAGGCTCACCCCAATGACAGCGATCAGTGCCCCGCTTTGGTCTGGCACCCCCGCTCACCTGCTCCACCATCCCACCGCAGCCAGTGCCTACCATGTTCCATGCTCTGCCAACTGCTGCCAACGCCTGGCATGTTCCATGTGTGACCCCTGATGGTCAGCACATGTCATAGCAGCCGGTTGTTCAGTTGTTCAGTTGTTCCACCATTCTGTCTATTTGCATATTATCCTTTTATTATATAGGACTAGAGGCCCGATGCACAGAATTCATGCAAGGGGCTCAGACCCCCGCTGCCGTAGCAGTCACCTCTGCCTCACCCTCTGGCCGCCGCGGCTTCATCCAGAAAATCGTCTGGTCTAATTAGCATATTATGCTTTTATTATTATAGATTATTGTCCACACAGTTCCCCAACCTTTGTGGCCAATAAATGGCACAGTGGGGATGTATTATTGCTTTCCAGGTATAGTCTCTCAAATTAAGCAGATTAGAATTAAGTTTCACACCCCCAGATCCATAGCTCAGGTACATTATTGAGCCCATCAAGTGAGTTTAAGAAAACCTTCTAAAAAGGAAGGTCACAAGGTGAAGAATAAGCTAGTTTGCAAATTAGCACACAGGGTAGAGAAATTTCCCCACCTTGAACACAATAAGATTTACTGCGTTATGACAGGCATGCCCGGTTCAAAGTTTCCCAAGGTAGGAACCATGCTTCATATTGTATTTCATTCAATAGTACCTTGCATACTGCTGAACACATAGGAGATTCCCAATGATTGTATTTTTCATGAAGTAATGATGGTGATAAAAAGGAAATAAAAAGAAGATAAACCAGATAAGAAATGCACAGTCCCTGACAAATTTAAACGTAATTATATTTCTTTAGATATTCTTTCTTAACAAGTAACAGACTAACTTGTGTGTGTGTGTGTGAGAGAGAGAGAGAGAGAGAGAGAGAGAGAGAGAGAGAGAGAGGCCTGGCCCTGAGAAGTGGTCCAGTAGGTCTGTTTGACATCTGGTATCCTCCTTCTCTAAGAAAACAAAACCCTGGGTAGGGGAGGCCAGGGGAAGGTCAAGGGGGGAAAAAGGGAGACATATGTAATACTCTTTGTAATACTTTAAGCAATAAAACAAAATTTTAAAAAAAACCCTGCTGTCACCTGTTATCTTTATCTTTTTGTTGCTCTCTGTTTTTCAGATTTTCTGGGGAGATAAGTCTTCTCTTAATTTTTTTTTTTAGAAATGTACTCTTCTCAACCCTGAAATATACCAGTGACACTCAGCAAAGCCCACATCTTCTCTTTCCTCTCCTAAGTGTTTCTTTCTCACATCCTTATTTCTTTCTACTTAGGAGATCAAGAGATTGATCTTCTTCAAATCTTACCTCATCTATTTGATCCTTCCTCCTTTTCCCCTTCATTTCTGTTCATGGAAATGAAAGAAAGAGAGATTTTTTTTAATAAAAGGAAAATGTGACAGAATGCCTTCCTGCAGAGGGACTAGATTAGAAGATGGGAAGGAAAAGAAGTAGAATAAATTGGTGGGAAACCTTAGAATAGTGCTTGGAGCTGTCTTTGTGCTATAAATCCTACAGCACTAATTTCACAGGGTGTAATGTTTCTCAGATTTTTAAAAATTGTTCTTATTAAATAAACCCTTGCAAGGATAAAGTGACTATTTGTATTGGATTCTCTTTTTTGAATTTAACATTATTTATTTGCTGTCCACAGAAATTTATCTTGAATAGCTACATAAAACATAATGTGTATATAATGTGGTGCGTGCGCAAAGGAGGAGATAAAATAAACATCTATTGAGTAGTTACTCTGTGCTTGTACATCACCTGGTCAATAAGTTCCAGCCTGTGGCTCGGGATAATCACATGACACTCACAGGAGAGAAGAGCTCAGAGGACATAGGGATCCTGAGGATATTGTTTAAGCCACCCTGTTAGGAAGTAGCCAAATCAGATTTTATATTTCGTTCTATCAGACCCTAGAGTCAATTTAATTATTTATGTTAGGTTTATTGGTTTATTTGGTTGTTTCCTCAACAAATATCTTCCAGGCGCCTGCCAAATTTGTGCCGGGTACTGCTGGAGACAAAGTGGAAGTGAAGACAGACGAGACTCATGAAGGAGTTGACACTTGGGCCTGGCTTCAACTCAGTGGGATATAGAGATGAAGTTGTTTAATTTTTTCCTATCGCTGCTTTAGCTTCACTCATTCCTTTTCTACATGTCAGAAAGATCATTGCCCCTTTATAAAAATCCCACAGGATTCAAACCCCAATCTTATATCCAATTGAAAAACACTTCTCCTCCCCTCCCTGCTGCACCAGCCAGACTTGAGGTCTGTGGGATTTGGAGAGGGCCGGGGACAAAGTCTCCTCTTTCAGGCTTCTGAGGTGCTGATGCTCATGTGGGTGTTGGTAGTCTACACCAGAGGAAGGGTGAGGATTGTGGGGATGTGGGGCCAGGATAAGGAGCTCTTAAGGAGTTTTTCCTAAATTCCCCTGTGTGGCTGGGAAACCATGCCAAAGGCTGGCCTAGCACTTCCTATAGGCAGATGTCCACCTTGCCAGGCCCATGTGGCTCTGCACATGAAAGCTTCATGGTCCTGGAAAAACCTTGGGCCCAAATCAAAGAAGCAAGCTGGATGGGACATTATGATACTGATTCAATCATTTGGCTCAATTTGCTATGGGAAAAATAAATAAAGAGAGGGACAAAAGACCGAGAGCAAAACCAGGGAACTGGAAATAAAATAGCTTACCAGCCAGTACTTCTTGTGCATATCTTAAATGGTTCAAATACATTCCATTTATTTTTATAAAATCTAAAATGAATTTTCAATTTAAAATTATTATATACCAAATGGTTACATGTTCAGATCTCTTGACTTCTAAGCAATTAAGTGTTTTTATAGCTGGTTATAGAACAGAAGCAGAGGCGTAAAATGTCTCAAAGAAATTTAAGTGAGGTGCTAACTTAAAAAACGAATGATAATGATGACACTTTCGTTAGCAATGAGTTAGTACTCACAAAGTCTTGATAACATCAGGCTCAAAAATGCTAAGTGGGGATTCAGTATGGATTGTGAGGCAGGGAATAAACAGGGCCCTATCTCAGGTAGAGAGATGGCGTCTCAGGTAAGAAGACAGCAACTTGGGACAAATGTCACAAGAAACAAAGAAAGCACAGCAGCCCTAGCTGTTTTGGCTCAGTAGATAGAGCGCTGGCCTGCGGACTGAAGGGTCCCAGGTTTGATTCCAGTGAATCAGCCTGGGTTGCAGGCTTGATCTCCAGTAGGGGGAGTGCAGGAGGCAACTGATCAATGATTCTCTCTCATCATTGATGTTTCTATCTCTCTCCCTCTCCATTCCTCTCTGAAATCAATATATAAGCACAGGAATTATGCTCAACCAAGACCTATGGTGGGAGACACAATGGCTTGACTCTATCACATAGGGAGAGAGCAAGGGGAAGAACACCCAGCCATCCTCTTCCTCTCTCCTTTCATTTGCTGAACCCCACTGAAGCCACAGACAGATGATGAGATCCAAGCTCCATAAGCCTCTCAGAATATACCGCACAGTGGAGGTGGGTGAGGAACAGGTCAACGGGGCAAGTGGAACATATTCTGCCACCAATTCAGGGACTGACTTTCACAGTGGCCTTACCTGGAGACTGGTTATGCCTAGTGGAGAGTTGGGTTATATGACTACAATACATTTTTGGGATTCCCAGAAATAGCAGGTAGTTGGTGAAAGTGTGATAGAACACCATAAGGTGCTAGACTTTGCATAAGCAAATTGAGCCCCAGAGATGACAGAGTTATCAAGATTCATCAATGAATGTCAACCTGACTGCAATTATATTCACCAGTTTATACCACCAGGATACTTGAGTTACATGCATGCATTGATTTGCTGTTCCATTTGTGCACAATAGTATAGTCTGAGCCTAAACTGTATGTTTCTCATAAGTAGGTCCCCTGCCAGAGCTATGGGCTTTGGATGGACTCTTTAACCAGGTGTCTGAAGAAACCTTACCACCCTTGCTCTGACACTTTTACAGGAAATTCAGTGTCTTAGTAGTGAAAATGGTGATCTCAGTTTCACAGGCTGGATAAGAGGGTCCAACAAGCTAGTGTACATGAAAGTACTTTGTGACCTGTAGGGTCTGACAGACATCATCTCATATACAACCTGGTGCCTGTGCTCTATTCATCATTAACACCAAATATTATCTTTTCATTCAAAAGTTGCTGAGCAGTGCATAGGCACACATTACCTCATCTAGGTTCATTTGAAATAAGTTAATATATTTATACTTTAACACTAATCAAAACAAATAAACAGATGATACAATAAATGCACATTTCTTGTGTGTCTGACTCATGCAGGATTTCTGATCTGCCACAGATGATTTCTTCTCTGAAGACTCACCCTCCTCCATGTAGGGGCAAGGGGCACGGAGTTTTGACTGAATCCCTCACTGCACACCTGCTGGTCAGCCTCGATAGTGACACGGAGCCTCAACTTATAACATTGCCCCCCATGAATCAGTGCCATCTTTGTCTTTAAGACTCTTCTGTGCCCACCTGTACAGCCCAGCAGTGCTATATGCTGTAACAGAAATTGTCATGAAGCCAGCCAGGTACCTCTGGGCACTCTGTAAGGATCAGTGCATGAGTATGTACTGAATGGTAGGTGGGTGTCCACAGGGCAGGGAAAGACTGAGTTTCTGGACTTTACTTGCCTCACTGGTTTAGGTAGTGCCAGAGCTGCAAAGGAAATCCAGATAAACCTGCTAGAACCACACACTTGGAGCTGTGTGCATTCTGGGCACCTCTCTCAGCTCCCGAAATGTTGGGTTTCCTTGGTTTGGTCACTGCCACCTCTTTAACTCTGCACATCTCTTAGCTGACTTCCTCTTTTTCCTTGGCTTCAGTCACTAACTAGTTGAACAAAAATAACTCACAAATCTCCATGTCTGGGCCTAATCTCTTATCTCCTGATCCTCAGACCAATGCATCTTACGCCTAATAGTGGTTTTAGACAAGATATTCTGAGCACTTACTATTTTTAAGGACTTTAGAAAGTGGATATTATAATTATTCTCATTTTACAAATAAGGAATATGAGGCCAGAGTGGTTTAGCTACTCTTCTTTGGCCATATGGTTTATAGATGTGGGAACTGAGGCTTGAACCTTAGTATTTTGTCTCCAGAACTCATCTTCCTAGCCATCCTGCTAATCATGGCCATGCCCCAAATCTCAAATTCAATCTCAACAGTCATTCTTGCCTGTTTCATGCCCTTTCTCCCATTATGTTCCTGACTCTATGCATATCACCACTTGTTATCTACTTATTCAAGACAGAAAGCAGAAGCTCATCCTTCATTTCTCCCAACCCTTACCTTGCCCCTACATAGTCACCATTTCCTATAGAGTCTTCCTTCTTATTATATTACTCAAAACCATCTGCTTCCCCAGATACCACTGCCCCTTGCTGACTCAAACAGAGATTAGACCACAATTCTGTTCACTTGGATAAATAACCCCAAGTGATCTATCCCCTAAACTCCCCTTTTCCATCCTTTTTATTCCAGCTATGAGCTACCCTCCATTAGTCTTCCATTACCCTCAGGTTGAATCTCAAAACTCTTAACTCAGAAGATGAAAATCTGCATAATCAGGCCATGTTTTGGCTTCAGCCTCATACCTATCCTTACCCAAATACCTCTACTCCAGAGCTGGAATTGCTTGCTATCCTCAGGTTGAGTCTGTCCTGTGGTCTTCTATCTCCATAATGTCTGTCCCATTCTATTAGCTAATACCTCCTCAGCCTCCAATTCTCAACATCTGTGTCAGATCCTACCTAAATGTGTTCCTGAACACCCAATTGAAGATTAAGGTCCCTTTTGGGTGATCCTACTATTGCCTTTGTCAATTCTGTCTTAAAATAGCTTGTTTACTTATCTATCTTCCCATTTGATTCTCCACACCTTGAAGAAGGAATCTATGACTTTTTCACATTTTTATCCCAAACATCTAGTACAATAGCTTATATGCAATCATCTATTTGAATCAATGGTTGCATGGGTAGTATACAGTTTAAGAAATAGACTCAAAAGCCAGAAAATATGGGTTCAATTTTTGCTCTGACACTTAGAAGCTTTTGGACCTCCATCAAGTTACTTAATTTCCCTGTGCTCAGTTTCCTCAACTGAAAAAGGAAAATTCTGTATGAAAAGGAAGTTGCATTTAAAGGTCTCATATGATGAGTCATTTGGTAGATTGATTGGATATCCCCTAACATATCTGCAAGCCATGCCTTCTCTCTGCAAATCCAAATCCTATTCATGACAAGGTCCCATCCAGGTGCCAATTCCAGTATTCACCCTCTCCTCAGCACCACAGCTGGAAGGGCTATCTCCCCTCTGCTCACTGATACAACTCTTGAATCCTCTTCACCTTTTATTACCCCTGTGCATATCACTTTATATTTTGATGTGTGTGGTGTGCATATCTTTCATTATGCTTGAGCACAGGAGCCATACCTTTCATTTCCCTGTGCCCCAACAGGGCCTAGCCTAGAAATGGATTGGGTAGGAGTCACTTAATGTATGTCTGTAGGTAGAAATCAGATTTTCACCAATAAAATTCACTTCCCATGAGGCACAACCAAACCCAAAGTGGTAGTTCAGAAAGAAGTATAAACCCCAACTCCAACCTCAAGAGATGGAACTATCATTTGCATCCAGCCTCAAATGCTAAGAGGGACTAGCTGGTAAGAAATGCAGCTGAAATACCAATTTCTCAGGAAGCATGAAGAGGCATCTTTTGGAGTGCTTTGCAGGCCAGGACTGCAAAGATATTAGCTTATGGTTCCAAGCTTATGGTTCTACAACTCTGTCTGGTGGAAAAAATTATTTAAAGATACATATGTGAAATAAAGTTTGGTTATAGCTTTTAGATGAGTCTAATATAGAATCAGACTATACCCATAGGTGTAAAAAACATCTTCAGCATTATTAAGTCTCACTACAAACTCCTTATTCTCTGTCCACAAAGAATTAAGCCCAGTACTTTGCAGCACCTCTAATGAATTGGTTTTAAGAAAACATGTCAAGAAAATGTTCTTTTTTCACCAATTATATTGCAAGCTTGCTTAATATTTCTCCTCATGAAATATGTATATGAAGTGTTTAATACCTTAGAGACCTTAAAAGGTCTATTACTTGTTCTGAGTCAAGTTATACATTGAAAAACATTGATTGATTTTTTTCAATTCATTATTTATACCGATTCAATAATTAGCACTTTGGTACTTGAATAAATCTCCTTGGATAATAGAGTGGTCATGCAGGTAAGAAATGTGTGCATGTTGGTGGATAAATAGAGGGCAAATTCACTCTGTCAATAGCAGTGGTTTCTCTGGAAATCTAAACTTCCAATAGGAAAGTAGCCACATGCCAGGCTTCTGACTGTGAAAGCAGGGGTCTGAGAGTTCAGTGGAATATAGCATTCTAACTGGCCCCATAGCAGAGTGGTGAAATACTGTGCCCTAGATTAAACCCCCTTAGAAAAGTATTTCCTGATAAAGATCACACGTTACTTTGAGTAACTTTATGCAGCACCTTTCACCCATGACACAAAATATCAAAAATGCAGTGTGGCCATAAATGGCACTAGGAATTTTTCATGCCAGCGAACAGACCAGAACCTGCCCCGCACTGCACAGCTACAATCCTTGTGCTGCTGCTCCTTTTCTGACACCAACTCTGAAGAAAGGCACCGGCATTCTTACCCCCTCACATCATTTCCCTGTTACCAAGGCTCAAAGTCTCTTCCCCTAGAAGGCCTTCATTTCTAGATAGCCATGGTCTTCCTCCATCTGAGACAGGGTTCAGATCAAAGCTGCCTTGGCCTTTCCTCAGTACCCTTCAACATCGCCCCAAATTGAGATTTGTATCTCCAACACTATCTCTCTGTCAATCTGTAGCTTGACTTTTCTATGTATCTTGCTTAACTCTGTCTTACTTTTTTAAAGTATTTCTGACATGCTAGATACCTCATCCCTCTATATCCCTCTGCTCACTCTGAGGGCTTCTCACTTCTATTGAATCTCTGTTGACCCTAAAGATCCCAAGTACCTAGGGCTTTGCATTTTCACAGCTGTGGCCTTCAATCTGCCCTCCTTTAGGAAGCATCAGCCCTTCCTGCATTTCCACTATTCTCACTGAGGATATAAATCCTTCCATCTCCGGTTCCTCTGGATTTCTTTTGTGAAAGGAATTGCGTAGAAATTATACTTCCAAATCCTTTACTTTTAGTATAACATCTTAGGGTGGTTTTAAATCACAATTCTTTTAGGTACTTGGGAGTTTTCTAGAGTTACTACAGACACCCATCTCAGAATTCCAATCAGTCTAATTGTCCATGGGATATCTAGATTATTAAGATATCCAGAGCAGTGGTGTCTTAGACCTTATACAATGAATTGTCTCTGTGGTATTATACAATCAATTTAAAATAAGCATTTTATTGAAATATAATATATATCCAGTCATACATCTCTTAACAATGGGGACACATTTGGAGGAATACACTACTAAGCTATTTTGTCATTGTGGGAACATCTAGAGTGCATGTACACAGACCTAGATGTTACAGCCTGCCACACACCTAGGACACATGACACAGCCTATTGCTGCTAGACTACAAGCTTGTATAGCCTGTTAATGTGCAAAACAACACAAGATTAAATCAGCCACAGGACACATATGTAATACCCTTTGTAATACTTATTATAATATTTTTTTAAAAAAGAATAAAAAAAAAGAATTGAAGAAATATGGGGGAAAAAAAAGAGAAAATGATGCAATCAAGAGGCAGTTAAAAGATGGATGAGGCTGCTGTCGATGTAACACAGCGTACTGTTTTACAGCAAACATTTTCCCCCATAAGTAGAAAAATACATTTTAAAATAACCATATGAAATATAGTATAGTAAATACATCTACTAATACCATAGCAGTTTATTATTATCAACTGTGGATAACTGTATGTGCTTATACTTTTGTATGACTGGCAACACAATAGGTTTGTTTACATCAGCATCACCACAAACACCTGAGTGAGCACTGGGGTACAATGCTACAACAGCTATGTTGGCATTAGGAACTTTTCAACTCCATCTAATCTTACAGGACCACTGTGGTATACTCAATTCACTGTTGTCCGAAACATCATTATGTGGTGCACTAATGCATAGGAAAGTGCACAAATCTTGCACTCAATGAATTATCACAAAGTAAATCACATATAACCACCACACTTGTTGACAGATGAAACATTATTAGTATCCACATATATCTCTTCACACACTTCCCTCCAGTGACTTTTCCACCCCCACTTTTAAAAGATAAACACAATAGGTTAGTTGTGCCAGCTTTTGCCCATTATATAAAGAGGATAATGCAGTATGGTTAGGCTGTCTCTCACTTCCTTTGTTCTGTTATGTTTATGAGAGTCCTCTATGTTATTAGGCAGAACAATCATTTGTTAATTTTCATTGTAGAATCATATTCTATTGTGTGGCAATAGCACAATATATTGATTACTAGTTTATTTCCAAGCAATTTTGAATAATCTGATGTGATCAGCAGCCTCTGGGATAGCCGCTAGTGATCTCTGTTTCCTGGTATTCACACCTTTGTAAAATTCCCTCCCAAAGGATGGTGGCATTGTTTTGATCACTCTTGGTCATTCATTTGTTGAGAAAAGCCAGCTGCTATGTTCGAGCTTCCCTGTGGATAGGTCCATGGGGCAAGAAAGTAAAGGTGTCCTCTGGCTAACAGCCCATGAAGAACTGAATCCTGCCACTAACTGGATCTTCATGAGAGACTACAGATTCCTGAACCACAGAAACTGTGACATAATAAATGTTTACTTTTGTAAGGGGTCACGTTTTCAGTCTAATTTGTTACACAAAAAGAGAACTAATATAGTAATATCGACATTTTTGTACATATTTTATGTGTATATTCCTGTTAGACATAAATCTAGTAATGGTATTGTTGGGTCATAAGTTATGTATGTGCTCAGCCTTAACTGATCCTACCAGTTTTCAAAGCAGTCGTAGCAATTTATTCTCCTCTGGAACTTTTGTTGGGTTTGTATTTAGTCTATACAGCAATATGAGGGTAATTATTGGTGTGTGCTTTTCATATTGAGTCATCCAACTCATAAACACATATATAACTTCATTTGTTAAAGTGTTCTTTAATTTTTCAATAATATATAATACTTTTGGTGTAGAGGCCTAACATGTATTTCCTTTATAACCATTCTCAGGTATTTGAAATTTCTTGATGCTTTTATTTCATTTTTTAATCATATGAAAACAAACTTGCTTTTTTATAAAGTGGACAAGTCTTGTTAAATTGACTTGTTAATTCTAAGAATGCATCAAGTATAATATTTTGTATTTTTTCTTGTTTTTTTTAAACCATTATTGTTGAGAGTATTTCAGATACCCTCCTTTTCTCTCCCTCCATTGCCCTCTTTCACCCGAATCCTGCTCCACCCCAGGCCTTCACCACCCTATTGTTGTGTCCGTGATCAATGCATATATGCATGTAAGTTCTTTGGTTAGTCTGTTCCCACCCCTCCTCTCCATTACCACTGAGATTCATCAGTCTGTCCCATGTTTCCTGATTCTATTTTATTCATCAGTTTATTTTATTCATTAAATCCCTTGTTTTTTTATTTTTAGATTCAATTGTTGTTAGATATGTATTTGTTGCCATTTTATTGTTCTTTTTTCTTCTTCTTCTTCAAGTAGACCCTTCAACATTTCATGTAATACTGGTATGGTAATGATAAACTCCTTTAGCTTGTCTGTGAAGTTCTCTATCTGACCTTCAATTCTACATGATAGCTTTCCTGGGTAGAGTAATCTTGGTTGTAGGTCCTTGCTTTTTGTCACTTTGAATATTTCTTGCCACTCCCTTCTGGCCTGCAAAAGTTTCTGTTGAGAAATCAGCTGACAGTCATATGGGAGCTCCCATCTAGGTAACTAACTGCTTTTCTCTTGCTGCTTTTAAGATTCTCTCTTTATCTTTAACCTTTGGCATTTTAATTATGATGTGTCTTGGTGTGGGCTTCTTCGGGTTCATCTTGTTTGAGAATTTCTGTGCTTCTTGGTCCTGTGAGTCTATTTTTTTCACCAGGTAGAGGAAATTTTCTGTCATTGTTTCTTCAAATAGGTTTTCAATTTCTTGGTCCCTCTCTTTTCCTTCCAGATGTGAATGTTGTTATGCTTGAAGTTGTCCCAGAAGCTCCTTATTCCCTGAGATCTCTCCCTACCCAGTTTGTGAACCCACATAATCTGTTTTCAATGGCTTTTCCATACAAATAGCCTGTCCTGGCTCAGGCCTCAGACTTTTCTAAAATCTCTCAAACAAGTAGCAGCTAGACTCAGCATGCCCCATGCCTCTCAATAAGTGGCCTCAGTCTGGCACTAGCAGCAGCCTGCCAAGGTTCACAACTTGGCCTTTCCTGGGCACCTCCAAGCCCAACACAAGTAGCAGCCATCTTCAAAATGCTCTGTAGCTTGTGCCAGGTGGCCCCAGGCAGATGTTGACTTTGCACCTCTAGGGAGGCCTCAGAGTGAGTGTACCTGGTAGACAGCTTCAGACCACACAATATTACAACTCTACCACATCTATGAATGACACACTCAAGGGGCAGTCTCATTGAGCACCAAGCCCCACTGAAGCAAGTCCTGTTCCATAGGGGTGTCTCCTGAACAGCAGCTCTTCCACTGTAGTCTCAACTGGTCCTTATAGCTGATTAGCCTAGAGGTTAATCATCCCAGTGATGCCAACAGCAACCAAGGCTTAACCACAACAGGACAGTGCTCATAGCCCACACAGGGGCTCACCTAGAGTGCCCAGCTGAGGTGACTAGGGAGGCTGAGCTACTGGACCCTATAGGATACCTACTATACAAGGCCACTCTACCAATTCCAGAGACAAAGTAGCTCTATCTAATACAGAGAAAAAAAACACAGGGAAGCAGCCAAAATGCAGAAACAAAGAAACATGTCACAAATGAAAGAACAGAAGAAATATCCAGAAAAAGAACTAAATGAAATGGAAGCAAGCAAACTACTAGATACAGAGTTCAAAACAATAGGTATAAGAAAGCTCAAGGAACTTAATAAGAGCTTTAAGGATCTTAGTGAGAATGTCAAGGAACTTAGTGAGAATTTCAAGGATCTTAGAGAGCATCAAAGACATGAAAAAGGGCCAGTCAGAAAGGAAGGATACACTAACTGAAATGAAGAATAATTTACAAAGAATCAACAGTAGAGTAGAGGATTCTAAGAACCAAATCAGCAATTTGGAATATGAGGAAGCAAAATACAGCCAATCAGAAGTGCAAAAAGAACAAAGAACCCAAAAATATGAAGATAATGTATTTTGAATTTTATACATACACAATTCAATCATGACAAATAATGATATTTTCATTTCTTTCTTTCTAACCTTTACACTGTTTAATTTTTGTTCTTAACATATTGTACTACCTATGACCTCCTTTATTTTATTTTATTTTATTTTATTTTATTTTATTTTATTTTATTTTATTTGCGGGGCCAGGGTGTGGGGTAAGGAGGAGGGTCAGGCCTGACTGGGAATCAAACCAGCAACCCTTTGGTGCATGGGATGATGCTCAATCAATTGAGCCACAGCAGCCAGGGCATACCTATGACCTCCTTTAAAATGTTGAATAGATATGGAGATAGAGAACATCTTATCAAATTCCCAATCTCAGAATAAAAGCTTTCAATAGTTCACCATTAAATATAATGTTGTAGATAATCACCATAAAAATAAAAAAGTTATCTTTTATCCTTGTTTCTTATGAGTTGTGTTTTTTTGTTTTTTTAAAAAAATATATATTTCTTCATTGATTTCAGAGAGGAAGGGAGAAGGAGAGAGAGATAGAAACATCAAGGATGAGAGAGAATCACTGATCGGCTGCCTCCTGCACACCACCCACTGGGGATTGAGCCCGCAATCCAGGCATGTGCCCTTGGCCAGAATCAAACCTGGACCCTTCAGTCCACAGGCTGACGCTCTATCCACCAAGCCAAGCTGGCCAGGGCTGTTTTTTTTTTTAAATTATGAAAGGATATTCAATTTTGTCTAGTATTTGTCTACATTCATTAAAATTATTATTTGCTTTATTTTCTATTCCATCAAAATGAAATTACATTAATTTTTGAGTGTTCAGTCAAACTTGCATCACTAAGATAAACACAATGTAATCCCAATGTATCACCTTTCATTGGACAGGGTTTCAGGGTTGATTTTATTTGCTACTATTTTAGTATTTTTGCAGACGGTCCTGAGAGAGATTGGCCTGTACTTTTCTTTTCATTGAATGTTCTTGGTAGATTTTGGTATCTCAGTTTTCTTATTTTCATAGAGTAAGTTGGCTACTAACTAACATATTTCTATTATTTTGAAGATTTTGTAAAACATTGAAGTAATTTCTTATTTTATTATTTGGATGATTCATGGTTGAAGCCAATAGGTCTATGACTTTCTTCATGAGAAGGTTTTCCAATATCAATTTAATTTAATAGGCATAGGATTATCCATATTCTCTCTTTTTTTTCCTGTTCCTTCTAAATTTTCAAATGTATTGGCATAGTATGTATAAAATCACTTATGAGATGTATAGTCTCTCAGTCTGTGGTGATATTCTATTTTGTCATTCTTATATTGGTTTTATGTGTCTCTCTTTTTTATTGATTTTTAGAAAGAGTGTGAAAGGGAGAGAGAGAGGACAGGAGAGAGGAAACATCGATTTGTTGTTCCACTCATTCATGCACTCACTGATTCTTATATGTGTCTCTTTTTTCCTTTATTCTTCATCTATTTTGCCAGTTATTTGTCTCCTCAATGAACTTACTTTTAGATATGTTAATACTCTACATTGTATGTTTATTTTTTTTATTTCAGTAATATAGTTCTTATTTTTATCACTCTCTTTTTTAGGCATTGGATTTAACCATTTGCTCTTTCACCTCTTCTTGAAATGGACATTTACATGATTAGTTTCAGCCTTTCTATTCGACATATGCTTTTAAGGCTACAAATTTTCTTCTAATCTGTGCTTTTACTACATCCTGGAAGTATTAACATATACCTATTTTTCACTTTTTATTTTTCCAGTAATCTGGTTGTTTACCAGGGACTATTCCTCCCTCATGAGCCCCGGATTCCATCACATCAGCCATGCTTTATCAGTAAACTCAGAGAACTGCTAAACATTTCAGCCACTGGTATCATATTGGAGGGAACAGAGAGGCAAATGTTGGGCTCAGCTCTGTTCTTTCCTCCTCTTCTGACCATGGCCCTACAATGATTTGGCAACTTACCAATACTTCCAAAAAAAGTTTTGTATATGTTGACCAATATTTCTAAATGCTCTCACCTGAAAGTTCAGGATTTCTACCAAAACTCTCTACCCTACAATGTTAAATCACAACTTATATTCAGTTTTGGTTTACGGCTACAGTAATGATATCAAGAGTCTGCACGTACATTGTTTGATGTGATAAAAAGCTAGTATTTTTTGAAAGTGCAGTGTCTATATGTATTAAAAAAATGTTCCTAGTATTATCAAATAATTTGCTATTGTTAAAAGATCACAAGATTTATAAAATTTGGTCTCAGAGAATTTGAATATGATGCTTAATTTGAGATCTTTAAAATGTTAATAAACCATTTTGAACACTACATATAAATAAAGAAAATGCTACCTTCTTCACAGACTTGTTGATAGAATTATAATCTTGTACAAATAAAAACAATTATTTTTGGTTCTAGAAACATAAGGCAATCCATAACACCTACAAATCCATACTAAGATATAGAATACATTAAGCCAAACATTTCTCTTTGGAGTTCAGGAGAATAGATGTTCTTTGGCCATTTTTGGAATATGCTGTTCTCAGCTTTAGGTCTTTGTTAAATGTAACCCTTTTAACTCTAATGAGATAAACTTTAATGAGCTAAAAATAAATCATTCACACTTTTGAAAGGATAGCATGCCAAATTCATCTATTCCCAGGCTAAGCCATCAGGAGTAAGAAGTAAAACAGCATAATTGGCCTTCTGAAGTTTCAGACTTAAAAAACTCACTGGTTTACCTTAAAAATAATTAAAAATCAGTTGTTCATATAATAATTCATTCCACTGCCAAGAAGTTTCTGGATTCAAATAAATGATATACTAATCCTGACTCACTTAAATATGTTGACTAGAGTAGGGGCAGAAAATTTTTCCTTCTTCCCTTTTAGGTTCTTTGGCTGATCCAATAATCAAATAGATATAAGACAGATTAACAAGAGAAAACCAAAAGGAAAACTGAATCACTCCCCCAAATTTTGGGAGTTATCAGAAAAAAACACAGTAAGCAAGGGTAATATTGTTAAGTAGATTTAAGTCATTGCCTTCTGCACTGATAAATTTCTAGAGATTGAGTTCTCTCCCTCTTCCTAGTATAGTGAGGGAGATACCATCTCAAATGGAAATTTCCCTTACTAGTAAGTGTTAATGTCTTTGCAGAGGGGCAACTTCTGCTCATTTTCAGAGCTTCCTCTATGTCTGCAGTTTCTTAAAAATAACCAGATTAAAATAACCAGTATTCCAAAAGGGCATATTTTGGGGATGGCAGATTTCTGCTCCCCTACACTATTTTTCCCTAGCAATGGGAAAATTCTTCTAAAATAAATCAAAGGTTATGAACAACAATTAATTACTCCAATACCTTGAAAGTTATTAAATAAATGCAAGGTAATTCATAAGCATGTCTCATTAAATTTCATTAAACAATTTACCTTTTTTATTGCTTTGCTACCAGCAACAGTAGTTTGATTAAGCAGTAATTCAACCTAAGTTATTGCTATATAAATGTATTTAAAATTCATACATTTTAATGTGCATAATATATTACATTTGTTTAATATATGTTCCTTCATCTCTTTTCCAATTAAAAACGTATATACTTTTCAAATGCTGTTTTGGCTGTTAGACAAGCAGTTGCATCTATGATGCGTAATAAGCCACATGTGAACCTATTAGTATGTTTGGACCTTGAAAGTTGCTCTATTGCAATGCCTGCTTACATCTCAAAATTCTCCAAACCGAGTGATTAGGCCATTAACCAGCATTCCTGAGGATTGTTTGCTTGGTTCTAGAGTTCTTTGTTAGTTAAATTCTTTCTTTCTGTTCATGAAATGTTTTGACAACGTTTTTCCATAACTATTAATGGTCACGAAGTGTACAAAACCTCTGCACTTTTCTCCTTTGTGAATGGCTCCACAGTGATTTAAAAATCAGTAGAATGATCAACACTTATAAATATACATGTATAAATAAAGTGTTTCTGAACCCACACCTTCTTATACCACTCCACATCTGACATCTACTTCATCTTCATGGGATGGAATCTTACTCTACACTCAGATTCACAATCTTGGCTGCAGGATTTCAGCACTAGGGAGGTTTTATCATGAATATGAACAGAATCTCCACCCACAGTAGATTTTGCAACATAAGTCTCTCCTATAACTTGTTATTGTGACAACTTATACTTTACTTGTGTATTTGCTTCTGTACCAATTACTTTTGGTTCTCATGCTTCACCATTTCATTCAAGTTCTTTGATTGCTTTACTCTGAAGCTATTGAGATGTACAGTCACCACAGGAAGACAGAGCTTGCATTCTAGCTGTCCTGATTTCAGCAAATGCACCCCCTCCACCAGTCTTCTTTCCTAAGGAATCTTCAGCTGTATACACATCTTATCTATATAACATTCACTAAGCTAACATCTATAACACTCAAAATTTGGAACAAAAGATACCCAACAATATCATCATGACAATGTCTATATACACATTGTCTGAATATTTTGTTCATAATCATTACTTAGGGTGATTATGTAAAAAAAATGCTTGTAATAAAATGTTAGGTAAGACATTACAGTTTCAAAATTGCATATATAGTATGGAACTGACTGTCCAAAAATGAATCATTTTTAAAAAGTGCTAGAAAAAGTGCTATCAGTCAGGTCATGTATGTTACTATCAGATCTTAGTGTTTGTCAATAATATGCTGTATGAATTTAGTGCCCAGCTGAGTTTCCTAGGGTTGCTGTAACAAATTGCTTCAAATTTAGTGGCTGAAAATAACACAAATCTTACAGTTCTGGAGGTCAGAAGTTCAAAACAGTCTCACAGGCTTATCGAGGTTACAGGGTGTCAGCAGGGCTGATCCTTTCTCAAGGATTTCAAGGCCAAACCATTTCCTTCCCCTTTCCCAACTTCTAGAGGCTGCCTGCATTCTGAGGCTCATGGCGCTGCCCACTCTGACCTCTGCTCCCATGGCCACCTCTCCTCCCTCACTCTCACTCTTGCCTCCCTCACTCCCTGCCTGAGGACCCTTGTGAGATCTTTAACTTCATCACATCTGCAAAGTCCCTGTGCCAAGTGAAGTCCCATTTTTATAGGTTCAGAAATTAGGATGTGGCTATTAGTCTGCCTACCATAGTGTTTCAAAACAGCTACCACTATTTAAACATGTTGAAGAAAGACTATACTTATATTCAAAAAGTAATCACCCAGAATCTAATACAATTACATAAAAATTCATGACATCAAGTTACTTGTCACTGTCAGCAGAGATGGCCCGGCACACCCCTGGACCTGTATTCATTGCTTGAGGTGGACATGAAAACTCAGCCCAGCTGAATCTGAAACAATGCCACTCAGCAATTTCCGTTTATAAATTATCTAGATCTGTCTCTTGGTCATTTTTTCCTGCTTCTTTATTCTTTACTTTCCAAACTTTCTACAAAGGGTGTTTTGCTACTTATTTTAAAAGATGATTATAGCAAATTCTAGGTTATTAAGAAAAACATAGAAAAATAAAAAACTACACTTTCAATAATGACTTAGAGACTACCAACTTACCAATCTTTCAGGATCAACTGAAATCTGACCTCCTCCAAAAGTCTTCACATGGCCCTGACCATCAGCTCTCACCTTCAGATATATGGCTTTGAAATTTAACACAATTTTTCTCCACGTTCCCCTGGCATTGGTTTACATTCCTAAAGCACACTTCAGGATCAGCTTGCATTCTGATTCCTGTGGTGTGATCAGGTTCTGCTTCTGGATTGTGAAGTCCTGCAAGAGAGAGAATGCATTTCACTCGTTTCCACACCACGCAGCTCCCACTCTCATCTTGAGTCTGCCACATGTTCTGAAAGATAATCATTAATCTGTGCATAACGAAGGCATGATACACGTATATAATATATGTATACTGTACACAGCTTATATGCACATATATGTTTTTATATTAAACTATCAAATTCTATAAACCAATATCCATTAAATGCAAGAAAGGGGAGATCGTGGCTTCACTGACACTTTTCTAGTTAATGGTTTCTTTAGATTGTTGCCCTCATTAGATCTCAATTCATTAAAAGGGCACTTGCTGTTTCCTTTATAAATAACCTTGGGACAAAATAGTAAACCAAAGCAATTCATCACCTTGCCAGGCTAAGAAAACATTACAAATGGCACAGGGAAGAGGCACTAATTAGACCTAATTGAGAGAAATTACAAAGTTCAAATTATTGAGTTGTCTTAATTGAGTATTTTTGTTTTAAATACAGAGGGAATCGTCAGCTAACTCCTGATAGCCTGCCGCCAAGGGGCAGTCCTCCTGGACTTGTTTAATAAATAAATAAGATTATAGTCTACTCAGTATATTATTTGTTTGGGTTCAAATTACAGCTGGTAAAATAGATGATATTCTCCAGGTTCCTGGCTTTCTGAGTTTTGTTTGTAAAATGTGCTATTCTTGTACCTGGCTAGGTGTTGCTCCGTGGTTAAAGTGTTGGCTCAAACACCAAAGGATCTTAGTTTGATTCCAGGTCAAGGGCATGTACCTGCAGGTTTGTTACCCCACCTTGGTCATGGCACCTGTGGGAGGCAACCAACTGACATGTCTCTCTCATATCGATGCCTGTCTCTCTCTCTCTCTCTCTCTCTCTCTCTCTCTCTCTCTCTCTCTCTCCCTCCCTTCCACTTCTGGAGGAAAACAGGCCACATACTAATCTAACAAGCTCAGGGAAGACCTGCACGGCAGTCTTGCAAACTCAAAGACCTAAAGTAGCCACAAAGGAGGGTCTGAAATTAAACTTTAGCTAAAAGCAGTTATGGTGGGTAGTTACATCCTAGGCTGGTATCTTCACTGAAAAGGTCAAGTTTTACCTTAATTGAGCCTATCTATCTTTTTGCATCTATGATAACATACCCTTGAAATGTCTGGGTAACTTGTAACTTCTCTTTTTCCGGATCCCTTGGGGCACAACCTAATGTGCCTGGGCACCAGGACAGATACCACAAAGTCCCTCATTGTTATCATGTTAATTGTTGACTGTTGTCTATCCTGCACCCACCTAAATATGCGTCTATCATTTTACATTTTGTCCAATCCCAGAGTTTTCCACACTTTGCTCTCTCCCACCTCTCTAATCTATTACCAATGGATTTCATGTAAACCATCTACATCCCTCCTTTGATTGCAATGTAAAAAAAAAATAGAGGAAAACCTGCCATTCTCCAAAGCATTATCCCAATCCTTTGAGATACTGCTTCCTGGCAATTATCAACAGTTTGGCTCAAATAAACTCACAAAATTCTTTACAGGTTTGAATGTTTTTTATGTTAACACACTCTAAAAAAATAATCAGTGGAAGCAAATATCCTTGGGTGAGTATGAGTAACAATAACAAAAAACGATGTGCTGTTCTTTGTTCCACCAAGGCCTCTGATTTTGTCCACACTGTGGTTCCTGCCTTTATCTCAGCTTTGTCCTTTCATACTTCTCCCCATGCATCTCACCTCCAGCCATTCCAGACCCACATGGGGTGTTCCTCTCTCCCTTCCTGTTACCGAGCCCTTACTGTGTGCCAAGAATATCTTAGATGCATTATCTTATTTAATCTGTAATCAAGACTGTCAAGTAGGTGTAACTGTCTTTTTGGCAGGAGAAGAAACTGAGGCTCTTAGAAGTTAACAGTTTGGCAAGGTCAACGACAGAGTCAGGATATAGCTATAGTTCTGTCTGGCTCCAAATCCCTCTTAGTGGTTCCTTCATCCCAGAGCACACCCAATCCTCCTCTGTCCAGTTAAAACCCGCAGCCCTCTTAAGCCTTTTCAGAACTTTTCCAAGCAGCTAGCCACTTTTCCCAAGTAACCGGGAAAGACCTCTGCTCTGGGGAACCTGAGCGGAAAATGCAGATGAAGAGCACACTCTACAGGGACAGTGCTCCTCTGACTGTCCTCAGGCTGAGGGCCAGAGAGTGATGCAGCAGATCACTCTTCATGTTCCTTAACTGGGGACTTGAGAAATTGAAAACAGTCCACTCCGAGTTAGAGATCTACATACATCACTATTTATTAATGAATGGAGAATGCTCTATCTATAAAAATATGGTGATCTTAAGAATAATTATAGAGCAGAAACCATAAATGGTATCTGTTGGGGTTTGCAGTAAACTCAGTTTTTCCTCATGAAGAGATTAGTGAAATGCCCAGTGCATCAATAATAACGGTGATAACGAACCTGTCTCTGTTCCATGTTCTTGATAAGTAGGAACACCTCTACTGGCCACAGCTCTGTGTTTGTCTGGGTCCAACTCAGCGCTCAGGCATGCAGCAGAATGAGCAGGGACTCATCGACCAAGCTTCTAGCTGGAAGACTCACTTCTTGATTGGGGGCAGCCCTTAAACCAGGGAGCCCATTTGTCAGGGCCACAGACAAGGGGACATTTTCCTCACAGAGCCACTTAACAACCTCCCTGGCTGCTTTAAGTCAGGGGTATTGCTTGCAATGATTTAACTCCAAATCTTATGAAGACTATAACAGAAATAAAGACAAAGTCAGATTCTAATTTCCTCTGGCTCTGTAGTGTCTAAGACTGTAATAAAAGCTGGGTAATAATTCTGAAGCAATGAATGAATGAGTAGAAGTACTTGGGAAGGTGGAGCAGAGGTTTACATCTGTGTGCAGTGGAAGTAGAAGACTGGGCTGGGTAGAATGATTTGAAGAACTGTGAGGTTGCATGAGTGTGAACCGGGGGGAGAAACAGATGTTAGAGGTTGGAAATAAAGGCAGAACCACAGAGAAAATGAAACAGAAACACAAGAAATCTGTTGTTTTACCTGGCCCTTCACACTTGGACCATGTGAAACTGTGGCCAAGATTGGTTTGTCAGGCTGCACACCTTGGCAGTCAAACACTGCCAGTTTGGTCAGGCTAGACCAGCCTCTTCCTCCATCCATTCATCCCAGGGTGGATTTCCTTCCAGGTTCAGACCTGGCCCAGGCTGGGGAAGAGGGAGAGGGAAGAGGAGCAAAGGAGAAAAGAGGCATGTGGGTGTCCCATCAGCTCTTCTCTCGCACTGCTCTTCACTGCAGCCAGATCTCAGTAAGAGATCAGAAGACTGGGTTTCACCTGGTGCCCTAGGGCCAGGCCAAAAAGTGTGGGGGTGAACACTTGCTGAATGAATATGCATGTGTTCTTGTACTTGACTCTGATTCTTACTCTGATCCATACCATATTCATGAATATTTCAGTTTCAAAACAATATTTTAAGTTTCCCACATCACATGGAACTATTCCAGGAGCTCGTGCACCATGTCTATCCTTCCTGGTCTCATCTTTCCTGCTACAACACCTAGTGACTACATGTAGCTCGGCTGAGGAAGCCCATCAGTACTTTATATTTTCCTATTTAAGTTTCAATGAGAATAAATCTACATTCATATCAGCAGGTCTTGATACACTTGAAAAGTTTATTTCCTGGTTTATTTGAACATCGTTTCAATCTTGTATTCAATACAATTGTCCCCAGGGTTAAACAAGAAAACTTAAGTCTGACCAGGCCAAGTGACCAGGCCACACTTGGATTTGCACAGGCTTCACTCTACTGATAGAAGGATGTATAGATGGATGGATGGATGGATGAATGGATGGATGAATGGATGGATGATCAATGAGGCATGAGTAGGAGCCAGTGCCATGGACCTCTTTTTACATTTCCCTAGTCACAGAAATTAGGAGCTTCCCTACTGCACCATCCAGGGGTTCTTCTGCCAAGTGGAGACCTAAAGAAGGAGATACATAGTATAGTGGTTGTTCCTGTGTTTCAAGAACAGTCATAATGAAAATGCCTGAAATTGTAACATCTGACTGAGCCATCTATACTAATAAAAGGGTTATATGCTAATTAGACCAGGTCAACCAGACATCTTCCAGTCATCTGGTCCTCCTTCTGGACAAAGCCATGGTGGCGGGGGCCAAGGCAGAGGCGGTTAGGGGCAATCAGGCTGGCAGGCGAGCAGTTAGGGGCAATCAGGCAGGCAGGCAGAGGTGGTTAGGGGCAATCAGGCAGGCAGGCAGAGGCAGTTAGGGGTGATCAGGCAGGCAGGCAGAGTGGTTAGGGGTGATCAGGCAGGCAGGCAGGTGAGTGGTTAGGAGCCAGTGGTCCCGGAATGTAAGAGGGATGTCCCCTGAAAGGTCCTAGATTGGAGAAGGTGCAGGCTGGGCTGAGGGACCCCCCCCCACCATTGCATGAATTTTGTGCACCGGGCCTCTAGTTATAGATAATAAAGAGAATGTTAGGAGATTGAAATCATAAGTTCACCTATAAGAGCCGTATGTAAACTCTTTCTTTTTAATCCTCAACCAAGGAATGCTCATTGATGAGAGAGAGAGAGAGAGAGAGAGAGAGAGAGAGAGAGAGAGAAACATCAATGTGAGAGAGAACAATGATTGGTTGCCTCCCGCATGTGCCCCAACCAGGGTGGAACCTGAAATCTAGGTATGTGCCCTTACCAGAATCAAATGGTGATCTTCCGATGCACAGGACAACACTTCAACAAACTGAGCCACATTGGTCAGGACATGTAAACTTTTATATTAAAATAGAAGTTAGAGACAATGCAGTAAATGTATATTTTCTACTTGGCAAATTTTCATTTCTCAGGTGAGCAAAGCTGGGCCCTCCACAATTACTTTTAGCTTTAAACTTTAAGGTTCTCCTTTTACCATGCTTTCAAAGCAATTCCTACAAAGCTGTGGTGTTGTGAATACAGGTAATGTGCAGACTAGCAGGTATTTTTTGCCCCGAGTCCCTTTCTCTATCCAGAAGTTCAATGCCTGGTTTTGATTTTAGGACTTTGTTATTGACATCTGCTTCCAAATTCCTATAACTTTATCCATAGGAAGAATATTTTTAGTATTTAAGTTGGAAAAGAATTTGGTGTATACTTTATGTTGATTTCCTTACTCAGGAAGAGATTCTGTACCCTAAACCAGGACTGACTCCAAAAGCATCAAATTACTTCCTTTGCTCCAACCTCACCACCTGAATAATTAGCACAATCCACACAAAAGCAAGGACTTATTTACTTCACAAGGTGTGTTTTCCAAACTCTCACCTACAGTGTTCTTTCAAGATGTCAATTAGACTTTCTTGCAAAAAAAAAAAATTACACATTAAAGTAGATTCAGGACAGCCATATTAAGGAAGCTAAATAAGTTTCTTTACTGCAGGTTTTCTCAAAGACTTTAACAGGCAATGGGATCCTCCAAAAAGGGATGTCATATGTGGGATTTCTAAATTTATTTTAGGTGAGATCCAGACTCATTAATTTCTGTAGATTCATTTTTTAAATAATTTTTCATAGCATCAGGTAGGAAATTTTTTTTCTATTAAAGTAGACCCTGCATCTTGCCAAGAATTGTCAAGCTATGGCCCCTTGTAGGTAATTAAACTCTGTGTAATGTACACACAGCATGAACAAGGCCACTCTCACAAACAGGAAAATTAGATAGATGGAAGTAAAAAATAGTCACTTTATGGAAACTATAAACATGATCACTATTAATCAATGTTCTCCTAGTTGTTTTCTTACTCTTGTTCCCACCCACTTAGTCACACTAATAACCAATACATAATAAGGCAGTACACGGAGCACTTGATTAATGGTGCAAATAGGGAGTTGGAGCTCTGGCTCTGACTTGGACCCTGTATGAACTTGCTCCAGCCCAGCCTTTCTCTCACTGGGGAAAGACCTGGGACTCTGTCGTTCTTTCTGGCCCTATGACCTGCATTGGTTAGGAAACAAATTAAAATTATCACAGAAATTAGCAACCTAAACAGTGATGCAGTGTACTCAAAGATGAGCTGAGAAGGGAACAAAGGGAAAATCACGCATGAGGGTTAACTGAGGTTTAATGGGTGGCGTTCCTACCAGACACATCATTCCCCAAAATGTTACAAATATCCCCCAAAAGAAATATTTTGTGCCAAAGACAAGATCCGGGTGACTTTCCGTACACTCCTTATTTGCAGCATGCCTGTCCTAACAGGCAGACCCCTACCCAACACTTCCAAAGACAGGGTCACATCTCATAGTCAAAGAGTCTAGATCCAAATTCTGATTTTATACTTATCAGCAGTGCCTTCTCGAAGCATCCATCTCCTCATCCATAAAATTAGATGCATTTATATGTTCCTCTAAGATTTATTGTGAGCATGAAATAGATAGCAGATATGACAGTTCTGGCTCAGTGCCTGGCATAAATGAAGCACTGAGTAAATGCTGTTCTATTTCCTCATAAACTCCAACACCAGTGTGGTCTGTAACAGCATCAGTACTACAGAAAACAAAGAATCAGAGAACTGGATTTTTCTCAAGCAGGACAGAATAAGTATCCTTAAAACACCTGGAACAACCAAAGGCAATGACAAGTTTGCAGAATATGGGTATGAGTACTTGAAGGGCAGAGGAAATTGCCCTCAGAGTGAATTGGGAAAGGCTTAAAACATGTCAGCAGCTCTCGTGTATAACCTGCATGTATATATCAAACAGAAAAGAGTTTAATTAGTTACCCAAGGTCACAAACAACATTTCCAGATCAGAATTAATGGTCATGATGTAAAGGCCTAGTCTTTTAAACAATGAGGTCTCACACTAATTTATTTCCTAAAATACATTTAGCTACTCTCCTGTGTCTGCCTCATGTTCTTCTGAGAGGTGGCAGCATGCATGTGAGTGGAGGGATGGGTGGGTAGAAGAGCCAAGCCAGAGATAAATAAGAAGGATGCTGCCATTGTTGACCTACTGACCCAATAAGGTCAATATGGAATACCACACACTTCTAAATTGGCTTAGAAACTTGGGGAAGTGTATTAATGAATAATTAATGGATACTTATATGTATATTTTCTGTTTTAACTGGACTTTTTAAAAATAAGTCATTATAAAAGTAAGATCCAGGATTCAGATGCTATGTCTGAAAACATCTGTGGAACTCATGCCCACCTCCTGCTGTTTCACTAAAACACTGCAGAACACAAATTCCAGAACTTGACCACCAATAAATTCCTGTGATAAGGACTTTTCCACCCATGCCATGTACACGAGAATTCTGCTGAACTCTCCTGCCAACATACACAACACCTGCACACCAAAGACCAGCCATCACACTGGGTATAGCCAATAAATCTAACAAAGAAAAGTGGCCAACTCTGATTGGGACAGTTCAGAAACAAATCAACAGAGGTTATGGCAATCTTTCTCTCTTTCTCACTATGTGAATCCAAGTACAGGCCCTTGGAAGATAGGCATGGAAAAGGCAGAAATACAGGCAGAACAGGAAATCTGGTTTTAGAACTACTGTAAGGAAAGGTCTACTACTGTAAGGGGAAAAGAGAGAAGGCATGTCCAGTACAAGCTCATAATACAAAACCATGTGGCTACCCAAACATCCTTTAAGAGGTGAGAGGATACACAATCTCCAATCCATTGATACAGTGGATAGTGAGAAGGAGAAAACAACTTATGCACTCAACATGGATGAACCCAGAAGAAGTCATGCTGAAAGAACATGGAAGAAGACAATCTCAAAGGTTGCATACAACTTGGCCACTGTTGTTAAGTGGTTAGAGCATTGGCCTGAGCACCAAAGAGTCATAGATTCAATTTCCCATCAAGGGCATACACCTGGGTTGCAGGTTCGATCCCTGCCCCTAGAGTATGTGGGGGAGGCAACCAATAGATGTGTCTCTCTCACCTCTCTCTCTTTCTCTCTCTCTCTCTGTCTGTCTCTCCACCCCCACCACTTCCTTCCACTCTCACTAAAACTCAATGGGAAAATATGCTCAGACCTGGGCAGCATGGCTCAGTGGTTGAGCACCAACCCATGAATCAGGAGGTCACAGTTTGACTCATGGTCAGGGCACATGCCCAGGTTTCAGGCTCCACCCCTGGTGGGGAGCATGAAGTAAGCATCCAATCAATGATTCTTTCTTATTATTGACTAGAGGCTCAGTGCGTGACATTCGTGCACTGAGGGAGGGGTGTCCCTCAGCCCGGCCTGCACCCTCTCGCAGTCTGTGACCCCTCAGGGGATGTCTGCCTGTGGGCTTAAGCCCGCTCCCCACAGTCCAGGCCCAGGGACCCTACAGGGAGCAGGCCTAAATCAGCAGGCAGATGTCCCCAGAGGGGTCCTTAGCGCGCCCACCACCTCTGCTGCGCTCGCCAGCTGTGAGCCCAGCTTCTGGCTGAGTGGAACTCCCCCTGTAGGAGTGCACCAGGGGGCAGCTCCTGCATTGAGCATCTGCCCTCTGGTGGTCAGTGCGTGTCATAGTGACCAGTAGTTCCTCTGTTCAGTCTATTTGCATATTAGGGTTTTATTATATAGAATGTTTCTATCTCTCTTTCACTCTCCCTTCCTCTCTGAAATCAATAAAAATATATTTAAAAAAATAAAAAATGCTCAGGTAAGGATTAACAAATAAAAGATTGCATACGATGTTATGATTTCATTTATATCTACACTAATAAAAGAGAAACATGAAAATTAACCATTACTCCGCCACTCCACTACACCCACCAGCCAATCAGAGTGACTATGCAAATTAACCCAACAAAGATGGCAGTTAATTTGCACACGCAGGCGTGGAGCGAATATTGAAGACGACTGAAGATGGTGGCGGCCACGGAGCTGGAGCAAACAGAAGGCTTGGGTTGCTCCCAGTGACGGAGGAAGCCAAGATTCCAGCCCGCCCTGGGCTCCGCTCAAGGAGCTGGAAAAAAAAAAGGAGGGGCTGGAAGCAGCCAGAGGGGAGAAGCCAAGCCTCGCTGCTGCGGCCGGACCAAAGGCCTGGGTCCCGGGTGCTGGAGGAAAACTGGTGCTGGCAGCCAGGGGAAGGAAGGCCTATTGCGTGAATCTTCACGCAACGGGCCACTAGTAACATTATAAAAAACATAAAACAACAAAAGGCAAAAAGACAAAACTATAGAAACTGCCTGAGAACAGATCAGTGGTTGGTTGCCAGGGGATAGGAGAATTTGACTACAAAATGCCAGCATTAAGCAATTTGTTTGGATGACATAATTGTAATTACACAAATCTCTACCTGTGTTAAAGAACTGCACACACACACAAAAGAAAGTCAATTTTATAGTACATAATTTTAAATAAATGTAAGTCCCCCCAAAAGATGCAAGAACGAAGAAATAAGATAGTGGGTACGATGAGAGATGATTCAATTTAAATGTAGTATAATTTAGGCCATATTCTGAAGGGCTCGGAGTGGCCATGGCATGGGGACAGCAAAGGGAACTGCTGAGCACTTCAAGTGTGACCTCCTTTGCACTCCCATGAATCTCCATGGTCCAGATCAAAACACCTGGACTTGGAGGAACTAATTATCCTGCTAGAGAACATCCGGTTATCAAGTGACAAAACAGGGATCCCAAACCATGTCTAAGTCTCTCTAAACATCTACTGCATCTCCGCAGTAAAACACCTAAAACTGGACAAGTAAGGTTCCTAACACATTACCAGCAGAACACAGATGGTATAGCGATTGATTGAGGCATATTGTTTGCTGTTCTTGGCTTGTTTGGTTTTTATAGTCACCCTTGAATAAAAGTCAAATCTTATAATGAAAGCTATTATTATCTTTTTAAAAAAATATGTATTTAGAAGAATGATTCAAAAAACAGCTGAGAGCCAAGTTATTCCAGATTTCAATGCAAAAGGATTTCAATGCAGCTAGAATATTAAGAGAGTGCTTTTGTATTGGAAGAATTAGGGAATCGGAACTCCCCCAGTTCAGCATGGAGAAAGAGGCAAAGCAAGTTATATAGAAAAATCCCCCCAGTTTTTCAGTTTTCACCAAATTTATATGACAATTACAGGTTACAGGTGAGCCAGAAAAATAGACATTTTCTGGATCATGTAGGAATGATCTTCATGTTCAAGACATTAAGATTTAAAATTTTATAATACCCTTTCAGTCACTCACTGGAGGTTTTAAAAAGACAGTATAGACTTTGCTGAAATAAAAACAGGTCTTTGACTTTTCCTAAAATAATTATACAAAGGTCAAATTTAGCTGCTCACCCCTTCTGAAATAAGAAACATGAAAATCTGCTGATTAAAGGGACTGAAATAACAGCTTGCTCTTTCACCCACAGCAGTTAAATCTTTCTTTTCATCACTGTACAAGTCAGTATTTTCAGATCCAAGCAACATCTTGCTGGGACTTAATTCTAAGTAGCACATGCAGACAGCTCTGGGAACCGCCTGGGGAAGGAGACTACCCCTCCCAGTCACTGCACCAGCCTCTTCCAAAGTCTCCACTCTGCACATGCAGACAAGCAATTCCCATGTCAGGGGAACAATTTCATAAACTTTTATATGTTAGTAGAGGCCCGATGCACAAATTCATACACCAGTGGGGTCCCTGGGTCTGGCCTGCGGGATCAGGCCAAAACCGGCTCTCTGACATCCCCTGAGGGGTCTCAGATTGCGAGAGGGCACAGGCCAGGCCGAGAGAACCCACCAGTGCAAGATCGGGGCCAGGGAGGGACATGGGAAGTTTGTCAGCCAGGGAGGGACTGTGGGAGGACTCCAGGGCGTGTCTGGCCCATCTAGTTCAGTCCTGATCGGCCGGACCCAGCAGCAAGCTAACCTACTAGTCGGAGCATGTCATAGCAACTGGTCGACTGAACACTTAGCATATTAGGCTCTTATATAGTATTTTTATTACCTGAAATCTACTACACCTTTTCTGATTCTTTTCCCCCCTTTTCTACAACCTTAAGGTTTCTACCTTGGTTCATAAAAGCAAAACAGTGCTTTTGTGCTATTCCATGATGAACTTGTTTTCCTTGTTTCCATGATGACATGCATTTCTCCATAAATACATATGTACACACTCATTCCAGGACATGGTATATGTACGTTATACAGGAAACTCCATGGGACATATTAGAATTTAAATACTCTGCCTCAGTCTATCCTAGTACTAGTAACTACAGAATCCTTTCTCAGGTAGGACAGTTTCACCTCTGTGCCATACTTACCCACTGATTCTAGTTCACTAACATCTTACATTTTGTTGTACTGACATCTTTCTAACAGCTTTATTGAGCAATCATTTACATACTATACAATTCACTGGTTTTAAATGTAGTGCATTTTTTTATTAGATCTCTATTGTTACGTAACAAATTGCCTTACATTTAGCAGCTTAAAACAGCACAAATGTATTATCTGACCTTTTGTATAGTTCAAAAGTCAGCCTGGGTTCAGCTGTGTCCTCCATTTAGGGCCTCATAAGGCTGAAATCAAGGTGTTGGCTGGACTGCAGTCCTCACGGGAGGCAAGAAATTCACTCATGAGCTCAGGCAGGTTGTTCGCCAAATTCAGTTCCTGTGGTGACAGGACTGAGGTCCCCGTTTCCTTGCTGGCTGTCTGCCAGGGACCGGCCTTCCTTTTTGGAGGTGGTTACATTCCCTTTCATTCTCCCCAGTCAGCCCCTTCATTAGCAGAGGGGGACCCTGTTCCTTTCACAGTTGAAGTCTTACCGACTCTCCCTTGTGCCTCATCTCTGGATTCCCATCAGAGAACGCCCTCTGCTGGTGAAGTTTCATGTCATGAGGAGCATCTGGGTCACACAGGATACTGTCCCTATTCTAAGGTCCATGCTGCAATGACTTCTGCACGGTCCCTTTCAATGCAATGTGACACACTCACAGCTGGCAGGACACCTCGGGTGCCATTCAGCCCACTGAAGTTTTATTTCATTTAACCCCACTAAGATCTCATTAATGGGGAAGCGTTTAGCTTTCATGAACCAATCTTGCATTGGACTGTCCCAGTACCAGAGTTCTCATAAAAATTGGGGGCATTTTGATTCAAGGTATATCCTAATCTTTAAGGTAAGAGATGAGAATCTGAATATTGAGTACCCTCCTATGTCAAGCACTTTCAAATCCACTTTCTCCTTGAACCCTAGCATGCCTGTCATTGGGCATGATTGTCCCCATTTTAGAGACAAAATAGCGGAAGCTCCATGAGTAATTCCATCCAGGTCACACTGTTGGTAGAGGAGCTAGAACTCGAATTTTGATCTTCTCTAAAATCTAAATTTTGACCAAGTGAGGTGGGCAAAATGTTTTCATCATTTCCTAAGTGTCTTAGATTTACTACCTAATGAGACTTAGTCAGAGAGACCTGCATTCTTTCCTTCATTCGGCAAATGTGTAAAGTTCCTATTGCCTGTCAGCTCCCCTTTCAGGGCACTGGGGATCCAGGAGTGCAAAAACAAGTGTCTTTGGCTTCAGGAAGCTCACTGCCAATGTTACAAGACAGGTAATTGCCTAACAAATACATTTTCTGGTGTCCTTAAAAAAGTGGTAAGTGGCGTGGAGAAAAATAAATAGGGTCTAGTGTAAGGACAGAACCAGAGTGGAGTTGAAGGAGGGAGGAGCACTTCAATTTTAAATGAAATAGTCAGTTTAGGCCTCACTGTGAAGGTCACATTTGCACAAAGAATGGGATAAGGTGAAGTACACACAATCAAAGTGTATATAGGAACAGACTCCAGTGATGTACAGAAGCCAGGGCATAAAGGGATTCTCAGTCTAAGCCAGGGGTGGGCAAACTTTTTGACTTGGGGGCCACAATGGGTTCTTAAACTGGACCGGAGGGCCGGAACAAAAGCATGGATGGAGTGTTTGTGTGAACTAATATAAATTCAAAGTAAACATCATTACATAAAAGGGTATGGTCTTTTTTTTTTTTAGTTTTATTCATTTCAAACGGGCCGGATCCGGCCCTCGGGCCGTAGTTTGCCCACGGCTGGTAAGCAGAGATGAGGTGTCAGTTCTTGATTATTATAAAAATCTCTAGCTGATCATTTACAATATGCCCAGGCTATGCAGATGCTATGTCTCACAACAACCTCATGAATGAAGCACTGATTGTCTCCATTTTTGCAGATGAGCATACAGGATCTTGAATTGTGTAATCAATTTTCCAAGGTCAATGAGCTAACCTGCATCCCAGAGTCATGGTTCCTGGCCTTTGTGCCCTATTTCCTTTAAGGAGTGATAGTAAGAGGATAAGTAATGTCCCCAAACATTGTAGACAATGTCCTGGTCTCCTCAACACTTCTCCATTCATATAGAAAATCCCCAAACAGGGAGACATAAAACTGAAGCCTAAATTCTGAACACACTCAGAAACTAGAATCAATATGCAAGGAATTTACTTTCCATAATGTGCTTTTTGGGAGGAGGGAAGGGACAAGAGGCTGGTGTACAGGAGGGAATCCCTACAAGTTGCTTTATCATTCATGACATCTCAGGCCAAGGCAACGGACAGGCAAAGGACACCATAGGCCCACCAAGTCCTAAGTTCTCCCATCAGGCTTAGCAGCACAATGATGGCCTCAAATCTGGCTGGGTCATTTTTTATTTTCTCTCCTTCAGGAAATATCCCCTAACTTACTTGTCAAAGCATTGTAGATACATCAGATAGGGCAAAGCTAATAAATAGCTCATGCATGCATCTTAGATATTAAGTCACATGACAGTTTCAAAGTTGCAATCATCCTTTTTTTGGAAAAGAGAAGAAATAAAAATGTAGAGAAAAATAGAGTAAAATAAAAGAGGAAAAGAAAAGAACAGAAAATCAAAAGATTCTATTTCCATTAAAATTTTCCCTTGCAACTTAATGTTACCCAAAGCCAAGAAAGAATATGCCTATCTCTTATCTTAGATCTGTAGAGATTATATTTATTTCTTTTGATGCCAAGTCTCATATCTTTTTAAAATATTATTCTTATCAGAGATCCAGTATGGGCATCTTCCTAGACTTGCTTCCATTTTCTTTTAATAATAGCTCAGTAATCCAGCTACTGTCTTTTTGCCCAAACCCATTGGGTTTTTGTTTGTTTGTTTCAAAACTGAAATGTTTGTAAGATAAAACTTGAAACAGCATAACCTTCTCAGGTTAAGTTAACTCCATCATTATACCTTACAAGCCGTGATAGATCTCAAAGTTTTGTTTTGATGCTTTTCTTTGATTTTGAATCAAACTCCTTAAAAAAGATCATGGCTTTAAACCCACACATTTCAATGGCACTTTGACTACTTTTTCAAGGTTGCAAATTCGGGTTCCAGCTTGAATAGCAAATTATAGTTTAGAGAGATAGATTTTGGAGTCAGTTATGCTGACCGTGCTCAGAATTTGGAGGCAGCGGGACCAATCCCGGGGTCAAGCTGAGCAACTGCAGAGTCAGATGTCAACAGCGAAAGAGTGCTTTGCCAAGTCTGTATGTAAACAGGCACTTGGGCATTTTTATTTATTTTTTTAATTTAAATTCTTTATTGTCTAATGTATTACATAAGTCTCCTTTTTCCCCCATTGACCTCTCCCCAGCCAACCCCAACCCATTCAGACATTTTTACCGGTGGAGCCCACACTCTCACTCCTTCCCCAGGAAACACACGTGGGTGCTGCAGGTTGATACAGCATGACACCTCTTTTCTCATGGTTTGGTTTGTGTTTTTTTTGGTTTTTCTTTGTAAACATATTTGTTAAAGTGTAACATTAATGCAGAAAAGTGCACAATCCTCAGTTGAGGTTGATGAATTATGATGCAATTAACATTCCTGGGTAACAGCACCCAAGTCAAATAATAGCTATATATCTTTTCATATTCATGGGTCTGCTCCTTATTTGACACTAATTAAAATCTTGATAAGCAATTATGTTTAAAAATCTAGAGTAAAAAAATCTACAAAAATGTTAAGTTTGGGTCAAAAATCCAAAGTAGCACATAATACTTTATTACAACATAACTATTTAAAATAAGCACATTTGATATAAATATCACAAAAATATCATATTGGGTTTTGGAAATTGCTACTTTCTACATACAGAAAGCATTTTACATGTTTTCTTTTGTATTGTTATCTCAAATGACCTAACTTACTAGGTCCCAGAAGGAAAATAGAAACAATCAATCCACAGAATAAGAACCATAAGGCAACTTTAACATGTCCAAAGTACCATGAACAGTTAAAATGTTATCCTAACCAGGTCAGCATGGCTGAGTGGTTGATGTCGACCTATGAATCAGGAGGTCATGGTTTGATTTCCAGTCAGGGCACATGTCTGGGTTGTGGGCTCAGTCCTTAGTGTAAGGTGTGGAGAAGGCAGCCAATAAACGATTCTCTCTCATCATTGATATTTTTATCTCTCTTTCCCTCCCCCTTCCTCTGAAATAAATAAAAATATTTTTTTAAAAAATAAAATAAAATGTTACCCTAGTTTTCTTGTCAAATATAATTTTTCAGAATAGAAGAAGTCTGTAGAGAAGTTACCAACTTGTCTCATTAATAAATGACATGAATTATTCTTCCAAATGTTAATAATGAAGATTACAAGACAGATGCATAAACAGCTATAGGTTCCTCAGGGGAGGAAAGACAGTATAGAAGAGAATGGGGCCAACAATGGAGGCAGCCAAGAGCCAGTGTGGGGATAAGCCACACCCAGTGCTCACTCAGGGTGCTGCACTCACTGTACTGCTGCATGAGCCTGAACAGAAACATCTGCCCTGGGGGGAGGCTCCACTGAAAACCTTGCCCTGTGCCTTGCACCTGACATCCCTCTACCACTTAGTGGCTCAGCGGCCAGAGCCCGGTTCCTGCTACCAAACCCCTCCCCCACCACCGCCCTCTGGGTCGCCTTGAGCAAGTTGCTTTACTTCCCTGGGCTTCACCTTCCTCTTCTGGAAAGCAGAGGTGCTGAAAGTGCCCATCTCCTGAGCTGTGGTGAGGACTGCTGCGATGTGTCTAGCAGAGCAGCTGCACTAGCCAGTGCCCAGTGAGTGTTTGTGATGATCATGGTCTGCAATCATCGCCTGTGCTGCAAAGACATATTTGAACCTGTCATTCTTGACAATCTGCCAAGTTCTAGAGAGAGCAGAATGCATTTAAAGCTGAAAAATAGCATCCTAGAGCAAGAAATCGGATATGGAGTGGCAGAAAATCAAAGTGTGATTAGGTTTGTGAAGTTACAAGGTTGATTGGGAGTAAGTAGTATCGGAGGTGAGTTCAAAGTGCATGTGGGCCAACTTAGGTGCCACCTTTCGCCGTGGGCAGCCCAGCACCTGGCCATCTCTGAGCACTGGCCTCTGTGTGCCACTGTACTGATGAGTCATTCTGTGGCCTGGCACTGGATATGCGAGAATGTGAGGCTCCCGTATGGCTGGGATATGACCTACCAAAGTGCATGTGGGCCAACTTAGGGCCACGCAAGTTACTGTAGCCACTGAGAAGTCAATAGTTTTCTTGGTATGAGTGGCCCCACTGTTCAAAAAGAAGGCTTAAGAAGTAGGAAAGAACCAAATGGTTCACCCCAAATCTGGCTGTATGGGATTAAATTCTTGCCTCCTCTCTCATTTGGTCCCAACAAAGTACTAAGAAGACAACACTGAGTTATCTTAGTCAGCAGGTTCTAGACAAGGACAGGAAAAGGTGCTGGAAGCTGTTGCCTGCCACAAAAGAGCACAGAATCCAGAGAAATGCCGCTGCCTAGTCAATGCCCAGGCCAGTGGGAAGCACCACAACTGGAAGGTATGCAAAGTATGATTTGCTGAGGGAGCGGCCACTCAACAACCAGTGCCAGGGAAACTGCCAGTATTGAGGAGAACTGGGCCACTGTGGGAGGTGATCCCACCAGCCCCACCACCCAACGGAGCTGTAGATATCAGCATAGGCATGTGGAGATCATACCAAGAGACACCACCTCTGAGCAAAACAGGGTCCTCATCTAACAAGGTTCCTGATCTTTCATTGTAATTCTCACTGAGGAGAGAGAATACCCACCCCTACTAAGGAACTGGTAAAAATCACGGGGTAGGAAATTAATTCAACTATGGAAACATAAAACAATAATCTGACCCTTAAGTTCCCAACTGAGATTGTGGCCTAAGAACAGAAGATTAAGGTAAGAAGAAAAAAACAACAAAACAAACCACTATGTTGTAGGAGACAGACCCTTCTGTCTGAGTTTGAGTGTTGTTTAGTGGCCCAGCATTTGGAGAAATCTTCTCTCTTCTTTGAGGAGGCATTAGCTCCAAGAATAGAACAAGCTAAGAAAAATATTGAGCTTGTGTCTGCTGGGCCAGACATAAATGATAAAGCAAGGGCATATTGATTATTCTCAAAACTTGACCTGAATAGCAATGAGCTGAGACCACCTCTGGCTTTTCCTTCCATTTTAGCCATATGTATTTTACCGGTGTGTCTGAATGTAAAATGTTATTACATTGGAGGAAAGGCAGTGGGTTCCTCCTGGCAGGAAGAAATAACAAAGATGAGAAACTTCAACACTTCCATTTCATGCTGTGTGGGTTTCTGTTGTTTTCTTTTTTATAATCAATGTTTCATTTAAAGAGGAAAGTCTTTCTACTCCTGTGCTGGGCACAGCCAAGTGAGCAGTGCTTACTAAGTACACAATGCACTCTCTTCCTCCCCTTGACAATATCCACACCTGGGAAGGCCAAGAACAGTGGCCCTGAAATGAAGACCTCTATTTCACAAAGGATTGCTAAGACTTTGACCAATAAGATGGCTTGTAATATAGGAATTACAAGATTCCCCCAACATTTACTTTAAAAGTTGAGTTCTTAGAGGACTGCTTACAACTAGGACCCTAACTTCATCACCACCAAATCTGGTCTCAGATGCAAGCTGGACCCTACAACCACTCGGGACAAAGACCTGCAGACCCACGGACACCTAGACTCCAGACATCCCAGTTGCAGATTACTGTGAGTCATAGAGCCCATCCCCTCCCCACCAGCCGGCTATGGCACTTTAGGACCTTCCAGACTCACTCCATGCAAGCAGGCTTCCTGCCAACACAGGGAAGCTGTGTGACTTAACTTTGACTCTGGGCCCGCACACACAGGAGTCTGTTCCCATGGCACAGGAGTGAGCCTCCCGCCAACACAGGGTGTCTGTGCAACCCAGACCCCCAAGCAGATCAGGGACCCTGATTCTCCACACAAGAGGCAGCACTGAGCACCAGTGACTTGACTCTTGGTGCGCAAATGTGGGGACTCTGTTTCTCACCATGCACGGGATCCCCGATTCTCAGTGCATGCACACTGAGTGCCTGTGACTTCAATTCTCGGTGCACGCACACACAGAAACCCTGATTCACTGCACGAAGCCGCACCAAGCAACAGAGACTCCGCGTGCACACGGGATCTCTGACTCCTGGTGCATGCTAGGGGACTCTGATTTCCAGCATATGCCCGCAGGGACTATTTTTCAGCGCAGCACATGCAAGGTCCCTGATTCTAGGTGCATGCACAAGGCCGCACTGAGCGCTGGTGACTGATTCTCAGGGTTCATGGCTCCCACTGACCCACGGCAGCCACACGTCTTGGTATCAGAGCTCTTTAATGACACTCGGGTGGCGTGACACTCCCACTGCACATGGCTCAGGCCCCTGCAACTTGGTGTTTGGACCTTCTGGTGATAGTTAGAATGGGGAGACAACAAAACAATCCCCAGAGGGAAGAAAAAGAGGAATCACAAAGAAAGTAAATAAGTGAAACTGAGACATGCAATATGACAGAAAAAGAATTCATCATAATGGTCATACAGTTCCTAAACTGGATGGATAAGAAAATTAACAACCTATGCAAAAATCAGGAAGAAATCAAAAGTGATATAGCACAATCAAAAATGCTATGAAAGGTTTCAACAGTAGACTAGAAGAAGCAGAAGACCTAATTAGTGAGTTAGAAGATAAAGTAGAGAAACAAGCCCAATCTGAACACCAACTGGAGAAAAAAAATTAAAAAGCAGGAGGAGAGCTTAAGGGAGCTTTGGGACAACATGAAACAAAGTAGCATACATATAATAGGGGTTCTAGAAGGACAAGAAGAGCAGCAAGAATTATAGAATCTATTTGAAGAAATAATGACAGAAAACTTCCATGATAGTGGGAAGAAAAAAATTCTCACAAGTACAGAGAGTCCCAAGCAAGATGAATCCCAAAAGACCCACACCGGGACACATCATAATTACAATAGCAAATGTTAATGACAAAGAGAGAAGCTTAAAGGCTGCAAGAGAGAGACAGAGAGTCATCTACAAAGGATTCCACTTTAGATTATCAAATGATTTCCCAACAGAAACTCACCAAGCTAGAAGGGAATGGAATGAAGTTTACAAAGTGATACAAAGCAAAGGACTGAATCCAAGAATACTATATCCAGCTAGACTATGAATCAAAATTGAAGGGGAAATTAGGAGCTTCACAGACAAAAAAAAAATGCTAAAGGAGTTTATCACTACCGAACCAGCAATGCAAGAAATGCTAAAGGGAATGCTGTAAAAAGAAGAAATAGAAAGGGAGGAAGGAGCACAGTCATAAAGCACTGAAATGGCTACAAACAAGTACCTATCAATAATAACATTAAATGTAAATGGATTAAATGCTCCAATAAAAAGACATTGAGTGACTAAATGGATGAGAAAATATATATACTGTGTACAGGAGACCCACCTCAGAACAAGGGACTCAGAGACTGAAAGTGAAGGGATGAAAAAATATCTATCTATCAGGCAAATGGAAATGAAGAAAAAAAAAAAGCTGGGGTAGCAATACTTATATCTGACAAAATAGACCTCAAAGTGAAGACCATAACAAGAGACAAGGAAGGAAACTTCATAATTCTAAAGGGATCAATACAATAAGAGGATATAACTCTGGTAAACATATATGCACCCCATGCAGGAGCACCCAAATATGTACAAAAAAACTTCTGGAAGATATAAGGGGAGCAATTGACAGCAATATAATCATAGTAGGTGACTTTAATACCCCATTAACATCACTGGATAAATCCTGTAGACAAAAAATTAGCAAAGAAACAGCAATCCTGAATGACTCACTAGATCAGATGGACTTAATTGACATCTTTAGAACATTCCACCCCCAAACTACCCAAAATATATTCTTCAGAAGCGCACATGAGACATTTACAAAGATAGACCACATATTGGGACACAGGCAAAGTCTCTTCAAATTCAAGAAGATTGAAATCATATCAAGCATCTTCTCAGATCACAATGGCATAAAATTAGAAATCAACTACAATAAAAAAATCACAAAAATTCAAACACTTGGAGGCTGAATACCATATGATTAAACAATGAGTGGGTTACCAAAGAGATCAAAGAAGAAATAAAAAACATCCTGGAAACAAACAACAATGAAAACACAACAATCCAACATCTTTGGGACACAGTGAAAGCAATCTGAGAGGAAAGTTCATAGCATTACAGGCCTACCTCAAAAAAACAAGAAAAACTGGTAATAAACCATCTAATTCTCCAAACTGAAGAATTAGAAAGAGAGCAACAAGAAAAACCCTGAGTGAGCAGAAGCAAGGAAATAATAAAGATCAGAATGGAAATAAATGACATAGAGACAAAAAAAATACAAAAGATCAATGAAACCAAGAGTGGTTCTTTGAAAGGATAAACAAGATTGATGAACCTCTAGCCAGGCTCACCAAAAAGCAAAGAGAGAGGACTCAAATAAACACAATCAGAAATGAAAGAAACAAAATAACAGACCCCACAGAAATATGAAAAATCATAAAAAAATACTATGAGCAAGTCTATTCCAACAAATTGGTCAACCTAGAAGAAATGGACATATTCCTAGAAAAATATGACCTTCCAAAACTCAACCAGGAAGAGTCAAGAAATCTGAATAGGCAGATGTCTATGGAGGAAATTGAAGCAGTGATCAAAAAACTTGCAACAAACAAAAGCCTTGGACCAGACAGCTTCACAGAAGAGTTTTATCAAACATTCAAAGAAGAAATAAAGCCTATCTTCCTTAGAATATTCAAAAAAATTCAAGAGGAAGGAACACTTTCAAGTTTTTTCTATGAAGGCAGCATTACCCTAATCCCAAAACCAGACAAAAACAATACAAAGAAAGAATTGCAGGCCAATATCCCTCATGAACATAGATGCCAAAATTCTCAACAAAATTCTAGCACAGTGATGGCAAACCTTTTGAGCTTGACGTGTCAGCATTTTGAAAAACCCTAACTTAACTCTGGTGCCGTGTCACATATAGAAATTTTTTGATATTTGCAACCATAGTAAAATAAAGACTTATATTTTTGATATTTATTTTATATATTTAAATGCCATTTAACAAAGAAAAATCAACCAAAAAAATGAGTTCGCGTGTTACCTCTGACACACGTGTCATAGGGTCGCCATCACTGTTCTAGCAAATCAAATCCAACATTACATTAGAAAGTTCATTCACCATGACCAAGTGGGATTTATTCTGGGGATGCAAGGATGGTATAATATCTGCAAATCAATAAATGTAATGCAACACATAAACAAACTGAGAGATAAAAACCATCCTAATATATAAAAACCCAGGGTCCATAACGACTGACCGAAGTCTTGACCGAACACCAGAAATCAGTCCTGCAGTCACCAGAAATCAGCCACAGGTGCAGGTGCAGCAACCCAGCACTGAATGCCAAGGGAGCTGCGGATCAGGCCCAGAGAGAGGCCTAGAGAGAGAGGCAGGATCTTATCCACAGCCTTGATGGCAGCTGTAGATCAGCAGTTGCCTCTCTCTTTCTCTCCAGGCTTTGCCAGCAGCCAGGCCTCTGTTTCTCTCCGGGCCTCAGTGGGGGCTGCTGATCAGCCCGCCTCTCTGATCAAGCCCAGAGATAGGCTCTAAGATGCTGACTGGCATCAAAACTGACCAATCAAAACGAAATTGGCCAGAAGGGCAGGGCCATTGGGGAGGAATTCAGGCCAGCAGGGAAGGGCAGTTAGGGGTGATCAGGCAGGCAGAGTCAGTTAGGAGTGATCAGGCTGGCAGGGGAGAGCAGTTGGGGGCGAGATCAGGCTGACAGGAGAGGGCAGTTGGGGCCGAGATCAGGCTAGCTGGGGAGGGCTGTTGGGGGTGCAATCAGGCCTGCAGGGGAGTGCAGTTGGGGGCAACCAGTCTGGCAGGAGAGGGCATTTAGTGGCAATATCAGGCTGGCAGGGGAGTGCAGTTGGGGGCAAGATCAGGCCAGCAGGGGAGGGCCATTAGGGGCAATCAGGCAGGCAGGCAGAGGCACTTAGGGGCAATCAGGCAGGCAGGCAGGTGAGTGCTTAGAAGCCAGCAGTCCCAGATTGTGAGAGGGATGTCTGACTGCCAGTTTAGGGATCGGGCCTAAACCAGCAGTCAGACATCCCCCAAGGGGTCCCAGATTGGAGAGGGTGCAGGCCTGGCTGAGGGAACCCCCTGCTCTATGCACAAATTTCATGCACCAGGCCACTAGTATAATCATATTCATTGATGCAGAAAAAGCATTTGACAAAATCCAACACTCTTTCTTGATAAAAACTCTCAGCAAGGTGGGAATAGAAGGATCATACCTCAACATAATAAAAGCCATATATGCAAAACCCACAGCCAACATCATACTCAATGGGAAAAACCTGAAATCATTTCCCCTAAGAACAGGAACAAGACAGGGATGCCCACTCCCACCACTCCTGTTGGCATAATACTGGAAGTGCTAGTCATTGCGATCAGACAAGAAGAAGAAATAAAAGGCATCCAAATTGGAAAAGAAGAAGTAAAATTGTCCTTATTCGCAGATGACATGATATTGTACATAGAAAACCCCAAAGACTCCATCAGAAAACTACTAGACTTAATAAATGAATCTGGCAATGTAGCAGGATACAAAATTAACACCCAGAAGTCTATGGCTTTTCTATATGCCAATAATGAACTCACAGAAAGAGAAACTAAAAAAGCAATCCCATTTACCATTGCAACAAAAAAATTTAAGATACCTAGGAATAAATTTAACCAAGGCAATAAAGGACCTGTACTCAGAAAATTTCAGGATGCTGAAAAAGAGATAGAAGAAGACATCAACAAATGGAAGAATATACGATGTTCATGGATTGGTAGAATCAACATCATTAAAGTGTCCATATTACCCTAAGCAATCTATAAATTCAATGCAATTCCCATTAAAATACCAACAGCATACTTCAAAGACCTAGAACAAACTCTCCAAAAATTCATCTGTATTTAAAAAAAACAAACAAACCCTGAATAGCTGCAGCAATCTTGAGAAAGAAGAACAATGTTGGAGGAATTACAATACCAGATATCAAGGTATACTACACAGCCACTGTTTTCAAAACAGCCTGGTACTGGCACAGGAACAGACATATAGACCAGTGGAACAGAAGAGAGAACCCAGAAATCAACACAAGCCTTTATCCTCAATTAATATTTGACAAAGGAGGCAAGGGCATACAATGGAGTCAAGATAGTCTCTTCAATAAATGGTGTTGGGAAAATTGGACAGATACATGCAAAAAAATGAAACTAGACCACCAACTTACCCCATACACAAAATAAACTCAAAATAAATAAAGGACTTAAACTAAAGATGAAAAAACCAGAAAAATATTAGACGAAGCCATAGGCACCAAAATAGCAGACATTTGTTGTAGCAATATCGTTACCAATACAGCTCCTAGGGCAATGGAAACTAAGGATAAAATAAACAAATGGGACTACATCAAAATAAAAAGCTTCTGCACAGCAATAGAAATCATCAACAAAACAACAAGAAAACCCACTGCATGGGAGAACATGTTTGCCAATGTTATCTCTGATAAGGGTTTAATCTCCAAAATTTACAGGGTACTCATACAACTTAACAAAAAGAAGATAAACAACCCAATCAAAAAATGGGCAAAGGACCTAAATAGACACTTTTCTAAAAAGGACATAAAGAAAGCCAAAAGACATATGAAAACATGATCAAAGTCACTAATCATCTGAGAGATGCAAATCAAAACAACAATGAGGTATCATCTCACACCTGTCAGAATCTCTATCATCAACAAATGACAAGTGCTGGAGAAGATGCGGAGAAAAAGGAACCCTCCTTCACTGCTGATGGGAATGCAGACTGATGCAGCCACTGTGGAAAACAGTATGGCGTTTCCTCAAAAAATTAAAAGTGGAACTGACATTTGACCCAGCAATCCCACTTCTAGGAGTATATCCCAAGAAAACAGAGACACCAATCAAAAAGGACATATGCACCCCTATGTTCATAGCAGCACAATTTACAATAGATAAAAATTTGGAAACAGCCTAAATGCCCATCAGCAGATGAGTGGATTAGAAAACTGTGGTACTTCTGCACAATGGAATACTATGCTGCTGTAAAAAAGAAGGAATTTTTACCATTTGCAATAGCATGGATGGAACTGGAGAGCATTATGCTAAGTGAAATAAGCCAGTCAGAGAAAGATAAATATCACATGATCTCACTCATTTGTGGAATATAAAGAACATTATAAACTGATGAATAAAAATAGATACAGAGGCAAAGAAGCATTGAACAGACTGTCAAACTACAGTGAGAAGGCTGGTGAGGGTTGAGATCAACCGAAGGACTTGTATGCATGCTTATAAGCATAACCAATGGACGCAAGACACTGGGGGGTAGGAGGGGAGGCATGTGCCGGGGTGTAGGGGAGGCTGGGGGAATATCATTGGGGAATAAAAGGAGACATATGTACTACTATTTGTAATATTTTAAACAATAAAATAAATTTAAAATAAAATAATTAAAAGCTGAGTTCTTGGAACAATCAAAATGTATCTTTTCAACAGAGCTCTGCTGAGGGTACAGACACGTAAGTGGAGAATCTATTCCACCTGAATTCACTGAAATAATTACTATACAGCCATTCATCTGTCTCCTACCATCATTTCTGTGACAAGGTAAAAATTATTAAACCTGAGGCATCAAAAAGACAAAAAGTTGCCCCAACCAGTGTGGCTCAGTTGGTTGGACTTGGTCCCATGCACCAAGAGGTCACCAGTTCGATTCCCAATCACGGCACATGCCCAAGTTGTGGGCTCATTCCCAAGTAGGGGGTGAGCATGAGGCAGCCCATGGATATTTCTCTCTCATTGATGTTTCTATCTCTTTATATCTCCCCCTTCCTCTCTTTCTCTCTAAAATCAATAAAAACATATTCTCTCTTTTTTTTAAAAAAAAAAGGTTATTCTTTTTAAACTGCTTTCTAAGTACTTTTTATCTCATGCACAGGGAAAGCTGAAAAATGGATGTGAGTTGAAAAAAGTCACAGGATGAAGAATGAAAGACGAATATCTTGAAATGGCTGTGTTATCTATAACTCCCACAGAATGAGGGAAGGCTGTTTTCCTCTGAGGAGGAAGAGGCTTGGACCTGGGTCTGCTCCCCCAGCCACAGGACTGGGAACCCCAATGCTAAAGGTGGCCTGACTGTGTCCAGAGGGACCTGTCCAACCCTGATGACACCCCCTTTTTGTGAGGGAACACGATTCTGGAGAACTCCTTCCAAACCCTTCTGTTTCTCTACATCTTCAAATCTTCTTTTTCTTGACCCTCTTTTTTTTTCCACCTATCCAAAAGTATTTAAGTTAAATTTTTCAAAAATTAAGTAAATGAGGGGCAGTATGGGAAGGAGTTGCCCAAATGAACAAAGAAATATCTGTAAGATCCTAGGACAAAGGTATAGAGAGTTGACTTCTCATATTTCCAAAAAGACCCAACTATTTAATGGCTTCTCATTGCCTATATCAGTGCCATTTAACTTTTTTAATCCTTTGACCCACTGAAGTCATTCATTCAATAAATACTTATATTTTGTGCCAGGTGTTAGTCTAAGTTTCAGGGACAAAGTGGTAAACAAAACAAAGTCCTATTCTCATGGGGCTGTATAACCTGGGTCTTGAAGGGAGACAGCAATAGACAAAGAAGCAGGGAAACAGTTTGGAGATCAATATTAAAGGAAAACAACCAGGGTCTGGGAGGGGATGGGTTGGAGAGTGCCACCCAAAGCCCCCGGTCCAGGACACCTCTCAGTCCTGGATACCCTAAAAGTGTCAAGAATGGCCCCACTGAGAAAATGAGATCTGGGCATAACCTGAAAGAGGTGAGGATAGGTAGAATCAGTTAGCAGGGCCAGGGGAAGGCTTTGAAGTGGGAGGGCCTAATGGAGGAGGGACTAAGTAAGGAAGGGGAGTAAGCTGAGAGTGAGGAAGTGAGGGAAGGCTGGGAAAGGTAAGGAGGAGGAAGGGAGAAATGCAAGGATGGGGAAGCTCTGGAGGGAGATGATAAGGAAGCGGGGTGGCAAAGCAGGTCCTCCAGCAGGATTGAGAGGACTTGGGCATGCCAGGGGCAGTTTTGAACATACAGCTGTGTTAGACTTAGATTATAGGAGTAAGGATGGAATCTGGGATCTGAGTTGTACAAATATTTCAGATAAGTCCAGTGCCATCCAAACAGAAAAAGGCAGTGTCCTTCTCGCTCAGTGGACCATGTCTCTCTCAAAGAACCTCAGGGGCAGAAAACTCTCCAAGGCTCTGAGAACATGTTCTGAAAAGGTGGGCACAGAAAGGACACCTCCATATTGAGAAGAACCATTTCTGGCAAAGTGGAGAATATCGTAGTAAAAAACATGCACTCTAGAGCTAGACAGGCCTGGTGTCAGGTACTGACTGCCTTTACTGGCTATGTGACCTTGGGAAACTTATTGAGCTCTCTAAGCTTCAGTTTCCCCTTCTGTGAAATGAAGTTAACTACCTACTTCATAAGGTGGTTGTGAGAATTAAAGTTATTCCTTGTGAAGTGTCTGGCACGGAGTAAATGCTACCCAACGATTGTTAAATACATTATCCTGAATCTACCAAGGAACTATATTATAAACACATTTTTAGCCCTCCATTAGGTATCTTTGCCCTCCAACCCTGCCATTACTAAAGTTTAAAAGGACCTCTTGTCTCAATCACTTCTAAATCTCATGTGATATTTTCTCTAACAGAAGTTTCATTTTAGAATGAATATTATACTGTCTTATACAAAGCATAGGAACACTAGCATTGGAATCTTTTCTGGAAGGGAATGACAATGAAAAATCTATTAGATTTCTTCAGCAGTCCTTAATTCTAGAAAATATTGAGAAATACCTCCAAAGTTTTAAGGAAAAGTTAGTTTTAACCTCAAAATCAAACCAAACTATTAACAAGATTGCAAAAGCAAAACAAAGATAATTTTAGACATGCAAAAAATAAACATGTTTCATTAGTAAATTTTATTCAAGATATATTTTATAACAAAAAGATAGTCTTAAGGAAAAAATCTTGAGGAATTCAAGAAACATGAGCGTATGCACAAACATATCAAAATAAGAACTGAATGTGGAGGTAGGGGTAAAGGAAATAATCAGTCCAAATCAGTACTGAATCAGAGAGATTTGAGAAAAATATATTATCAAAGAAAAAATATGGATTTCATTGAACAGAAACAACACAATTAAGATGTGGATGATGATATGTTTGTTAAGAATGCTACATATCTCCTGTTAAGAAGAAGTAAAAAAAATGCAATTATAAAATCAAGGAAAACAAAGCATTACAAAAAAAAACATTGAATACTCATGACGAAATCTAACAGGTGGGATTCTACTACATAATTGAAGAATATTGGAATAATTTTACCTTACTTTGGGGACTTCACATTTGAGCAGGATTTAGAGACATGAAGTCACATTCACTTATATTAGGACTCAATCATAAAACTTAGCTCTACACTGAATAATATTTTATAAGTTATTATTTTATCAAATTTTATAATCTACCAAAAGCAAAATTATGATTTAATTTTAGCTACCAAAAGGAATTTAAATAAGAAACATTGACAATGCAAAAGTAATATGAAGATAACAGAGCTAGAAGGAGAGTGGGTGTTGTGGAAAGTACTGAAGGAGTGATATTTTCATCCTTTTCTGTTGTTGGAAAGTAATAGAGATTGTTTATAAAGTATCTGGATAACCTCTGAAAAACTTCAACATTTATTATGATTTAAAACTATACATCTTACCCATTAGGAACAGGATAAAACTTTCATAAATAAATAAATATGTTAGAGCAACACCTCAATAATCATCATAACTAATGGAAAAACTCAAGACACATATATTTTAATGTACTTTAAGATCTAATCTTCTCTTACCATTACCATTAAGGTTTAAAATTAATGGGCCTAGCCAACACTGTAAGAAAAGAAAAAGAAATAAGAAGTGAAAGGAGAAGAAGAAAAGAGATAAAATTGTCATTTTATGAAATGGAATAAAATTAACCTATTAAAAATTGTAAGTGATTTCAGTGAGTTGTCTAACAAAATATCTATAATAATAAAAGCATAATATGCTAATTAGACCGAAGAGCCAAATGACCTTCCGGACGTCATTCCAGACATCTTTCCGGACGAAGCCACCAATGCAGGGGCCAAGGCAGAGGCTGTTAGGGGTAATCAGGCAGGCAGGTGAGTGGTTAGGGGCAATGAGACAGGCAGACAGAGTGGTTAAGGGCAATCAGGCAGGCAGACAGAGTGGTTAGGGGTGATCAGGCAGGCAGGCAAGCGGTTAGGAGCCAGCGGTCAGGAGCCAGCGGTCCCAGATTGTGAGAGGGATGTCCCAGATTGCAAGAGGGTGCAGGCTGGGCTGAGGGACCCCTCCCTCCCCATGCACAAATTTCATGCACCGGGCCTCTAGTTATCTAATAAAAATCAACAGCATTGTTTCATAAGAAAAGTAATCAACTGAAAAACATAGTAATATCTTAGTGACAATAACCACAAAACTATAAAACATCTAGAAATAAAATTTTAAAATGTTAAAGCCCAGGGCTTTATTGAAACAGATTTAAATTCTGTTAATGACATAAAGGAAAATCTACTCACTGGTCTTACATGTGATGTTGTAATATCAGTTTTCATCAAATTAGTCTATAAAATCAATGCAATTTCAATAAAAAGTCTAGGTTAAGTTCATATGGTAAAATAGCTAATTCAGTTTTGAAAAAGAACAGACCAGTAGGATAGATTATATCAAAGACAGAAGCATATGCATATACATAAGTATATGTACAAATATATGCATATATGAATCTAATAAGTTTATCATAAAGGTGGTAATACAAAAACAAATAGGGAAATAGAAACTATTCAGTATATGGTGGTAGAAAAACATTGAGAAAAAGAATGCTGTGCCTCTATATAACATTAATCTCACAACACAGACCCCAGGTGAGTAAACACCTAAGGATGAAACATAAAAATACAAAATTAATACAAGAAAATGTAGGATGATATTGTGCATTAGGGGAGGAGAAAGATTTAAGGGAATTCCTTAAGAAGAACTTGTGCTTTTTTCCTTAAATGAAGCTCAGAGAGCACAGATCGTAAGACGAAAATAGTGCTTCCAAAAAGAATAAATTTTAAAGCAAAATTTCTCACTTTTTCATAGTGGAAAGCCAATAGAAACTATCTAAAGTTGATAAATTATAGTACAGATGTATTATTTTAAAGTGCAGTATTAAATACAAAAGAATATAAAACAAACAAAATTAGTTAAATTTGATTTACTGTTGGAAATATTAAAGCAATACTTCACAATAATTTTTTACCTAATGGTGCACAGAGAAATGGTAATATTTATAAGGAATACTGAATAAATGGTTAAGATTGCCTGTAGTTGGGAACTCTGACTCCCCCTGATATTGTTCAACTTCTTGGATAACTAACAGGAGCTACATGTCAGCAGATCTGAAAGCCATTTCTGAAACATTGGCTGGAAAGTTCTGCATTAAAGTTTCATTTATGGCCCAGTATTTGCCTAAGAAATCAGTGACTATATCTCCAATATTATATTTATAGAATACAACATTTCATATAGATGTGATTGCTTCACAAATTTTTATAGTCTTAATTACTTTTGTTTTGTTAATCTGCCAAATTTTAAAAGAGTTCTGATTACATTTAATGTTGAATATCATTTCATGTTATTTTCTTTACTTACTTTTTTCTTTTTTTAGTGATTAAGATATTACATATGTGTCCTTATCCCCCCATTGCCCCCCCCCCACTCATACTCTCACCCCCCTGGTGTTCATGTTATTTTCATTCTAGATTTTTCTTCTGTGAGTTGTGTATATCCAGTTAGCATAAACCAGTGGTCGGCAAAATGTGGCCCCTTGAGTGTGGGCTCTTCCACAAAATACCATGTGCGGGCGCACACGTACAGTGCGATTGAAACTTCGTGGCCACACTCAAGGGGCCAAAGAGCCGCATGTGGCTCGTGAGCCACAGTTTGCCGACCACTGCATAGACAGACAGGGCACACCAGAGAGTCTTCCCTATTGGCCAAGATAGTACAAGAGTAGGTTCTAGTGGGCTCCAAAAGCTAGAAAAATGAATGGACAGGGCCCCAGTGGGCCAGGAGCATAGATGTCCAGCCAGACTCAGGGGATGTCAGTGACTGAGTTGCATGGCTTTGGCTCAGGAGTCATTTCCCCCACCTTCCTGTGAACCTGATCAGTGCCTCCCCCTAGCACAGTGGTTCTCAACCTTCCTAATGCCATGACCCTTTAATACAGTTCCTCATGTTGTGATGACCCCCAACCATAAAATTATTTTCAGTGCTACTTCATAACTGTAATTTTGCTACTGTTATGAATCGTAATGTAAATATCTGATATGCAGGATATATTTTCATTGTTACAAATTGAACATAATTAAAGCATAGTGATTAATCACAAAAACAATATGTAATTATATATGTGTTTTCCGATGGTCTTAGGTGACCCCTATGAAAGGGTCGTTCGACCCCAAAGGGGTCGGGACCCACAGGTTGAGAACCGCTGCCCTAGCAGGAGATCCACTATCCCTACCCTCCGGACTCCTGGTGGTCCTGCCATGCTGAACTCAGGCTCTACAGGAGGTCCAGGCAGAATACTGGACAGACTGAGTTATGTGGCTCTATGACAAGGCCATTTTCCCCTAGTACAGAGACCCCCCCATAACCCAGCCAAATCTTGGTCTGTTTGGGCTTGATAAACTATGCTGGTCTCACCCTGATGACTCCCTTAAATTACACGCCAACACAAAAATCTGCAGGCACCTAGTGGGTGGCAGCTAGCCTTGGTGTACCCTGGAACTTTTGCTGAGTGGCCTCAAATCCAGCACTAGCAATAAGTTTGAACCTGACTCAATCTGTTAAAGACCACTAGACCCAACCTGATGACTCACTGAAAACCTACCTGATGCAACTCAAGTACCACCAGAGCCTCTTTCAGTGACTAAGCCAAATAGACAGCAAGCAGACAGAGAAAGGTGGGGGTGGATTTCATAATGCCTTCAGCCTTTGCTGACATACCCCTGAGCTCAGTGCTGATAGAAGCCAACCTTGGTGCACAGGCTGGACCTTCCCAAATACACCCAGGCACAGCAGAGGCAGCCGAAACTGTGGATCACGTTGTAGCTTCAAACAGGTTTCCCATGGCTAGTCACAGGCAGCATCCAACATTGACCTGCACCAGAGTCCTTCCCAAGAGGCTCCAGAACCAACACACTCAATGGTGATCTCCAGAGAATATTTGAGCAGGATCCAATTACTTTTACAAGCAGCACATCCAAAGGAAATCTCAGCAGGCACCAGACCCTGCTGAGGTAAAATCAGTTCATTTTTGTTCAACACCTACACAGAAGCTCATACACTGTGGTCAGGGTCGATGTTCACTGTCAGCCAGCCTGAGGGTAGCTCTCCACACACATGGGCTAATATCAGTCAATGCTTAATTACAATAGAAGGGTTCACATAACCCATACAAGGGATATTTCAGATAAATTACAAAACAAATCAGATTGATTTAATTGATATTTTCATAGCATTTCACCCAAAGCAGCAGAATATACATTCTTTTCAAGTGCACATGGAACATTTTCTATGATACACCACATGTTAGGACACACACACACACACAAAGTCTCATGAAGTTAAGAATATTGGAATCATGTCAGCATCTTCTCTGATCATAATGGTATGAATTAGAAATTAATCATAAGAAAAAAACTAAAAAACACACAAACACATAGAAGCTAAATAACATGTTACTAAACAATGAATGGGTTAAAAATGAGATCAAGGAAGAAATCAAAAGATACTTTGAAAGAAATAAAAATGAAAACACAATAACTCAAAATCTATGGGACATAGCAAAAACAGTTCTAAGAAGAAAATTCATAGCATTACAGGCTACCTCAAGAAGAAAACAAACAAAAAATCTCAAATAAACAATCTAATGTAAATGAATTAAGTTCTCTAATCAAAAGGCATAAAATGGCTGGATAGATTTAAAAAGAATAAGACCCAACCATTCTTTTTTTTTTTTTACCACAGCAGAGTATTCCATTGTGTGGATGTGCCACAGTTTTTTAATCCACTCATCTGTTGATGGGCACTTAGGCTGTTTCCAAATCTTAGCTATGGTAAATTGTGCTGCTATGAACATAGGGGTGCATATATCCTTTCTGATTGGTGTTTCTAGTTTCTTGGGATATATTCCTAGAAGTGGGATCACAGGGTCAAATGGGAGTTCCATTTTTAGTTTTTTGAGGAAACTCCATCTGCTCTCCACAGTGGCTGCACCATTCTGCATTCCGACCAGCAGTACACTACACTGCAGTAAAAAAAGGAAGAAATTCTTACCATTTGCAACAGTATGGATGGAACTGAAGAGCATTAAGCTAAGCAAAATAAACCAGTCATAGAAAGATAAATATCACATGATCTCCCTCATTTGTGGAATATAATGAACAACATAAGCTAATGAACAAAAACAGATCCACAGACAGAGAAGCATCCATCAGACTGTCAAACCTCAGAAGGTAAGGAAGGGTGGGGCTAAGGGGGAGAGATCAACCAAAGGACTATATGCATGCATATAAGCCTAACCAATGAATACAGACACCAGGGGTTGAGGGCATGAGTAGGGGGTTGGGGAGGGGCAATGGGGGGATAAAGACAAATATGTAATACCTTAATCAATAAAGAAAAATTTTTCTTAATTGTTTTATTGCTTAAAGTATTACAAAGAGTATTATATATGTCTCCTTTTTTTCTCCTCTTGACCTTCCTCTAGCCTCCCATACCCCCCCAGTGTCTTGTGTCCATTGGTCATACTTATATGCACGCATACAAGTCCTTCGGTTGATCTCTTACCCACCCCCAAACCCTCCCCGGCCTTCTCGCTGTAGTTTGACAGTCTGTTCCATGTTGCTCTGCCTCTGTATCTATTTTAGTTCATCAGTTTATAATGGTCTTAATTATCCATAAATGAGTGAGATCATGTGGTATTTTCTTTCATTGACTGGCTTATTTCACTTAGCATAATGCTCTCCAGTTCCATCCATGCTGTTGCAAATGGTAAGAATTCCTTCTTTTTTACAGCAGCATAGTATTCCATCGAGTAGATGTACCACAGTTTTCTAATCCATTCATCTACTGATGGGCACTTAGGCTGTTTCCAGACCTTAGCTATGGTAAATTGTGCTGCTATGAACATAGGGGTGCATATATCCTTTCTGATTGGTGTTTCTGTTTTCTTGGGATATATTCCTAGAAGTGGGATCACTGGGTCAAATGGAAATTCCATTTTTAACTTTTTAAGAAAACTCCATACTGTCTTCCATAGTGGCTGCACCAGTCTGCATTCCCACCAGCAGTGAAGGAGTGTTCCCTTTTTTCCGCATCCTCTCCAGCACTTGTCATTTATTGATTTGTTGATGATAGCCATTCTGACAGGTGTGAAATGGTACCTCATTGTTGTTTTGATTTGCATCTCTCGGATGATTAGTGACTTTGAGCATGTTTTCATATGTCTCTTGGCTTTCTGAATGTCCTCTTTTGAAAAGTGTCTATTTAGGTCCTTTGTCCATTTTTTGATTGTATTGTTTATCTTCCTTTTGTTAAGTTGTATGAGTTCCCTATATATGTTGGAGATTAAACCCTTATTGGTGATAACATTGGCAAATATGTTCTCCCATGCAGTGGGCTTTCTTGTTGTTTTGTTGATGGTTTCTTTTACTGTGCAGAAGCTTTTTATTTTGATGTAGTTCCATTTGTTTATTTTTTCTTTAGTTTCCAATGCCCTAGGAGCTGTATCTGTGAAGAAATTGCTTCAGCATATGTCTGAGATTTTGTTGCCTTTGGATTCCTCTAGTATTTTTATGGTTTCCCATCTTACATTTAAGTCCTTTATCCATTTTTATTTTATTTTTGTGTATGGTGTAAGTTGGTGGTCTAGTTTCATTTTTTTGAATGTATCTGTCCAATTTTCCCAACACCATTTATTGAAGAGACTGTCTTGACTCCATTGTATGTTCTTGCCTCCTTTGTCAAATATTAATTGAGCATATTGGTTCGGGTCGATTTCTGGGTTCTCTATTCTATTCCATTGATCTATATGTCTGTTCTTGTGCCAGTACCAGGCAGTTTTGAGAACAGTGGCTTTGTAATACAGCTTGATATCTGGTATTGAGATCCCACCTACTTTGTTCTTCTTACTTAGGATCGCTGCAGCTATTCGGGGTCTTTTTTATTCCAGATGAATTTTTGGAGAGTTCGTTCTAGGTCTGTGAAATATGCTGTTGGTATTTTAATGGGAAGTGCGTTGAATTTATAGATTGCTTTGGGTAGTATGGACATTTTAAAGATGTTGATTCTACCAATCCATGAATATGGTATGTTCTTCCATCTGTTTATGTCTTCCTTTATTACTTTTTTCAACGTCCTGTTTTCTGAGTAGAGGTCTTTTACCTCTTTAGTTAAGTTTATTCCTAGGTATCTTAATTTTTTTTGGTGCGATGGTAAATGGGATGGCTTTTTTAGTCTCTCTTTCTGTAAGTTCACTATTGGTGTATAGAAATGCCATAGATTTCTTGGCGTTAATTGCTACATTGCCGAATTCATTTATAAAGTCTAACTAGAGGCCCGGTGCACAAAATTTGTGCACTCGGGGGGGGGGGCGCTCAGCCCGTCCTGTGCCCTCTGGCAGTCTGGGA
>NW_005871069.1:5017146-5030929 GCF_000147115.1 Myotis lucifugus
TCTGGTGCATGGGTGGGGGCAGCTGTTTGCCCTGAAGTATGTCCGGATCAGGGTGGGGATCCTGCTGGGGTGCCTGGCCAACCTGGGTGAGGGGCTGATGGCTGTTTTCAGGCTGCACACAACCCCTTCAGGGTGGGGGTCCCCATTGGGATGCCTGGCCAGCCTGGGTGAGGGGCTGATGGCTGTTTGCAGGCTGGTCAAGCCCCCCCCCCCAGTGGGGACCCTCACCCCATGGAGGTTTGGCAAGCCTGGATGAGGGGTTGATGGCTGTTTTCAGGCTGGCCACGCCCCCTTTAGGGTGGGGGGTCCCCACTGGAGTGCCTGGCCAGTCTGGGTGAGGGGCTGAGGGCCGTTTTTGGAATAGTCTGAGGAGGATAGGTTTTAGTTCTTCCTTGAATGTTTGGTAAAACTCCCCTGTGAAGCCGTCTGGCCCTGGGCTTTTGTTTGCTGGAAGCTTTTTGATGACTGCTTCAATTTCTTCCATAGTTATTGGCCTATTGATATTTTTAGATTCTTCCTGATTGAGTTTTGGAATGTTGTATTTTTCTAAGAATATGTCCATTTCCTCCAGGTTGTCTAGTTTGTTGGAGTATGTCCCATAGGTTTTGGATTGTTGTAGCAGAGGCTGCCCACTGTGGGAGAGAAAGGCAGGGGGCGCATTATGTCCCATAGGTTTTGGGTTGTTGTGTTTTCATTGTCATTAGTTTCCAGGATGTTTTTAATTTCTTTTTTGATCTCATTGGTAACCCAATCAATATTTAATAACATGCTATTCAGCTTCCAACTGTTTGAGTGTTTTGGGTTGTTTTTATTATAGTTTATTATTAATATTATGCCATTGTGGTCTGAGAAGATGCTTGGTATGATCTCAATCTTCTTGAATTTGAGAAGACTTTGCTTGTGACCTAATATGTGGTCTATTTTTGAAAATGTCCCATGTGCACTTGAGAAGAACATATATTTCATGGCTTTGGGGTGAAATGTTCTGAAGATGTCAATCAAGCCCATCTGATCTAGTGAGTCATTTAGGATTGCTGTTTCTTTCCGATTTTTTGTCTAGAGGATTTATCCAGTGATGTCAGTGGTATATTAAAGTCCCCTACTATGATTGTATTGTTGTCAATCTCTCCCTTGATATCTTCCAGGAGTTTTTTTTATGAATTTGGGTGCTCCTGAATTGGGGGCATATATGTTTATCAGGGTTATAGCCTCTTGTTTTATCAATCCCTTGAGTATTATGAAGTGGTCTTCCTTATCTCTGGTTATGGCCTTCACTTTGAGATCTATTTTGTCCGATATAAGTATTGCTACCCCAGCTTTTTTTCATTTCCATTTGCCTGAAAGATATTTTTCCATCCCTTACTTTCAGTCTGTGTGCGTCCCTTATTCTGAGGTGGGTCTCTTGTAGACAGCAAATATATGGGTCATGTTGTGTGTTTTTTTAATCCATTCAGCCACTTGATGTCTTTTGATTGGAGCATTTAGTCCATTTACGTTTAAAGTTATTATTGAAAGGTACTTGTTTGTAGCCATTTCTATTTTTTGTGCCTGTTTTCTTTCTTAGTTTTTTATTTCTTCTTTTTACACCAGCCTCTTTAGCATTTCTTGCATTGCTGGCTTGGTGGTGACAAACTCCCTTAGCCTTTTTTTTGTCTGTGAAGCTTCTTATTTCTCCTTCAATTTTGAATGATAGCCTTGCTGGATAGAGTATTCTTGGATTCAATCCCTTGCTTTGCATCATTTTGTAAATTTCCATCTATTCTTTTCTGGCCTGATGTGTTTCTGTTGAGAAATCATTTGATAATCTAATGGGAGATCCCTTGTATGTAACTTTTCGTCTCTCTCTTGCAGCCTTTAAGATTCTCTCTTTGTCCTGAACATTTGCCATGGTAATTATGATGTGTCTTGGTGTGGGTCTTTTCGGGTTCATCTTGTTTGGGACTCTCTGTGCTTGTGTGACTTTTTTCCTCCCCACCACAGGGAAGTTTTCTGACATTATTTCTTCAAATAGGTTTTCTAACCCTTGTTCCTCTTCCTGTTGTTCTGGCACCCCTATTATTCATATGTTGCTTTGTTTCATGTTGTCCCATAGCTCCATTAGGCTCTCCTCCTGTCTTTTAATTTTTTTCTCCAATTGCAGTTCAGTTTGGGTGTGTTTTGCTTCCCCGTCTTCTAATTCGCTAATTCGGCCCTCTGCTTCTCGTAGTTTACAATTGAAACTTCCCATGGTGTTTTTTATTGCAGCTATATCACTTTTCATTTCTTCTTGATTCTTGCATAAGTTGTTGATTTTTTCCTCCATCCGGTTTATGCACTCTAGGACCCTTATTCTGAATTCTTTTTCTGTCATGTTGCATGCCTCTGTTTTACTTAGGTGCTTCTCTGGTGATTCTCATTTTCTTTCCTTTGGGGATTTCTTTGTCTACCCATGTTTGATCTCACCAATAGATCTTGATGTTGAGTCATTCAGGGGCTGCTCCTTGGGTGGCAGTGGCTTCTCGGGCTGCGGTTGCTCCTTGGGCGGTTGTGGTAGCAGCTCCTCTGATGGGTGCTGTTCACAGCCATGGTGGCTCCTCTGGCTGGTGGGAGGAGGCTTCTTACACAGCTGCTGTTCCTGAGACAGAGGGTGTACTGATCACGAGGCTGCTGTTCCTTGGATGGGGTCGAGCTACACATGCAGCTGCTACTCCTCAAACTGGGGCGGACTGCTCACGTGGCTGCTGTTCCTTAAACGGCGGCTGGCTGCACGCTGCTGTTGTTCCTTTGATGTGGTGGGCTGCTTGTGGGGCTACTGCTCCTTGGACATGGGCAGGTTGATTGCAAGGCTGCTTCTCCTTGGACGGGGGTGGGCTGCTCGTGCGGCTGCTGCTCTTCGGACAGGAGTGAGCTGCACGCGTGGCTGCTCCTCCTCGGATGGGGACGGGCCACTCACCCGACTGCTGCTTGTCGGAAAGGTGCAGGCTGTGTGTGGCTCTGCTCCTCGGACTAGTGCGTGCTGCGCAGGGCTGCTGCTCCTCGGACTTGGGCGGTCTGCTTGTTCGGCTGCTGCTCCTCGGACCGGGGTGGGCTGCTGCTGCTCCTCCAATGGGGACAGGCTGCTCGCAGAACTGCTCCTCCTCAGATGGGGGTGGGGTGCTCACACAGCTGCTGCTCCTCAGATTGGGCAGGCTGCTCATGCAGCTGCTGCTGCTTGGACGAGGGCAAGATGCTTGCACAGCTTCTCCTCGGACTGGTGCAGGGTGCGGGCTGTGCACAGCTGCTGCTCCAAGGATGGGGGCAGGCTGTGCAGAGCTGCCGCTCCTCAGACGTAGGCAGACTGCTTGTGTGGCTGCTGATCCTTAGACGGGTTGGGCTGCTCGCATAGTTGCTGCTCTTCAGTCCGGGGAGCGGGCCGCTCACACAGCTGCTGCATTTCCTTGGATAGGGGCAGGCCACATGAGACTGCTGCTCTTAGGCCTGGGGCAGGCTGCTCATGGGGCTGATCCTCCTTGGACAGGAGCATGCTGCTCACATGTCTGCTGCTCACGTGGTTGCAGTGCCCTGGACTAAAGTGTTGGGCTGGTCAGAGGGGAGCGTGCTTCAGAACTCACAGGAACCTGCGCCCGGGGTGGCTGGAGACTCGGTGACTGTGGGACCACAGTCGTGGTAGCAGTTCCCTGGCAGGGGTGGCTGTGGGGTCCCAGGTGTTACCTGAGGGCACCCTGGGTGGAGGTGAGGCTGGGATCTCAGTTACATCAGTTCTCCCCTTCGAAAAGGCGAGGTCTCTGAAGAAGAGCTGGCCTCCTGGTCCTGTTTGCAATGGTAGTAGAGGCTGCCTAGTTAGGCTAGCCCAGTTAGCCTGCCCCTGAAGGTCCTGCGGTGTCTAAACTGTGCTTCATTCAGACACACACACACACACACACACACACACACACACACACACACCACAACCACACACTCCTCTTTTGCTCCCTTGCTGCCACCTTCTTCCTGCCTCTGTAGCTGGGTCTAAGGTATAATTGACCTATTCGTGGATGAAGTTTCCTCTCCAGGTGTCTGGTTATGTGGCTTGCTCTCTAGTACTTTAGCCAGACAGGATAAAATTCACCTTAACAAGACATGACCCAAAGGGAACAAAGCATGAATGTACTCACGACATGATAACCCCAATATAAGTGACCACCTGAGAAAAGAGAATCAGGGGAGAGAAAAGAGAGCACAAATGATATCTAAGAGAGAAAAAAAAAGATAGGAGAGAAAAGAAAAAGGAGAAAAAAAAATAATATATATATATATATATATAGAGAGAGAGAGAGAGAGAGAGAGAGAGAGAGAGAGAGAGAGAAAACACCATAGAACCAATAGATAAACCAAACAAATACAAACACCAAACACCCAGTAAAGAGGGTGGGGGCAGAATCTGTAGAGGCTGAGCTGATATACAGGAAATAAGGTTAAGAATTGGATAAATATGGGGAGGACCTCAATTCAGTATAGAGGAAGTAGAAAAGGGATGAGTGGATAAGAAGAGAAAGAAGGGGAACAAAATAATATATTTACAAAAAAATTGATTTAAAAAAATGGTATAAAAATAGAAAATAGCAAGTAAAAATAAAATAAAATTGAATGATGATAAAAGAAGTAGAAAATAAAGCAACAAACAGAAAAAGGAAAACAAAGAAAAAAGCAAAAAAAATGAGCTAACAAAATAATAATAAAAAAATAAAATGAAAAATTGAAATGTCATCCTTTGGCTGGCTTAAGATCCCAGTTTCCTGGAATGTCTGTGATTTTTTTTTTTTCTGTTGCTGGGACTGAAGGCCTCTCTATAGGCCAGACCCTGTTAACTCTCAGGGACTAATCAGATTTTTTTAATCCTTCGTACCATACAGGGTGGAATCTGGGTGTGGCTGTATTCCTTGCCTGGAGACTGGAGGGAGGGGTAATATCTTCAAGAGAAAATGGTTGCCCAGGTCCTGGGCTCAGGGGTGACTCAGCACTCAACTTGCTGCCACCTCTCCTGGACCCTCTTCTCTCCCCAGCCTCTCCCCAGATTCCACTCATCCGCACCTTCTCCCGCTCCTCAGCATGGGTGAGTGTCTGTGTCCGAAATGTCCTATGAACAGGGTTTAGTGGAAAAAAAACAAACAAACACCGGCCGCAGAAACGGGAAAGACTCAGTCTCTGTGAGCTCCTCTCTTACCGACACTGCATGGTCTGGTCAGCACTTCAGGCTGCCCCTCTGGGCCCAGTCTTCTGTAATTATGGAACCCAGATCTCAAATCCCCCGGCACCAACAGTCCTGCAGATTTCCTTTCCCCAGTCAGAGGCTGTGCCTGTCCCAAGGGACGTGGCTGGGTGCCAGGCAGTTTCCCTCTGACCCTCTGGGCTCAGAGATCTGGCAAACTTTCCTGCCCAGATCCCTGGTTTTTACCTTTCCAGGGGAACTCTGCCCTTCCCGGCTGCAAACTGTCTCATCAGCTGAGTCTCCTTCACCAATTTGGGGTGGATGTTATTTGTTTCAGCTGTTCATTCTATTTGCTCCGGGACAAGCCTTGGGACGTGTCCGCCTATTCTGCTGCCATCTTGTCTCCAATTCTAAAGAAAATTTTTTTTAAAAATAATAGTAGATAAAAGAGGGGAAAAAAGACCCAATCATATGCTGTCTACAAAACACATCAGCTTAAGGGCAAGCATAGACTCAAAATAAAGACATGGCAAAATATATTCTATGTAAGTAGAAATCAGAAGAAAGTAGGCATAGCTACTGGTATACTTGCATCAGTCAAAATAGACTTTAAATAAAAAATGATAACAAGAGGCTGAGAAGATCATTATATACTGATATATCAAGAAGATCTAGTAATGGTGACTAATATATGCAGTCAACATTGGAGTACCTGAATATATAAAGCAAATATTAACATATCTGAAGGGTGAAATAGAAAGCAGTGCAATAATATAAGAGACTTCAATACCCTACTCTGAACAGTGGATTGATCATCCAGACAGAAAATCTACAAGGGAGTGTTGGACTTGAACCATACTTTAGAACAGATGGACCTGACAGACATATATAAATCATTCCATCGAACAACAAAAGAATACACATTCTTCTCACGCACACACATATTCTGCATGGTAGACCATATAATAGCTTATAAAAGAAGTCTTATCAAATTTAAGATTTAAAGCATACCAAGTACCTTTTCTGATGCTATGAAACTAGAAATCAATAACAGGAGAAAAACTAGAAAGTTCATAAATATGTAAAACTTAACACACTTCTGAACAACCAATAGATCAAAGATGTAATCAAAAGGGAAATCAGAGACTATTTTGAAACAAACAAAAATGGAAGCAAACTACCAAAACTGATGAGATGCAGCAAAAACAGTGCCAAGAGTAAAGTTTAGAGTGATAAATGCCTACATTAATAAAAAGAAAAGATCTCAAATAAACAACCTAACTTTACACATCAAGAAACTAGAAAAAGAAGAACAAATCAGGCCCAAAGTTAGAAAGAAATAAGGAGATAACAAAAATCAATAATGAAATAGAAACCAGAAAAAAATAGAACAGATTATCAAAATTAAAAGCTATTTTTAAAAATTGATAAACAAAATTGACAAACCTTTACCTAGACTAAAAAGAAAAGCGAGAAGATTCAAATAAATAAAATCATAAATGAAAGAGTAGACCTTACAACTGATGCCAGAGAAATATAAATGATCTTAAGTGATAGCTATGAATAATTATACACCAACAAATTAGAAACCCAGAAAAAAAATGGACAAATACCTGGAAACATGCAACCTACTGAATCATGAAAAACTGACAATCTAGACAATCCAATAGCAAGTAAGGAGATAAAATCAGTAATCAAAACCCTCTCAACAAAGAAAAGTTCAGGACCAGATGGCTTTACAGATGAATTCTATCAAACATTTAAGAAAGAATTAACATCAATTTTCTCAAACTCTTCTAGAGAAAGTTGAATATGAAAGAAAAGTTCCACATTTATTTTAGGAAACTAGCATTGTCCTGATTCCTAAACCACATAAGAATACTAAAGCAAAGACAACTTTAGACCAATGCCAAAATTATCAATAATGTACAGCAAAATGAATTCAACAGTACTTTGAAAGGATTATGCACTATGATCAAGTGGAATTTATCCAAGGGAATGTTTCAACACCCACCAAACCATAAACATAATAGAGCATGTTAATACAATGAAAGATAAAAGTCATATGATCATCTCAAATAGATGCAGGAAAAGCATTTGGCAAAATGCAACATCTTTTCAGGATAAAAACTCTCAACATATTGCATATAGAAGGAATTCACCTAAACATAAGTAAAGGCTATTCATAACAAGTACAAAGCTAACATCATACTCAATGAAAGTTTGAAAGCTTTTCTTTACTGTCAGGAACAAGACAAGAGTGTCCACTCTCATTACACCTATTCAACAAAGTACTGGAAGTCCTAGTCAACTAGGCAAGGAAAAGAAATAAAAGATATTCAAATTGGAAAGGAAGAAGTAAGATTGTTTTTGTTCACAAATGATATGATTGTATATAGAGAAAATCCTAAAGACAATACCAAAAGAAATCTTAGAACTAATCAGAAAATGCATTATAGTTGCCAGATACAAATGAACAAACATAAATTAGCTGTGTTCCTGTACACTAATAATGAAATATTTAGAAAAGAAATAAAGAAAACAATCCTATTCACAATTGCATCAAAAACAACAAAATAGAAATAAATTTAACCAAGTAGGTGAAAGATCTGAATACTGAAAACTATAAGACTTTAATAAAAGAAATTGACAAAGATAAATAAATGGAAATACAGCCCATATTCATAGTTTGGAAGAATTAATATTGATGAAATGTCCATGCTCTTTAAAGCCATCCATAGATCAATCAAAATTCTATCAGAGCTCCAATGGCATTTTTCTCAGAAATAAGGAACAAATCCTAAAGTTAGTATGGAATCAGAAAAGACTCCACATAACCAAAGCAACTTGAGAAAGAAAAAGAAAGCTGGAGTCATCATACTTCCTGATTTCAAACTATACTACAAAGCTTTGGTAATCAAAACAGTACAGTAATGGCATAAAACAAATACATAGACCAATGGAACAGAATTGAGTGTCCAGAAATAAATCCCCACATATTATGGTCAACTAATAATTGACAAGAGAGCCAGGAGTACTCAATGGGGAAAGGATATTCTCTTTAGTAAGTGTTGGAGAACTGAATTAATCACCTACAGAAGAATAGCACTCCTAAATACAGAAGAATAGCACTCAGAGCACTCCTAAAGATTGACTTGAAATGGATGGAAGACTTACACATAAGGCATGAAATTATAAAAATCTTAGAGGAAAACTTAGGGGCAAAGCTCCAGACGTTGGTCTTGGCATCAATTTTTGACATTATACCAAAAGCACAAGCAACAAATATTTATATATGTAACTACATGAAACTAAAAACTGTCTGCACAGCAAATAATGAAAACTTAACCTACAGAATGGGAGGAAATATTTGCAAATCACAATCTGCTAAGAGGTTAATATCTAAATATATTAATAACCCATGCAATATAATAGCAGAAACACTTCTCCAAAGAAGACATACAAATGGCAAACAGGTGCATGAAAAGGTGCTGGATGGACATGACTAATCACCAGGGAAATACAAATCAAAACCACAATGAGGTATCACCTGTTAGGATGGCTAGTATCATGAAGACAAGAAATATCAAGTGTTGAGAGGATTAGGCAAAAAGGCAACCCCTGTACACTGTTGGTGGGATTGTATATTGGTACAGCCACTAAGGAAAACAGTATGGAGTTTCCTCAAAAAACTAAAAATAAATCTACCATATGATTCAGCTATTCTAGTTTTGGGTATATCCAAACAAACTGAAATCAGTAGCTCAAAGAGATATTTGAATACCTATATTCATTACAAAATTATTCATAGTAGCCAAGATATGGAAATAGCCTAAGTGTTTGTCAACAATGATTTAAAAAGATATGGTGTATATACACTATGGAAATTTATTTAATCATAAGAAAGAAGGGAATTCTGTTGTTTGGAACAACATAAATTAATCTGGAGGGCATTATGCTAAATGAAATGAAGCAAGCAGAGAAAGACAAATACTATATGGTCACAATTACTAGTATATTTAGAATCTAAAAAGTTGAATTCATAGAAACAAATAGTAGTATGGTGGTTGCCAGGGGCCAGGGGGGAGGGGGGCACACATAGAGGAAATGTTAAGCAAAGGGTTTAAATTTCCAGCTGTAAGATGAATAAAATCTGAAGATCTAATGTGCAACATAGTGATGATAGTTAACAACACTGTATTATATACTTAAAAGTTGTTGAGTATGTAGATATTAAATATTCTTGCCAGAAAAAGAAATGATAATTATGTGACATGATGAAGGTATTAGTTAATGATATGGTGGTAATCATAATGCAATATATAAGTATATCAAATCAACACATTATACACCATGAACCTATACAAAACATTAATTATATCTCAATACATCTGGGGGGAAATTCATCCAGATTTTTGTATGTGTTTGGTGTGGAATCACAATCTAACTTACTTTAGTTTTCCAGATAATTTTTTTTACCTCACCTGAGATATATTTTTTCTATTAATTTTTAGAGAGAGTAGAAGGAAGAGAGGGAGGGAGAGAGAGAGGAAAAGAGGAGAGAAACTATGATGTGAGAGAGACACATCTATTGGTTGTCTCCTGCATGCACCCCAAGTGTGAGGATTGAACCTGCAACCCAGGTACACCCACTTGACGGGAATCGAACCCTCGACCCTTCAGTCTGTAGGCCAACACTCTAACCACTGAGCACATCAGCCAGGGCAGTTTTCCAGATAAATTTTAATATCAGCTTTCCAGATTCCATAAAAACATCATATAGGAATTGGGGCATTTCATTCCATTTAATGATTATTTTATGAAGAATTTCCATTCTTACAACTTTTTTCAAACCTGATCCGTCTATCCTTACACTTCCCCACCCAAGCCAGAGTCTTATATGATAGCTTCATCTTCTATTTACTGGCTATATATGCTATCAGGTTCATCCCTGATTCCTTTTTTTTTTTTTTTGCATATCCTACATCTAAACCATCAACCTCTCTTTGAAATACATCCAGAACCTGACCACCTCTGCCTATCTTGGATTGTCACAATTGCATTCTAACCAGGTTCATTGCTTGCTCCACACATTTTTTTGTTGAACCTTTTCTCAGTGTAACAGCCAGAGTGGTTCTCTTAAAATGCAAGTTAGATCACTCCACTCCTTTACTTATAACCCATAGCATCTTTCACTTGCCTCAAAGTGAAAACAAGTTCTTAGAGCAGCCGGCCTACAGGGCCCTGCACCCCTGGCCCTATCTTTTCCCCTTCCCCATTCACTAAAGGTTCACTCCTCTCCAGCTCACACTGATAAAGCACACTTCCACCCAGCAGCTCTTAGATGCCAATTCCCTTGCCTGCATCCAGTTCCATCAGATAGACACTGTTTTTGCTGAAACGTAACTTTCCTACTTAGGTCTTTGATGGCCATTGTATTCGAGTAGCAAGCCCCCACTCTTCACAGTCAGCACTCCTAAACTTTTCCCACTTTATTTTCCTTCCATAATACTTATCACCATTTGACAACTACATTTTAAAATTATTTGTTAAATATCTGTAATGCCCCCATTGCAGAAATTATTTTCTCCAGCAAGTACTTAATATGTAGAAAAAAAGCCTGGCATATATTATGAGCTAAATAAATATTTGTATCATAAATAATTATTAAGTATGTTCAGAAATATATTATGTCTCTAAATTAATCACTTTAATTTTGACCTTGGTTACTATTTTCAATTGGTTATTTAAATCTATTGGTTTTTGTACATTGATTTTTGAATATCCCTCTTGCTGGACTATTTTATTATTTCCCTTGCAAGCTTCTAGATAGATCATATATTATCTGCAAACGATGCCAATTTTTTCCAACATTATTATTTCTTACTTTTTCCCTTTTTTTTGCTGCACCTCCTATTAGAATGGTGGCAGTAGGCATCTATTCTTACTTCAGGCCAGTGGAAAGGACCCTTGTGTTTCACAATTAAATTTGTTTTCTGCAGTTTTCTGATAATCTTTGTGAAGTTAAGTAAATTTTCTTCTTTAAAGTTTACTGAGCATTTTTATCAAAAATAAAGAATTTTATCACTGTTTTGGCATTAATTGAGATAATCATATGTTTTTTTACAGTTTTAATAAGTAACCTAGTAATTTACATAAATAGTTGTCTTGATATTGAACCATGCATGTATCTGGAGAAAAAGAAACAGAGATGGAGACAGCAGGAAAGATAGATGATGATAGATGATAGATAGATAGGTAGATAGATAGATAGATAGATAGATAGATAGATAGATAGATAGATAGATAGATGATAGATAGTATAGTTAGATTATGAAGCATTATAATAAAATGAATAATCAAAAACCTTTATCTTAAGAACAGTTCCATCTTATTTTGTACTATTCTCTATTATCTCTCTGACTCTCCATGGTCCTGAATTTTGAATAATCACCCATTTTCTTGTTCGTTAATAGTATTTTCCCATATGTATATAGAGCAGCAGCCAGCCTACAGATCCCTGTGTCCCTTGGCCCTGAGGATATATATACTAGAGGCCTGGTGCATGAAAATTCATGCACTGGAGGGCGGATCCCTCAGCCCAGCCTGCCCCCCTCTTACAGTCTAGGAGCCCTCAGGGGAAGGAAGTGACCTGGTGATCAAGGGAAGGCGATACCCCATTATATCTCTGCTGTTGCTACTGCTGGCAGTGCAAGCCTCAGCTGACCCTGGTTACCTGAGCCTCGGGTGGCCCTGGGCGGCTGGGCAGCTGTCATCCGAGGCTAGCCTGTGCCTCAGGCCGGCCCTGGGTGGCTGGGCAGCTGACATCCGAGGCTTGCCTATGCCCTGGACTGGCCCTGGGGATCTGGGGGAGTGAGGGGACTGGGTGCCACCATCTTGTGGCTGTGGGTGCTGCCATCTTTGAGGGCATGGCAGTCAATTAGGAGATATGTATATATATTAGAGGCCTGGTGCACAAAAATTTGTGCACTCGGGGAGGGGGGGTCCCTCAGCCGGGCCTGTGACCTCTAGCAGTGTCTGGGACCCCAAGGGGGATGACCACCTGCTGGCTTAGGCCCGCTCCCTGGGGGATTGGGCCTAAGCTGGCAGTCAGACATCCCTCTGGCAGCCCGGGAGCCCTCAGGGGATGTCCACTTGCCAGCGGGGAGCAGGCCTAAGCTGCAGTCGGACATCCTTAGCGCTGCTGAGGAGGCGGGAGAGGCTCCCACCACCACCACTGTACTGGCAGCCATCAGCCTGGCTTGTGGCTGAGCAGAGCTCCCCCTGTGGGAGCACACTGACCACCAGGGGGCAGCTCCTGCATTGAGCGCCTGCCCCCTGGTGGTCAGTGTGTGTCACAGTGACCAGTCATTCCCAGTTGTTCTGCTGTTAGGGTCAGTTTGTATATTACCCATTTATTATATAGGATAGAGGCCTGGTGCATGGGTGGGGGCTGGCTGGTTTGCCATGAAGGGTGTCCCGGATCAGGATGGGGGTCCCCACTGGGGTGCCTGGCCAGCCTGGGTGAGGGGCTGATGGCTGTTTGCAGGCTGGTCAAGCACCCCCCAATGGGACCCTCACCCTATGGAGGTTTGGCCAGCCTGGGCGAGGGCTGAGGGCCATTTTCAGGCTGCCCAAACCCCCTGGCGACAGAAGCTCCCAGCCTCTCCTTTTTTTCTTTTTTCTTTTTTATTCTGGGATTTATTTACCTTCTATAATTGAAACTTTGTAGCCTTGAGAGGAGCTCAGAGCCGGCCAGGGCAGGTGGGAGGGAATCCTCCTGCTCGCTCCAGCTCCGTGGCCATGGCCAGCTGAAAGCAGATATCTGGGGTTTATTTATCTTCTATAATTGAAACTTTGTTGCTTTGAGTGGAGCTCAGAGCCCGCCGCAAGCGGGAAGCTTGGCTTCCTCCATCATTGGGGCAACCAAGCCTCCGGCTTTGCTCCAGCTCCATGGCTGCCGGCCGCCATCTTGGTTGGGTTAATTTGCATATAGTCGCTCTGATTGGCTGGTGGGCATGGCTTAAGGCGTAGCAAAGGTACAATCAATTTGCATGTTTGTCTTATTAATGTGTATATATATATATATATATATATATATATAATCTATCTATATAAAAGCCTAAGCCACCATCGCAACTAAACAAATGACCGAAAAGGCTGTGTGGGGTGACCAGGGTGGCAGGATGGTTAGTGAGGGGCGGCCAAAGGACTGAGCAGTAGGCTGTGTGGGGCAACTAGGCCAACAGGAGAGGCAGCTGGGGGCAACCAGTCTGGCAGAGGGGAGGCAGTTGGAGGCGATCAGGCCGTCAGGCAGAGGCAGTTAGGGGTGATCAGTCAGGCAGGCAGGTGAGCGGTTAGAAGCCAGCGGTCCAGGATTGTGAGATGGATGTCCAACTGTCGGTTTAGGCCTGATCCTGGGTATCAGGCTTAAACCGGCAGTTGGACATCCTCTGAGCGGTCCTGGATTGGAGAGGGTGCAGGCTGGACTGAAGGGACCCTCCCCCACAGTGCACGATTTTGTGCACTGGCTCTATATAGATATATTATATATATATATATATATATATCTATTATATGGAAGCAAGTAGTTATAGTTGTTGTTAGGAATACAAG
>NW_005871069.1:5031318-5038467 GCF_000147115.1 Myotis lucifugus
CCCGCCTGAGGGACCGCCCCCCTCCAGTGCATGATTTTTCATGCACCGGGCCTCTAGTAAATAATAATGCAAGAATAAATTCTATGTTACTCACAAGTGTAAACCTACTTTTGCCCATACCTGTATATACCAAAAATGCATATATGTATATTGTATGTACAACAACATGAATGTTTACATACATACACAGACACATACAAACAGAACCTAAAGGAAGGTTTTATATTTTCCAATCTCATTTTTTAGGACCCAGATCAATATGGATGAAGGTCTTTGAGGATCACAAGGGTAGAATAATGCATAAGACCAAGGGAAAATCATACTGCAGGCAGTGGTAAGGAGTCCCTACTTATCTTTAATTATCTCCTTTAAATCCTTTCATGGAAAGCCAATGAGCTTTGAGAGAAGAAGTTAGTATTATTCAGACATGGGTAGTTCAAAACCAAGCCTTGGCCAGCTTTCTTTCTTCTGTTTCTCTTTGATCTGTGAATTGGCTACCACCTTGCTTGAATTCAAAGATAAAACCTTGGCTGTCTGCCAATTCTTTTATCTGTGTAACCTGGGCAAAAGTCTAAAAAATGAACACTGAGATATTTTGTAGACACTGTGTGAGCTCTGCATGTGTCAGCCTAAGGAGAATATTGTTCCAGGATCTTTAAAAATCACCACAGTGATTTTGAAAGATTTCAGAGGCAGACCAATCTGAGTGAAAAAGTAAATATACTTACAAAACTGAGATATAAATCCAGATAATCAGTAATCAATCTGTAAGGGCCCTGGAAGACAAGTCCTAGCAGTATATCTATACTAATAAAAGGGTAATATGTTAATTAGGGCAGGCATCTTCTGGACGTCCATCCAGACATCCATGTGTACAAAGCCACAGCGGCTGTGAGGGCCTAGGGCCAGCGCCACATGGAAAAGGCAGGCGGGTCGGTGCTCACGTGGGAGTGGCGGGCAGGTTCAGCACTTGCGTGGGAGGGGCAGGCCGGTCCTGCACTGCCATGGCCCCTTTTGCAGAGGTGGCGAGAAGGCAGTGCCACGCCCCCTTCTGAAAAGGTGGTGCATGACAGGCCATAGCGCAGCCCGGTCCCAGTGCTGCCCCTTCCACAGATGCAGCATGGGCCCAGCCCAGGCGCCATGCCTCCACAGAGGCTGCACTGGGTGCAACCTGCTGTGCTTCAACCTCCCACAGCCCCTCCCACAGCTATACTGGCCCCAGATCGCCCAGGGGGCAGGGCCAGCACTAAGAAGCCAGGGCCAAGGGCTGGCAGCTGCGGTGGCCGACAGTGGCAGTAGCAGCGGGGTGATGGAGGCAGCGCCTTCCGCTGATCAGCCCAGTCACCTCCTGCAGAGGAGGACATCCCCTGAGGGCTCCTGGACTGTGAGAGGGAGCAGGCCAGGTTGAGTGGCCCCCCTCCAGTGCACGAATTTTTGTGCACCAGGCCTCTAGTTATATAATAAAATAATTTAATCCTTTTAGAGAATTTAATTGAGGAATAGAGTTTTAGGTGACAAATTGTTTCCATGTTTCTCTGCTCTCAGATAGCAAAAGGAAGAAATTCTAGGACTTTGATTGGCAAGAATCAAATTATTGGCAGAAACTAAAACACATTTTTAAAATTTTTATTATGATAGTGGTTTCCCATCTCTGTAAACTTATAAAAAGTCATTAGATGGTACAATTAATTTTATAGTACACTAGAGGCCCGGTGCACAAAATTTATGCACAGGAGTGGGAGGGGGGTCCCTTAGCCTGGCTTGCACCCTCTCACATCTGAGACCCCTTGAGGGATGTATGACTGCCAGTTTAGGCCGGCAGTCGGACATCCCTCTCGCAATTTGGGACCGCTGGCTCCTAACTGCTCGCCTGCCTGCCTGATCACCCCTAACCCCTCTGCCTGCCTGTCTGATCACCCCTAACCACTCTGCCTGCCTGCCTAATCACCCCTAACCACTCATCTGCCTGCCTGATTGCCCCTAACCACCTCTGTCTACCTGCCTGATTGCCCCTAACTGATCACCTGCCTGACTGCTTGATCACCCCTAACCACTGACCTGCCTGCCTGATTGCCCCTAACCACTCACCTGCCTGCTTGAGTGCCCCTAACCACTCTGCCTGCCTGCCTGATCACCCCTAACTGCCTGATCACCCCTAACCATTCTGCCTGCCTGCCTGATCGCCCCAACAGCTTGCCTGCCTGCCTGATTGCCCCTATCCACCTTTGCCTTGGCCCCTGCTGCCATGGCTTTGTCTGGGAGGTCCTCCAGAAGGACATCTGGAATGATGTCCAGAAGGTCGTTCAGCGGTCTGGTCTAATTAGCATATTACACTTTTATTATTATAGATAAATTGTATCTTAATAAAGATCTTAGGAAAAAAGTTGTTGTTTGTATTTCCCAACATATAATGCCAGAATTACATACATATCTGGCAAAATTTTCAATCTCTCATTAACAATATTGAAATGGAAAAAAGGAAAATCTAAAAATGTTTTAGTAGAACAGTATATTTGATGCTCTGTGTTCATGAATAATCTTGGGTTTGATTCTAGCACTTAGCCATTAGTGTGGGGCTGCTAATTGTTGTTGGGGAATTATTGTTTAACTACTGTGTAATGCTAGAAATGGCTGTCAGTTTCTACCAATTTAACAGAATCCCTTACTACTTCAAATTCCTACTCAGTAGTGAAATTTACAAGGTCTAAAATGTAATATGCCGGGGCTCCAGTGGCACAATCGGTTAGCGCGCGGTACTTATAAAATGTAATATGAGCCTAACAATGGAAAAATGACTAAACTGCAAGTAAAAATACGTAGCGATGCAGTTTAAGGTATATAAAAATATGTTTAAGCCAGGTCGGTGTGGCTTAGTGGTTGTGTGTAGAAGTATGAACCAGGAGGTCATGGTTTGATTCCTGGTCAGGGCCCATGCCCAGGTTGTGGGCTCAATCCCCAGTAGGGGTGTTCAGGAGGCAACCAATCAATGAATCTGTCTCATTATTGATGTTTCTATCTCTCTCTCCCTCTCCCTTCCTCTCTGAAATCAATAAAAATATAATTCAAAAAATAAATAAATAAAAATATATTACATAGAGATTTGTGTATATTTGTGCAAAAATCATCAAAACAATAAATTGAGTGTTGCCTAAAAGGACAGTTAGTTCTCTTAATTGTGCACCATAGCCATGTCATCCCTGAGCCCACAGAAAAGGATCAAAGCCCCAGGGGAGTCAGAAGTGCTGAGGGAAGGGAGGGGACTGGGAAAGGCAACTGCAAAGGCAAGGTAGGACAGGAGAATTGCTGATGACTCAAACTGGTCTTAACACATAAAGATTCGTGTCCACCTTAAACTTAGTTTGAAAACCAAACAACAACCAAAAATACTCTGATTCTAGGTATTAATTTATGTCATGCTCAACACTAGAAGACCAAGGAACTTAACACCTCAAAGAATCTCTCAGGGTTGAAAGGCCTCCTAAATAAGCCACCCCTCTTGGATGCCCTCTGCATTCTTTCTGACAAATGATGACCCTGGTCTTCTGCTAACTATGCTCCCAGCATTTATTCTGATTTTAAGAGCCAGCCCTTTCGGCACATGAATGACAGCTGTGCAGTGCACAACCTATACAACTGCAGGCACCACCCTCTCTTGCCTTGCATGTCACAATCAAGGTGAACCATGCTTTGGGAGATTGTCTGGTGCTTCTGCTTAGAATTGGAATGTTAAACTGAGCCAAGAAACACATTCAGTCCAAAGGTGAATGTGGCACCCTAAACTCAAATATATATAATTGGTAAAATACTTCAAAAAGACTCCACTTGCAGCACACACAGGATGGTTTGCCAAAGGCTGCTACGGACTGTGCTACCACTTTACACCAGCCAGAGTTAACCCCCAGCAAGCCCACTGCCCTGTTTTAACCTAGGGTTTGAGGATAACATTCTGGGGCTCATGGACACAGGCAGGCTCAGTCTTCAGTACTTTGGGTTCAGAGAACACAAAGGGGATTTTTGTTCTGTTCTGCCAGTCAACATCACCACCCCTTCTCTCCAAAGCTACAGGAACACCAGGCCCTGCAGGTCAGGGGAAAGGTGGGCAAGGGCATTGCCAGAAGCTGTCTCCCACAATCACTTTTCCTTTGTAGGAAGTCCTTTGAGGTAATGTTTGTCCTTGATTATGTACAGTAAGGTATGCCCAGCTTCATCCAATTATTTGGTTCCTAGAGGGAACCCATCCTGTGTTCCTGGAGGAGAAGGATGAGATTATACAAATTAGGATTGTACTCAAGATTTCTGTGTTCTATTTCCACAGTTGCAACCACACAGGAGTGTAACCTTGTACAAAGATGTAGCACTCTACTGAGCCTCAGCTTTTCATCAGCAAAGCACAGGGATGGGCTGGACGACCTCCATCCCTGTCTGAATCCACATGCGAGGTTGCTCTGGTATCTTTCCAAAGAATGAAATGATAGTAGAATTGCACCCGCTTCTCTCTGCCCATTTATGTGCTTCACTATTACAGCTCTGATAAATTTTAAAGACACCACTGAAGCTCAAAGACCCAAGGGAAATTTTCCTTCCTGTAAATGAGTGAAAACGGTTACTTCATGAAATCACCAATATGCATCTGGGAGGCTTTGCCATGTGTCACTTGCTCAGCTGGCACTTCCTTCACTGTATATTTGTAATTAGGATGGAACACAAGATACCTTGTTGTGCAAGATCTAGTGGGTATAAGTGAAGTGGCAGTCATTTGGGAGCTGGCACACATTGTCCTTTATCTGTTGGCTTGCCTTGTTGGCATGGGGCAACAGACAGGACTGAAACTACCCACCTCCCCCTGGGTCCTCCTACAGCTGTTCTGACGCCCAGCCCTGATGTATGCTTAGCTACATGACAAGGGTAGCAATTTCTGCAGGATCCAAACCATCAAGGTCAGGGGCAATAAGAATTGGCAGTTTCTATGCATCCTTATGAGCTCCAGCTTGTCCTTGCTCTCCCCAGCTTTCCATCTGTCTTTCTTTCCATCTGCCTGCTCTGGAATTCAAGGTCTGGCATCAGTAATAAAGGCTACAAGCTTACCAAGTTACCTTAACTCAATTTTCCAATTGCTCAAGGTCAAGTCCTTGTGACAAATCCTTTGGTATATAGTTTATACTTCCTAATGGTTTCTAGTGTTTTTTTTATTGAATTCTAGTTATACACATTTCATTAAATATTTTTAAAAGTTAATGTTATCTTATATATTCCTTTTAAAGACATTTTATACATATTAGATTTGTTAGAAATCTTTTAAAGAGGTCATGAAAATCAACCCCCTCATTCTGAGCATGAAAAAGCTGAGGCTCAAGGAGTACAAATACTTTTAGAATCAGAGCAGAGACCAGACACAGGACTTCTGAGTCAGTCCAATGTTCCCCAGCAGGGAAGACCTGGCATGATGAAAATCCAGAGCTTCTAACATTATTTAAGATTACTTTATTGTTTATATGCATTTATGCACTTCTGAGTCTACTAGTATTTGACAAGCATTCAATCCAGTCCTAGAGGGAGATTATGATACAATTTAGTCTTCAAAGTTTGGATGAATAACATTTCAGAATCTCTCCCAAAATATGTCATTTATTTAGTTCTTCACTAAAGAATTATCTGTTGAGTATCTGCTATGTACAAACACTGTTCTTAGTGCTGAGAATACAGATAAGAAAATTATGGACAATGTCCTTGTCTTCATGGACTCTGGGGAAGACAAAGAGAAAAGAAAAAATCTATATGTATAAAAGCCTAATCAACCAGCCAACTTCTTGACCAATCGACCATCTGACCAGTAGCTATGATGCGCACTGACCACCAGGGGGCAAATACTCAATGCAGGAGCAGAAACCACAGGTATGGAAACATGGAACAGACTGATGAATCTCAGAGGGAAGTGGGGAGGGGTAGGGCTGGAAGAGATTAACTAAAGATCTTATATGCATACTAGAGGCCTGGTGCACGAATTTGTGCACCAGTGGGGTCCGTCAGCCTGGCCTGCACCCTCTTGCAATCCAGAACCCCTCGGGGGATCTCAGAGAGATGGTTTTGGCCCAATCTCCACAGGCCAGGATGAGGGACCCCACTGGTGCATGAATCCTTGCATAGGCCTCTAGCATCCTATCTAATAAAAGAAAAACATGGTAATTAGCATACGACCGCTACCCTTCCCGTTGGCTAATCAGGGCGATATGCAAATTAACTGCCAGCCAAGATGGTGGCCGGCAGCCAGGCAGCTGGAAGTGAAACATGAGGCTTGCTTGCTTCAGTGATGGAGGACTCCAACGTTCCCCACCAGCCTTGCCGGCCTATGAGCTTGCAGTTTGAAACATTGTAACAAATATAGAAGCTAAACAAAACCCCAGAAACCCGCTTTCAGCCAGTCGGGATCTCAGAGCTGGAGTTGATACAGTGTTTCGATTATAGAACCCAAACAAACCAGATACCTGCTTTCAGCAGCCGAGGCCTCAGAGCTGGAGCCAAGCCTCAGAGCTAAAGCTGGCCCAGAATAAAAAAGAAAGAAAAAAAGGAGCGGTTGGGAGCTTCAGTCACCCGCCAGCCTGAAAACGGCCCTCAGCCCCTCACCCAGACTGGCCAGGCACCCCAGTGGGGACCCCCACTGTGAAGGGGGTGTGACCAGCTGCAAACAGCCATCAGCCCCTCACCCAGGCTGGCCAGGCACCCAAGCGGGACCCCCACGCTGATCCAGGACACCCTTCAGGGCAAACCAGCCAGCCCCAACCCGTGCATCAGGCCTCTATCCTATATAGTAAAAGGGTAATATGCCTCCCAGCACCGGGATCAGCGGAGCCGCGAGGCCTCCTGGCACTGGGATCAGCATGACAGGGGACAGCACCCAAACCCCCTGATCGCCTTGGGGGTCTGTGTGTGACAGGGGGCGGGGCCACAACCTCCCTATCCGCCCTGCTCTGTTCATGACAGGCAAAGGCGCCCCAACCCCCTGATCAGCCCTGCTCTGTGCCTGATAGGGGGGAGCTCCCAACCCCCTAATCGCCCTGCGGCTCTGTGTGTGACAGGTGTGGCACCCCAAACCCCCTGATTGACCCCTCCCTATGTGTTGACACGGGCGGCAACCCAAACCCCCCCCCCCCA
>NW_005871069.1:5038567-5049970 GCF_000147115.1 Myotis lucifugus
CCCCCCTCCACGGGCCTTGCTCCGGTTGGTGACAGGGTAGAGCCATAACCTCCCCATTGGCCCTGCCCTGAGTGTGACAGGGTGCAGTGCCCCAGCCCCCTGATCGGCCCTGCTCTGTGTGTGACAGGGGGCGGTGCCCCAACTCCCCTATCGGCCCTACTCTGTGAGTGACAGCGGGGAGCTCCTCAACCCCCTGATCGGCCCTGCTCTGTGCGTGACAGGGTATGGAGCCCCAACACCCCTGATGGGCCCTGCTTTGTGCGTGACAGGGGGCAGCGCCCTAACCCCCTGATGGGCCCTGCTCTGTGCATGATGGGGTGGTGCCGCAACCTCCCCATCGACCCTGCCTTGAGTGTGACAGGGGGCAGTGCCCCAACCCCCGAATCGGCCCTACCCTGAGGGTGACTGAGGGTGGCATCGCAACCTCCCGATCCGCCCTGCTCTGTGCATGACAGGGGCGGCGCCCCAACTCCCCAATTGGCCCTGCTCTGAGCCCCACCAGGGGCTGCACCTAGGGATTGGGCCTGCCCTCTGCCACCAGGGAGCAGGCCTAAGCCAGCAGGGCGTTATCTCCCGAGGGGTCCCAGACTGCGAGAGGGCACAGGCTGGGCTAAGGGACCCCCCCCTCCCCCCCAAGTGCACAAATTTTTGTGCACCGGGCCTCTAGTGTATATATAATACTAGAGGCCCAGTGCACAGATTTGTGCATGGGTAGGGTCTGGCTGGCCTGCCCTAATCAGGACCAATTTGGGCTAGCCAGCTGCGGGGAGGGGCTGTGGGAGGTTGGACAGCTGGCCCCGCCCCCGATTGGAATAGGGTGAGCTGATTGGGGGCCAGGCCAGCCAAGGGGAGGGACCACAGGACATTGGCCAGCAGGCCCCACCCCCATTGGGCCAGTCAGCAGGCCACAGTGCACGCCATAGGACCTGGTCATTCTGGTTGTTCCAGTCGCTTGGCTTTTATATAGACTAGAGGCCCATTGCACGAAATTCGTGCATGGGGTGGGTGAGGGTGGGAAGGGAGGTCCCTCAGCCCGACCTGCACCCTCTCCAATTCGGGACCCCTCAGGGGATGTGCTACTGACGGCTTGGGCCCACACCCCAGTTCTCTGCTCTCTGCGGGGCCTGCCTGCTCTACACCACGGGGATGGGCAAGCAGGCCCTGCTGGGTGCTGCCTGCGGGCCCCACTTGCCTGCTCACAGGTCGCCGCCACCACCGCCCAGGAAGCCCTGCTGGGTGCTGCCTGCGGGCCCCACTTGCCTGCTTGCGGGTCGCCACTGCCACTGCCCAGCAGGCCCTGCTGGGTTCTGCCTGCAAGCCCCGTTTGCCTGCTCGCGGGTTGCCGTGGCAACCACCCAGCTGGCCCTGCTGGGTGCTGCCTGCGTGCCTGCTCGCCTGCTCGCGGGTTGCTGCTGCCACCGCCCAACAGGCCCCACTTGGCTGCTGGGCTCATGTTTCCGGGGTGACGCCGCCAGCGTCCTGCCCAGCAGCTATGGGTGCCGCCATCTTTTTCGCAGAGTGATGGTTACTTTGCATATTACTCTTTTATTAGATAGGAGGATAGAGGTCATTTCCATAAAGAAAAAGAAAAATTGTGAGGATATGAGGTTAGCATAGAGGCTGTCAATATAGAAGGTCCAGGAAGGCCTGTTTCAGGAGCTGCATTTGAATATACATCCAAATGAAGTGAGGAATTTCTGGAAGAAGATGGATCCACAATGAAAGAACCACAATTACAAAAGCTCCAAGTTACTTTTCATGTGCAGTGACCATAGTGATGCAGAGGAAGAACGACTGGCAATTAGCTCTTTATGTGTGAGAACCTTGGGTTTTATTCTGATGTTATAGAAAAATCACAGAAGGGTTTCTAATTTAAGTTTTAAAAAGCTCACTCTAGCTATTATCTGAGAACACGAGTAGAAGCAGGGAGACCTATTGATAGAGTCTTGAACTAAAGTTTTAGTTGTGAAAAAAAACCTTTAGTTGAGATATAATTGGATCCAGAATATGTCTTAAAGGTAGAGCAGAAACACTTCAAGATGGATTATTTGTGGTGTGTAATAGAAAGAGAGCGATCCCAGGCGACTCCCAGGTATTTCACCTGAAGGCCTGGTAGACCGGTTTACTGTCTTGGGAACAGATTTAGGTATCAGGCAAAAATCAAGAACTCTACTTGTGTACATATTAAAATCATGATGCCTCTTAGACATACAAGTGGAGATGTGAAATAAGTGGTAACTTATACTCATGGAGTCACATGTATAATATCTTCAAGAGATGAGTAGATTGAAGTTTTAGTATCTGCAATTTGTGGACACATGAAGTAATATTTTTCATGGGAATGTATGTCAAGTAGGATTTGGAAATGCCTACTTGCCTTACACCAACTTAGGGGAAATATTGTCAGCCCATTGGTGTTTTGTTGATTTTTTCTCTCCTTACCCACATAAGGTAAACATATAAAAAATTAAATCATCAAGATAAATTTTTTAAAATATATTTTATTTATTTTTTTTTACAGAGAGGAAGGGAGAGGGATAGAGAGTTAGAAACATCAGTGAGAGAGAAACAGATCAGCCCTTGACCGGAATCAAACCTTGGACCCTTCAGTCCGCAGGCTGATGCTCTATCCACTGTGCCAAACCAGTTAGGGCAAATCATCAAGATAAATTTTATCTTATCCTGCAAAAATGAATCTCCTTGCCAGGAATAAACTCTACTTCTATAGCAGCTGCCAAATCCCACTTTTTCTAGAAAAATCTTTCATATGCACCATAATCTCTTTGCTCACATCTTCCCTAGTATTTAGAGTAAGCGTTGTACCATTTAGTACATAATTATTCTTAGAAGGCTTCATATGTGTTATTCTTGCCACTTTCACTAGACTATAGCATGAGGGTAAATCTCACATGGCAAACACTAAGAGGTATTCACCAAATCTATTACTCTTTTCTTTTGGACATACAGCTACACATATTTCTCAATCTCATTGGCTGTTAATTGAACAGCAATCAAGGGAAGGTAGAATGTTTCTAGGCCTATCCTGTGATTCCTGGAATGATCTGCTATCTCTTCCTGCATTCTGGCTGGATGCTGAAGCCAGGATAATTTTGGAAGACACATGTTGAAGATGACAGATTTCCTGTCACTCTGGGCCCCTAACTGACCACATGGAGCAAAAACTAAGCCAGCAATTAGACTTTTAATGAGTGAGAAATAAACTCTGCTGTGTTAATCCATGAAGATTTGGGGCTTTATCTATGGTAGCAGTTAGTATGTACTTTAGCATCTTATGCCTAAAACAGTCTGGTAAAGCCTTTATTGGTAAGGCTGTTGGAGCCAGGGCAAACATGTGCTATTTTTGCTAGGCATGTAAAGCTTCTTGCTCAACTCATGCAACTAAAAAATGGTATAGACAGGGCTATCTGATTCCAAAGCCTGGTTTTTAATCATTACCTTATATTGAATCTCCAGTATCATTGATAATGGATGTCCTGGCAAAAAGAGAATTATTTCAATTCTAGTGATAACACAAACAAACAATTTCTGGTGTGAAATTAATGAGGAAGCTGAGAAGTGACTTGGACGAGCCATGCAGAGAAGGAGAGGAAGAAAACACGGAGACAAAAGAATAGAACTAAAATGTCTCTCCTCCTAAATGCAGCAGCACACGTGACTCACTGTCACTGGCGTGAACAGATCACCATGTTCTCATTCATCTGTGAGGCAGACCTCACTCAGCAAGAGATATGGAGCAAGGCCTCAACATCCCATTATAAATGCCTTACACAAGATGAAAACCCCCAAAAAGTGAAGACTGGGAGAAAATGTAAGAAATAAGCTAATAGAAGCGATAAACCTGAAAATCAAAGGAGAATTAAACCACAAAGACTTCTTGGGAATAATATACTAAAATGAATATATATGTACATATATCACAATAATTCCATCTCTGTTAACTTTACCAAAATTTCAAATATCCATATATTTTTAAATTTAACTTTATTGTTGAAAGTATTACAGATGTCCCCCTTTTTTTCTTTATTGACCCCTTCTAGCCCACACTGGCCCCCCTCCTCAGGCTTTCACCACATTTTTGTCTGTGTTCATGGGTTATGCATATATGCATATAAGTTCTTTGGTTAATCTCTTCCCATCCACCCACATCCACCTTCTCTCTGAGATTCAACAGTCTGTTCCATGCTTCCAAGTGAAATCTCTGTATTTTAAACTCAAGGAGCAAACACCTCAAAAACAGCAAAATTTAGCCTCAAGTATATGTCTATGTTATTAATGCCTTGTCAGTTATAAGTTATAAATATATGATGCTACCGTGAAATGTGTAATATAATTTATCCTGGTAAAGCATGAAAGGAATAAAGTAGAACATATATCTTCATGGGCCTGGCCTTATGAGTCTCCTTTTGCATTACTCAAAGAAAACTTCACTAAAGAAGTTGACTACAACCCAGTATAGATCATAACAATTACACGTCTAAGTCACTGTTCATAGGAGGGCCTGAGTAGCCATCTATATATATAAAACCCTAATATGCAAATAGACTGAATGGTGGAACAACCAAACAACCAGACACCATGACGTGCACTGACCACCAGAGGGAGGGCGCAGAACATGGTGGGCGTCAGCAGCAGGCAGCAGAGCGTGGAACATGGTGGGCATCAGCCATGGCGGGATGGTGGAGCAGGTGAGCGGGAGCACCAGACCAAGCCGTCTCTGTCATCGGGTCGAGCCTCTGGTGGTTACTGAAAATTCTTTGCTCCTGCATGCTCCACCGGGTGCTCACACCCACTGTCATTGCTGGAGCCACCACTCGCACCCACTGCTGGTGCCCGGCACTGGCCCTGATCGCTTGGCACTGGCCCCAATCACTCAGCGCCATCAGTGGTGTGAGCAGCGGCTGCTGGCCCCGATCGTCCCTCAGGGCTTCTCCACCTCCTCTTGCTCCTGAGGAGCGATTGGGGCCAGGAGCCGCCTCTTGCACCCACTGCTGGCACTGGCCCCACTCGCATCTGCAGCTGGTGCTGGAGCCACTGCTCGCACCTGCTGCGGGTGCCCAGCACTGGTTCCAATTGCTTCTCCACCTCCCCCTGCTCCTGAGGGGTGATTGGGGCAGCAGCCGCCACTCGCACCTACTGACGGTGCTGGCCCCGCTTGAACCCGCTGCTGGCGCTGGCTCCAATCTCTCCATGCCATCAGCAGGTGCAAGCGGCGCTGCGCTGTCAGCATGTGGGAGCGGTGGTGGCAGGAGCAGGCTGCCGGCAGACAGGGGATCAATGGCCGCAGCAGGAGGGGCCAGATGGGGGCATAGAGGATGGGCTGAGACTCGCCCCTGTGCCCACTGCAGCCTCGAAGCCCACAGTTCCTTTCAAGGTGCACTAATTCATGCACTGGGCCCCTAGTCTAATAATAATTCAGAATCATGGGGATACATTTCATGTTAGAGTTTTAATCACTTTCATATTCATTATGTAATTTGGCCTCACAACAGCACATATGAGTTCTTTATGACTATCATTACCTCTGTTGTACAGAGGAGAAAAAGTAGACTCTGAGAGTTCAAGTCACTTCCCAGAGGCCATGCAGTTAATTCTTGAACCCAGGTCTTAGGAGTGAACCCCAGTATTTTTTCTAGTAAGCTGCCTTTCCCATAACTTACATTTCTAAAACAAGTAGCATTTGAATAGTATTGAGGCAAGTAAGGCAGATATCACAGTCTCAAATTATAGATGAAGAAACCGAGACTGAAAGTTAAATGAATTACCTGAGAACCCCCAAACAGCTTGTAAGTAAAAAGCAAAACAAAACAAAACGTTCAAATCAAAGAATCCAGTTCAAGTTCAGCCCTCTTTTCCTTATAGCAGCACTATGACCACTAGGTCAGAGGTAAAGTCTCATTCGCACAAAATGCAAGCTTTAGAGTCAGAATCAGATACCCATTCTGTGGAGAGAGGCTACAGCGTTTCGACAGGTTCAAGCCTCGGACTAATGAGAGGGCACGATCCTCTCATGGCAAAGCCACGTGCAAGTCCCAGAGCAATTATGGCCAAAGACTATAATTGTAAGCTTGACCTTATGGTCAGAACCTGTGGTCTCAGGAGGCTGAGTGATGTGGGCTTGATAGAGTTCAGGTGCATGTAATTGAGTAAGATTCGAAACCCACCAGAACATTGTAAACATCTTGACCATGCCTTTATTTTGCCTCGTGGAAACTGGCTATAAAATAAAGACTCGGCTTGCAGGCAATGGTGCTGTCTCTCCATCAGAGAGCAGCATCCCACCTAACCCCAGCTTTATTCTCTTGTCTGCCTTCTTTAATCCTTCACCACCACCACCCCCATCAAGTTCACCCCTGGCCATGCTGGACATGGTTCACATTCCACTGACCATGAGCCATGAGCTGAATTGTTGAACTCAGGGTCAGCCCCTCCATCTGCTCATACATAATTTCATACACAATATAATACAACTAAACTTATAATTCACTACCACTTATCCTAACTTGAAGCTATTTTATTTTTTTATCCTCACCCAAGGATATGTTTATTGATTTTAGAGAGAGGGAGAGAGAGAGAGAGAGAGAAACATCAATGTGAGAAACAACCATTGGTTCCCTTCTATATGCACCCGAACTGGGGTTAAAACATGTGACCTTTTGGTATACAGTGGGGCCTTGACTTACGAGTGTCCTGACTAATCTCTTATTACTGTAAAGGTATATGCTATTAAAACAATTATTATAAAATCAAAGTATATTTGCTGAGCCTAGCTTATCAGTATAAAACATAAACATGATCCAAACACATTTACAGAACAATAAAAACCCTTAATTACTAATGATTATAAGAAAATAGATACTTGGCCATAAATTTCTAAATTAAAATGTAAATCATGAATTCTCAGATTGTTCTCTTTTCAATGGAAGTTCTAATTTGTGTCTGTGACACATGAGTACCTGCATGCAAAGCCATTGATATTGAGAACCATAGCACAACATAGAAAACTATCTCCTTGCCTTTCTCTTAGTGTGAAGGTAAACATATAGAATGACTGTTGGTATATTTTTATAAGACTTTCAAACATAAGAGGAGTTTCATATTTCAGAATTTATACTTTATCAGGTAATTCAATCAGTGGTAATAAAAGTTAGATTGGCCCTGCCTGGGGTAAAACTTCATTCAAACTTGCTTTGCCAGATAAGACAAGATGTTTTTTTAAGTTTCTGCGAGATTTCAGAGCATGTGTCAGGGGAGGTGAAGAATATGTATGATGGGAATTAGGTAATCCAATCCTAGTTACTTTAATGTGTGAAAATTGAATGCTGCCTGCCCCAGGAAAGTACATAAGCATTAAAGTTTATGGCAATTAATGGGAATCACGACATTTTATCTTGTAGAATATCTAACAAAGTTTAGATTTAAAAGTAGAATAAATTTAATCAAGAAGGTAAAAGACCTATAGCACTGAAAACTATCAGATATTAGTGAAAGAAATTGAAGAAGACACAAGTAAATGGAAACACATCACATGCTCATGGTTTGGGAGAATTAATATTGTTAAAATGTCCATACTACCCAAAGCAATCTACAGATCCCATGCAATCCCTAGCAAAATCCCAATTGTATTTTTCACAGAAAAAACAAGCAATTCTAAAAATTTTTATAGAATCACAAATAGCCATAGTAATCATGAGAAAGAAGAACAAAGCAAGAGGTATCATGCTCCCTGATTTCAATCTATATTACAAAGCTATAATAATCAAAATAGCATGGTACTGGCATAAAAACAGACACAAAGATCAATTGACAGAACAGAGAGTCCAGAAATAAACATACAATCATGGTGAGTTAATTTACTTACTATAAAGGAGCCAAGACTATACAATAAGAAAAGGAGAGTCTCTTCCATAAATGGTACTGGGACTGCTGGACAGCCACATGCAAAAGGATGAAATTGGACCACTATCTGACACCATCCATAAAAGCTAACAAAATGGATCAAAGTCTTGAATGTAAAACCTAAAACCAGAAAACTCCTAGAAGAAAACATAGGTGGTAAGCTCCTTGACAGTTATTGTGGCAATGATATTTTAGATGTGATACCAAAAGTGAAAGTAAATAAGTGGGACTACCTTAAACTAAAAAGCTTCTAAACAGAAATGAAAATCACCAATAAAATGAGAAACAACCTACTGAATGGAAGAAAGTATTTCCAAATTATATATCTGATAAGGAGTTAATATCCAAAATATTATCTGTAGTTTTACTTTCTGGTTTGTTACCTTCAGTCAACCACTGAAAATATTAAATAAAAAATTCCAGAAATAAATAATTTATAAGTTTTAAATCACATGCTTTTCTGAGTAGCATAATTAAATCTCATCATGTCCTGTCCACTTCCACCAGAACATGACTCATCCCTCTGTCCAGCACATATTCATGCTCTATGTGATACCTGCCTGTTCGTCACTTAGTGGCCACCTCAGGTATCAGTTCTGTTATCAGAGCAAGAGAAGCTACATTCACATAATGTTTATTGCAGTATAATTGTTCTATTTTATTTTATTAATTTCTCTAATCTCTTACCTTGCCTAATTTGTAAATTAAACTTTATCATAGGTATGTATATATATAGGAAAAAATAAAGTATATTTAAGTACTATCCACAGTTTCAGGAATTCACTGGGAGTCTTGGAATGTATCCCTTGGGGACTACTATATATAACAAACTCATACAAGTCAATAGCAAAAACACTAACAATCCAATTTAAAGATAGGCAGATGATATGACTAAACATTTTCCCAAAGGAGACATATAGATTTCTAACAACCCAAATGCTAGCATAATAATAGTGGTATTTGCTGTTCAACAAAACTACCCATTTGCCTATTGGTATCAAATGAAGACGCCCAGAAACAATAGCAATATTTAGGTCAGCTGAAGTGCACAGATGTAACTGCCAGGAATAGCAACATCAGCAAGACCATTTACACAGTTGAGTCTCTATGATCAACTACATTGGGTATGAGAAAGTTTTGTTTTCTCAGAGTCCATATAAAACATTTAATAAATACTTGTTATAAAATAATGTAAGACATCAGAGAAATGGTGGTGTGAGAGAGCCCCTTGGCCTCTTCTCCTGAAATTTGAACAAGTTAACCAACTATAATTCAACAAAGAATTCCCTGCTAAATAAATACACATGCCTGAGAGACCCGTACACTGAAACATCTAAAAGTGGGCAACTGGGAATAAATGGGGAGACAAGAAAGGAGGAAATCACAGGGAGCCAAGAGCTCAGGGCTTGGCTTGGAGTGGGGAGGAAGCCAGTGGTAGCAGGTGCTTCCTTCAGCTGGGAGGAACAGAGAGCTGTGTGGGGGTCAGTCCAGCAGGGGGAGCAACAAGAATGTGGCTCTCCATTGTTGGGCCAGGCTGTGGTGTTTCAGATAAAGAAACGGAAACACAGAGCCCTGCTGCCACTTTGACTTCCAAAACTTGCCTCCAGTTGCCCTTGGAGTCAGGTCAAATAGCCTATTTAAACCAAGAGCTATTGCAATAGATCTGCTGTTTTCCTCTGTTATTGATCCCCATGTGGGTGCTTGTGGTGGGACCCCATGGAGGTCAGGGGTTGCCATTATGGTGAAGGCAAAGCAGAGCAACTGTACTGTCTTACAGTTACTGTGGAGGTCAGGACTGAGATCACAGAGGTAAAAAAAAAAATCTTGCAATTCAGCATCATCTACTGGAAAATAATAGCATGACCTCTTCAGAGGAAGTTGCTATCAGCCATTAATATAGTCAGATATAAATACCTAGGCAAAGGAGAACAACACATACTATGAATAACCATGGTAATGAGGATGATCAGAAAGAAAATAAAAAATCCCCAGAAAACAGGCTGGAACACTTGGATATATGTGATATAAATGACAGAGATTTCAATTCTGAAAATGACTCAGTGAGATACAAGAAAATACAGACAGGCAATTTAGTGCACTCAGAAAACAAATCAATGAACAAAACATTATTAAAAGAGATTGAAAAAGACACAACAAGATGGAAAAATATTCTGTGTCCATGGATTGGAAGAATCAACATAGTTAAAATGGCTATATTACCCAAAGCAATATACAGATTTAATATAATCCCCATCAAAATCCCAATGTCATTTTTTAAAGAAATAGAACAAGAAATCATCAGATTTGTATGGAACCACAAAAGACCCCAAATAGCCAAAGCAATCCTGAGAAAAAAGAACGAAGCTGGAGGTGTCATTCTACCTAACTTCAAATTATACTACAGAGAAACCAACACACAAATCAGTGGAACAGAATAGTGAGTCTAGCTATAAAACCACATGTATATTGACAGATAATTTTCGACAAAGGAGCCAGAAACTCACAATGGACTAAAGATAGTCTTTTCCATAAATGGTGTTGGAAAAACTGGAAAGCCACATGCAAATGAATAAAACTGGATCAAAGTTTGTCCTCATGTACAAATATTAATTCAGAATGAATAAAAGACCTAAATATAAGACCCAAAACAATAAGTTACATAGAAGAAAATATAGGTGACAAACTTATGGACCTTTGCCATAGAGAACATTTTAAGAATTTGATCCCAAGGGCAAGGGAAGTAAAGGCAAAAATAAATGAATGGGACTGTATCAAACTAAAAAGCTTCTGCACAGCAAAAGAAACTGTCAACAAAACAAAGAGGCAGCCAACCAGATGGGAGATGATATTTGCAAACACTAGCTCCAACAAAGGTTTAATTTCCAAAATATATAAAGAATTCATAAAACTCAACACCAAACAAACAACCCAATCAAAAAATAGAAAGAGGACCTGCACATCCACCTCTCCCAAGAAGATATACAAATAGCCAATAGATATATGAAAAGATGCTCAAACTCACTAGCAATTAAGGTTTATTCTTAGCTTGATTTCTGTAAATGAAAACTACAATGAGATACCACCTCACACCGGTTAGAGTGGTCATTATCAACAAGACAAGCAATAACAAGTGTCGGAGAGGTTATGGGAAAAGGAAACCCTCATTCACTGTTGGTGGGAATGTAGACTGGTACAACCACCATTGAAAGCAGCCTGGCAATTCCTCAAAAAATTAAGAAAGAGCTACCATATGACCCAGCAATCCCTCTCCTGGGTATATACCCAAAAAACTCGAAATCATGTATTTGAAAAGATAGATGCACCCCTATCTTCATTGCAGCATTATTAATGGTGGGCCGGGCATGGAAACAACCAAAGTGTCCTTCGATAGAAGACTGGATGAAGAATATGTGGTACAGGGGACAACCAAGATGGCAGCATAGGTAACACCTGAACTTGCTGCCACATACAACCACATTAAACTAC
>NW_005871069.1:5050159-5057485 GCF_000147115.1 Myotis lucifugus
GTGCACAAAAGGGGCTGGCAGCTGGGTACGCTGTGGTCTTTTCAACTGGGAGGGAGATACAAGCTCCCAGCTGCTCTGAAATCCAGTTCTGGGCAAGAATCTGGGGACCCAAAGTCATAGGGAGAGAAACTGTACTGTCTGGCATCGGACTGGAACGTGCGTGTGCTTTCTCGCAGAGGTGCTTGCAGTGTTCATTGTTCCTGCACTGGGCTGCGGGACACAGAGACCCAGGGACCTCTCCGGGGGAGGGCCAAAGGCAACCATTGCTGTTTGCACCACCCCGTGACTCCCTGAGACCATGCCCCACCTAATTTACAACCCCACCCAAGCTGTGTGCAAGAGGCTTTTGCATACTAAAGGCCTGACCTTTCTCCTCCTAAAAACCTGTCAGACTGCAGCTCAGTCAGAGAAACCCAGAGCTTCCAAAAGGCCTAAGGCTCATCAGCAGCCTGCATTACTTCACAGCTGCGCCTCATCTGGTCACCTCCAAACCCCAAACAAAGAGGAGGGATCTGAAGATCTCTCTGTAGCTCCTGCTGGGTGGCCTCAGGCAGTGGGTGACTTTGCACCCCCTTGGAGATCCAAGAGCCAGTCTACCCAGTGGTCAGAGTGAGACCATCCAGATTACAACTCCTCAGATCCATAAGAGACACACTCAGGGGGCAGACTCAGTGAGCGCCAAAGCCCCACTGAAGCAAGTCCTGCCCCATAAGGGTGTCTCCAGCACAGAAGTTCTCCCATTGTAGACACAACTGGTCCTCACAGCCAATTGACCTGGAGGTCAATTCCTATCAGTGATACCAACAACAATCAAGGCTTAGCTACAACAAAACTGTGCACACAGCCCACAAAGGGGTGCACAAAGAGTGTCTACCTCAGGTAATTGGAGAGGCTGAGCCACTGGGCCTTTAGGACATCTAGCACACAAAGCCACTCTATCAACACAGGGAAGCAGCCAAAATGCAGAGACAAAGAAACAGGTCACAAATTAAAGAAATGGATGAAAGCAAAATACTGGATATACAGTTCAAAACCACAGTTATAAGGATACTCAAGAATCTTCTAGAAACCTCCAATAAATATAGTGAGACCCTCAAGGATATGAAAAAGGACCAATTAGAAATTAAGCATACCCTGGCTGAAATAAAGAATAATATACAGAGATCCAACAGCAGACCAGAGGATCCCAAGAATCAAGTCAAAGATTTGAAATACGAAGAAGCAAAAAACATCCAACCAGAAAAGCAAAAGGAAAAAGAATACAAAAATATGAAGATAGTGCAAGGAGTCTCTGGGACAACTTCAAGCGTACCAACATCCGAATTATAGGGGTGCCAGAAGAAGAGAGAGAGAGCAAGATATTGAAAACCTATTTGAAGAATAATGACAGAAAACTTCCCCTACCTGGTGAAAGAAATAGACTGACAAGTACAGGAAGCGCAGAGAACCCCAAACAAAAGGAATCCAAAGAGGACCACACCAAGACACATTATAAAAAGTGCCAAGGGCAAAAGACAAAGAGAGAATCTTAAAAGCAGCAAGAGAAAAACAGTTACCTACAAGGGAGTACCCATACGACTGTCAGCTGATTTCTCAACAGAAACTATGCAGGCCAGAAGGGAGTGGCAAGAAATATTCAAATGATGAATAGCAAGAACCTACAACCAAGATTACTCTATGCAGCAAAGCTATCATTTAGAATTGAAGGTCAGATAAAGAGCTTCACAGATAAGAACAAGCTAAAGGAGTTCATCACCGCCAAACCAGTATTATATGAAATGCTGAAGGGTATTCTTTAAGAATAGGAAGAAGAAGAAAAAGGTAAAGATAAAAATTATGAACAACAAATTGACAACAAATACATATTATCAACAAGTGAATCTAAAAATCTGATGAACAGAATAAACTGGTGAATATAATAGAATCAGGGGCATAGAAAGGGAATGGACTGACAATTCTTATGAGGAAGGGAGTGTAGGGGGTGCAGGAAGAGTCTGGCCAAAAATCATACACCTATGGAAGTGGACAGTGGTGGGGGTGGGTAAGGGCAGGGGGTGGGGTTGGAACCAGGTGGAGGGGATCTATGGGGGAAAAAGAGGAACAACTGTAATAATCTAAACAATAAAGATTTATTTTTAAAAAAAGAATATGTGGTACATATGTGGAATACTAATCAGTCATAGGAAAAATGAAATACTGCCATTTGCAACAACGTGGAGGGATCTTGAGAATATTATGCTAAGTGAAATAAATCATTCAGAAAAAACTAAGAACTATATGATTCCACTCATATCTATAATAATAAAAGTGTAATATGCTAATTAGACTGAATGCCCTTCTAGACCAGCGGTTCTCAACCTGTGGGTCACGATCCCTTTGGGGGTCAAATGACCCTTTCACAGGGGTCACCTAAGACCATCGGAAAACACATTTATAATTACATATTGTTTTTGTGATTAATCACTATGCTTTAATTATGTTCAATTTGTAACAATGAAATTGGGGGTCACCACAACATGAGGAACTGTATTAAAGGGTCGCGGCATTAGGAAGGTTGAGAACCACTGTTCTAGACAAAGGCAGGGCTGTGAGGAAAGCCCCGGTCCTGGGTCCCTGCTGGTGGCTGGAGGGAAGCCCAGGTTTCAGGTGTCAGAGGGAAGCCGGTGCAGGCAGCCTGGGGAAGGAAGGCCTACCCTTGCACGAACTTCATGCATTGGGCCTCCAGTGTGGAATATAAAACTGAAACTCACAAACACAAACAATGGTATGGTGGTTGCCTGAGGCAAAGGGGTAAGGGGTGAAAGGGGTCCTAATATATGGTGAAAGTGGAAGATTTCACTTTGGGTGGACATCCTTAGTGCTGTGCAGAAGCTTTTTAGTTTGATGTAGTTCCATTTGTTTATTCATCTTAGAAGATTGAGGGTTTTTTCTTAGCTTGATTTTTGAGTGTACATTCATTTACAAATTATTTAAAAATTTTTATTTCAAATTCTTTGTTAAATTTTTGTAAAGTACAGGTTGCAAACATTTATCTCATCTAATAAAGATGGAATATACAAATTGACTGTCACACCGTGCAGGGACCCGAGGCTGTGTGGCGCTGGGCCGGGGCAGGGGACCTAAGGCTGCTCCACACTGCCTGGTGGGGCTTGACAGGGGACCTCAGGCCATGTCCCCCGCCCCACAGAGCTTGATGGGGGAACTCAGGCCACACCACCCACCCACAGGGCTTGACGGGGGAACTCAGGTCATGCCCCCCACCTGGTGGGGCTTGACAGGGGAACTCAGGCTGTGCCCCCCACCCAGCAGGGCTTGAGGGGGAACCTCAGGCCATGCCTCCTGCCCCAGTGCCAGGCTAGGCAACCTGAGGCCATGCCCTCCACCTGGTGGGGCTTGACAGGGGACCTCAAAGTGTGCCCCCTGGCCTGGGCTATGGGACCTCAGGCCACATCCCCCACCCTGGCGCCAGGCCAGGTGACCTGAGGCCGTGACTCCCACCTGGTGGGGCTTGACGGGGATGGGGCTGGCCAGGTCTGGATCTAGCCCAACGGTGGTGGGGCTGGACGGGTCTGGTCTTGCGCGATTTCGAGGTGCATGTGGGTGGCGGGGACTTGACTCTGGTTCCCATGGCGTGCCCCAGACTCTGACTGGAGGAAGATTTTCATATAGATTTTACTAACTTTCTTTCATCTCTGACACTTCTATTATAAAGAAAGAGAAAATAGCAATATTTAAATATTTTCTCTAATTAATTCCCTTTTTTATATATATTTTATTGATTTTTTACAGAGAGGAAGGATTAGGGATAGAGAGTTAGAAACATCGATGAGAAAGAAACATCGATCAGCTGCCCTCTGCACTCCCCACTGGGTACGTGTCCACAACCAAGGTACATGCCCTTGACTGGAATCAAACCTGGGACCCCTGAGTCTGCAGGCCGAATCTCCATCCACTGAGCCAAACCAGTTAGGGCTAATTAATTCCCTTTTAATGTGCACAAATTTAGTGCACCGGGTCACTAGTTTGAATATAATAAAAAATATAATAGCCTTCCACCCCTCCTCTCTCATTATTTTTCTTTTTTTTTTTCTTGAACCCCAACCACATGATTACTCTCTTTCAAATTGGTTTAGAAAAGTCAGCTATCAAATAAAATAGTTCATTCTTCTCTTTCAACATTTTACAGAAGTACACTGTCTATATAGTTTTGAAAGTGTGGTAAAATATGCATAATATAAGCTTTACCATTTTAACCATTTTAAGTGTATAATTCAGTGGTTTTATGTACATTTGCAGTGTTCTGTAATTATCACTAATATCTATCTCCAGAATCATTTCATCATTCCAAATATAAACTCTGTACATATTGAACAACTCTCATTCAACCCCTCTCTCCAACCTCTGGTAACCTCTATTCTATGTTCTGTTTCTTAAGACTCAGTAATACTCAGTTATATGGACACTAGAGGCCCAGTGCATGAAATTCATGCACTTGGGGGGGGGGGTCTCTCAACCCGGCCTGCAACCTTTCACAGTCTGGGAGCCCTTGGAGGATGTCTGACTGACAGCTCTGGGAGCCCTTGGAGGACATCTGACTGACAGCTTAGGCCTGCTCCCCCCTGTGGGAGCACACTGACCACCAGGGGGGAGCTCCTACATTGAGCATATGCCCCCTGGTGGTCAGTGCACATTCATAGCGACTGGTCATTCTGCCATTTGGTCCATTTGCATATTAGCCTTTTATTACATAGGATTAGGGCTGTTTCCCACTTTTGCCTATAGTGCATAATAACCAAAGACTATTGCTCTAAACATTGGTGTGCAAGTAGATGTTTGTGTTCCTTTTCATTCTTTTGGGTATATGTGCAAAAATGGAATTGCTGGATCATATGGTAATTCTATGTTTAAGTTTTTAAAAAACTGCCAACCTGTTTTTCATAATGTCTGTATCATTTTACATTCCCATTAATTATGCATAATAGTTCTAGTATCTCCACATTCTCACCAACACTTTTTATTTTATGTGTTCTTGAAAATAGCCATCCTAAGGAGTGATTTGAATTTCTCTCATGGTTAGTGATGTGAAGCATCTTTTCATTTGCTTATTGGCTATTTGTATGTCTTGTTTGGAAAAAATGTCTATTCAGTTATTTGTCCAGATTTGAGTTGGGTTCTTTGTTGTGTGTTTTTGTTAGGTTGTTGAAAAAATTTTATATATTCTGAGATACCACCTCATTGGGTGGTGGGCACATGGTGCAATATACAGATCTTGTAACATAGAATCCCACACCTGAAACCTACATGATCTATTGACTGATGTCACCCCAACAAATTTAATTTTTAAAAAATCACTTAAACAGCATAGGCAACACAAAATAAAGTGAATATCATTAAAATTTAAAACTTTTATGTATCAAATGACATTACCAAGAGAATGAAAGGACAACCCACAAAATGGGAGAAAAAGCTTCTGCACAACAAATGATAATAAAACCATTAACAAAATTTAAAGGGAACTGTATAGGAGAACATATTTGCCAATGATACATCTGATAAAATGTTAATTTCAAAAAATATAAAAAATGTGTACAACTCAACACCAGAAGACAAACAATCCAATTAAAAATGGGCAAAGGACCTGAACAGACATTTCTCCAGAGTACATACAGAGGGCCAAGAGACATATGAAAAAATGCTCAACATCACTAATCAACAGAGAGATACAAATTAAAATCACAATGAGATATCACCTCACATCTGCCAGAATGGCTACCATCAATAAATCAACAAACAATAAGTGCTGAAGAGGATGTGGAGAAAAGGGAACCCTAGTGCACTGTTCGTGGGAATGCAGACTGGTGCATCCACTGTGGAAAATTAAAAAAAAAATTAAAAATTAAACCACCTTTTGATCTAGTGAGCCTACTTCTGGGACTATATCCTAAGAATCCTGAAACACCAATCAGAAAGTATATATGGCCCATCCAGTGTTGTTCAGTGGTTGAGCGTCAACCCATGAACCAATAATTCACCACTTTGATTCTGGTCAGGGAACATGCCCTGATTGCAGGCTCCATGTAGGTGGCAGCATGTGGTAGGCAGTCGATTGATAAAGTTTCACTCTCATCAATGTTTCTATCTCTCTATCCCACTCCCTCTCTCTCTGGAAATCAATAAAACCATTTAAAAATATCAGGAAACCTAAGTGCTGGAGTACTGGCAATTGAGTTTAAAAAAAAAATAAAGACTCAGTGGATAGAGCGTCGGCCTGCAGACTGAAAGGTCCCGGGTTCGATTCCGGTCAAGGGCATGTACCTTGGTTGCAGGCATATCTCCAGAAGGGAGTGTGCAGGAGGCAGCTGATCGATGTTTCTCTCTCATCGATGTTTCTAACACTCTATCTCTCTCCCTTCCTCTCCGTAAAAAATCAATAAAATATATTTTTAAAAAAATAAAAATAAATAAAGACTATATGCACCCCTATGTTCATAGAAGCATTATTTACAACTAGAGGCCCAATGCATGAAATTCATGCAGGGGAAGGTCCCTCAGCTGGGTAGTTGGACATCCCTCTTGCAATCCAGAACCCCTCGCTCCTAACCACCTGCCTATTCACTCCTTACAGCTTGGCTCACCACTCCTTAGCGCTGCCATGGAGGCGGGAGGGGCTCCTACCATCACCACTGTGCTCGCCAGCCATGAGCCCAGCTTCTGGCTGAGCAGCACTACCCCTGTGGGAGCACACTGACCACTGGAGAGAAGCTCCTGCATTGAGCATCTGCCCCCTGGTGGTTAGTGCATGTTATAGCAACCAGTTATTCTGGTCAGTCCACCCTAAGGGTCGCTGGGCTTTTATTATATAAACTAGAGGCCCAGTGCACAAAAATTTGTGCACTAGGGGGGGGGTGTCCCCCAGCCCGGCCTGTGCCCTCTCGCAGTCTGGGACCCCTCGGGAGATAACGACCTGCTGGCTTAGGCCTGCTCCCGGGTGGCAGAGGGCACGCCCAATCCCTAGGTGCAGCCCCTGGTCAGGCTCAGAGCAGGGCCGATTGGGGAGTTGGGGCGCTGCCCCATCATGCACAGAGCAGGGCGGATCGGGAGGTTGCGATGCCACCCTCAGTCACGCTCAGGGTAGGGCCGATTGGGGGGTTGGGGCACTGCCCCCTATCACACTCAAGGCAGGGTCGATGGGGAGGTTGCGGCGCCACCCCCTGTCACGCACAGAGCAGGGTCAATCAGGGGGTTGGAGCGCTGCCTCCTGTCACTCACAGAGCAGGGCCAATCCCGGGGGTTGGGGCGCTGCACCCTGTCACATACAGAGCAGGG
>NW_005871069.1:5057585-5142129 GCF_000147115.1 Myotis lucifugus
TCCCAGTGCCGGGAGGCATATACCCTTTTACTATATAGAATAGAGGCCTAGTGCACGGGTGGGGGCCAGCTGGTTTGCCTGAAGGGTGTCCTGGATCAGGGTGGGGGTCCACTGGGGTGCCTGCCCAGTCTGGGTGAGGGGCTGAGGGCCGTTTTCAGGCTGGCGGGTGACTGAAGCTCCCAACTGCTCCTTTTTTTCTTTTTCTTTTTCTATTCTGGGCCAGCTTTAGTTCTGAGGCCTCGCTGCTGAAAGCAGGTTTGTGGCCTTTACCTTCTGTATTTGATACAATGTTGTGGTCCGGCTGGCTGAAGCCCGGCTGACTGAAAGCCAGTTTCTAGGGTTTTGTTTAGCTTCTATATTTGCAACATAGTTGCTTAGAGTTGCAGCTGAGAGGCCGGCAAGTCAGGCGGGGAACATTGGAGTTCGCCATCACTGGAGCAAGCAAGCCTCCCTGTTTGCTTCAGTGCATGGCTGCCGGCCGCCATCTTGGCTGACAGTTAATTTGCATAAGGATATGCTGATTAGCCAATGGGAAGGGTAGCAGTCATACGCTAATTACCATGTTTCTCTTTTATTAGTGTAGACTAGAGGCCTGATGCATGAAATATGTGCAAGGGGCTCAGCCCTCATAGCTCCAGCTGCCTCAACCGGCCCTCGCAGCCTCAGCCAGCCCTCTCAGCCCCTTACAGCCTCTATCATTCCTTCTAATTCAGATTCATCTAACCCTGATCTTGGCCTATACATCTCATGCATAATTCCACATGATATGAGGATGTGTGTGTCTGTATAAATATTTGATAACCAAAGAAAAAATTAGAAACTTCAGCTGTTCTCTTCTGCTGATGGAGAAGCCCACTGATCGTGCTGAGCAACACTGTCCACAAACCGGCCCTCGCAGCCCCGGTTTCGTCCAGATGGTCGTCCGGATGGTCGTTCTGCTGTTCGGTCTAATTAGCATATTAGCTCTTTGTTATATAGGATAGCTAAGATCTGGAAACAGCCCAAGTACCTATCAGTAGATGAGTGGATAAAAAAATGTGGTACATTTACACAATAAAATACTAAACATCTGTAAAAAAGAAGGAACTCCTACCCTTATTTTTCACCAGCATGGATGGACCTGGAGCTTATGCTAAGTGAAATAAGCTAGTCAAAGAAAGACAAATGCCATATGTTCTCACTAATACGTGGAATCTAATGAACAAAGTAATCTGACAACCAAAATAGAACCAGAGACATGGATACATGGAACAGACTGACAAATGTCAGAGGAGAGGGGGTGGGCAGACTGGACAAAGGAAGGTGAAGGGGTTAGCTAAATAACATATAGGCATTACCCATGGACACAAACAATAGTGTGGTGAGGGCTAAGGGAGGTAGGGGCAGGGGATGGATGGAAGTGGGCAAAGGGGGGACATCTGAAATACTGTCAACAATAAACAATTAAAAAATAAAAAGTCCACTGCAATAGCATAGCAAAACAAAACACACATATATGCACACACACACAGGTATACACACAAGCACATATGCATGCACACACAGGCACAAACACATGCATAGTCACACAAGCATACATGCATGCTCACACACAAGCACATACAGGTGCATACACACACAGGCACTCACAGGCATGCACATGCACGTGCACATGCACATACTTGTAGCACTCTCAAACATGCATGCACAAGCACACACTGGTTTTAAAAGAAACCCATATCCAGCTTCTATCATTCCTTCTAAATCAGATTCATCTAACCCTGATCTTGGCCTATACATCTCATGCATAATTCCACATGATTTGAGGATGTGTGTGTCTGTATAAATATTTGACAACCAAAGAAAAAATTAGAAACTTCAGCTGTTCTCTTCTGCGGATGGAGAAGCCCACTGATCGTGCTGAGCAACACTGTCCACAAACCGGCCCTCGCAGCCCCGGTTTCGTCCAGATGGTCGTCCGGATGGTCGTTCTGCTGTTCGGTCTAATTAGCATATTAGCTCTTTGTTATATAGGATAGCTAAGATCTGGAAACAGCCCAAGTACCTATCAGTAGATGAGTGGATAAAAAAATGTGGTACATTTACACAATAAAATACTAAACATCTGTAAAAAAGAAGGAACTCCTACCCTTATTTTTCACCAGCATGGATGGACCTGGAGCTTATGCTAAGTGAAATAAGCTAGTCAAAGAAAGACAAATGCCATATGTTCTCACTAATATGTGGAATCTAATGAACAAAGTAATCTGACAACCAAAATAGAACCAGAGACATGGATACATGGAACAGACTGACAACTTCTAAATCAGATTCATCTAAGGCAGACTGGACAAAGGAAGGTGAAGGGGTTAGCTAAATAACATATAGGCATTACCCATGGACACAAACAATAAAGAAAAAATTAGAAACTTCAGCTGTTCTCTTCTGCGGATGGAGAAGCCCACTGATCGTGCTGAGCAACACTGTCCACAAGAGCTGAGGTCAGTGCCCATGCCTCTTTGGATCAGACCTACCCTATTCATCAACGTGTTTCCACTGGGACCTCAGAATAGGGGGATTGGACATGATTCACCTTTAGTCTCAAATTGCAAATGGTTGTGTATTTCACTCCAAGAAAACAACACCAAGACTTAGGTGGCCAACCACCACATCCTCAGCCTCCCCATTATCACTGAACTCTTTGCCCCCTGCTTTGCCTTCAATGGGATCAGGTTTTAAAGCCTGGAAATTCAAAGCCAGGCTGTGATGCCAAGGACTGGCTGTGTTTGTATTAACTGAAATTAACTGTATTCCATTTTACATGAGATGAATGTATTTTTTTTTCAGGGGCAGTAGGAGAGATCAATACTCAACAGAGTTTTGCTTTTATTTTTACAAATGTTCCATTATTGTCCTACCCAGTCATAGCCCAGAGGCCTCTTCACCCTTTCTAGCTCTGGATGGACACCATAAACGTTACCTATACAAGGCCACCCAGCAGTTATTTGCAAAAGAGAAAGCAAATGATCTTATTGCTTTGTCTTTGTTTACCTGGTCCCATGCACTAATCAATTATGGGGCTTTAGGCAATTTTAAGGCATCTTGCCTGTGTGTTTCCATATATGAGAGGGAAAATTGGGCTCAACAATAAAAATAATATGTGTTCTCTATCTGTCACTCCCAGTTTATAACTAAGCTCTTTTCTATGATTCCTCCCAGCAGATAATGCAAATCCTGTCACTTTCCTTCCCATCTTGTAATATGCAGCTTGATTTATGAGGGCTAGCTTCTGCTAACTGAAAGTTAAGCACAAAAGCGTGGTAAACCTAGTCAACAACAATCATAATAATGAGGAGGCGGGAGTAATTCTTAGGTGATATCCATTGGATACACATATTTGCAAGACCCTGTCAATATCTTTTGGCTTTACATCGAGTCTGCACATGTACCTACATGTTACCATCCACATATTTGTGTACATGATGCCTAGACCGAGAGAAAACTCATCACAACTGGAAACCTCTGCTGACTGGCTCACACCAAGACAATAATTCAACTACCTATGTACAAGACATGCTGGGGCCATGCTTACAACCCAGTCATAAGAAATAACTATTGTAAAGATCTCAGCTGCTCTCTCTAGGAAAACCCAACATGTGTGCAGGTGGTTACACAGCTTCCCCGCCCCAAGGGCATAAGGATATGAAAATTTTCTACCAGCACTCATTCATCGTCATAGGCAAATTTAGTTTATTGTACCCAGTGCCAACACTTTATCCCAGGCACTATGTGCTAGGTGCTGGAGGATAGCATAATGAAGGAGAGAGAGGTAGGGAGGGATAAAAGGGAGGGAGGGAGGAAGAAAGGAGGGAAGGAAGGAAGAAGGAAGAAAAACAGAAGGAAAGAAAGAAGAAAAGGAAGGAAATGGAGGGAGGGAGAAAGGGAGGAAGGGAAGGAAAAAATGAAAAAATAAAAACGGGAAGGAAAGAAGGTGGGGAAAGGAGGAACACACAGAACTTGAAAACTAATTTTTAAAATCAGCATTTATAAAATGACAACCTTAAAAGGTGCTATTAATGTAGAGCTATTTCGTGTTCAAAGTGAGGATGATACTGAGAATTGATCTAGTTAGATCATAAAACATTGTGGAAAGTTTAATTCTCCTTTTATTAAGCAAGACCACTGTGTATCTCTGTGTGTTCACACACATGTATGAGTGTGAGTGTGCATGTGAGTGTGAGTGTGTATATAGGAGGCATTGTCTAGAACCCAAATGAAGACCTCAAATATGGTGAAACAATTGAAGAGTCCTATTTTTTTTAACCACTAAAATCACACACTGTAGTTACTTAAGGATTTGAGTGGATTTTTATCTTGCCCTTTTTTATTATTATCCATCTTAAACTAATACTAGTGATAAGGTCTTAATATTGGAAAAGTGGCTGTTGAGAGATCAGTATCATGCCAAGTACAGTAAAAACTCAGTAAATGGCATTTTTGTTGATATGTCAGGGACCTCAAGTAGGAGGTGGCTCTTAGGAGAGGGCCTATCTAAAGCCCTGTTCTAACACCAAGAGGCCTCACCACTGAGATCATTGAGTCTGCCCAGGAGCCAGTCACTGAGTTTCCTTGACAGACCTGGAGCCAGGAATCCTTGAAGACACATCCCTCCAGATACCCTAAAGCTGACTCTGTGCACAAGGTCTCTATGAAAATGTTCTGGGCATTATGATATCTGTGCTTCTCCATCCTTGAATAACTTTTCATCTGGAATTGTTACCATAGGCAGTGGTCAGTCAGTGCTAAGGCCTGGCTGGCCACTTTTGAGGGGTAGTCCCACAGGGACTGCACACAGGACACAGGGCACACTGGGATTCAGGTGTCTGCCATGTCCAGCATTGCTATGCAGACTGAGAGCTAAGGCATATGCAGGCTTCCTGGTGGCAGGTCCTGAAGCCTCACACCCCCTACTGATCCTGATACTATAGAAAGTCAAGGAGTACCCAGGAAGCACCAGGAAGTCTCCACCATTAGCCAAAGATGTCTCAGGGGTAAATTAATATACCAAGTGGGCCAAAGGCTAGAAAGATGAATGGACACAGCCTGAGCACACCAAAAACTAGCAAGATAATTGGATAGAAAAAGCCCTCCCCTTCCTATCCCTATAAAAACCAGGCTTGAGCAGAAAGGAGGGGTGGTCTTTGAGATAGAAGTCCACCATTCTCCCAGGTCATGTGGCACCTCAATAAGCTCTTTCCTTTTGCATTAGCACTTGCCTCACAAGTTTGTTTCCGCAGGCAGATGAACCTGCATTTGGTCTACTGCACCCTCTATCATGTCAAACTGTATTTTAATTCTTTTACATTGTGGGCCTCATTTCCCCACTTCCATCCCCGTGATAAGTGCTCTTAATTTCTCTCTCTTTCAGATTTCCTGGCTGTTTTTTGTAGATTTAAGAAATTAAATCTAAAGATTATGTTCACCTCATGATTTTGACAATGTCAGAAACTGTATGTGGATGAATATACAAACACTAAGTGAGATTGTGAGGTTTTTTTACCTTTCAATTTTTTTTGTTGTTAGTATGTTAAATATACATTTTATAATTAAATAAGACTGCATGTTAGTACATAAAGTACCGTGTACTTTTTCACTCACCACACTTCCTCAAATGTCTTTAAGAAGGAAACAAGGTAAGGACACAGGAATCTATAATTATTGAATCATAAATGAGATACATGAGCTATTGAGCATTGCTATCAAAATGTCCCCTTGCCCTTGGACAATGGCCTTTCAAACTTTTGGAATATCTGGAAACTTGATAAAGACAACTTTTCTCATTCAGATTTAAATATCTAGCCGAATTAAATGTCTAAGACTGAAACAATTAAATAAGGATGAAGGGAGTGAGTGTCCCCCCTAAAAACCTTAGGCTGTGATAACTCTGAAAACATACATGCATAGCAATCAGCTATGTTGCAGATATGATGTGTCCCCTTGTTTTGAACATGGAATATAATGATTCTTTTTGATGCAAACAAGGTCTATGACATTTCTACTGCAGTCTTGTGGGCAGCCCTAAGATTAAAGATGATGCAACTAAATATTTCAGCTAAGCAGATTACACAAAAATTACACACTATACATTTACTATAGTGAGTTATCATTTTCTATGGAAACATTTTAAAAATTAAATATAATTCAATATATGAGAACTAACTATATTTAAAATGAATTATCATTATTCTAGAATTTGCTAACTCAGAATTAATGGTAGTTTAGACTGTGCACAATTGGACTACCTTTACCTTTCTGAAATCTTTGAAAACATTTGACAAAAATAATAATAAATAACAATAGTAAAATGATAGTGGATATGTGTAAATTTAGTATCTTTTACACTCATTGATTTTCTTATCTCAGAAAATTTCCTATCTCGGCGAATTCAATGTTAGTCATTCAGTCTTTCATCTAAAAAATATTTACTGAGGACTTAATCTTGTGCTTGGTTCAAGTTTATTTTTGGTGAATTAAAGATGAATAAGATGCAGAATAAGTTCCCAAAAAGCTCACAGTCTATTGCTACACACTCTTTAATAAATAACTACACCACACTGTGGAGGTGCTATGATCAAGACAACAGTTATTTGGTGAGATTAGAGGAAGGGCAGGTAAACTCGCCTTCAGGAAAGGGTCAGAAAAGGATTCCTAGAAAAGATGATCCTGATTTAACCCTTAAATAATAAATTAAATTTTTTTCTGCCTCCGCATGGGCCCCACCATGTCCCACCTGAAATATGGCCAGCCCCTCTTTTCCAGGCTCCCCATTAACTTCTACCAGTGGAGGTCCCACACTGCCTGCAGAGTGATATCATTGAAATGTACCCCCAAAACTTCTTTTCTCTCTTCCACTGCTTCCCGAAGTATCACAATAAAAAATCTAAAGATGAAGAAACCAGCCCTAGTTACTTTGGCTCAGTGGATAGAGCATCGGCCCATGGACCAAAGAATCCCAGGTTTGATTCTGGTCAAGGGCACATACCTAGTTGCAGGATTCTCCCTGGCCCAGGCCCTGGTTGAAGCTCATGCAGGAAGCAACCAATCGATGTGTTTCTCTCACATGGATGTTTCTCTCTGTCTTTCCCACTCTCTTCTACACTCCCTAAAAATCAATGGAAAAATATCCTCGGGTGAGGATTAACAATAAATAAATAAATAAATAAATAAATAAATAAATAAATAAAGATGAAGAATCCATATCCTTGAAGTTATCTACTGGCCAAGGGCCAATCTGCTAGCTGCCTCTGCAATCCTATCTAATAAAGAGGGAATATGCTAATTGACCCTCACACCATCGCAAAGATGGCAGCACCCACAACCAATAAGGAGGGAATATGTAAATTGATTGCTCCACCTTCAAAGATGATGGCACCCACAGCCACAAGATGGCGGCACCCAGTCCCCTCAGCCCCACTGGGGCTGCAGGCACATGGCACAGTCAGGCCTGCTCCTACGCAGGCCCGTCCACTCCGAGTGCCTGCCTCCAGAGTCCCCCAGTTCCCTTAGCCCCCCAGCCACCCAGGGCCGGCCCGAGGCACAGGCAAGCCTCAGATGGTGGCTGCCCAGATGCCCAGGGCCGCCAGAGGCTCAGGTAACCAGGGCTGGCCGAGGCTTGAGCTGCTGGCAGTGTCAGCAGCAGAGGGGTGATGGGGCATCACCGTCCCCTGATTGCTGGGTCGCCTCCCGCCCCTGAGGGCTCCTGGACTGTGAGAGGAGCCAGGCCAGGATGAGTGACCCCCCCCCTCCAGTGCATGAATTTTCATGCACTGGGCCTCTAGTATGACTATAAAGTTCCCAGCTTTGTTTTCTTAGCATATACACATTTTGCATTCTAGTTTATATTATACCCATGCTTATTTCAATATAACAGTAGTTTTCTGCCAAAGCGTTGAATGAATTTAATGTTGTAGCTCCAGGAATATGAGTCATGATGACATGACTACTTCTTACAGCCCCTCAGAGTGATTGCCAAGATGAGAGAATAAAAATCAAGGCCTCAGGACAAGTAGAGTATTCACAGTTGTATTAGTCAGTGTTCTCTACAGAACAGAACTGTTAGGATAGGTATATATAGGAAGAGATTTATTTTAAGGAATTAACTGAAGAGATTATGAAAACAGACAAGGACAAAATATGCAGAGTGGGCATCAGGCTGGATCCCCCAAAAGAGCCAATATTGCAGTTCAAGTCCAAAAGTTGGCTGATGAAAGAATTCCCTTTTGATCAGGGTTGGTCAATCTTTTGTTCCATTTAGGCCTTTAACTGATTATCAGTTGAAGGCCCACCCACTTTATGGAGGTCAATCTGCTTTACTCAAAGTATACTAATTAAATGTTAATTTAATCCAAAAATTCTTCTCACAGACACAATCATAATAATTGACACATTCAGAATAATAATATCTGGGCACCAAAGGCCAGTCAAGCTGACACATAAAGTTAACCAGTTCAATAGTTGTACCTTCCAGGCTGGCTCTTCTTCTCACCTGGTCTAACACTATGTCTTTGGCCTGCTAAGTGCTGTCCTCATCATTCATTCCTTTAACATTCATTGCATATACAGTATAATAGAATAAAAATAAACTCAGTTCCTGCCTTCATGGAAGATATATTCTAGTGAGGAACTTATGACCCCAGAAAGACATTAATCAAATAAGCACAAAAATAAATGTAAAATTGAAAATGTGAAATCTGTTATCAACTGGAAGTAAAAAGTATTAGGAGGCAGTAGACTAGACATTTGATCAAATCTGATAATTGAAAGAAAAGTTCTGTATGGGAGAGGTGTTTGAATGGAGCTAAGACAGAGTTTAAATAAGCAAGATTGTGCCTCATGTTCTCACTTTCTTTCTGCTATTATAAGAGTCTTTGAAATATCATGCCAACATATCATTTACTAATGGTTAAAAAATTACAGAGCCATCTTTATTAGTGTGCTCAAGTTCTCCCTCTCATCCTTGGTATAGCATTGTTTCATTCAATATGGAGAATGAGAAACAGGGAAGTATCAACAATGCCTTCTAGAGTCTCTGAGGCTGTAATTGATGACCTTATTTAACACAAGTGCACTGAGCTTTTAATCTGTACCAGGATTGCACTTGAACCACACAGAAAGATGCTGTACTCAGCTTCAAGGAACCAACAGCCAAGGAGGGGTTCAACAGGTGGACAGTATATATTTAGTTGTTTGAATTCTTCACCACCCCTCCTGGAATATTGGGATAACCCTGAGGAGCTAAGGTAGAGAGGGGAAGGTTGGGAGACACAGAAACTTCCAAAAAGGCAATCTATAACTTTTATCTTTAAAAATGAGTTCTAATTATCTGAGTAAAGAAGAGAAAAGCAGGGTCATTATAGAAGTGGAAAGCATGAGTAGAGGCCCAAAGGGAAGAAAAATATCCTGATCTGCAAGTAGTTGACCTGCCTAAAGAATTCATTGGTTCTGGAAAAGCTTATATTTAACAATAGAGAGCTAAGCAGGGGGCTTTTAAGAATGCATTTTTCAAATTTATTTGACCATGACTCACAGTAAGGAATATGTTTTGCACTGAGATCCAGTCCACATACCTATATGTGCACACACATATAATAGTAACATAAGTTTCATAAACAATGTGTGTGATTAGTTCTAACTGCAATGTGTTGTAATATTTTCTTTTCTAGTATATAATAGTTTTTATAAGATGCTGGCCAGGACCAACTAAGTTATTTACAGAACTGTTACTCATGTCATTTTGACAAATATTACTCGAAGCTATATTAAAAATTTTAATTTCATCTGATGGTATTAGGATTCAAGGTTTATAAACTGAGTGACTGGTGTCCCAAGGCTTACATTTTATAAAGATTCCAGTGGTAACAGCGACAGAATGGAGTGGAGACAGACACACCTAGAGAGCAAAAGGTCACTTAAAAGCCTGCTTAGTTATTCAGGGGGAACAGCCTAAGGGTTTTACTAAAAGGTAGAGTTAGGCCCTAGCTGTTTGGCTCAGTGTATAGAGCATCAGCCTGTGGACTGAAGGGTCTCGGGTTCGATTCCGGTCAAGGGCACATGTCTGAGTTGTGGGCTCAATCCCCAGTACAAGGTGTGCAGGAGGCAGCCAATCAATGATTCTCTCTCATCATTTATGTTTATATCTCTCTCCCTCTCCCTTCCTCTCTGAAATCAATAATGATAATAATAATAATAATAATAATAATAATAATAATAATAATAAAAAGGTAGATTTATTAAGTTGATCAAATGATCAGGACCAAGATACTAATTGATGACAAAGAAGGAGGAAGAAAAATAAACCAAGGTAACACCAAGGTAACTTTCATGTTCTGGAAGTTAGGAAATATAGGAAAATGAAATGTTCCTGGAAGAGGCCAGCATTAGACAAGCTGAGGCACTATCGACATCCTAGTGGAAGTGGTGTTGGGCAGTGGACCACACAGTTGAGAGCTCAGGAGAGAGGTCTCTGCAACATGGACATTCGACAATTCAAAGGCCAACTGAGAACATGGTGTGTGCTAGCTCCCCCAGGAGATTTAGAGGGAATTTAGGGAAGAATCCCAGAAAATATATTTTAATAGAAGTATGGGGCATTCTGTTCATGCTAGTCCTTCCACTTAGAATAGCTGTTCTCAAAGTGTGGTCTGGGGACCCCTGGGTGTCTTTTGAGGGGTTCTGAGCACCTTTCAGATAGTTTAAAATATTACTTATTTGTTCATAAAGTTAGGATGTTATTGGCCTCTTTCATTCTCATTATTTCATATATACAATGGAGTTCCAAAGGCTTCACAGCATGTGATATCACAACAGAGCAGATGCAGAAGCAGACATGCAATCCGCTGTCCTCCTCTAAGCTAGATAGTAAAGAAATTTCCACAATATAAAATAGTGCAACTCTTCTTACTAAATATTTGTTAAAAACAAATTTTTTAAAAAAATATTATATGATTTATGAAAATATGTAATGAGTTTGTTATTATTTTTCAATGAATTAATAAATATTTTTAAAATTAAAAAAATTCAATTTTCATTTATAATACACTAGTAGCCCAGTGCACAAAAATTTGTGCACTCGAGGGTGAGGGTGAGGGGTGGGGCCAGACCCCTCAGCCTGACCTGCACCCTCTGTCATGTTCAGGGACCCTGGCCACTCCTGGCCTAGGCACAGGCCTACAGGCTTGTGGCGGCCTGGCTCCCGAGGCCCCATTTTATCAAGAGAACAAAGTCAGCATTAGTTACAGCCCTCACCGAACCCAGTACACTGCATCTGTGCATACAACTGCCTAGTTCATGTGCCTGCTTCGCCCTACTGAATTACTAACATCTTGAGGACATAGCTCTGTCTTATCCTGCTTAACTTCAGTGCCTGGCCTGGTGCCAGGGACCTGAGAGGGTTTGCTGAATGAGTGAGTGAATAATGAGTGAGTGAATGAATGAGCAAGCAGCTACAGGGCAGGAACTTCTGCCGCGTTGCCATGCCAAGTTCCAGCCCCACTCCTGACTGCCTGAAGCCCACCCCGGGAAGATCCTGTCCTGTTCCCAGCGGCCAGGTGCCCCTCTCCTGACTGCATAGTTCATGCCCTGCTCCCGGCTGCCTGATGCAAACCCCAGGAAGTTCCCGCCCTGCTCCCAGCGGCCCCATGCCCCTCTGCCAGCTGCATAGTTAGAGCAGGGCAAAGGCGGCCCGGGTACTCTGCCTTTGCCCTGCCACCCGGCTCTTGCCTTCTGATCACCATCAGCGGCAGGCGGCTTCTTCCATCCTTCCCCTTTCGCCTCCCATCATTGTGCCTACATATGCAAATTAACCGCCATCTTTGTTGGCAGTTAACCGCCGTCTTTGTCGGCAGTTAATTTGCATATCGCCCTGATTAGCCAATGGGAAGTGTAGCAGAGGTACGGTTAATTACCCTTTTTGTCTTTTATTAGATAGGATTACGTGTCAGTAATTAGAACACACATAAATAAAATCATTTGGTGTTCTCAATTATTTTTAAGATTGTAGAGGAAGCATGAGAACAAAAAAATTTGAAAATCATAAGGCTAGAAGTCTACCCTCTCCTCTACGGTCACATCTCAGTCACAGCAGCAGCGGTCTACATTCTATTCTTCCTTCCATGTCAGATTCAGGTGCCCTTTTCTGTGGAGTCCTTGACAAGCCCATCTGGCATAATAATTGCTGCTGCTTCTGTACTCAGCAAACCTTAGCTGTATACTTCTACTACAGCATTTCTATTTGTTTTATGTTTGTCATTTATCAGCATACTTAGAAACATATTTTGAACAACCAACTACATGCTAGCTATGAGTAGATAGAGATGACATAACAAACTAGGACTAAGTTACCTCACAGTTATCAGAGTTCCCTTACAGAATCCAGAAGCGTCTTACTATTCTAGTTCTAAAACTGTATTGTTCACAGGGTATTAAAACCATTAACAATGACCATGGGCATCATTACCAAAGGAAGGGAAGAAGTAAAAAAGGAAGGAAGCAAGAAGGGGTGAAGGAAGGAAAGAAGGGAGGGAGGGAGGGAGAGAGGGAGGGAGGGAGGAGAATAAGCAAAGGAGAAAGGGAGAGAGAGAGAGAAGAAAGCAGGAAAGAAGGTTGGTTACAGGTTAAGAACAATACAGTTAATTTTTGATTACCTGTGGTGTAGGGAGATTAATGCACCTCACAGACAGATGGATCCCTAGAAGTCCAATTTTAGCAGTTTTTCCCAAAACTTGACATACTGAAATTTGTTTCCTTTCCTTTCCAACTACTAATGAGCACCTTAGATAGAGCAAGAAAAACGAGAAGCTTAACTAAGTCCCTAATTGTGTGATATCAAGAATTGGTGTATCTAGAACCTCTGTAGAAGGAGACCTCCCAGATCTTCTTCTCTGAGATTTCCAGTTTCTGCTACACTTATAATTTCTAAAGAAAATAAAATTTTTTTCTGTACTAGGATTGACAGTGTTTGACCTTGTGACTGTAGTAACCATGGACTTTCTCCTGTTTGAAATATGTACCAAGGTAAAATGACACAGAGAACTGACTTGAACTTGGCATGCAGAGAAAAGTGCTGGAAACTATTCTGACCTGTAACCTTTTTCTTATCATCCAGGCCATGTAGTTATAATCTTCCATTGTGTGTTTCCTTAAGACCAGGGCCTAGAACCTCCTCCTCCTCCTCGTGCACCTGGGGAGCAAAGTGAGAAGGTGATGAGGAAGTACTGGCATGCTTCTCCCCAAACAAAGCAGTAATCCTCATGGTATTAGCAGTCAGTCTAGATGCTGACTCTGAGGCCCTGCAGAGGGTCCCCACCCTGCACTGTCAATTCAGTTGGTACATGGCATCAACACTGGGCAGTTCTATGATATGACTCAATGTTTAATGTGACTCATTGTTCAACACAACTCAATGTTTCAGAAGATGAAGGCCTTCCAAACAAAGAAGTCTCTTTTGAGTACATATGTCTTTTTTTATTATTATGAATTCTCTTAACTTTTGAACCTGGAATTATTATGTAATAGCCAAATATTTGACTTTCCAACAGTAACATGATGATCTAAAAGATTATTCATTCCAATCCAACTTCCACACCATTAAAGGCTATCTAGATTTTGTCTAGGATAAGCTTATTGTTCTGAGACTACTATCCCATATAATAAAAGCCTAATATGCTAAGTGTCCAGTTGACCAGTCAGCCATTCAACCAATCAAAGTATAATACGCTAATGATATGCTAAGGCTGCTAAACTGCTCGCTATGACATGCACTGACCACCAGGGGCCAGACATTCAGACCTGTAGGTTAGCTTGCTGCTGGGGTCCGGCAGATCAGGACTGAGTGAGATGGGCTGGACACACCCTGGAGCCCTCCTGCAGTCCCTCCCTGGCTGGCCAACCTCTCGAGTTCCTCCCTGGCCCCAATCGTGCACCGGTGGGGTCCCTCAGCCTGACCTGCACCCTCTCGCAATCCAGAACCCCCTGGGGGATGTCGGAGAGCTGGTTTTGGCCTGATTCTGCAGGCCAGGACGAGGGACCCCACTGGTGCATGAATTCATGCACCAGGCATCTAGCTAATTATAAGAAAAGTCCTACTACAATTTACTTTATTTGCAAAGACCCATCTAAGAACGCACACTTCAGCCTCAAAATTTAGAAAATTAGTACGTGGTATCAGCCAGCTATGCTGAGGCAGTCAACTACTTTTCCAAGAACAAAATGGGTTTACAGTTTGTTCTGAACTACAAATTGAGAGATTAAAGGATACAAGCTTATTTAACACATGTCATAGACTATTATTCTCATTCATATTTTAAAGCCATAAAAGGATCTCAGTAGATTATTAGTGAACTGGGCAGTAAATAATATACACAGCTGTAATGAGATTTCCAATTATTTGTAAACAAATGAAATATGTGTTCATGGATTGGAAAAATCAACATCATTAAAATGTTCATACTACCCAAAGCAATCTATAATTCAACACAATTCCTATTAAAATACCAATGGCATATTTCACAGATCTAGAACAAATATCCCAAAAAATTATATGGGAAAAAAAAACCCAGATAGCATCAATAATCTTGAGAAAGAAGAATAAAGTTGGAGGTATCACAACATCTGTTATCAAACTATATTACAAGGCCATTGTAATCAAAACAGCCTGGTACTGGCATAAGAATAGGTATATAGATCAATGGAATAGAACAGAGAGCCCAGAAATCAACTCAAATCTTTATTATCAATTAATATTTGACAAAGGAGGAAAGAAAATATAATAAAGACAGTCTCTTCAGTAAATGGTGTTGGTAAAATTGGACATTTACATGCAAAAAATGAAACTAGACCACCAACTTACACCATACATAAGAATAAACTCAAAATGAATAAAAGACTTAAATGTAAGTTGCAAAACCATAAAAATAGTAGAAGAAAACATAGGCAGTAAAATCTCAGATATCTCTCATAACACTATTTTAACCCACTGTATGGGAGTACATCTTTGCCAATGATGCATCTGATAAGATATTAATTTCCAAAATATATAAAGAACTTATACAACTCAATACCAGAAGACAAACAATCCAATTAAAAATGGGCAAAAGACCTGAACAGACATTTCTCCAAAGAGAACATATGGCCAAGAGACATGAAAAAATGTTCAACATAATTAATCATTACAGAGATGAAAATTAAAACCACAATGATATATCACCACCTCACACCTGCCAGAATGGCTACAATCAGTAAATCAACAACATGTGCTGGTGAGGCTGTGGAGAAAAGAGAACCCTAGTGCACTGCTGGTGGGAATGCAGACTGGTGCATCCACTGTAGAAAACAGTATGGAGCTTACTGAGAAAAATTAAAAATTAAACCACCTTTTGACCTAGTGATCCCACTTCTGGAAATATAGCCTAAGAATCCTGAAACACCAATCAGAAAGAATATGTGCACCCCTATGTTGATAGCTGCATTATTTACAATAACCAAGATCTGGAAACAGCCCAACTGTCCATCAGTAGGTGAGTGGATAAAAAAGATGTGGTACATTTACACAGTAGAATACTATGTATTTGTAAAAAAGAAAGAACTCTTACCCTTTGAGACAGCACATAGGGACCTGGAGAATATTGTGCAAATAAAATAAGCCAGCCAGAGAAAGATAAATATCATATGATTTCACTTAAATGTGTAATCTAATGAATAAAATAAGCTGACAAAATAGAACTGGAGGCATGGATACATGGAACAGACTGATAGTTGTCAGAGGGGAGGTGGGTGGGGAGGACTGGATGAAAGAAAGTGAAGGGATTAGTCAAAGAACATATGTGCATAATCCATAGTCACAAGCAACAGTGTGGTGATGGCCAGAGGGAAGAGGGGGGAGCTGAGCAGAGGTAGGCAAAGAGGGAAGGGGAGAATGGTGGTATCTGTAATAGTGTCAACAATAAAAATAAAGTTTGAAAAAAGAAATAGGTGAAATTCAACTTCAGACAGGTGAGGCCAGGCTCTGAGCAGTAACACTGAGTCCTGGTTCACACATATTCAGGGGAAGATCTCTTCATAAATACCATAGGTCCTAAACCTTCCACAGAATTTCCAACTCTTTTCATTGAGGTAATAAATTATGTAATTAATACCATTTAATGTTTTTAATTTAATGACATTTTATGTAAATTTACAATTCTGATAGACGAATTTTTATCAATGTATGAATTATGACTTTGGATACTTAAGGTGTAGTCAACATGCATGTAAAAGGACCCTGGGCCTCCTAGGATGGGATCCCTGATCTGGCAAAGATGCTACAGGTCCCACTCAGATTTGTCCTGTTAAAACCCTATATAGCTTTTAGGGTCCCTCCATAGCTATCCACTCAAACTAAAGAATATTAACTTGTCATTTTTTTTCAAATGTAGTTTCTATAGGAAAATTGAAATGGTACAGATTATCTCTCTAATGATCTCCTCCTCCCTTTTCACTGAGGCTTATTGGACAATGATGCTGGATCAGGGATAGACAAACTGCAACCCACAAGCTGAATCCAAGCCAGCCGCCTGTTTCTGTACAGCCTGTGAGATAAAAATGGTTCTCACATTTTTTTTGCACAAATTTTTAAATGGTTGAAAATACATAGACAAGAATTTAATGATATATGAAACTTACAACCACATTTCAGTGGCCATAAGTTGTATTGGAGAAGCCAGGCCCATTCATTTCCGTGTTGTTCAGGTCACTTCTAGCTACAGCAGCAAAGGTGAGCAGCTGCAAAGGACCAGAGAGCCCACAGAGCCTAAATAGTTATTACTTGGCCTTGGACAGAAAAGGTATGCAAACTTCTTACAAGACAATTCTAAGATCTGATGATGGCAGTGGTGATCGGAGGAGTTCCTGCCATCTATCTGTTCATGCCACTAAATATATGGAGCACTTAAAGACGCTACATGGACTTATTTTTTCAAATGCTCTCAAAGGGAATCCAGATAAGCATGGTACACCTTGACAGATGCTATCTTCTTCTTTTCTACGACATTTATGTTGTCTATTTTTTAAAAAGCAGGCTGATCTCCATAGATAATGATAACCCACAAGTCTTAAATAAAAGTATGTGAGCTTTTTAATGTGTTTCCATTCTCAATTCCTTCTGGAATATCTTTCTCAGCTTAGGGCTTGCCATCTTAAAACGGATTTGGACTTATGGAGAAGATCCAAAGAGATTTATAAGGATTGCTGATTAGTTGATTTATAAAATTAACAGTCCCTAAATAAGGGTTAAGACAGATATTGCAAAAGCCTAGACAGAATGTGGTGCTTATCAAGGGCATAAAAAGTACTTCTGCAAGTAAAGCATATGACCTTTCTCTAAAAACAAAAGGACCAGATAAAAAGAAAATTGATAAAACAGACAAGAGTAAGGAAAGTTGGCAACAGGGACAGGATTTCCTGAGAGTGACTGAGCATTGCAATATGTCCTGGAGTTTCTCTAATGTATTCTTTCAAAGTGAGGAGGCTTTCTTATCTGGAGGGCTTACCCAAAGGCAGAGAGATGGAATCTATGCCCCTATCCTGCATATCTCAGCTGTGACTCTATGATAGGAATTAGGTTGGTTATTTCTTGCCAGTTGGTCCTAGACAAGATTCTGACACCCTCCCCAAAGGACTGAAGAGAAGAGACAGTACGAAGCTCAGAAGCTTGTAGAAAAAATGAGGGTGTTCTTCTGTTTCCCTTGTCTCTGTAGGGTATGCTTCATCCTGGCTGGGAACATGACCCTCCTCTTCTAGAACAGTTGTCTATGATGACTCAGAAATTTTTTTTTCTGAAATCCAGAAATTTTTTTTCTGCCTCTTCTTGTACTCATTCATGTGCCCATTGGCCAGGTCGCCTGGCTGGTTTGGGAGCCAAGTGCAAGTATGGGTACCTAGAGGTCATCATCAAGCTCAGTAGAACAAATCAAAAAACAAGTGCTGTCTATTTACTATCCTTCTTTTCTGTAAAACTAGATTCTTTTGTCCAGGATAGGTTAGGAAAAATAGGAGGGAGAGAGATGAAGCAAGACTGACCATGAGCCAATGACTGCTAAAGCTGGAGATGCGTTTGTCATGTTTACTGTATTATTCTCTCTACTTCATACATGTTTGAGATGATCCATAATAAAGACTTAAATAGTGCAGCCTTCATGCTTGATCAAGTTACTAGGTTTCCCTATTGCAAAAATGAATCATTTTATCAGATAAGTTTTTTGCCCCAATGCTTATTCCTTTACATCTTGAGCAAAATTAGATACACACACTTTAGTTTCACTTCTTCTTAAAAATAGAAAAAATGTAAGATTTCTTTTAGGAGTGATAACATGTCCCAGATGGTTTGACTCAGACATACTAAATCCTTCTCATAAGCAGGAAATCACATCTGCCAACCCAATATTCATCTGAAATCCCAGATCCAAAAGAAATTTGAGGAGTCCATGATAATTGCAAGATCATGCAACACTCAGTTTCTCCTTTGCTAAAGTAAAATACAGGAAAGACAGAATTCAGGACACCTCCAACCGCATCCTATAGAAAAAGAAAAAGATGAACATTGCTCCAACATTTTCATGGGTTAGTCATTGGTCAACATTGATGGCTCGGTGATTGCTGACCTATGTGTACTTCTGGTCCCATCTTCTCTGGGACTCTATGAACCAAAGGTCCACCAGCAGCAGATTCCAAGCAAGCATATACATTATTTGCGTGCACAATTTTCTGAAAAAATAACCAATGTTTCATTTCTATGTGCATTTAGACTACATGTTGATTTTTTATTATAAATTGTGCCTGTCATATACTTGTCATTTTTCAGTGACCCAAGGTGCTGTCTCCTTCGCTCCCTGCTACTTTCTGAGCTGCCACCAGCTCTGGTCATACCACAAAGAGAGTGGTGATCTCCTAAACACCCCCTCTTGGGTTGTGCAAAGTTATTCAGGCCCCAGGTCAGTACAGGGCTGGAGTAGTCTTCTATGATATATTAAAAATTGACACAAATTTAGTGACTTAAAGCAACATGCATTTATTATTACACAGTTTCCATACATTAGCAGTCTAAGCACAGCTTAGCTAGTCCCTCTACTCAGTCTTATAGAGCTGCAATTATTCAGCTGAATCTGGCATCTCATCTGAAGTTCTTCTAAGCCCATGTGATTGTTGATCAAATGTGTTTTTTTGCAGTGATAAAATTTACAGCGGCTTGCTTCTTCAAGGCCAGCAGGAAACACAATCTCTGCTGCTTCTAGTCTCTGCCTCTTTTGAAGGGTCTAATTAGGTCAGATCTCTCCAGGATAAACTCTCTTTTGAACTCAAAATCAATTGATTTGGGACCTTAGTTACATATGCAATATTTTATCACTTTTACTATGTAGGTAACCTAATCAAAGGGTGACATCCATGATGTTCACAGCTCCCCCTAACTCAAGAGGAAGAGATAGTACAGGAGTATATACATCAGGGATGGAAAACTGAGGGACCTTCTCAGAATTCTGCTCCACCATAGAATTCAATACCTTCCTAAAGACTTGGAGCTCTGACTATGCACGAATAAAGGTAGCACTGATAATAGCCTGGGACAGATTCCACATGAACATAGGTCAGGACCAGTAGTTCTAAATTATGGCTGCACACTCGCAATACCTGGAGCTTTAAGAAGTCCCAATCCTGAATCCACACTGGAGATTATTATGTAATTTGTACGCCCTGGGCATTAGGATGATTTAAGCTCCCAGGTGATGATGCTGTGCAGGTAGGAATGAGAATCACTGGTCTAGACATATATTTAATCTGAGTCATGTGAATGGAAGAGACCACTCTAGCAGTAGGAGCAGTAACCAGCATGACAATCACAGAGACCAGTTTTTACAGTTGGGCAGATGCATAACAACGTATATTTTACTGAACGGCATCTCAGAGTCGGTTCATCCCAGTTCATCTCAGTAAAATCACTGAGAGAAGAATGAGGTGGCACAGGTCATCATCACCATTATTTTAAGATAAAGAATATGTAAGTCTGATTGGAGCACCAAAAATGTTGGCAGGTTTGATCCCTGGTCAGGGCACATACATAGGTTGCAGGTTTGATCCCCTATTGGGGTGCAACCGATAGATGTTTCTCTATCACATTGATATCAATGTTTCCCTCTCCCTCCTTCCTTCTCTTTCTTCCTCCCTCCCTCCTTCCATCTCTCTTTATCTCTTTCTCTCTCTCCCTTACTCTCTCTCTGAAATCAATAAAAAAGGATTTTTAAAAAGAATATGTAAGTCTGAGACTCATGCTCAGGGTCACACAGCTGCTAAGAAAATGAACAAGGCTTGGGTTCATGTCTCAGTATTTAATGGCTGCATGACTTTAGGCAAATTGCTGAATCTCTGGTCATCAGTTTTCTCATTTGTTAAATAGGGCAATTTTAGTGCCTAGCTCATATGGTGGTTGGAAAACTAAAATGAGTTTATTTGTAGTAAGAAACAGTTTGAGCTCAGGGTTGGGAGGTACTTTAAGTTCCAGAGCACCAATTAGAGTAAGTATTTGTTACAATAAAATAAGAGCCCTTGCCAAAACCGGTTTGGCTCAGTGGATAGAGCATCGGCCTGGGGACTGAAAGGTCCCAGGTTCAATTCCGGTCAAGGGCATGTACCTTGGTTGCGGGCACATCCCCAGTAGGAGATGTGCAGGAGGCAGCTGATTTGTGTTTCTCTCTCATCGATGTTTCTAACTCTCTATCTCTCTCCCTTTCTCTCTGTAAAAAATCAATAAAATATATTTTTAAAAAAATAAGAGCCCTTATTCAGGACAGAACTAGTTGATTATTTTCAGAGTTTGAATTTATATATGTGACTAGACTTTATTTAACTTGGGAACATAGAAAGCTAACAGGGCACACTGCCATTGGCTGTTCTCCAGCAGGACTGGCTGGGTGAAGGAGGAAATCAAGTTTGTCCTGGTATGTCAGCCCTTCCACATGTGCCCTTCCATCCACTTTGAGGTGCCTCTTTATCAACACCCACAACGATGCCTCTCTAATGCCTAGGACCTCAATGTCTCTTCTTGTGCCCTCTCTTCTCAAGAATTCATCACCTAAATCATGCCACCTGTAGTCTTCACCCTTTTTCCATCAGCATTCTTTCGAGTCATCACTAGATTTAAGTATCATTTATAAATAGCATTTCTTTAAGTAACATCCCCACATTGCAGTGTCTAGATGCCCCCCATTGTCAAACTCTAGTTCTGCTTTTTCAACTACTTGCAGAATGATGTTCTACAGTCCACAGCATCTCAAACTCTATGTCTGAAGCTATGAGCCCCTTCCAGTGAAGGTGCCATCACCCTCCTGGAGAGCAAACCAAGCACCTAGAGTTAACCTGGAGCCGGTTCCTCAGCCAGCACACCAACTAGTGGGCAAACTCCATGGATTTCTTCTTCTAGGTATCTGCCCACTCTCCTCCCACCATGGTCATTGCTGTACGTTCGACAAATCTTCAACCTGCTCTGTCTCCAGTCTTGCAGCTCTGTCTCCACTTGCCCCACATATAGCTGCCAATTACCTATCGAAAATATGTGTGATTATGCTACTTCCCTCTTTATGAGACCTCAATGGCTCTCTAAAGGCTCCAGAGTCAAGTCCAAATGTTCCTCCTTCTCCAATGTTCCATGGCCCAGTCCCTATGGTACAGTTAACCAGACCTTTCTATGTTCCACACCTCCTGGACCCAGAGTTATGACAACCCGTGCCTGAATTTCATGTCGTCTACTGGATGGGGAGCTACTGTACCAAGTACAATGCCTACATTTAATAAGGCTCAACTAATATTTGATAAATTTATTGGCACTGCAAAACCAAACTTCTCAGGGTATCTGTACTTCAAACCTTAAGTTTCTGAAGTATTAAAAAATATTCACTACTCAGCTGCAAGCTGGACTAACTTCCTCCTCTGTTCTTCAAGAAGATATCCATATGTATCTTTAGACCACTATTATATTGTCTCAATCATTAATAAAATTTTTCAAAGTCAGTATTATTGTGACCATGTAACATAGTGAAATCATGGTATTTCAGACCTTCGTGGAGATTCATGATCTCCTCTCAGTGCAGAGGTGGAATCCAAACTGAAGTGCTCTAGATTATGGCAGGGCGGGTGAGTCTCAGCTCTGTGGAAGTGGAGAAGAGAAAGCCAAGGCCAAGAGGTTGCCTTGCTCAGTGCTAAAGAAAATGAGGACCTTTCTGTGACAAGATAGACCTGAGCAGCTTGGGTTGGTGTGGAAAGAAGTTGTTGGCAGAATATTCCTTATCAGAGAAGGCACCAATAAATCCGCTTCATCTTGGTTGCGCTTGTGTTGAGCTTTTGAAAAAAATTCCTTGAGCAGAATCTAGCTTTGTTTTTGGAGGGCAGGAGAGGTGAGGGAAGGGGCAAGCACAGTAATAGGAAAGCAGGGAAATGCCAAGATAGGTTTGTAATAATTGACCCAACACAAAAGGCTGAAGCATCTCTCTTCCCGGCAACACTGGGCACAATGAGATGTTGCTGGGGCAGTGACTGAGTCCTGCCATCTGGCTGCATCTCTTCATCACAAGTGCTTCCATAGAGAGCATTTTCCTCAAAATAAGCTCCCTGTTATGTCCCTGATATGACAACTCTGTGACAGCTGTAAGACATCTGGGCCAGCACTGATGGGTCACCAGCCAGCAGCATCCTGCCCAAGGCCTGAAAAGCTGAATGGCTCTACTTCCTGCACTCTTCTGTCCCAGTTCTTCACCAACTGGCTGATCCATTTTTATTTATTTATTTATTTGTTTGTTTGTTTGTTTATTTATTTATTTGGGGGGGTGGAGGAGTGCATGTGCAGGATCACTGTAGAACACAAACCTTGCTTGACCTATTGTGGTAAAATTTACAAGTAGAAATATGTGCTATGGATTTCTAATTTGCAGCTACTTGCCAGAGGAGCTTGCAAGGCAGCAGAGTGGGTTTTGGCTTGTTTGTTTGTCTTGTGGGATCCTCTCCTTTCTCCCCTACTAGTCTCCAACTGGCTATCAGTATCGAAGAGTCACTTTGGGTAGAAAGAAATCTGATAAAGGGCATGTGAGGGAAGGAAAGGAGGAAAATTATGCAAAATCTAGTGAGGCCTTCAACCACTGGTGCAGGGACCACAGATGGGCTCTAAATGTGCAGAATCATTTTAGGGAGAAATCAGAACATCGAAACCTGGAGTTACTTTTCCCTGAGCATCTCTCTCTGGTTCTGCTTTGCTAGAAAGCCCAGTGAAGAGCGATGTGTCTTTGTTCTAACTGGATCATCTTCCCTTTGAAGGCACCCACACCAGGAAACTGGAGTTTCCTATAGATGTTGATGTGCCCATATCTTCAGGGACAAATAAGCCAGAAACTTATTGGTAGAAACCTGGTGTTGACACTGTAAGAAGTAACTTTTTTTTCTTTTAAAGGGAAAATAAATTGCAAACACACTTTAGTCATCTCTCTCAGTTGTACAGTGTCACAAATTGGTGATTTATTACCCTATTTTCTCCTATTTCAGTTCCCCAAGCCTTCCCCCAAGGCCTGCCTGGAGCTTGCTTAAACCCCATGTTCCTAGGAACGTGTTTCTAGGTGTTTCTCAAGAGGGACTAAAAGGACACAGGGAGTTTCAGAAGGGTCAGAGCAATGGAAGCTGCCCCATTTGACACAGGTGTGGGCCCTGACCTTGGGTTTCCATACATTACCCTTCTACATTTTTACTGTTTTCTGTGCTTCTTCTTCTCTGGTCACATGCCCTGCATTATCTTCATACTAAAGAGAGCTCAGGGTTTGGGAGGTCGGGTGGGGTTATGGTGGGAGAGGTAGTTTAAGACATGACTGCTTCTAGAAATCTTTGGCAGAATTCCTTGATTTAATAAAAGATAAAATTGTGTGAGCTCATTCAGGTTTTGTGGTATTTTTAGAGCCCAGACTAGTATGTGGCTCACAGAAACCTGGTAAATAAGTGCCTACAGTATCAGCATCACTATCATGAATATTCATGCATTGCCTGCTGTGCACCATGCATTGAAGTCACTGTGGAAATTGCAACTGCACACAATCTTTCCTCATTTCTTTCATTTATTCAGATAAATATTTATTGAGCACCTTTTTAGTATCAACCACAGTTAGTCTCAGAGAATTCATGATGAATGAAACTGGTCCCCAAGTTACTCACATTTTTGTGGAAGAGACAAATGTACATAAATAAGCATGAATCATGTTTGAGTCCTGAATAGTATTATACAGAAAATTTTACAGGAGTGGCTAGGTAGAGAATGATTAATGAGGAGCTGGGGATATTTTACAAATATGGTAATATTTGAATTGGGCTGTAGAATCAACTGAATATGTATGTGTATATACAGAGACAGACAGACAGAGGAAAGATTTTAAAATGGGCTTACATTGAGAAGAGTTAACTTGACACGAAGGCAGACCAGTCAGGGTTCCAGTGGGAAACAATGGCAGGTCTAACACAGGCAGGGGCAGACAAGGCAATTTGAGCAAGTCTAATCACAGAAACCAACCATACAGAAATAACAGGATGCTTTTAGATTCAGAGCAGGAGGTATGTGAAACTAGGGAGAGGCTGCAACAATAAGAGAAAGTTCAGGTCTGTTGCTGGGCAAGAACAATTGAGGGAATCAATCAGGTGGTGACATGGATAGATACAGAGCAGGCTTGTAGCAATATATACCTCAAGACTGCAGGGCTTCAGTGGAAACCCATTATTGGCCCCCCGCCCTCCCTCTGCCCCCCCATGGGGCAAGTCTGAATCTGCTTGCAATATATTTTCCACGCTTTTTGCTTAAATCTTCTGGTCCGTGATTTCATTCTTTGGCTTCGTGAAATAGGACGTGAAAAAAAAAACCTCGGCTCACTGTTTCAGGTATTAGCTTAATTGTGGCTATCAAGTCCAAAATCTGAAGTGCAGCTCACCAGTCTGGAGACCCAGGGTATTATGTAGTTTCCACCCACATGCTGTCTGCTGGCAGAATCCTTTCTTGCTCAGGAAGGTCAGTCTTTCTCTTAAGGCCTTCGACAGATTGGATGAGGCCCACCCACATTACAGAGGGTAATCTGCTTTCCTCAAAGTCTACTGATTTAAATGTTTATTCCAACCACACAAATACCTTCATAGGAACATCTAGAATAGTAACTGGTGTGGAGGTCTAGTCAAATTAACCATCACAGGTAGAGATAAGAGTTTAAAGGTAAAAAGAAGAAAAGCCAGACTGAAAATCTTTCCACAGCTCCTTCTGGACTTCGTGATAATCTCCAAGTTCTTTCACAAGGCAATCAAGGCCAATTGCTCCTTGGTAATTTTCCCCCAGCCACAGGTTTCTACTCCTCTGTGTAGGATTCATGCCCCAGGCAGAGCCAATGGCTTACAGCTCCTGAAAGGTCTCTGTGCCTTTAACCAGCCCTACCAATCTGGGTAACTCTTGCCATCCTTTGACTCCACAACCCCCTCTCCCCCACGGAAAGCCTCCTCTGCTCCCTGGCCAAGCTGGGAGTGAATCTGTACAGATCTAAATAAATCAGTAATCTCTAAGACATGCCAAAGATAGAATTAATATAAAGTATAATGCAACATTCAGAAGTGTACTTCTGAATAGACCCAAAGTATTGCAAAAGCCAAGTCATAATCATGTTACCTATGTGTCCTGACAGTCTTGTCACCCCTAAACCAGCCACACATCAGTAGCCCCAGTGAGACCCCCATCATGGCCCCATACATATTCTGTACAAGAACTACAAGTACAGTTCACAGCGGAAGTTCATTCAGCACAGTAATGGGTGCACTACAGCTTGAGTGGGCAAATGTGCCAGGCTCTCTCCAATACAGCAAGAGTGTGTTCTGGTCCCTGCCATCTCCTCTCTGGGGGCCCCCTTACTGCAACCATAACTCTTGGCCTGACATCCACATCATCAGTAAGGAAGGCTAATGTGGTAGAAAGAAATGGGACTGGGAACATTGCATAGACCAGGAAGCATGGCTCTTCCACTGCTAACATCTATCCTTTGTGTGCTGACCTGCCCCAGCTCTCTCCCTTTGTTCTCACTGGGGGTTAAAAACCCTGGGAGGGGCCTTTAACTTAGTCTGTGAGACAACATTCATTCTGTGATCTCTAGGCAGGTTTCCCTGGTAGGGTGCTTGGAGTGATTTTTGCATGAAGCTAATTTCCCACACAATACATACTCATACTTAGTATAATGTCTTGTACAAATTAAGCATTGACTCAATAAGTATTTCTGCAACTAATGGGTGAATAAATGAATGACTGAATGAATGAATTATAATCAGGAAGAGTACATTCTTGTATGAACTGGGAAATACAGGAAACAGAGGTGCATTTCTTACTTACCTGGCTTCCTGGAGCATAGAATTCTAGGAAGGCATGAATTAAATCTCAAAAAGTAGGCAGGAGTCTACGGACCTCAATTTCCATATTGAGGCATTTCAACTTTACCTCTTGGTAAAAGGGAGCCATTAAAGATTTTTAAGCTGTTTAGATTTTTAACACAGATTAGGTCTGACTCTAACAGTCCCTATGACAGAAGAACAAAGCTGGGTTAAAGGGAAAGAGACCATAGACAGAGACCAGGTAGGAATGCAATGAACTCAAAACTTATCTGGGAGATAAAAAGATTATTAACCAGGTAGAAAAAATAGAAAGGTCAAAGTTAAGATAATAAATGTATACAATGTAAAAAATCAGAGATCACATAAGGGAAAAGAAAATTAGCATTTATTGAGACCCTACTATGTCCCAGAAACTAATAATGCCTAAATTTAGCCTCATAACAACGCTTTTAGGTTATTACCCACTTTTGAGCCTGTAGAAACTATGTCCAGAGAAGTATTACCTGAAGCCCCACAGTAGAGCAGATCCAGATTTTATTGAGTCTGAAACTTTAAAACTTTAGGCTCCCTCTAATACAAAATCACAAATACAAAAGTATATATGAAAGTGAATATTTATTAGAATTGGAAAAAATAAATTTGAACTTTAAAAACAAACATCAGAAAGGCCTTAAAATCCAGTAAAGTAGCATTTTGATCAATTAACTTCCTAGAAACATAGTTTTTACCCTATATTTTTATTCATATACTAGAGGCCCAGTGCACGAATTCATGCACAGGTGGGGTCCCTTGGCTTGGCTGGCGATCGGGGCCGATTGGGGAAGTCTCACCCAGTCCTGATCAGAACCAGCCTGCTGGGGGGAGGGAACACAGGAGGTTGGCTGTGGAAGCGCACTGACCACCAGGGGGCAGCTCCTGCCTTGAGTGTCTGGTCCCTGGTGGTCAGTGTACGTCATAGCGACCGGTTGGCTGGTCCTTCAGTTGACATGTTGTAATGGTCGCTTAGGCTATTACATATGTAGATTTGTTGACCTTGCCATTGTATAACTATGATTTTGCATTTTCTATTGAAAGAATAGAAATATAATTCTACATATTGTTCTAAGCATAATTGAACAAATTTGTTTTTACCAATAACAGATGAGAAAAGTTTATTTTATCTTTACAACTCAGTATTGATAACATCATGTAAATTATTAGGATTGATGTCAAATTTAACATGAGTTGTAACTTTTGGGGCTTTTAGAACTTTCTTACTCAGTAATTAATCCTAGACTGTTTTTGCATTGGAAATGGTTGGCGCTGCTGGCTCCACTCTTACACACTTTGCATCCAGGCACCTAAGACAGGGTCTGCTTGCCATGGAAGATCCAGCACACACTTCCTTCTTAGTATGTGTGGTGAGGTGAATGGATCCAGGACACAAGCTTTGAAGTCAATCCTATCCTGGGACACCTGGCAATAATGAAGCGCACAGAAATGGCAGCAAAAGCATATAAACAGATCCCTCTAAACTAGATTAAATATGTCCCTCATTCAGCTCCCTTTAATCTGCATCCCAAAATTGGCTGTCAGCCCCTCCAATGCATTCGACACATGACAAAGCACAACAGTGGGAAAGACAATGTGGAAGGAGAATGGCCTTAAGCAGGGGTGGGCAAACTTTTTGACTCGAGGGCCACAATGGGTTCTTAAACTGGACCGGAGGGCCGGAACAAAAGCATGGATGGAGTGTTTGTGTGAACTAATATAAATTCAAAGTAAACATCATTACATAAAAGGGTACGGTCTCTTTTTTTTTTAGTTTTATTCATTTCAAACAGGCCGAATCCGGCCCGCAGGCCGTAGTTTGCCCATGGCTGGTAAGCAACTGAGATGAAGTTTATTTTTGCAAATTTTAGAAGTATCTAACTTAGTGAACACATGACTAGGGCCCCTCTCAGAACCTTGGAAGTGGCCTGTATAAGAAAAGAGGCTCCATTTAAAGTCAAACTCAACCAAAGAATCAAAGTCAAACCTAGTTCCACTGACTTAAAAATCCATTATTTTCTAGGACTCTGAATGAGTCTCAAAGCTACTTTTTAAAAAAATTACCACTTTAGCTATATTAAGTGTGCAATTTAGTGTCATTAATTATGTTCAAATTGTTGTACAACAATCACCACCATTCACCTCCAGAATTTTTCACCTTCCCAAGATGAAATTCTATATTCATTAAACTTTAAATTCTGTATTCATTAAACTTCTCTAGTCCTCCCTCCCTCCAATCCTGGTAATCTCTATTCTACTTTCTGTCTCTATGAATTTGAATACACTGTACTCTAGGTATCACAAGTAAGTGAAATCCTATATTTGTCCATTTGTGTCTGACATTTTACTTAGCCTAATATTTTCAAGGTTCATCAATGTTGTAACATGTATTAAAACTTCATTCCTGTTTAAGGCTGAATCATATTCCATTGTGTGTATAAACCATATTTTCTTTATCCATTCATGCATCAATGGACAATTAGGTTGCTTCCATCTTTTTGCTATTGTGAATAATGCTCTATGAACATTGGTGTACAAGTATCTGTTTGTGTCCCTGCTTTCAAATATTTTGGGTATATTCCCAGAAGTAGAATTGCTGAATCATATGATAATTCTATTTTTAATTTTTTAGAAACCATGATACTGTTTTCCACAGTGGCTATACCATTTTACATTGCCACCAGCAATGCACAAGGTCTCCAATTTCTCCACATCCTCTCAACACTTGTTGTTTGAGGAAGGAGGGTTTAAATAGCATCCTAAAGGGGGTGAAGTGGTATTTCATTGTGGCTTAAATTTTCATTTCCTTCGTGATTAGTAATTTTTATGTAATTACTAATCTTAAAGCCACTTTTATCAGAATTGTCCAGTTAATTATACTGAAGCTCTCATAAAAATTGACATTTTTTATTCATTAGATAGTTCACACAATAAAATAAGCATAAACTTTCAATGTGTTAAACAATGAAAGATTCTCCTCAGAGTTTGTGAGTGGGTTGCAATCAGCAGAAACAGTCCTAACATTTACAGAGGCTTCCAAGGACATCTGGGTTGCAGGCAGAACAGTTTAGGTAGGAAGAGTCACTGCACACATGGGTTTGCCATGACTAGGGGGTATTTTAAGGGGGGGGGTGTACTTACCATTTCTAAGTTTTTATACTCATGGCTTAAAGGATACTTTAAACAGAATGTGTCCACCTCAAATTTCATATGTTAAAAACTAACTTCACATGTGATGGTGTTTGGAGATGGGGTCTGTGGGAGGTGATTTGGTCATGAGGGTAGAGCCCTCATGAATGCAATTAATGCCCTTGTAAGAAGAAACCAGAGAACTTATGCATTCTTTCTGCCTTGTAAGGACACAGTGAGAAGACGTCCATTTATGAATCAGGCACGGAATCTGCTGGTAACTTGATTTTGGACTTTCCAGCCTCCAGAACTATGAGCAATACATTTCTGCTGTTTACAAGTCACCCAGTCCATGTTATAGCAGCCCAAACAGGCTAAGACAACCAATCTCTGGGGATCCTTCCAGCTTAGTCTAGAATCTCTATCTTCCTGACAGTATCTAAATCATTCCATAAATATGTGTGTCTAGTCTTACAGGATATTACCGTGTCCGTCACCAGGTGCCAATGTTTGACAGTCTTTGTCATCAGGAGGTGTTAGACCACAGGCATTTATCCTAGGCCTCTTCACAAACGTGGAGTGGGGCCATGGGCAATGTCACTGTTCACATTGACATCCTCTGATAGAAAACACATACATATGGTTATGTTGTAGTAACAGTCATCTGTAGATCCTCTCTGCCTTCAGCAGCTTCACAGAATAAATCAGACACCAGATGGGAAACTGAATTGATTCAATCTGACCTCCTGTCTAACCATCCATTACACAGACATGATCAGTGTCTGGACTAGTTTTTACTCTAATACTGTCACAAAGAAAGAGTATAATAAGCAACTGTGGATTGTGTGACAATGAGTATAACCTCCTAAGATATTAACTGACCTGTAAATCACTATATATTAAAAGCTGGAAACTATTTATCAGTTAATAACTTCAAGTGGTATAATGGAATAGTGCAAGTTGGCCTTGAATATTTAGAGCAAGTTAACTAACACATCTATGAAATGAGATACCAAGTACTTCAGGCTATAACGTGGTCACCAATTTAAATTTCAGACAGCATAGCTATTACTAGGAAAAGGGGAATGGTTAACTTCTTCCCAGGTCAGGGACACAAAAGTTGCAAATTGAATGCTCAAATTGGGTACGGGACTATGAGGCTGGCCAGAATGTTTGAAAGCCTCCACGAAGATTTACTTGTGAAACACTAGAGCACATTGTGTATTGCAAGATCTTGCTTATGACAAGGCTGTTTAAAACTGAGTTACAATAGTGCTTATTCTGATAATCATTTTGCAAAGATTTATATCTCAATCAGTTTATGACACTCAGAACCAATTTTTTTCAAGGCCTCAGGTAAAAAAGAATTTTATTTATAATTTTTAAAATTGCTTTAGTCAAGTGCTAAAAGTGAAGTGCCTATAAAAAGTTATTTTTAAATGAGTTCAGTATAACCCTCAAAAAATTTTACTTAAAATAACTTTAAATGCCTTTATTCCATTGGTGGTTTTAAATATTTTTAATATCAAATATAGTTACCAATTTGCTAAACTCAACAGTTGTGCAAGTGTCAAATCATGTCAGTTTCAAAGAAAATGAACATCATTATGATTTGAGGTTATTATAAATTCAAAAAGTGCTGCTGGTGTTTATGATAGTTTTTGAGATTTATATATGGATTTATAGCAAGAAAAAAATCATTTTTAGCTGAATGCTTCATTTTAAGTGATTTTCTTATCTTTTTAAAATATTCATAATGAATTTCCACCCTCTTTGAGAAATAGCAAATTACTTTGATATCCTGGTTTTCAGTTTTGGAAAACTAAGGTACAAGTTAACTACTTCCTAGTACTTTGTGGTAAATAAAAAAAATGTTAATGGTGTTCATGTTGCCTGCAGTACAACTTCACTGAATACTTTGAAGACAAAATGTGCAATCAAACAAGAAAGCTTGTATAGTCTCTCACACATAATTTGCAATAGTTCAATTAATTTGTGTTATGATATCATCAGCCTACAAAACTATGGGCAAATCTGAATTCAAGTGGAAACTTTTGTCTTCGAACAATTTCATCATCTCCCCAATCAATAAATCAAAAACTCTAGTAGAGTTCAACTGAAGAGAAATACTGCAATTCTCCTACTCTTGACTCTTAGAAAGACAGTTCAGATCTAAGCTGGAAGAAGGGTTCTTATCAGGAGTGGGGGTATCAAGGCCTTGAGCCTATGGTTCAATCGCCTTCTTATCCTAGTAGTCTGCTTTTAATTAATATTACCTTTGGTGGAAGCCTAAGTGGAAGCATACATGCTTCCTTATGCAGAACTTTCTCAGCAGGATTCCCGCAGCTAAAATGGAGGTGAGGGAAAGCAAGACAAAAGCATAAGACTGTTTTGCAATCCTTTAGAAATGTAGGCAAAACTTTCCTTTTGAATGAGCAGACACCAAGGGGTTCCTGCAGAGAGAACGTGCAAGCCTTCATCTCTCTGGTACATTGGAATATGTATGGGGCATCAGCAGTGGACCAATAGCACTTCAGCTAAATCTGTATATAGAAAAGCCTATGTGACCGTTACGACTGGACAACCAGATGACCGGACGACTGTCAGGTAGCTATGATGCGCACTGACCACCAGGGGCAGACAATCAACGTAGGAGCTGCCCCTGGTGGTCAGTGTGCTACCACAGCCAACCTCCCATGGCCAGCCAACCTCCCAAGGCTGGCCAACCTCCCAAGGCTGGCCAACCTCCCACAGTCCCTCCCCCAACCAGCTGGCCCCAATTGGCCCCAATCAGGATTGGGCGAGATGGCCCCAATTGATCCTGATCGCTGGCCAGGCTGAGGGACCCCACCCATGCACAAATTCGTGCACTGGGCCTCTAGTGTTTATTAAAAGAGGATATGATATTACACTAAAGGTAAGAGTTTTTCAAATAATTTGTTTTGATGAAAAAAATTTATATGATATTAACTGAAATAAGTTGTGAATACATAACGTATAACTAATTTCATTTAAAATATTCTCATAAAAGAAATAATAAAAATCTCAGCAATTATTATCTCTTAGTGATAGAATGAGAAATTAGTTTTATTTTTTACACTGCCTAAATTTTTTATAGAAAGTATATTTATATATTAATCCTGTACAGCAAAAAGAATAGAATTTTTAAACCTTGTGTTCCTCTTTCTATTTGACTTCTCCTTCTCTTCCTTTAATTTCCACTTGTGCTATAGATTGAACAGTGACTAAGTGCTCACAAAAGATATTACCCTCTTTCATTCATTAGCTGTAAGTCTAATTTTCATTACTATTGCATCCATAATACCTTTATCAATATCCTGGTGCTCATAAATCTTACATAAGATTCTCAATTTGTTTAACTTATTACTAAGTAAGAATGCTTACATCTTGCTTCAGCTGCATAATGGCACTGGGATGAAAGCACTTTTAAGGAATGGAAAATTAACTAACAATGGAATCATAGTAAGGTTTATAAGGGCTAGAAATCTAAATAATCTGGCTGAATTGCTCTCATTGATAAACTATATTTTCCTATATGTATCTTCCATTTCCTACCTTGGAGTTTCTCCATGGCAGAAATATGCTGCCTCTCAAATAGAACTAGTAGTAGAAATAGAAATACACATATAAATTCAAATGCAATTATAAATGTACTAGAGGCTCGGTGCACAAAAATTTGTGCACTCAGGGGGGTCCCTCAAGCCCAGCCTGTGGCCTCTCACCATTTGGGGACCCCTCGGGGGGATGACCCACCTGCTTGCTTTAGGTTCCGCTCCTCAGGGGGATTGGGGCCTAAAGCTGGCAGTCAGACATCCCTCTGGCAGCCCAGGAGCCTCAGGGGATGTCCACTTGCCAGCGGGGAGCAGGCCTAAGCTGCAGTTGGACATCTTTAGCTCTGCTGAGGAGGCGGGAGAGGCTCCCACCACCACCGCTGTACTGGCAGCCATCAGCCTGGCTTGTGCTGAGCAGAGCTCCCCCTGTGGGAGAGCACTGACCACCAGGGGGCAGCTCCTGCATTAAGCATCTGCCCCCTGGTGGTCAGTTGTGTCATAGTGACCAGTCATTCCCAGTGGTTCTGCTGTTAGGGTCAATTTGCATATTACCCTTTTATTATATAGGATAGAAGCCTGGTGCATGGGTGGGGGAAGGCTGGTTTGCCATGAAGGGTGTCCTAGATCAGGGTGGGGGTCCCACTGGGGTGACTGGCAAGCCTAGGTAAGGGGCTGAGAGCTGTTTTCAGACTGGCCACACCCCCTTCAGGGAGGGGGGTTCTGCTGGGGTGCCTGGCCAGCCTGGGTGAGGGGCTGATGGCTGTTTGCAGGCTGACCACAGCCCCTTCAGGGTGGGGGTCCCCGCTGGGGTGCCTGGCCAGCCTGGGTGAGGGGCTAAGGGCTGTTTGCAGGCTGACCACAGCCCCTTCAGGGTGGGGGTCCCCGCTGGGGTGCTTGGCCAGCGTGGGTGAGGGGCTGATGGCTGTTTGCAGGCAGGCTGGCAAATCCCCTTAGTGGGGACCCTCACCCCACGAAGGTGTGGCCATCCTGGGTGAGGGGCTGATGGTTGTTTGCAGGCTGACCACAGCCCCCCGCCACCCAAGCTCCCAGTGGAAGCATGTATCTGGGATTTATTTGTCTTCTATAATTAAAACTTTGTTACCATGAGTGGAGGCCACAGCTGGCTCAGGGCAGGCGGGAAGCTTGGCTTCCTCCATCGCCCAGGCAACCAAGCCTCTGCTTGCTCCAACTCCTTGGCTGCCGGCCGCCATCTTGGTTGGGTTAATTTGCATATAGTCGCTCTGATTGGCTGGTGGGCGTGGCTTGGGGCATAATGAAGGTATGGTCAATTAGCACCTTTGTTTTTTATTAGTGTAGATTTATTAGTATGACATTACAAATTTTACATGAACTCTTTCAATCCTTTCTTCTCACTACTGGCAGAATGATTATTCTAAAGAAAGAATTTTATCATGTTGATTTCCCAGTTTGAAATTCTTTTAGTGGATGCTCTGGTGTGTTACCCAGATTTATGTTCAGAACTGAGCACTCAATTTTCTAATTGCCAGTAGTTTGGGGGGCTAATTGCTCTCATTTGAGTGACCCTAGGGATTTGCCCTCAGCCAAAGGCAGCAGTTTTACCCAAGATTACCGGCTCCAGAAATGGCCTGCATTTAATGACAAGTCAGTGCACAGATAGTCAGAATAATCTAAAGGATCATCCCAAGTCTAGAGCTCTCTGTGGGATTTACCTTATAGTTCATTTCTTCCCTCTATTTACTCCTACCTTTTACATTTCCCTAAAGATGTTGAAGCTTAGAACACTTCCTAGTAAATGCCTTCATACAAAAAAAAATCTGTCTTGGTGTCTGTACCTCCAAACCTAATTCAAGACTTGATGCTAGGAGTGATCTGAGGAAGCTGATGCTAAAATAGAGTTTTGCATTTCAGGCCAGAAAAGACTGGCATAAAATATTCAAAGTGAAGAAAAGCAAGGATTTGACCTGGTTGGTTTGGCTCAGTTAGTTGAGCATCATCCCATGCACCAAAAGTTTGTATATGCAATTCTCAGTCAGGGCACATAATACTCAGGTTGCCAGTTTGATCCCTGGTCAGAGTGCGTTGGGTAGGCTATTGATTGATGTTTCTCTCTTACATTAATGTTTCTCTCTCTACCTCTATCTTCCTCTCTCTCTAAAAAAAATATGAATAAATCATATTTTTTTAAAAATAGAAAGATAAGCAAGGACCTCCACCTAGGCTAATTTACCAGAAAGGCTATCATTTAAAATTGAAGGAGAAGTAAAGAGATTCCCAGACAATAAAAAGCTAAAGGAGTTTATTAACATCAAACCACTACTACAAGACATGTTAAAGGGCCTGTTTGAAAGAGAAGGAGAAGAAGAAGAAAAAGAAGATTGAGGAGAAAGGAGTTCCTTTCATCATTCTCCTAAAAGTCTGCTCAGAATCTCTTCCTAATTGCCAAGCCCTGCTATGTGACATGAGCCCAGCCTACCACTGGGTAGATGAACCCCATAAAAATTGGATTCTTCAAACTCAATTATTTCCAGGACTTAAGATCCTAAAAGTGGTTATATCAATAGAAATACTAGATAGAAACATTTTAAATGCTTTGAAACATGAAATCTCATTCTCATTTATCATCTACTAGGGGCCCAGTGCATGAAATTCATGCACTGAGGAGGGGTGTGACCCTCAGCCCAGCCTGCACCCTCTCCAATCTGGGACCCCGCAAGGGATATCCTACTGCCCGTTTAAACAGGCAGTAGAACATCCCTCTCACAATCCAGGACTGCTGGCTCCCAACTGCTCGCCTGCCTGCCTGCCTGATTGCCCCTAACCACTTCTGCTTGCCAGTCTGATAACCCCCTAACCACTCCCCTGCCAGCCTGATCAATGCCTAACTGCCCTACCTTGCTGGCCTGATCAATGCCTAACTGCTCCCTTGCTGGCCCAATTGCCCCTAACTGCCCTACCTTGCTGGCCTGGTCCCCCCCAACTGCCCTCCCCTGATGGCCTGGTTGCCCCTAACTTTCCTCCCCTGCAGGTCTGGTTGCCCCCAATTGCCCTCCCCTGCTGGCCATTTTGTGGTGGCCATCTTGTGTCCACATGGGGGCAGCCATCTTTGACCACATGGGGGTGGCCATCTTGTGTGTTGGAGTGATGGTCAATTTGCATATTACCTCTTTATTAGCTAGGATGGGTTATAAAATATAAAGGTGGCATAACTTATAAAGGAATAAATGTTTTGTAATAGGTCTTTTTGCTTTCAGAAGTTTGTCCCATACACAAATCTTTCATTGAGATGATGAGTTCACATGGCTGTTTCTAGGACTAGACTTATAAGTGCCTAAGGACAGAGGTCCTGCTCTATTCTCTATTCTGACTGTGGAAGCTCAGGAGCTGGGGGCTAGGGCTTCAGAGCATTATGACTGAGATCTGAGGAAGAGAAGAGGTCTGTTACAAACCTCACTCCCACCATTTGTTCAAGGTTTTGTCAGAGAATCTCAATTAAAACAAATAATACAAAATACTTTATTTGTGTTAGACCATGTCTACTAATGCTTCTATTTATGTTCAGAAAATAGGAAAATATGTTCACTGTAGGTAAAAATACAATTACAGCCATGTACTTTAACTCCTCTCCTCATGACCATGTTGGTAGAAACATGTTGGCTCTTCACCTATTTGGGATCACACATAATATTGCAGATCTGACTCTCTTCCTTACCACCATACCCATTGAACTTTTCCAAACTTTTATACACTTTTAGGGGCTTTATCAGTTTCAGAAGTTGCTCACCTTAGAGACCAAGGAATACAATACCAAGCTCCTGGAGATAAGTGGTATTTTCATCTTTTTAAGCCTCTCCCTGCCAAGTGAGCTACTGATTTTGTCAGAGTGTCTTCATCCACTCTGAGATCAATGACTGAGATATGAGGAAGAGAAGAGGTCCGTTACAAACCTCATGCCCACCATTTGTTCAAGGTTTTGTCATAGTGTCTTCATCCACTCTGAGATACATTCTGTGGGGATGAGGGAGAATGAGAGAACTCCAGTGTGACCCAGAACCTCCATCCCTCAACCTGCATCTATTTTTGCCTCAACAATATTTGGCCAGTGAATACACTCAGGTACATGATGAATGAGTTTCACAAGCTATTCCAAATTTCATGTGTCAATTTTCATACATTAACAATGTCATTAAAAATCTGTTAGATGATTTCCTTCCAATAATATATATTTTAAGAAATAAAAAGAGACAAAATAAATATTAACTCATCATACAAATTGACTATGATATACTGTTGATAGTGTCTATATAATCAATCACATTGCAAAATTTCATCACAATAAGTGATGTGTAGTCTCTTAATAATCCAGGTCTTCCTTATTGATTTTTCATTGTTAAAGAAGAAAAGAAATTTTTGCCTTAGGCTTGGGATTTGAAATTTGGTTCTGGCTTACCCATCATTGGAAGAACTCTTCAGGTCAAAATAAGAGTGTTCAGAGAATAATACACAAGAAATATTTTTATTAGGCTCATCACAAGAAACTCTTGCTATTTCACAATCATGAAATCTTCTTCCTGACTCCTTTCACCTGAATAATTCTTACTGTGATGATGTAAGTATTGCCCTAGTAAAGTTGAGCTGGCTTTCAGAAATGGCATACATTCCACTGCCTTCAGGAAGCCTTCCAGGAATATGCAATCTATACACTATCTTTTTCTTTAAAATTTATATAGCACTGAAAGTTCATAACACTCCTTTAAATATTAAATTGTGTAAAACTTCATTTCAACCATGGATACCTACCAGCCTGACCCATTTATATATCTCTTAAAGGCTGAACTCTTAGCTATGAAATTTTCATTACAGACATAGTTAAACAATTACAAATACATTTCTGACCAAAAATAAACCAACAAAAATGAAGAGTAAGTTCCACAACGCTATCAATTTATTTTATGGATAATAATTGTGAAATTCTTATGAAGATGGATATGAATACCTACGGTACTGACCAAAGTTGAATTGCCATCTTAACTAAAATCACTGTTTCAGAATTGTTTAGTAAAACTATGTACATGATCCTTGTCAGCACAGGCCAAAGATATAAGACTAAGGTTCTGAGTTTGACAGACTGCTGTACCATTCCAAAGTGCTCCCATTATTAATTTAAAAGCTATCAAAACACATATTATAAACAAGCTTATGGAAAAAATAAGATATAAATATGTTTTTATTTTAAATGTGATTTCCAAAAAACAAATGGGTCAAAAATGTATATCTATACTAATAAAAGCCTAGGTGGCCCTCACACGCAACATCATCACAAGATGGCTGCCACAAGATGGCCACCACAAGATGGTCATGCATACAGCAGAGGCAGGGCCGTTGGCCGCTCCACGTGGTGAGGCCTGGGGATCCCGTGGTTCTCACAGCACAGAGGAGGCTGGTCCCGGATTCTCTACTGCCTCACACGGAGGAGGCAAGTCTCAGAGGAGGAGGCGGGTTGCGGCAGGGGAGGGCAGTTGTGGGCAACTGGGCTGGCAGGGGAGGGCAGTTGGGGGCAATCGGACTGGAAGGGGAGGGCAGTTGGGGGCAATCAGACTGGAAGGCAGAAGTGGTTAGGGGCAATCAGGCAGGTGAGCAGTTAGGAGCCAGTGGTCCCGGATTGTGAGAGGGATGTCTGACTGCGGGATTGGGCCTAAGCCAGCATTTGGACATCCCCCGAGAAGTCCCAGATTGGAGAGGGTGCAGGCTGGGCTGAGGGGTACCCCTCCATGCACAAATTTCATGCACTAGACCTCCAATATAAGAATATTTATTATCATATTAACTATAAGATTAAGCCTTGAAACGTTATACAGTTCCAAGAAATAGAGTCCATATGATGCAATATTATACACTCATTAAAAGATTGTTTTAGAATAATTTGTACTAACATGGTAAATGCTCAAAAGGTAGTGTTACATTTTTGTAAGTAGATGATAGCATTATGTTCAGTAAGTTTTCTTATTTATTAAAATATATAATAATCCAAAGAAAAAATATATAATATTCTAAATGTTAACTGTAATTAGCACTTGGAAATGAGAACTAAGTTATGCTTTCTCATTTGTACCTTCTTTATTTAAAAAAATTCCCCAGTGTGCATATATTACTCTTATAATCAGAACGGAAATAATAAACATTTTTAAATTGATAGTTTATATTAGAAATACAGTTTGTAAATAAAGTTGTAGTTCTAAAGCATAAACTTTATTAACAGCAAAAATGATGAAACAATCAAAATTACTTTGAGATTAAAAAATAAAAGTATAATTCACTCAGCAGTCTGATTTTGTTTTCCAAATACTATTCTCCAATAAAAGAAGCCAGAGGTTTTCAGAAGTAGTGATTAAATTCTAGTACTGAGGTAGGAGAAGATTGAGATGAACTTTGAACATCTTTTTAAATATTTCTTTTAATTTTCACTGTGCACATAATTGGTTTTGTTCTTAATCCCATAAACTTTACAGAGGGAAGTAATGTCTTGCCCATGGCCCTCTACCATTTTGTTTTTACTGATCCTAACCTTCTCCCTTTCCAAGGCTCAAATAGCAAGCTGCCTTCTCTGCATTGCCCTCCCTTACAATCTAGAAGTAACCTAAGGCGCCAGAGAGTAAGGCAGTGGTCAAAGAATGATGCTGCTATGGCAAAGGGCTTAGGAGTCATTTTTAAAAGAGCTCCCAATAGCCAAATTTGGGACAAATTGAGCAAAATAACTAATTATAAAACTGCAACACATCCATGAATCCATAGATAGATAGGAGGGAAAGATCTCCCTTACTGCAGAATTCCAATTTTAAAATGAGCTTTAATAATTATTCTGTGGTTATATAAAATATTAATATTTGATGATATTTGATGAAGGAATTCGGGAATTCTTTGTTCTATTTGTCATCTTTCTGTACATTTTAAATTATTTTAAAATGAAGACCTAAAAAATTAGAGTAATTTAAGTAATCTTACCTAATAATAGACAAACATGCAAATTGCCCATACCTTCACCATGCCCCCAAGCCACGCCCACCAGCCAATCAGAGCAACTATATGCAAATTAACCCAACCAAGATGGCGGCCGGCAGCCACAGAGCTGTAGCAAGCAGAGCTCGTGCCCAATGATGAAGAAGCAAGCTTCCGCCGGCTACTGCTCCTCTCAAAGCAACAAAGTTTCAATTATAGAAGGTAAATAAACCCCAGATACCTGCTTCCAGCCGCCATGGCCATGGAGCTGGAGCAAATAAAAAAAAAAACAACAAAAAAAGAAAAGGCTGGGAGCTTCAATCGCCAGGGGGCTTGGTCAGTCTGAAAACAGCCATCAGCCTCTCACCCAGACTGGCCAGGCACCCCAGTGGGGACCCCCACCCTGAAGGGGGTGTGGGCAGCCTGAAAACAGGCCTCAGCCCCTCACCCAGGCTGGCCAGGCACCCCAGCGGGACCATCACCCTGATCCAGGACACCCTTCAGGGCAAACCAGTTGGCCCCCACCCGTGCACCAGGCCTCTATCCTATATAATAAAAGGGTAATATGCAAATTGATCCTAACAGCAGAATGACTGGGAATGACTGGTCACTATGACACACACTGACCACCAGGGGGCAGATGCTCAATGCAGGAGCTACCCCCTGGTGGTCAGTGTGCTCCCACAGGGGGAGCTCTGCTCAGCCGCAAGCCAGGCTGATGGCTGCCAGTACAGTGGTGGTGGTGGGAGCCTCTCCCTCCTCCTCAGCAGCACTAAGGATGTCCGACTGCAGCTTAGGTCTGCTCCCCACTGGCAAGTGGACATCCCCCGAGGGCTGCCAGGCTTCCAGAGGGATGTCTGACTGCCAGCTTAGGCCCAATCCCCCAGGGAGCAGTCCTAAGCCAGCAGGTGGACATCCTTTGAGGGGTCCCAGACTGCAAGAGGGCATAGGCCGGGCTGAGGGATCCCCCCGAGTGCACAAATTTTTGTGCACCGGGCCTCTAGTAAGATATAATTATGTTATGTTATTCAATTAATATGTCATGGTTGTAGAAAATTGAAAATGAGAAAAGGGAAATATCATAGCTTATAGATTAATAATGCAAAACATACATTTCTATTATTTTGCTTTATAATGAATATTTTTAATTAATGCATTTAAAGGCAGGAAATTATGTAGATCTAAAGAGAAGTTTGCCCTGTCCCCTGGGTTAATTCAAGCATGACCCCAAGCCCCTACATAGGACACTAAGCCAGTTATAATTCCAGTGCTTCCACTCAGAATTAAATCCACATGTTGACAGTGGGCTGGGATCAGACAAGTCACAGAGGACCTCCTCCAAATCACCATCTCCCATCTGGGGAGCATTAGTAGGCATTTCCATAGGTAGCATCAAACACCCCCTACAGGTATAAATAGCTGGTGGCAGCAGATGGTAACAAGATTTCCAACAGCAAAGGAAAAGTGAAAATAACTTTAAAATTATGTAAAATAGCTTTTTTTTTAAACATAAAGTCTTGACTTTTTTTTAAACATAGGAAGTAATTACAATACTTATCAGCAATAAACAAGAGACAACAAAATAGATGTCCTTCATTCATGGCCACCAGAAATGTATTTCCTGGTATGATGTTATACACACACACACACACACACACACACACACACACACACACAATGGCAGTTTATAGCTGGGTGTGGGGGGGAAGCAAGGAATTCCCTGTGAGCCAGCCCAAGTGATCCCCTTCTCTCTAGCTGGAATTAGGCCGTTGTTATAGCAACAACTAAATGATGGACAGGTTTTTTTTTTAATGTGCCAGGGTCTACTGCGAGAACAGCTTCCAGGATATATACTATTTTTTAAATTTTTTTATCTTTGTTGTTGAAAGTATTTCAGATGTCCCCTTTATCCCCCATTGACCCCCGCATCCCCACTCCTACCCCCTCCCCAAGCCTTCACCACACTATTGTCTGTGTCCATGGATTATGCATAATTTCTTCAGCTACACCTGCAAAAACATGCACACTGTGTAATAACGCTAAATACTATTTCAAGATCAACTTTCAATGCGTGTGTTTTTTAATTGGGATGATAGACAAGCTGAACTATTTTTAGTTCTAAATAGCCATTTATGCTAATACCCATTTTATTTGCTAGCAAGCCACGTCAAAACTTCTATTCTCTGTGTATCTCTGCTTATTTGTTTTAAGGGACATTGGATTGAATGAATGGTAAAGTTAATGCCCCCTGGATGCCAGTAACTTCCTTCTGAGGCAATGCTGATGCCAGGTGTTGAGTAGGCCTAAGAAATCAGCATAGTGAAAACACAGTCAAATTTGTTTGGCGTTCACTTGCTGTATATATTTGACTCAGTACCTTAAGAAAATATTGTATCTACAAAGTGTTTTCAATTTTGGTTGAAATAGAAACAAATAATGCCCATACTGCAGCATTATTTTTAGGCAATCAAGATTCAATTCTCCCAGTCTTAAGCAAAGTACCTTTGACTTCAGTACATCTGAAATGTTTTTGACCCCCAGTATATATATATATATATAGTGAGATGCTTAGAACTGCTGGAATTTGGCGCAAGTAGCTTCCTCAGATCACTACCTAGCAAAACCCTAGTAACATCTGAAGAAGTAAACTTAAAATCCAGGCAAACCTTTCAGCGTGTTTATCATTATGATTTACATTTTCTCTAATTAAATGCAGATTGGCTTTACTAGGAATCTTCGGCTAATAGTCATCTGTCTTGAGGCAAAGAACTGAGTCAGACTTTCTTAAGTGAACTTTTTATTGAAGCATGTTATACGCAGAAATAAGAGAGAAGTACCCATATTATAAGTGTAATCAGCTCAATTAATTTCCACCCAATAACACTCCTGTGTAATCAGCACCTAGACCAAGAAACAGAATATTATAAGAACCACAAAGGCACCTTCATGTTTCTCCGAGTTATGATTTCACAATCAAAATCATACCCCGACTCCATAGATTATAGTTCTGCCTCGTTCAAGCTTTATACAAATGAAATCACACAGTATATTCTGTGTCTTGCTCATTTGGTTCAATGTTATGTTTATGAGATTCACCCACCCTGTTGCTTGTAATGATGGTTTATTTCTTCTCATCCCTGTATAAAATTTTATCTACCATTTCATTCAAAAGATCTGGACCTACTTTAACATGGACAATTCTAAGAAATATTTATAATTTTCAAACTAACTTCTCAATGCTAAAAATCAAAAGGGATAACAGAGAGTTGGAAGGTATAAATGGCTTTTTCCTTGAAGTGTGAGTGATCATACCCCTGTTAAATTTCTTGAGGGGAGTTAGAGTAAACATCAAACACAATTGCCTTTGAGTACTCAAAAGCATTGAAAAATAGTATTTTTTAAAGGCACCCTAACTTTCGTGCACAACCCAAACATTCAAATCTCAATTTTTTTTCACTTCTGAAACCCATCCTGAGATTTGGTGGATTGTTTCAGGAAAGTGTTAATTGAGTTCATCTTTATTTCCTGTCCAAAAGGTCTACAATGGTTTTTGAAAAGGAAAAAATAAAACATTGCCAGCATGAATATTTTCAAATATATGATCAATCAGAAAAGGCAAAAAGTCTATGCTTTTGTACTAGAAATATATTTTCAAAAAGTACTCCCCTCCCCTATTTTAATTGATTTTAGAGGGAGAAGGAAAGATAGAAACATTGATTGGCTGCCCTCTGCACAGCCCCTACTGGCCATCGAGCCTGCAACCTGGGCATGTTGGGATTGCCAAAAGTTAATTTGCAGAAGCTGTAGAGTAAATATATTATTTGAGAATCTACAACATCTTACCCAAAGCACAACTCTAAATTTAGATTGCTTTCTTGGAGATTGCTTCTACAAATTTTACCATATCACTCAAATGAGGATTACTTACCATGGTCAATGATTCATTCAAATGCATAATATTCTCAAGTTCATTTCCATGAAGAAAAATGTGACCTCTTTTTCTAAAGGCAAATATAGACCAAGGCTTAAAAGTCAAAATTAATTCTATTTTTTACACTTTGCTGCATTAATTAATGAATCAGACACAGGCTATCTTTTCTTTTGAAAGAGATTTGGGAGCTTTATTGGCTTAGCTGTAAGAAACAGGGGAAATATTTTATCTCACATTTACTCCAGAAGTTTCAAAAAATAATTTAAAATATTCAGAAAAAACTAGAAGTGTGTATTTTTAGCCAATAGTTGCTCCTCTAATCCGGTTGAGTTTCCTCTTCTGAAAAAAACATTGTGTGCTAAAAGAAGAACTGGGTCTAAATTAATTTGGACTAAAACTTCACATGTGCACACACATGCGCACACTCCCACACATGTCCACATTTGTGGTTTTGTGTGAATGCATAGCACATATAAACTAAAATAGGTGTGTTGTCAGGATTTTCCAGTTGGCCAAGAAGGGGCCAATATTGACCCTGATGGCCTGTTCACAGGGACCAATTTACCCATGAGGTCAAGACTGACAGTGAGCCCTCCATTTCTCTTTGGATCTGTTTCATTTCAATATCACTCAAAAAATAACTCTATGATCTAACATATTTTGATTCTCTTGTAGAAATTAACCAAATTGTAAGAGGCAGAAATGAGATCAAAGAAGAGGTGGGGACTTAGTGGTTACAGTTAAAGGGATTGGGAGACCTGGCTGGCTGGTGGTGGGTTAAATCTAAACAATTAGATCTGTAGTGATTATAAGAAAGGCTTCAGGATCTAGGAACAGCAATAAATAAACAGAAATGCGCCTAATCCTAGTGTCCTTGGCTTTCCTGCTGAGAAAGGACCTGTGCATGTGACAGAACATCAGGGAAGAGTGTCTGCCCAGGTCAGGTGAGTTCCAAGGACATAGCTCACCCACCAGGTGGCTCCTCACCCACTTCAGAGAAGGCAGCAACTCAGGGTAGGATATCAAATTGGAATTTGTTAAAGAACTTCTTTTACTATAAAACTAGAGGCCCGGTGCACAAAAATTTGTGCACTGGAGGGGGGAGGGTCCCTCAGCCCAGCTTGCCCCTATCACATACTGGGAGCCCTCAGGGGATGTCCTACTACCTGCTCCCTGCTCCCCTTGGGGAGCGGGCCTAAGCCACAGTCTGGCCTCCCTTTGTGGGAGGCGACCGGGCTGATCAGGGGAAGGCACCAGCCCCATCACCGCACTGTTGCAGCCACTGCCAGTCACCGCAGCCACCAAGGTGTTTTCATCAACATGGACTCCAGTCCCTTTACCATGAAAAAATGACAACTTTCTTTAGGCATTTTCAAGTGTCTTTCATAGGATATGACATGTCTTTCTTTCTTTCTTTCTTTCTTTCTTTCTTTCTTTCTTTTTCTTTCTTTCTTTCTTTCTTTCTTTCTTTCTTTCTTTCTTTCTTTCTTTCTTTCTTTCTTTCTTTCTTTCTTTCTTTCTTTCTCCTCACCTGAGGATATGTTTCCATTGATTTTTAGAGAATGTGGAAGAGAAAGGGAAAGACAGAGAGAAACATCAAAGTGAGAGGAACACTTTGATTGGTTGCCTCCTGCATGAGCCCTGACCTGGGCCTGGGCCAGGGAGGAACCTGCAACCTAAGTACATGCCCTTGGTCAGAATTGAACCCAGAATCTGCTTTGGGCAGGCCGAGGCATTATCCACTGAGCCAAACCGGCTAGGACAGGATATGACATTTCTTAACCCTCCAGCAGCAGACCTTCCTCTTTTTCTCCAGGAGTGTGGTAAAAAAAACCCTAGATCAGCTATTTGGACTCTTATTACCCAAGTTACTAAGAATATTACCAGTGGCATACAGGGAGCTTAACCAATCAGCAGTCAGAAAAGGTGTTTCCTCTGTAGTTCACACCAATTGCCTGTTTGGCCCCTGCCCAGGCCTAACGCCTCTGGCGAGTCATTAGCCCTGGGCAGGGACACCCCCAGCTCCCTGCCGCTGTGGCCATCAAGGATCCCTGGCTGGCTCCACCCCGGTTCCCGGCTGCCACCACCATCAAGGATCACTGGCTGGCTCTGTTCCAGCCCAGGCTTAAAGCCTCTGATTGAGGCTTTAGGCCTGGGCCGGGGCACCCCCAGCTCCCCACCGCCGCCGCCATCAACAATCGCTGGCGTGATTCCTCCCTGACCCAGGCCTAAAGCCTCAGGCCGAGGTGTTAGGCCTAGGCCAGGACCCCCCCACCTCCCCGCCCCACCGGCCTCCAAGGATGCCTGCTGCTCCGCCCTGGTTCCCCACCATCGCCACCATCAACCATCGCTGGCTCAACGATCGCTGGCTGGCTCCTCCCTGACCCAGGCCTAAAGCCTCAGTCTGTGGCTTGGCGCCTACGTATGCAAATTAGCCACCATCTTGGTTGGCAGTTAATTTGCATATCACCCTGATTAGCCAATGGGAAGCGTGTCGGAGGTACGGTTAATTACCCTATTTGTCTTTTATTAGATTAGATAGTTTCAAATTTACATTAAAATTACAAAGATAGTACAGAGAATCTCCATATATCCCTACCCAGTTTCCCTACTAATAACATCATACCTTATCATGGTACATTGGTCAAATTAAATGACCCAATATTAATACATTATTATGAACTAAAATCCAAACTTGATTCAACTTTCCTTAGTTTTTTTCTACTGTCCTCTTTCTGTTCTAGAACTGCACCCAGAAGACCATGTTACACTATTCCATGTCTCCTCAGGCTCCTCTGGCTGTGACAGTTCCTCAACTTGTTTTGTTTTTGATGATGAGACAGTTTTTGAGGAGTGCTGGTCAGGTGTTTTGTGGAATGTTTCTCAGTTGGGGTTTATCTAATGTCTTTTTGTTGTTGTTATTTTATCCTCCAATAGTGGATATTAAACTGAGAAGATTAAGAACAATACTACCCTTAATGTTAGTTGAGAAGTAATCTAACGTGTCCCAATGTTTGGAGTGGGGTTATGAGTTTGGGAGGAAGGTAGTAAGGAGCTGTGCTACTCCATCACATCCATCAAGAATGCATGCCATCAACCTGACTGATCTCTATTAGTGTTAACCTTGCTGTTAACTGAAGTAGTGTTGTCAGATTTCTCCCCTGTAAAGTTACTTTTTCCCCTTTTTCCTACTAATATTACCATCTTTGGAAGGAAGTCACTAGTCATTATGGGTAGCCCACACTTAGGGATGGGACATTTGGCTCTTTGTCCTTGAAGGAGAAGCTTCTATACACACTATCTGGAATACTCTGCACGTGAGATTTGCCTCTTCGCTCCCCTTCACACATGTAAGTATGGACACGTGGATATTTCTTTTATACTTCAAGCTATAATCCAATGCTACTTTATTTTCTTGCTCAGATTATTCACACTTTGGTTCTTTCAGTGAGCTCCTGTGTGTCTTTGACATGACACCATCTTTAGAAGGTGTTTTGTTTTTGAGAACGTCCTAATTTTCTGAGATTTTGATTTTGTCTGAAGTCTTGCTCCTTAGCTCTTTGCTCTGGTTAACTTTGAAGTTATCCAGATAATGTTTACACTTAGAAATTTCAATTTCACTTAGAAATCAGGAACAATAGAAGAGATTGCTTTCCAATTACTTTAGCCCCAGGGCTGTGTTCTGACTACCTTCTATATGTGCCTGTAGTCTTAAAGATATATCTCTTTTCAGCTCCAGGGAAGATTTTCTTTAATGTATTTGATAAATATTACCTCTACATGGTCTTTGTTTTTCTTTTGGAATGCTTAATAGCCAGATATCCTTCTGGATTTATCCTCTTGAGTTTCAAAGCTTTTCATTTTCAGGTTTTTCTGTCCTAGAGTCAAAGAGATTTCCTTATCCTTATCTTCCCAGCCTTCTAATAAATATACGAACTGTTCCTCTCTCGTGGCATTCAGTTCCTATTTCTTATTTTATAGGTACAATTGCCTTAAAACATCCTAGGGATACTAATTAGAGCTTTTAAAAGTTTCTTCATTACTTGATTTACTTCTGTTTTTACAGAGTCTTTTTTATGGGGTTTGGAGTAATTTATTTTAGTATTAATTACTCCTTCAAATGGTTTGCTCATGTTTTAGAATGTGGTAGTAGAGAGAACCTGAAAGCTTTTTGTGTGTGGACAAGGCTTCACTTTACACTTCAGAAGCAGGTGATGTTGTGAGTGCTAGCACCCCACCAACTGTCTGAACTTCTTCCAGAGGGCCAACCAATTCCTTGAGAGAATCATCAACTACATTATGCAAAACCTAGTGTTTGATGTAAGCAAGGAAGGGTGTAAACCATTAACATGTCTGTAGTTTGTATGTTTTCAGCCCAAATGATCTTTTTTGCCCTCTGTTCTCTGTTTAACCAACAGTCTGTTCATCTGCAACAATAGACTGTCCATCTAGGGAAAGAAGTTTCTCTCCATGGCACTTCCTTATGTGTATTTCTACTATACAGCTCCTTTACTCCACCAGTGCTTAAGTTTATCTGTAGGATAAATGCCTCAGTGGCTAGGACCAGTTGTGATTACAGTGGAGGAGCTGCTGTGCAGGGGCCAGCCCCATGAAGCTGGATTCACATCAGTGGGATCTGGTGCCCATCCAATCTGCTCCTGCACGTTGTTGGGTAATGCTCTGACACTGCCTAAAACTGTTCACTGGGTGTGCTGGCTCTGAGGCCTCCTGAGAGGTGTAGGCCAAGGTCAGCCACCTCCTGTGTTCTGCCAGGGCCACCTAGTACAAGCTACAAATCAATCTACAGATGGCTGCTTCTTGTCCTGGGCTTTGAGGTGCCCAGGATAGGCCAAGCTGTGAACCAAGTCCAGTTGCCAATAGTGAGGGCTTGGGCTCACTTACCAAAACTTATGGAGAACACTGAGGCCAGATGCTTGTTTGGGGTTTGTGAACCTTTCAAAGATTTTAGGAAAGTCTGCAGCATGAGCCAAGACAGGCTGTTTGTATGGAAATCCACTGGAAACAGCTTGGGTGGGCCTGCAGTTAGGTGGTACAGGGTCTTAGGGAATCACCAGGGCAGAGCAAACAGTGTGAACCAAGTTGATGGGGACTGCGATATGGCGCCCACCTGCTGGCTGTGTGTGTGTGGGGGGGGGGGGGTCTCTCAGAAAAGGAACAATGGCCTCTGTTAGCACTTCTGTCTGGGAGAAAGCTACCCCCAGCTCCTGCCTTGATGACAAACAATTCAGTTCTTCCCCGTATGTGCCTGCTGTGTTTTGAGCTGTTGCCCCAGTGTTGGAACTCAGGGTGAGTGAGTCCCTCAGTGAGTAAGTCTGGGCTGGGGCCTTTAATATGAACACCTGGGACTCCAGCAGCCCCCATCTCACTCAGGCACAATCCTGGGGGTTTTCACAGCCAGAAGTGAAATTATAGGACGTCTGTTAATTATGAAATTATAGGACTTCTGTTTAGTGAGATTTCAGCATACTGAATGATAGTTGTTCTGTAGTTTAGTTGTAGTTTTGATGTGATTGTGTGAGGATGTGAGTGCTGTGTTTACCTATGTCACCATCTTGACTGGAAGCTACAAACTATATATTGAGAAGAAGAATTTGACTATGCTATAAATTGCAATTATTTTCTAACCATGTTGCAATTTGTCATTTGAAAGAATTCATTATTTTATCCAAGAAGTTTTTGGTTTTCATATATAGCAAAATATATCCATTTTCTCAATGACTTTGGAATGTGGTTTTTAAGGAGAAGAAACTTGTCTCATCTATAGTAATAAAAGGAATATCCCAAGAATCTTTTAAAATATTTTTTGTCTCACATTTTTACATTTAAGTCTTTGGTTCATTTAGAATATGTTCTTGCGCTTAGAGTGAGTTACTATTCTATCTAATAGAGAAGTAATATGCAAATTGACCATCACTCCAACACACAAGATGGCTGCCCCATGTGGTCAAAGATAGCCACCCCCATGTGGACACAAGATGGCTGCCACAAGATGGCCAGCAGGGAAGGGCAGTTGGGAAGGACTAGGCCTGCAAGGGAGGGCAGTTGGGGGTGACCAGGCCAGCAGGGGAAGGCAGTTGGGGGTGACCAAGTCTGCAGTGGAAGACAGTTAGGGCGACCAGGCCAGCAGGGGAGGGCAGTTAGGGGCAATCGGGCTGGCATGGAAGGGCAGTTAGGGGCAATTGGGCCAGCAGGGGAGCAGTTAGGCATCCATCAGGCTGGCAGTGGAGTGGATAGGGGGTGATCAGGCTGGCAAGCAGAAGCGGTTAGGGGCAATCAGGCAGGCAGGCAAGCAAGTAGTTGGGAGCCAGCTGTCCCGGATTGTGAGAGGGATGTCTGACTGCCCGTTTAGGCCCAATCCCACCAGTGGATCCCATATTGGAGAGGGTGCAGGCTGGGCTGAGGGACACTGCCCACCCCCACCCCCCCCCCATGCATGAATTTCATGCACCAGGCCTGTAGTATTCTATATAACCCCTTTAAAAATTTTGGTGCTTTTTCTTTAAGAGAATTATGCTTCCCTACACTCTTGATGTCAACTTTGACCATGTGACCTGCTTTGGCCAATGCAATGAGAGCTGAATTAGTCTATGTTACTCCTGGCAGGAACTTTAAGAGATGGTATGCATTTTGCCCTGTTCTCTCTTTTCTCTGCAGCAAGGCAACCAAGATGCTACAGATAGAGGCTGGCATTCCAGAGTGAGAGAGATATTGGCTGGAGCAGAGTACAAACCTTCCCATAAAGGATAAGTAACATTAGTGAGAAATAAACCTGTATTACATTAAATTAGGCCACTGAGATTTGAGGGTTCTTTTTACTGCAATATAACCTAAACTGAATTTCTGATGTAGGATTTTTTAAATGACTTTGCCTACTTGTTTGTAAAAGATCACTCAGTGAGGGTAACTGGATGTTTTGTCGTGAATAGTTTCAGGCTGTGTGTTTTGGGCAGAAATTCGTGCAGAGGGGGGAGGGGTGTCCCTCAGCCCAGCCTGCACCCTCTCCAATCTGGGACCCCTCGAGAAATGTCCGATTGCCCGTTTAGGCCCAATCCCACCTAAACAGGCAGTCGGACATCCCTCTCACAATCCAGGACTGCTGGCTCTCAACCACTGGCCTGCCTGCCTGCCTGATTGCCCCTAACTGCTTCTGCCTGCCAGCCAGATCACCCCCTAACCACTCCCCTGCCAGCCTGATCGATGCCTAACTGCTCCCCTGCTGGCATGGTCCCCCCAACTGTCCTCCCCTACAGGCCTAGTTCCTCCCAACTGTCCTCCCCTGCAGGCCTGCTTCCTCCCAACTGCCCTCCCCTGCAGGCCATCTTTGACCACATGGGGGCGGCCATCTTGTGTGTTGGAGTGACGGTCAATTTGCATATTACCTATTTATTATATAGAATAGTCCCATTTATTTATTTTCTCCATAGTTTCCTTTGCTTTAGGAGATCTATATGTTGCTAGGAGAGATGTCTGAAATTTTGCTGCCCATGGTTTCTTCTAAGATTTTTATGGTTTCAGGACTTACATCTAAGTCTTTTATCCATTTTGAGTTTATTCTTGTGTATGGTGTAAGTTGGTGGTCTAGTTTCATTTTTTTTTTTTGCATGTATCTGTCTGACTTTCCCAACACCATTTATTGGAGAGAGACACTTGATTCCATTGTATGCTCTTGCTTCCTTTGTCAAGAATTAATTGAGCATAATAGCTTGGGTCAATTTCTGGGTTCTCAGTTCTATTACATTGATCTATCTGCCTGTTCTTGTGCCAGTACCAGGCTGGTTAGATTACAGTGGCTTTGTAATATAACTAGATATCTGGTATTGTGATCACTCCTACTTTGTTATTCTTTCTTTGATTGCTGTGGCTATTTGGAGTCTTTTTTTATTCCAGATAAATTTTTGGAGTATTTTTTCTAGTTCTGTAAAATATGTCATTAGTATTTTAATAAGGATTGCATTAAATCGGTATATTGCCTTAGGTAGTATGAACATTTAAATGATGTAGATTCTACCAATCCATGAGCACTGTATATTCTTACACTTATTTATATCTTCTTATATCTCATTTTTCAATGTACTGTAGTTTTCTGAATACAGGTCTTTTGCCTACTTAGTTAAGTTTATTTTAAGTATCTTAATTTGTTGCAATGGTAAATGGGATTGTTTATTTAGCTTCTCTTTCTGAGAATTCATTATTGCTGTATAAAAAAGCCATCAATTTTGGGGTGTTGCTTTTGTATTATGGTGCATTGTCGAATTTATTTATTAAATGTAGTAGTTTTTGGTGAAGTATTTAGAGTTTTCTATGTACAACATCATGTCATCTGAAAAAAATGAGAGTTTCACTTCCTCCTTTCCAATTTAAATGCCTTTTATGATTTCTTCTTGTCTGATCAGTATGGCTAGGACTTCCAGTACTATTTTGAATAAGAATGGTGAAAGCAGACATCCCTGTCTTGTTCCTCTTCTTAGGGAAAATGCTTTTAGTTTTTGCCCATTGAGTATGATGTTGGCTGTAGGCTTGTCATATATGGCCTTTATCATGTTGATATATGCTCTTCCTATTTCCACTTTACTGAGAGTGTTTATACGAAAATGGGTGTTGGATTTTGTTGAATGTTTTTTCTGCATCTATTAATATGATCATGTGATTTTTATCTCTCAATTTTCTTATGTGATGTATCACACTTATTGATTTTCAAATGTTGTATCAGCCTTGCATTCCTGGAATAAATCCCACTTGGTCATGTTGTATGATCTTTTTAATATATTGCTGGATCTGATTTGCCAACATTTTGTTGAGGATTTTAGCATCTATGTTCATCAGGGATATTGGCCTGTAATTTTCTTTCTTTGTAGTGAATTTATCTGGTTTTGGAATTAGGATAATGCTGGCCTCATAAAAAAAGTTTGGATGTGTTCCTTCCTCTTGGCTTTTTTGGAATAGTTTGAGGAGTATAGGTGTTAGTTCTTCTTTGAGTATTTGGTAAAACTCCCCTGTGAATCCATCTAGTCCTAGGCATTTGTTTAATGGGAATTTTTTTATTACTGCTTATATTTAATCAGTTGTTATTGGCCTATTCAGGTTTTTTTTATTCTTCTTGATTCAGTTTTTGGAGATTGTATTTTTCTAGAAATTTTTCCATTTTATCCACATTGTCCAGCTTGTTGACATATACGTGTTGATAGTATTTTCATACAATCCTTTGTATTTCTGTAGTGTCAGTGGTTAGTTCTCCACTTTCATTTCTGATTTTATTTATTTGGGTCCTCTCTCTTTGTTTCCTGCTGAGTCTGGCTAAGGGCTCATTGATCTTGTTCATTCTTTCAAAGAACCAGCTCTTGGTTTCATTGATCTTTTGTATTGTTTTTTTAGCCTCTATATTATTTATTTCTGCTCTAATCTTTAATATTTCCTTCCTTCTACTTACCCTGGACTTTTCTTGTTGCTCTCTTTCTAGTTCTTTAAGTTATAGGGTTAGATAATTATTACCATTTGTTTGTTTTTTATGGTTGTTATTGATAAGTACTTAGTTATTGCCACTTTAATTCTGTATGCCTAGGTTTCTCTTTCTGTTTCTTCTTCTCATTCATCAGTCCCTTTAGGATTTCTTGTAATGCTGGCTTCATGGTGATGTACTCCTTTAGCTTTTTTTTTTTCTGGGAAGCTCTTTATTTGACTATATTTTATGATAGCCACGGTGGATATAGAAATCTTGGTTTCAGATTCTTGCTTTCCATTACCTTGAGTACTTCATACCATTTCCATCTTGCCTGTTGAGTTTCTGATGATAAATCAGGTGTCAGCTTTATGGGAGCTCCTTTGTAGGTAATAGTTTGTTATTCTCTTGCTACCTGTATGATTCTCTGTCTTTAATTTTTGGCATTTTAATTATAACATGTCTGAGCATGGGTCTGTTTGGGTTCTTCTTGCTTGGGGTTATCTGTGCCTCCTGAACTTGTGTGACTTTTTCCTTTGCCAGGTTAGGGACGTTTTCTGCCATTATTTCTTCAAACATGTTCTTTATCATGTTTTCCCTTTCTGCCTCTTCTGGCACACCTGCTAATTCTAATATTGTTATGTTTCATGTTGTCCCACAGCTCCCTTAAGCTGTCCTCATTTTTTAATTTTTTCTTTTTAGTTCTCTGATTGAGTGATTTTTTCAACCCTGTTTTCTAATTCACTGATTTAATCCTCAGCTTCCCCTAATCTGTTGTGTATTCCTTCCAATGTGTTCTTTATTTTTGCTATGTCATTCTTTTTTTTTTCTGTTTTCATAGTTACTATATCTTTTTTCATGCTGTTGAGCATCTTTACCATCATTACTCTGAACTCTGTTTCAGATAAATTTCTTATCTCTACTTCATTTAGCGCTTCTTCTGGAGAATTCTCTAGTTCTTTCATTTGGGGGTTGTTTCTTTGTCTTCTCATGTTGGTTGTCGTTTGGGTTTGTGACTATGTATTAGGTAGATCTGCTAAGCCCCTCAATCTCTAGTGCAGGACAGTGTCAAATGCTGTTTTTGACTAATTAGACCAGACAAAGACATGCCTCTAGATACCACCTCTGCTTACAGACTTACAGAATTCCAACTTGAATTTTCCCCAGGCAATTGTCCTTAAGTGTGGCAAGAGTATTTTTCAGCCAGGTGGGGCAGTTGCCTCTGTCTGGAGGATAATTGTTATTTGTAGTCTCTTAAGTAGCCTCATGGCAAGGTGTTTTCCAATAAGGTGGGTCAACTATCTTCCCCCCAGGCAAGGCTGCCTGTATAGCAAAGGTCTATGTGGGAAAGATGCCTTCCACTGTATGAGGGAATGACTAAGCACAGGAAACTGGGGGTGTCTGCCTTATGAGCACTAACCTCTGAGTCCCCAGGCCAGGCTTCTGTTCACACAGCTCTAGTCCACTCTGCCCTCCCTCTGACGGAGCACAGGGTGGGTGGATCCACAGGGAATTTTGTGTTTTGGGCCTTTAAGAAGGTCTCTGAATTTGCAGTCATCACTCCCTGGAAGACAGCAACCTTGCTGCTTTTCACAGCTAGATGTTATGTGGATACCCTTCTCAGTTCAGATGCTCTCTACTAGAGGGCCCAGCTTACAGATAAGATCCCAGAGTTCTCAGTGGCAACCCTGCCCCTCCCCCCACAGCTGAGATATCTCTCCAGAACTTCAGTTGCTGGCTGTGGGCTCCTGGCCAGTCCTTTTGCACCCTTACCCCTCCCACCAGTCTCTATGTGGTCTCCACTTTCAGTCCTCAGGTTTTAGGGTTCTCTCCAGCTAGTCTTTCATTGATTATTCAGCCTGTTTGTTCTTATTTATTTCTAGGGGCCCAGTGCACAAAGATCCATGCACTGGGGGTGGATCCCTCAGCCCGACCTGCACACTGTCCAATCTGGGAGCCCTCAGGGGAGCCCTCTCCAATCCTGGAGTTTCTGTCTGTCTTTGCAATCATATGAGCAAATTCTCTGAGACCCCCCACCCAGTTTAGTTTGTTGCTCACAGAATAATAGAGGCATTTTTTTTTCTTTGCTTCATTGGTGGAGATTTCCTGGAAGTTTTAGGATATCTTCCCTTTAATTTTTCCTAGACACTCTAATTTTACTTATGTCTCTCACCTTTGCTTTCCATCCATCCTCCACCACAACAGTAACTTGCTCTAGGCTCACTTTGCTCTAGTGTCTAGGAGATCCGTCTGTCCCCAGAACTATGATACCCAGCATTCCTGATGCTCCCCACGCTCTGGGCTTCTGCTTCAGGTCCTGGGGCTGCCACCAGAACTACTATTCCCAGAATTCTTGGTGCTCCCCCTGCTCTTAGTTTTCCATTCCTGCTCTGTCTCCATCCCACGGCCTCCCACTCTGCCAAGTCCTCCAAGCCGCCAGCTCTCCCTCTCTGCTCTCCATCTGGCAGCTTGGGGAGCCAAGTTCCCCAAGCCACTCCACTCTCTCCTGGCTCTCCAGCTCTGCTCTCCACCCAGCAGCGTGGGGGGCATGGCTCCCTTGGTTGCTGGGAGCAATCAAGGGAGCCACATCTCCCCAAAGCCTCCAGCTCTCCCACTCTGCTCTTGGCCCAGTGCCTGTGTATGCAGATTAACCCACCATCTTTGTAGGGTTAATTTGCATACTCACTTCTGATTGGCTGGTGAGCGTAGCAGAGGGATGGTCAATTTACGTATTTCTATTTTATTATATAGTATATTTGTAAGAATTAATTGATTCTCATTTTATTCAATGGTTAATAATTCCTTTCTATTATTATTTATTTTGATGCTCAAATTGTCCTAGAGTTAACCAATAGAAATGTCTTTGTAAGTTGGCTCTTGGAGCCTTCTGACATGTTTCTATCATTCCTTAGTTAACTTCTTACTTTCTAACATGGAAAGATTCTAGAATCAGTCATTTTTCCAAAGAAACCATATCCCCAAGCCATTTTATTAGAGAATATTATTTAGAACCCAAGATCTGAGGCATATAGCTCCTTCATCAAGAAGAGCTAGAAAATGTATGAATCCACAGATATGTGCATGTGTGTGTGTAATCATGAAATTATACAGATACTTCCAATTCTAATACATACAACACATTATCTTCACCATTCCCATACTTGTAATTCAGAAAGGAGAAACTAGAGGCCAATTATCCTCACAATATTCACTTATTTCTTCAATCCTAAAATACCTAGGGTCACACCAGAATTACTACCCCATATGATTGAAAAGTAACTAATTATCATTCAATATGTGCATGCTATTTTTATCTTTAGTCTGAGGTACATAGTCAAAATACCATGTTCAAAAGATATGTCAGCTAGTTTCTCTCAAGCACACACACTCTGTAATATTTTTAACATTTGCCCTCATTTTTGGAATTTTTTAAATTTCTCCTCTTTATGTTATTGAAGGTTATAGAGTAAAGCCAGTGCACATTTCCAGGTTGCCTGGTTTTCAAAAAGTACACACTCCCAGCTTCTCACCCTCCACACACAACTACTTCCTGCAAAATTATTGTTTGTGTGCAGTTCTACATGCAGTCCACCTCCTCTGCTTTGCATTACTTTACCACTCCATTTCCACACTCTTTTTTCACAATTTTTTTTTGTCAGATAGGGCCACACTTTCTCAAACTTTATATTTGTTAGCACTTTGAAAGATCTGCTGCCACCAGGTTCCATTGTTGGAGCATTCACAAAAAGTTGGTACATCTACAGGTTTGCTCTCATAAAAATTACATTTTCTTAAGACCCTGGCCTTTGATTTTTACAGCTGTCTACTGACAAGAGCTAGTAGCTATTTTTCCAAAGAACTAACTGAAATACATTCAATGGATTCATCTGAGATAGTGCCAAGTGTATTTTTACGGATGCAAGAGTTTCAATTTTTTTAGCCTGGTTACTGAGATAGCAGAGCCTGGAGCATGGACTTGTGTGGCACTGCCTTATTAGGAAGCACCTTCTCAAGGATCGGGGATGAGAGAAAGGGAAAATAAAGCAAGGACTGGGTAAGAGGCCATGCAGTGCATGGCAAAGCTGGCCATGCTCATAGCAAGCATGCATGACTGGCTGCTCATTTGTCCACTGCTGTCTTTGGAGAGGACCTCTACCTGTTATTATACTCTGTTAAGGGAAGAAAGGGAAAATAACCCACTGGTTCCCATAACCCATTGATCAAAGATGTATTCCTCGGGGATTTAATTTTCTCACACTTCTAAGATACAACATATATGGGCACCAAGCTGAGACCACAATTTTTACACCGCAGAGCCAACAGAGAAGCCTTGGTCATTGTTACACATGGGCAAGCAGACATCACTATCAGATGGTGGCCACCAGAAGTTTACTTGTTCAGACTTAGCTTCACTATATGTTCTGATTACCCAGACATTCTCCCATTATAGCTCTATGGTCACAATGTAATTGTTAAAAGCATCTCCTTACTCTAAAAATTTTCTGGGTTGGATAACAAATTATATAGTTACTAGAGGCCTAGTGCATGAAATTAATGAACTCGGGGGGGAGGGGAGGGTTCCCTCAGCCCAGCCTGCCTCATCTCGCAGTCTGGGAGCCCTCAAGGGATGTCCAGCAGGGAGCAAGCCAAAGCCCATGATCATACATCCTTAGCACTGCCGTGGAGGAGAGAAAAGCTCCTGCCACTGCCACTGCGCTCACCAGCTTTGAGCCCAGCTTCTGGTTGAGTGGCGCTCCCCCTATGGGAGCGCACTGACCACCAGGGGTAGCTTCTGCATTGAGCGTCTGCCCCCTGGTGATCAGTGCATGTCATAGCAACTGGTCATTCTACCATTTAATTGATTTCCATATTAGCCTTTTATTATATAGGTTTTGGCTGTACCAGAAACAGCTGGCCAAAATTCTAGAAGACAGGTGAGTCTAAGATTTGGGGTGGCATATGAAGGTGTCTGATGCACAGTCTAGAACATTGTTCTGGATATCCCCTATCTTCAAATATGCTATCTTGTCAGTCAATCACTAGGAGAGTATGAGAATGCCTTCTTTCTTTGTTCAGAAATGTTACTCTTAATGTTCTGGGGACCTAACTCTTTTCACCATTTGTCCATTAATATCTGCAGATCTTCATGAAAATAAAAATGATAAAATGTGGAGGTGGGGAGGGGAGATTGTGCTGACCTGAAATTCTATAAGAAGGCGATGATATGTTTATGCAGATGAGATATCCATATGACTTTAGAAAAATAAGTATGTTGAGTATAAAATTAAACCTAAAATTTATGGTCTTTCAGTACCATTTAGTGCACTGAAAGAGTTTAATTAACTGGGCCATACATACTATTAAAAATGGTCTCTGTTTCAAACTATTTCAAGAAAATTCATGTAATTTAAAAATTGTTACAGTGCACTAAATTCAGCCAAGTCTAGAAAGAGAATTATCAAGAAAATTTATCTTTCCAAATAATCTCTAATTATTTTCAAACAACCCAGGCACAGTATTCAATGTATTGTTCTGCTCATTATAATTTTGGCTTCAAAGGTAAAAGTTAATTGGATATGTTGAAAATCCCAAAGAAACTCCAGAGGTAAAAGCAGTTCCTTTCAATTATGAAGTGTCCATGCATATCAGGTGAGCTATGGTAGGAAGCAAAAGAAATGTTGATCTTGAGGCATACCAATATGCGAATCATAAGGCAAGGGGCAAGAGTTTTCTAAATGTTTCTCTCCCACATAATTATATTTGCACTTAAAAGCACAAAAATAAATTTCTGAAGGATTTGGTCACAACACCAGCGAGGAAAAGGATACCAAAAGAAACATTAGCAATTAATTGCCAAGAAAGCTCTCTGCTAAGGCACAAAAGAGAGGGTTGAGTAGGTGAGCCATGGAGCCCTTTAATCAACATAACCAACAGATCAATACATTAGGAAATGAATGTAGAAGAAAATACTTATAATTGAAAAATAAAAACTGTGAGCCCTAGCTGGTTTGGCTTAGTAGAGAGAGCTTCGGCCTGTGGACCTAAGGGTCCCAGGTTTGATTCCAGTCAAGGGAACATACCTTGGTTGCAGGCTCCTCCCTGGTATGGGCCCTGGTCAGGACATGTGCAGGAGACAACCAATCAATGTGTTTCTCTCACATTGATGTTTCTCTCTGTCATTCCCTCTTTCTTCTACTCTGGCTAAAAGATCAATGGAAAAATATCCTCAGGATAGAATTAAACAAAATAATAATAATAATAATAATCATAAATTAAAATAAAAACTGTGAGAAAAATCTAAACTTGCTTATCCTAATAGAGATACTAATAGAGATACACTGTTTTCTTGATTCTATGACACAAATAGAAGCTGCATCATCAATTTATTAATAGGCTTTTTGAGAAAAACAATGTGCATGTTTGGTTTTTGTTGTTTCACTTTAATTGAACAAAAATACCATAATCTTCTATACTAATAAAAGGGTAATATGCTATTAGACCAGACATCTTCCGGACATCCATCTTTCCTGACAAAGCTGGAGCCAGAGCGAAGCTGCTCAGGTCCTAGGCCAGAGTGAAACTGCCTGGGTCCCTGGGTGAGCTGTGCCCACATCTACAGTGCCCTGGACCAGACAGCCCACAAGATCAACCTGGCCAAGTTCACCTAAGGCAAGTGCTTCACCTCATCGTGACTAACCTGGTGGCCCAGGGTCTGGACATCCTGCTGCTGGACAACGTCATCAACTTCAGCTTTCCAGTGGAGGGCAAGCTCTTCCTGCACCCCGTGGGTTGTGTGGCCGGGCTGGCCGAAGGGCACAGCCTACTCCTTGGTGGCCCCAGATGAGGTCCTCAACCTGCTGGACCTGCACCTGTTCCTGGGCCCTGCCCTCACCCTTGCCCGCTCCCACAAGGAACTCTCAGGTGCGGTTGGTGTGGACAGCATGCTAGGCCGGGTGCCACAGAGCGTGGTGGACGACGAGGACTCTGGCCTGCGGAACACTCTGGAGGTGTCACTGCAGCTGCGAACCTGGGCTGCATGGCTGACAATGCCCAGCAGCAGTATGTATGCTGGTGGCCGGCGCCCTTGCCAGAGTTCATCAAACGGGCCAAGGAGCTGGATCTCACAGGGCTGGGCCTGCACCCTCCTCTTCAGCTCGAGCTTCAAGGAGGAGCTGCAGCAGCTGAGACTGGTGGACACATCAAGCAGTACCGCTCATGAGCGACCATCTTTGAGATCAACACCTCCAGCCGGGACCTGAGCAGCCAGGTGATGCAGCCAAGCAGCAGAAGGACTGCAAGGCCATTGCCAGCTTCCAGCAGGGCCGGCAGGAGCGGCAGGAGGGCCTGGCTGGCCCAGCCCTGAGCTGCCCAGGGCAGCAGGTGGAGCAGCCTGGGAAAGAGGAGGAGAAGGCGGAGGAGGAGGAGAATGGCGGAGGAGGAGGAGGAGGAGGAGGAGGGAGAGCATGGAGGACGTCTTCACAGAGGCTGTGGGCTGGAAACGGCAGCAGCCAGGACCTGAGTGGGAAGCCAAGAGGTGGAATGGAGAGGCCTGGCTGCTGGACCATGATTGCTATGTCCCATATCAGCCCAAGGACTTCGACAGTGAAGGGGGCCTGAGGTTGGTAGGGACAGGGGCGCCTTTGAGCAGCAGGTGGCTGGTGCTGTCCTGGACCTGATGAGGGACGAGGCCCAGAACCTGACCAGGGGCCGGCAGTAGCTCAAGTGGGACCAGAAGAAGTGGTTTCTGGGACAGTCAGGACAGGAGGACAAAAAGAAGATCAAGACAGAAAGTGGTTCATACATCAGCAGCTCCCAGAAGTGGAAGCAGAAACAGAAAATCGCCATACACTCAATGCCTGAGCCCCAGCGGGCCGCCAGCAGTTAGCCCTGTTGGAGGTGTTGTTTTGGCTGGATCCAGTCAGGGCATGTGCAGGAGGCAACCAATTGATGTGTCTTTCTCATGTCCATGTTTCTCTCTCTGTCTCTTGCCTTCCCTTCTACTCTAAAAATCAATGCAAAATGTCCTCAGGTGAGGATTAACAAAAAAACAATATGCATACGTACATACATACATATATAAAAATACATGGATATTGGGGGACTAGAGGGCAGGGTGTCCTTCCAGACAAAGCCACCATGGTGGGCCAAGGGAGAGGCAGTTAGGTGCGACCAGGCCAGCAGGGGAAGGCAGTTAGGGGCGACCAGGCTGGCAGGGGGGACAGTTAGGCATGACCAGGCCGGCAGGGGAGGGCAGTTAGGGGCGACCAGGCATCTGTTCCAAATATAATGTTTGACATTTTTTAACTCTTGGAATTTGTCACCCAAAGATTAGAAGAAACCTTATAGGATGGGATTAAACAGTATGGATTAATAACTGCACTGAAATTGTGTTTGTTATTAAGCAAAAAGCAACAAATTGCACATTTTTAAAGAAAGATGTCTTCATATTAAAACAGTTGTAGCTATTTCAAAAGTAGTAAATACAGACTACTTTTACTTAACCACATTTTAAGGGTTTTTAAAGGTTCTAATTTTCAAGTTCTCTCAACATGAGATTGAATTTTTAAAATGTAACATTGATCTATAACATTTGTACAACTTGCTATGTATTCTAATTCTAGCAGATTTTTTAGTTCTTATTTCCTACCTGCAGTCTTTCTTTACACATAGTTCATTAAAAAGAAGCATGGGAATATTTTTAAGGTTGTGGGGGTGGATTACAAAAAAATAGGCCTGTAATATAGCTGCCTCAAAGCTTGCACTAAAAAGATTATGTCAATTTGTTCTCCACTGGATTTTGACCTAAAGTCATCAACTGTCTCTTCAAATGATGCAGACTTTATAGAGGCAATCAGGAACCAGTATCTAGACTCCCAGGTGTGCCCACAGATACCTCTTTTTGAGATTCTAATAAAGAGGTCATTGGTTTCTGTTTGTTTCCTGAGTTTTAAACACACACACACACACACACACACACACACACACACACCAAAATAGTTCGAACAAATTCCTTGTTTGAGTCTAAAGGCTTAGTCTTTGGATGAGGAAGTCTTTGCACTGACTCACTCACTACCTGCCCTGCCTCCAGGGACCCATCTCAAAACCCTCCTGCTCTTCAGCGGGCTCCTTGCCCTGTGAGCCTGTCCTGGGGACTTTAAGAAAATTTTACCAAGCTGTTTTTCCTTTCCTTTTATAAAGGTTTTAAAAGTCAAAATCTTTTTTTAATAGCAATTTAACATTCAGGCTATTTTGAAGCCTACACAATCTGAGACTCCACAAATAAAGGTTCTTATAGCACTTTCACCCACGTGGTCCATATGGTATATTTTGGATAGGCAAAATGTTAAATATAAGTTTTAATAAATGCAGTAGGCTAAATGAAATCAAGAAATGTGAGATTTTCATTTTTCTGTTTAACCATGATTTTTGCCTCACTGTCCCAAATGAAGACAGACAATCTTGAGCATGTGTGTGTGTGTGGGGGGGGGGGGGGGGGCGGGGCGGGCAGGGAGGGAACGGGGGCAGGAGTGGGGGGAAGGGGGACAATCAGTCTGCTTATTTCTTTTACCACTTTGTAGATACATATTTTAAGTTTCAACTCTACCATTTCATTTGTAGTCTGTTTTTTCTTCATTTAGATTTTAAATCATCTCTTTTTTCTCTTTGTTCATAGACTCATAAACATGGCTCAAATATGCAGAGATGAAGTAGGGAAAAATGTTCCTGGATAGTGACTATCAGGTATGTTTGCAGAAGCAGAGACCAGACTTGCCTTGGACTCATGATTCATGTGATGTGAGTTACCATCTAGATGACTGTGGTGGTTTGTTGTGTGATTCAAGAATACAAATATGATTGTGTAGTGAAAAGAAAAGTTAAAAAGAAATATATCTTTGTTATTTGATTTCAAGCATATTCATAAAGAGCCTTCAACACTGACAAAAGAGCAACACTCGGGCACTCTATTTGTCAAGTAACATCAAACATCTGGATGAAAACTGACAAAGAAGAATCAAGCAAATTATCTATCATTGAATAGTATGAAGTGAAGCACTCAGGTCTTTGGAAACATCAAACAATCTTTTGATGAATGTATCTCTCTTTGAAACTAAAATTCTATGGAGACTGCTTTGTGTTCTTACATAAAAATAATAGTGCCTATGACACAGAAGGACACAGAATTAGAGAGAAATTGAAGAACACTGGAAAAGCTGTCCCAAGGCCTGGCATATCTTCTGGCAGAGAAGACAGGAAATGGTGAGATTCTATAAGAGGTAATTCTTGGGAAATGGAATAACATGCACCACTATAGAGAGACTAACAGCTAACTTTACTGAGGGCTTGTTGGTATATAGTTGTTCATAGTATTTTCTTACAATCCCTTATACTTCTGTGGTATCCAACAAGCAGGACAATGTGGATAAAATGGACAAATTCCTAGAAAAATACAATCTTCCAAAACTGAATGAGGAAGAATCAGAAAACCTGAATAGGCCAATAATAACTATTATAAAAATTGAAGCAGTTATCAAAAAAAAAAGCCCAACACATAAAAGCCCTGGTCCAGACGGCTTCACAGGGGAGTTGTACCAAACATTCAAAAAAGAACTAACTTCTATCCTCCTCAAACTATTCCAAAAAAATCCAAGGGGAAGGAAAGCTTCCAACCACTGTTTATGAAGCCAGCATTACCCTAATTCCAAAACCAGATGAAGACACTACAAAGAAAGAGAATTACAGACCATTATTTCTAATGAACATAGATACTAATATTCTCAACAAAATATTAGCAAATCAAATCCAGCAATACATTAAAAAGATCATACACCATGACCAAGTGGATTTATTCTGGGGATGTAAGGCTATTGCAATATCACAAATCAATAAACATGATACATCACATAAACAAATTGGAAGACAAAAATCACATAATCACAACAATAAATGCAGAACAAGCATTGGACAAAATCCAACACCTATTTTTCCCCCTTTATTGATTAAGATATTACAAATGTGTCCTTATCCCCTCAATGTCCCCTCATCCCCCCAAACCTGCCTTTACCCTCACCCCTGTTGTCCACATCCATCACTTATGCTTATATGCATGCATACAAGTTCTTTGGTTGATCTCTCCCCCTCACCCCCACCCTCCCCTACCTTCCCTCTGAGCTTTGAGCATCTAATCAATGCTTCTCTGTCTCTACATCTGTTTTTGTTCATCGGTTTATGTTGTTCATTATAATCCACAAATGAGTGAGAGCATGTGATATTTATCTTTCTCTTACTGACTTATGTCACTTAGCATAATGCTCTCCAGCTCCACCCATGCTGTTGAAAATGGTAGGAGTTCCTTCCTTTTTACAGCAGTGAAAACATGCTCAAAGTCACTAATCATCCGAGAGATGCAAATCAAAATGACAATGAGGTACCATCTCACACTTGTCAGAATGGCTATCATCAACAAACCAACATCCATTTTTGATAAAAACGTCAGCAAAGTAGGAATAGAGGAATCATACCTCAACATAATAAAGGCCATATATGACAAACCTACAGCCAACATCATACTCAATGGGCAAAAACTAAAACATTTCCCCTAAGGATAGGAATAACACAGGGATGTCTGCTTTCACCACTCTTATTCAACAAAGTACTGAAAATGCTAGCCACAGCGATCAGACAAGAAGAAAACATAAAAGGCAACCAAATTAGAAAGGAGGAAGTAAACTCACATTATTTGCAGGTGACATGATATTGTACATAGAAAAACCTACTAGATTTAATAGATGAATCTGGCAATGTAGCAGGATACAAAACTAACACCCAGAAATTGATGGCATTTTTGTACACCAATAATGAATTCTCAGAAAGAGAAACTAAGCAAACAATCCCATTTACCATTGCAAAGTTCTTTATTTCACCTTCATTTTTGAATGATAGTCTTGCTGGATAGATTAGTCTCAGATTCAGTCCCTTGGTTTTCATTACTTTGTATACCTGCAACCATGGCCACTTTACTTGTAAGTTCATTGGGCAATGACAAGAGTACCCTGGGAAAAAGGCTAACTATTCTGTCCATTTGATTATTAAAATCCTCCTCTTCTGTGGTCACCATTTAGTGAGCACTCTCATGGAACACAGATATTTTCACACTTTTTTTTTTTACCCATTCAGAGAAGTCTATCCACATAAATCTTTCCCAGATTTCTTTGTTGTCTATTTTCCAATCATGTTCTTTTCAAATCTTGACCATCCAGTAAAACCACAAGCCACAGCCCATGAATTGATGTATAATCACATGTCTGGCCATTTCTCCTTCCAGGCAAAGTGAACAACCAGGTGTACTGCTCAAAGTTCTGCCCATTGGGAAGATTTCTCTTCACCATTGGATGGTGCTTGTATGCCATCCAGAGCCATCCATAAACTAAGCCCAAGTCTTCCTTCCTTTCATAACTGATCATAGGGGCTTGCCATGAGGTTAAAGGTGCAGCCTACAAAAGAGAAGGCAGTGTGTGAGAGAAGGCCACAGTGAGGACCATAAGCATCTAGGTCACTTTTCTTGTAACTTACTTGTGGATTGGGGCCTACTTGGACCCAATCATATATATACCACTTCCATTTGGTGATGGAGTGCTGTTCAGCCCACCTAACTTTATAGTTTGGTGGGTCAGGTAACACCCAGTTCATGAGAGACAGCTCAGGTTACATGGTAACCAATGGTTAAGTGTTTAGTCTCTACTGAAGCCCAGTAACAGGCCCAGAACTGATTCTCTAAAGAACAGTATTTATCTTCAGGGAACGACAGAACATTGTCCCTTGATCCTAAAGGCTGACTCTGCAATTCACTTGTAAGGCCTGCCAAAGGGTCTAAAGTATCCTTATCTGCCACCAACACTTCAAACACTTATCTGCTGAATACTATGGCCCAAGGTGTAAGGTAGCCTGAATATGTTGAAGAGCCTTTCCTTGTGGATCCCAGCTGAAATCAAACTGCATCTGATGGGTCTTAATGACAAGGATGAAAAAAATGGCATTTTCCAGATCAATAGCTGCATATCAGATACCATTAAATGTGTTAATTTGCTCGAACAATGAAACTACATCTAGTACAGCAACTGCAATTAAAGACAATAGCTAGTTAAACTTATAGTAACCCACTGTCATTCTCCAAGATCCAACTGTTTTCTGCATAGAACAAATCACTAATTTGAATGGGAATGTGGTGGGAATTCCACACCTGCATTTTTCAAGTCCTTGATGGTGAAAATAATCTCTGCAATCTCTACAGGAACGTGGTATTGCTTTTTGAATTAATATTTTTCTAGGTAGAGGCAGTTATAATGGCTTCAACTTCACCTTTCCCACCATAATAAGCCTGGCTCTAAAGGTTAGGAAACCAACGTGGGGATTCTGCCAAGCTGCTGAGTATGTCTATTCCAATTATTCCTTTCACAACTGGGGAAATAATCACAGGATGTGTTCAGGGACACACTAAACCTACTTTGAGATGGACCTAAGCTAAAACTTTATTAATCACCTAACCTCCATAAGTCCCTACTCTGCTGGTGAACCACAGTGACATGTTGGGTCTCCTTGAACTGAGGACAACTCAGAGACAGTACCCAATTGTCCCCAAAGGTTTTAATTATTTCTTTTTGCCCAGTATACATTTATCCCAGTAAAAAGCTGTTGGTCCTTGTGAGGAAGGCTGTGAAAAAGATTTATAGTATAAATTTTCAGTATTGTATCAGGGTCTTCCTCAAGGAAATTGCCTCTTTTTCTTTGTACTCTTCACTCAAGGATATGTTTTTATTGATTTTAGAGAAAGGGGAAGGGAGAGAGATGGGAGGAAGCATTGATGTGAGAGAGAAACATCAATCAGTTGCCTTCCATATGCCCTGAACCAAGGAGTGAACCTGCAATATAGTTATGTGCCCTGACTGAAAATCTAACCCACAACCTTTTGGTGTATGAAACAATGCTCCAACCAACTGAGCCACTGGGTCAGGATGGATTGCCTATTCTTTATTCAAGAAGTTCTAGATCTGAGAATTGGTCCAAATTCATTGAGAAGCTGTGACTCTCAGTTTCTGTGATTCAGATTAGACTTTTTTACTTGACCTAGAACTTTTCTGCTTGTACAGCTCAAGTAATAATTTAGTAGGCTTTCTATCTATTTCATGTCTAGGAGCACTCTCACCAACTAGCCAATGCTGTAGATCTATGAGTCAGACTAACTGACTCTGTGCCTACCTCGCCTCTTGTGACTGAGTATTGCTTTAGGTTTCCCAATTCAGTGATAGCAGATTCTATGGGAAGGCCTGACCTGCAGAGAACCACTGTGGAGCTCCTCAAGGATGATATATTTTCCCTAACAAATTTATTTCTCATAGTTGGAATGAAAGGTGTGTTTTATGGAGACTAAATGTAAATGAATAGGTCCTAAATGACAAGTTCATCCTAACATTCCAAATTCCCTAAGCTTTTGAATGCCATTGTCTACAATAAACCAAAGCAGGTCCAGCATTTCCAGTTTGCTCACTATAGGCCACCTTTTGACTCATTTGTAGTCAACCAATCACACAAACTACTAGAGCCTCTTCTAACCCCTCAAGCTACCATATTGAAAGGAGAATCACTGTTCAGTGAGCCAATATTTATAATTCACCCCAATCTATATGTATGTTTCTTCCACTATTATCCCACACCCTTATCCATTTCCATACATATTTCTTGGATTTTGTGTCTGTATAAATCATAATACTCAACTTTTAGAATGTAGCACAACTTATCTTGAGGCACACTTTGTATTAATCTTTAGGGACCTGCTGAGACTTAAGTCTAATTATAGGTCCAGAAGCAAAGGGGGAGTGATGAGGGTGGGTTCAGAGGAGAATCACCAGGGTCCTGCATGGAAAGTCTCTACAGTTTTCTTAGTCAATGCAGGCTTAATTCCCCCTGACAGAGATGGAAAGGCTGCTTCTACTGGCAAAGAAGTTTCATCAGAATTTAGGGACTCCATGTCCACAGCTTTATCAAGATCTTCCCACACATCCCCATTCCAACTTTTAGGATACCATTCCTTCCCAACCAGTGCCCTCATTTAAACTGTATATAACCTTCAAGGCTTTGTAGCTCAGCAACTTACAGGATGAGATTCTGGGTTTGGTTTTCAGCAATCTCTGTCTGGTGATTACAGGAAATGGAAGACACAGAAGCCCTTAGGTCATTTATGTGGAACTTGAGATAAGAATTCAACTCCCTGAGCTTACTCTTGTCTTTCCCCACTTTGTCCAACACCATTAGGAGCAACCAGCCAATATTATTATACCCATTAGTTTGACACAAGCTTGTTTGAACGTAACAAGAAACTTTACTTCTTATACTGTTTGATTAGGACTATTCAGTGGTAATATTTTGAGTATTTCTATTTCGAGATCATGCAATAGACTATATGTGATCCCTTTACTACTGGCAATAGAGTCGATAGAGTTTTTAAATATAATTAAATTGTATTGCCAGGAACCCCAGAATAAAGTCTGAAGAGTTATCCTTAAGATTCTGTTCCTTTAGAATCACCTTTAGTACCAAAATCAGTATAAGTCCAGTTTTTTCCAAGAAACAAAATCAATAGGATGTGTGTAATAGTGATATCCAGAGTATATATGGAGATTTATTACACGAAATTGGTTCATGCAATTATGGAGGCTGGCAAGTCCAAATTTTCAATGTGGGCTGGCAGATGAAAGACCCAGGAGAGCCAAGGTGCAGTTCAGTCTGAAGGCCGTCTTCTGCAAGGTTTCCTCCTCTCTGGGGAGGCCAGTCTTTTTGTTCTATTCAGATTTTCAGTGATTGGATGAGGGCCCATCCATAATATAGGGGACAATCTACTTACTCAAAGTTCACAAATTTAAATGTTAATCTCATCCCCCAAACACCCTCTAAGTTGATACATAAAATTAAGCATCACATCTGGGGAACTTTACAAAATACTGATGCTTGAGTCTCATCCTCAGTGGTTTCATTTCATTGGTTTAAATGTGTTCTGAGCATCCAGATATTTAAAAGTCTCTCCAGTGATGCTATTGTGCTGCTAAAGTTAAGGACCTCTTGATTAGATCAATTGAGATTTACATCCTTGGGGCTGGAGATGGGTCCTGGAAGCACAGGACCTCCTAATGCCTGAATAAAATTGAGATTAGTAAGAAATAAGCAGGTATCAGTACCACAGCATCTAGATTGAGATTAAGAATTTACCATCTCTGCCACAGGTTTTGAAAATAAATTCTGTTTCTAATTGATTTTATTACTCATTAATATCTTCTATCATCCTTATTTTATATGGCTATTTAAATTAATTAAAATACATAAAATTAAATATTCAGTTTCTTAATCAAACTAGCTTCTTTTTAAGTACTCAGTATGACATGTGGCTAGTAACTAGTGTGTCAGACAGTGGACATATAAGATATCTCATCTTTGCAGAGTTTTTGGGCAGCTCTGATATAGCACTGTCTCTGTGCTAAAACTGAAGCGAGAGATAAAAACACACTATTGCCCTAAGGATTTCAAGATGGTATCAAATTAAGTGGAAACTACAATGATATTATCCCAAGGTTAAACTGGAATTACAACTAAAATATAAAAATATTATCTTGAATAACCAACTGAAGACTAGCTGGAGAGAACCCTCAACCAAGGATGTAAGGTGGAGAGCACATAGAGACTAGGAGGAAGTGCAGAGGTTCAAAAGGGATGCTGGGGCTCCCACAGGCAGCAGCTGAAGTTCCAGAGTGATATCTCAGTTGTAGGTGGTTCCCACTGAGAACGCTGGGTTCTAAACCCCGAGTGGGGCTCCCCAGCCCAGAGCACCAGAACTGAGAAAGGTGCCCACATAACATCTGGCTCTAAAAAGCAGCAGGGTATCTGTCTGACAGAGAGAGATGTCTAGAAATGCAGGCACAATCTTAAAGAGCCAACACACAAAATTTCATATTCAGTCACTCACCTTGGTCTTGAGCAGAGGGAGAGCAGAGTGGACTAGAGCTGTGTAAGGAGATTCCAGGGTTGTTGGCTCTGGGAATAGAGCTCAGAGGGCAGCCACATGGTTTCCTATGCTGAGTCATTCCCCCATGCTGCAGAAGACATCTTTCTCAAGCAGAGCTTCACTGGCCAGGCAGCTTTTACCTGGGGAGATAGCAATTGTGCCAGCCATTGGAAAACCTCTCGCTCCACCCTATGGAGTTTACACCTTGCTATGGTCTACAGCCTGAGGCTCACTAAGAGACAGAGTGGCAACCAGCCTGCAGGCAGAGATGGATCTCTATATATTTTGAGTCTTTGCCTGATCTGCTTCTGGGCTTGGGGATATAAAAAGCAGACTTTGAGGTAAATCTTAGTCCTTTCCAAAGGCACCCAGCTCCAACAAAGGAAGTCACAAGTTGTGGATCACTGATAGCTCCAAACAGGGCACTCAGAGCCAGTCTGACTATGTCCTGCACTAGAGACCCTCCAAAAAGACTGAGTCATAGTAGATCTATATAATACATAGAAACAAACCCAAATAGGCAGCCAAAGTAGGTAGACAAAAACAAGCCCCAAATGAACAAAAAGAGAATTCTCCAGAAGAAGAGCTAACTGAACTGGAGATAAGCAATTTATCAGTTATAGAGCTCAGAGTAATGAATACAAGAATGTTCAAAAGCATGAGAAAAGTTATAGAAACTATGAAAAATGACCTGTCAGAAATGAAGAATGACATAGCAGTAATAAAGAATACATTGGAAGGAATAAACAGCAGATTAGAGGAAGCTGAGGATTGGATGAGTGAATTAGAAGACAAGATAGAAAATATCATTGAATCAGAGACACCCCCTCCCCCCCAAAAAATAAGAGGACCTTTGGGACATGAAATATAACAATATTCATATCATAGGAGTGACAGAAGGTGAAGAAACTGAGCAAGAGATAGAGATCCTGTTTTTGAAGAAATAATGGCAGAAAACTTCCCAAACCTAGGAAGGAAAATGTCACATAAGTTCAGGAGGCACAGAGAGTCCCATGCAAGAAGAATCCAAACAGGACAGTGCCCAGGGACATCATAATTAAAATGCCAAATATTAAAGATAAAGAGAGAATCATACAGGCAGCAAGACAAAAGTAATGTGTTTCCTACAAGGGAGCTCCAAACAGGCTGTCAGCAGATTTCTCAAAAGAAACACCAAAGGCCACAAGGGGATGGCATAAAGTATTCAAGATAATGAAAAGCAAGGATCTGAAACCAAGACTATTCTACTATTCTATCCATCTATCATTCTAAATAGATGTGGAAATAAAGAGCTTCCAAGAAAAAATAAAAAGGCTAAAGAAGTGTATCAACACCAAACAAGCATTGCAAGAAATGTTAAAGAGACTGCTGTAATAGGAAGAAGATTATATATATACTAGAGGCCCGGTGCACAAAAATTTGTGCACTGGGGGGGGGGCAGGGGGGTCCCCCAGCCCGGCCTGTGCCCTCTCGCAGTCTGGGACCCCTCAGGAGATAACGACCTGCTGGCTTAGGCCTGCTCCCGGGTGGCAGAGGGCAGGCCCAATCCCTAAGTGCAGCCCCTGGTCGGGCTCAGAGCAGGGCCGATTGGGGAGTTGGGGCGCCGCCCCGTCATGCACAGAGCAGGGCGGATCAGGAGGTTGTGATGCCACCCTCAGTCACGCTCAGGGTAGGGCCGATTGGGGGGTTGGGGCACCTCCCCCTGTCACACTCAAGGCAGGGTCGATGGGGAGGTTGCGGTGCCACCCCCTGTCAAGCACAGAGCAAGGCCAATCAGGGGGTTGGGGCGCTGCCCCCTGTCACTGACTGAGCAGGGCCGATCAGGGGGGTTGGGGCTCCGTACCCTGTCACACACAGAGCAGGGTCGATCAGGGGGTTGGGGAGCTCCCCCCTGTCACTCACAGAGCAGGGCCAATCAGGGGGTTGAGGAGCTCCCCCCTGTCACTCACAGAGTAGGGCAGATCAGGGGGTTGGGGCACTGCACCCTGTCACACTCAGGGCAGGGCCAATGGGGAGGTTATGGCTCTACCCTGTCACACACAGAGCAAGGCCTGTGGAGGGGGGTTGGGGCGCCACCCTCTATCACCCACAGAGCAGGGCCGATCAGGGGGTTGGGGCGCCGCCACTGTCACACTCAGGGCAGGGCCGATGGAGAGGTTATAGCTCTACCCTGTCACACACAGAGCAGGGCCTGTGGGGGGGGGGGAGTTGGGGCGCCACACCCTGTCACACACAGAGCAGGGTCGATCAGGGGGTTTGGGGAGCTGCACCTTGTCACACACAGAGCAGGGCCGATCAGGGGGTTGGTGTGCTGCACCCTGTCAAACACAGAGCTGCAGGGCAATCAGGGGATTGGGGAGTTCCCCCCTCTCAGGCACAGAGCAGGGCTGATCAGGGGGTTGGGGCGCCTTCCCTTGTCACGAACAGAGCAGGGCAGATAAGGAGGTTGTGGCCCCGCCCCCTGTCACTCACAGAGCCGCAGGCCTATCAGGGGGTTTGGGCGCTGCCCTCTGTCATGCTGATCCCGGTGCCAGGAGCCTCGCTGCTCCGCTGATCCCGGTGCCAGGAGGCATATTACCCTTTTACTATATAGAATAGAGGCCTGGTGCATGGGTGGGGGCTGGCTGGTTTGCCCTGAAGGGTGTCCTGGATCAGGGTGGGGGTCCCCACTGGGGTGCCTGGCCAGTCTGGGTGAGGGGCTGAGGGCTGTTTTCCTGAAGCGAGTGACTGAAGCTCCCAACCGCTACTTGTTTTCTTTCTTTTTTTTTTTTTTTATTCTGGGCCAGCTTTAGCTCTGAGGCCTCGCTGCTGAAAACATCGATACAATGTTTCGGTCTGGCTGGATGAATCCCAGCTGACTGAAAGCCGGTTTCTGGGGTTTTGTTTAGCTTCTTATTTGCAACATAGTACATAGTTGCTTAGAGTTGCAGCTGAGAGGCCGGCAAGTTAGGCGGGGAACGTTGGAGTCTGCAGTCACTGGAGCAAGCGAGCCTCCCTGCTCGCTTCAGTGCTTGGCTGCCGGCCGCCATCTTGGCTGACAGTTAATTTGCATATACTGACTGATTAGCCAATGGGAAGGGTAGCGGTCGTATGCTAATTACCATGTTTCTCTTTTATTAGTGTAGATATATATATACATATATATATATATATATACATATATATATATATATATTCTATCTAATAATAGACAAACATGGTAATTGACCATACCTTCACTACGCCTTCCATTGGCTAATCAGTGCGATATGCAAATTAACCGCCAACCAAGATGGCGGCTAATTTGCATATACCGGCTGGGAGTGAAGACTGAAGACATCGTAGAAGGAAGCCAAGAAATGGAGCCGAGGTAGGGGAGACGAGCCGGAGAGAAGCGGCAGAGACAGGTGGTGTAGGAGCCACAGAGACAGGTGGGGTAGGAGCCGCAGAGAAGGGCGGGGTAGGAGCTGCAGAGATGGGCAGGGTAGGAGCCACAGAGAAGGGCGGGATAGGAGCTGCAGAGATGGGAGCAAAGCCCTATTCTTGCAGAAATCCTCCTGCAATGGGCCTCTAGTAGAGAGAAAGAGAGAGAGAGAGAGAGAGAGAGAGAGAGAGAGAGAGAGAGAAACATAGGCAAAAAGAATAAAAATAGCAAAAATAAGTACCTATCAATAATAACATCAATGTAAATGGATTAAATGCTCCAATAAAAAGGTATAGGGTAGCTGAATGCATAAGAAACTTGATCCCTACAAGAGACCCACCTTAGAACAAAAGACTCACACAGGATGAGAGTAAAGGGATGGAAAAGAGTTGTCCATGAAAATGGAAATGGAAAAAAGACACTGGGGTGGCAATACTCATATCAGATAAAATAGACTTCAAAATAAAGGCTAATAAAAGAGACAATCAAGATCACTACATAATATTAGAGGGACCAATCCAACAAGAGGATAAAACACAGGTAAATGCATATATACCCATTATAGGACCACTTAAATATATAAAAAATCTTCTGGAGGATTTTGAGGGAGAGATCGACAGCAATACAGTCATAGTAGGTGACTTTAACAAACCACTGACTTCACTGGATAGACCATCCAGGAAAAAAAAAAGTCAATAAAGAAACAGTCTGAATAACACAGTAGATCAGATGGATTTAACTGACAGAGAACATTTCACCACAAAGCTTCAGAATATACATTCTTCTCAAGTGCATATTCTCAAAGATAGATGACATGTTAGAATGCAAAACAATTTTCTACAAGTTCAATAAGACTGAAATTATATTAAGCATCTTCTTAGATCACAATGGCATGAAATTAGAAGTCAACTAAAGTAAAAACACTCGGTTTTTTCAAAAATGGCGGCAGAGTAGATGGACGTGTCCCAAGCTTTGTCCTGGAGCAGATAGAATGAGTAGCTGAAAAGAATAATATCCACCCCGAATTGGCAAAGAAGACAGCTGGTGAGACAATTTGCAGCTGGGAAGGGCAGAGGATCCCTGGAGAAAGGTAAAATCAAGAATCTGGGCAGGAGAGTCTGCCAGACCTCTGAGCCCAGAGGGTCAGAGTGAAACCGCATGGCACCAAGCTGTGTCCCTAGGGACAGGCACAGCATCTGACTGTGGAAAGAAGGTCCACAGGACTGCTGGAGGCAGGGGATTCTAGATCTGGGTCGACAGGCAGATCCCAGAGGGGGCAGCCTGAAGGGCTGACCAGACTGCACAGTGCTGGGAGGAGAGGAGCTCGCAGAGGCACAGTCTTTCCCCTCTCTGTGGCCTGTGCCTTTCTTTACTGAACCTAGTTCATAGGACTTTTCGGATACAGACACTTATCCCGTGGCTGAGGTGCAGGAGAAGGTGCGGACTTGTGGAGTCTGAGGAGAGGCTGGGGAGAGGAGGGGTTTCAGGAGAAGTGGCAGCAAGTCTGGCACTGAGTCATAACTGAGCCCAGGACCTGGGCAGCCATTTTGTCCTGAAGAGAGCCCCTCCCTCCAGTCTCCAGGCAACCAATACAGCCACACCCAGATACTACCCTGAATAATACAAAGGACTAAAAACCAACAAACAAAAAATCTGAATAGTCCCTGAAAGTTCACAGGGAATAGCCTAAAGAGAGGCCTTCAGTCCCTGCAACAGGAAACTGAGAAACTGCAGACAATACAGAAGACTGGGATCTTAAGCCAGCCAAAGGAACAACATTTCACTTTTTCATTTTTCTTTTATTTTTATTTTGTTATCTCTTTTTTTCTTCTTTTTTCTTTGTTTTCCTTTTTTTGTTTTTTTGCTTTATCTTCTGTCCAAAAAACAGCAGCTCTGCAAGCAGCCCACCCCCATCTGAAGAGCAGAAGCTGCACAAACAGACATCCCCCATCCAAGAAGCAGCAACTGTGCAAGCAGCCTGCACCCATACGAGGAGCAGCGCCCCTGCAAACAACCTGCCCCTCTCCAAGGAGCAGCAGCCTCACGAGCAGTCCTCCCCATCCAAGGAAAAGCAGCAGTGCACAGTCAGCCCCCGTCCAAGGAGCAGCAGCCACGTGAGAAGCCTGTCCCCATCTTAGGTACAGCAGCTGTGCAAGTAGCCTCCCTGCACCAGCCAGAAGAGCCACCACTGCTGTGAACAGCACCCACCAGAGGAGCCACTGCCAACTGAGGAGCAGCCACTACCACAACTCCCCAAGGAGTAAACGCAGCCTAAGGAGCCACTGCCACCCATGGAGCAGGCCCTGCACGACTCAACATCTAGATCAGTCGGTGAGATAAAAAATGGGTAGACAAAGAAACCCCCAAAGGAAAGAAAAGGAGAAATCACCAGAAGAGCAGCTCAGTGAAACAGAGGCATGCAATATGTCAGGAAAAGAATATAGAATAAAGGTCATACAGTTCATAAACAGGATGGATGAAAAAATCAATAACTTATGTAAGAATCAAGAAGAAATGGATAAAAAAAATCAACAACTTATGTAAGAATCAAGGAGAAATGAAGAGTGATATAGCCGCAATAAAAACACCATGGAAAGTTTCAACAGTAGACTAGGAGAAGCAGAGGACCGAATTAGCGAATTAGAAGACAGGGAAGCAAAACACACCCAAACTGAACTGCAATTGGAGAAAAAATTAAAATACAGGAGGAGAGCCTAAGAGAGGTATGGGACAACATGAAACAAAGCAACATACGAATAATAGGGGTGCCAGAACAACAGGAAGAGGAACAAGGGTTAGAAAACCCATTTAAAGAAATAATGTCAGAAAACTTCCTTGAGGTGGGAAAGAAAAAAGTCACACAAGCACAGAGAGTCCCAAACAAGATGAGCCTGAAAAGACACACACCAAGACCTGTCATAATTATGACGGCAAATGTTCAAGACAAAGAGAGAATCTTACAGGCTGCAAGAGAGAGACAGAAAGTTATGTACAAGGGATCTCCCATTAGATTATCAAATGATTTCTCAACAGAAACACATCAAGCCAGAAAAGAATGGAAGGAAATTTACAAAGTGATTCAAAACAAGGGACTGAATCCAAGAATACTCTATCCAGCAAGGCTATCATTCAAAATTGAAGGGGAAATATGGAGCTTCATAGACAAAAAAAGGCTAAGGGAGTTTATCACCACCAACCCAGCAATGCAAGAAATGCTAAAGGGACTGGTATAAAAAGAAAAAAGAAAAAGGTAAGAAGGAAAGCAGGCACAAAAAATAAAAATGGCTACAAACAAGTACCTTTCAATAATAACTTTAAATGTAAACGGACTAAATGCTTAAATCAAAAGACATTGAGTGGCTGAATGGAAAAAACAAACAAACAAACAAACAAAAAACATGACCCATATATATGCTGTGTACAGGAGATCCACCTCAGAACAAGGGACTCACACAGACTGAAAGTGAAGAAATGGAAAAATATCTTTCAGGCAAATAGAAATGAAAAAAAAAAAGCTGGGTAGCAATACTTATATCTGATGAAATAGACCTAAAAATGAAGGCTATAACAAGAGATAAGGAAGGCCACTTTATAATACTAAAGGGATAAATACAACAAGAGGATATAACCCTGATAAACATATATGCACCCAATGCAGGAGCACCCAAATACATAAAAACACTCCTGGAAGATATCATGGGAGAGATCGGCAACAATACAATCATAGTAGGAGACTTTAATACACCACTGATATCACTGGATAAATCCTCTAGACAAAAAACCAGCAAAGAAACAGCAATCCTAAATGACTCACTAGATCAGATGGACTTAATTGACATCTTCAGATGAGGACGAACAGAAGATTCTTGACAAGAGCAATGAAATCATCAACTGGCTTGAGAAGAACCAGACTGCAGAAAAGGAAGAATTTGAACATCATCAGAAAAAGTTGGAAAAAGTCTGCAACCCCATCATTACCAAGCTGTACCAGAGTGCATGAGGCATGCCAGGAGGAATGCCTGGGGGCTTCCCTGGTGGCGAGCTCCTCCATCTGGCGGTGCCTCCTCTGGGCCCACCATTGAAGAGGTTGATTAAGCCAGCTTTGAGCATAGATCTAGCATTGTTCCACACAAAATATTGAAGGACCCAAATTTGTAGTAAATTCCATAGCAGTTTTAAAAGTTGAGCTGCTGTATAGCAAATAACTGGGCATTCTTGATACTTGAATATGGACTGTGCACAGGGAAAGGAAAAATAATGCACTTTATAACTGTATTGTAAAGTGAAAAATGCAGCGTCTTAAATAAAACTATTTAAAATTGGCACCATAAAAAAAATAAACTGATGAAAAAAATAGATCCAGAGGCATAGAAGCATGGAACAGACTGATGAATTTCAGAAGGTGGGGGTGGGGTGGGGTGGGGTGGTGTGGAGAGATTAACTTGGAAAATTATAACCCATGAACAAAGACAATACTATGATGAAGGCCTGGGAAGGGCAGGTGCGTGCTGGAGAAAAAACAACAACAAAAAGAAAAACAACAAAGGGGACAATCATAATAATTTCAACAATAAATATAAATTAAAAACAAAAAAATTAAAATATGTTTGCTTTTCTGATATAACATCCATTTTATTATAATTTTAATCTTGTGTAATGCCTCTTTTAAAAGAAGATATGCTACAATGGTCCCTAAGAAGATGTGTCCAAGTGCTAACCCTCAGAACCTGTGAATGTGGCCTTATTTGCAGATGTAATTAAGGACCTCAAAATGAGTTCATCCTGGATTGTCAGGGTGGGCCCAGAAGCCTGTGACCAGTGTCACTGAGGGGAGGTGCACAGAGAGGGCTGTGTGAAGACAAAGCAGAGATTGGAGAGATTTAGCCTTAAACCAAGAGCACCTGTATCCACCAGGAGCTGAAAGAGTTAAGGGAAGAGCCAAGCCTTTGGCCCTACTAACACCTTGATTTCACAGGTCTCACTTCCAGAACTGACAAGTAACAAATTTCATATTGTAAGTCACTGTGATTGTGGTAATTTGTTACAGCAGCATTAGGAATCTAATGCAAATGCTAGAGAAAAACAGTTTGCTGAAGCATTCAATGCTTTGCTATAGGAGATATATACCTAAAATCAATTTCTTGTTTGCATTAATTCTTGCTCTGACATTAAAGAATACTAAACAATATACTTGGTTTTTCCTTCAAGCTCTTAAGTCAAAAACAATCTCATTATTGACTGCCATTAGAGATGGCAGAGAAAGACAATTTTAAAAGGAATCTTTATCTTCAAATAAATTTCAAATTCTTATGGGGGTGGAATGTTTCTAACCATGTGATTATTTTGACAAGCACACTTAAGGCATTTAAAAGAGTTTTTATTTTTAGTTCCATATCTTTACATTTCAGGCGAAGATAAAACATGAAGTAAGGGTAAAATTGCTATTATCCTTCAAGAAATAGAGGACACATTCTCCTCCATACATTTAAATTGGTTTCTTCATATTTTACATTGTTCTAAAGCTTGCAGCAACCAAGGAGCAGAAACAGCACTTCCCTCCTATAAAGCATCACAGAGTCCCCACCAAGGAAAGCATCCTATGTGATTGTAGGAAAATTAAACAATTATACTTTCAATTGATCCTTACAATGTCCCAGTGTGGTAGTTCAATATTATCTCCAATCTCTTGACAGATGAAGAGCCAAGGTGTTAAATTATTTTCCCCAAAGAATTGTGGCTCAAGAAACGGCAGACCTCTGCCTCCCAGGCACCTACATTAAGCACCAGGTCCTAGTGTTAACTTACTCATCCACATGGATCACTTGCCAAATCAAATCTTCAGAGAGGTGCTGTTTGTGCTTAAACCAAAGCCAAATGTGGGCTGGCTCCAGAACAGTGTAGGTGGCGATTCATTTGCAGTTGTGTGTTATCAAAGCCAGAGAAAAGCAAACCTGGATTCCCCTCATACCCCACAACAGGCAGCTACTCAGAGGCTTAGATGCCTAAAATTGCCTATTAGACACTCATTTGTTCCCTTCTTATAATGTAACTCAGTCTGGAATGGTAGCACAGCCAATTGCTGTCATCACATTGTAGATTTCCTTGGTGTTCTCTTAGAAAGATGAGGCATGGTGTTGCCTAAGAGCAATGGGGACTGCTCTTGAAGAAGATTGAATAGGGAAAGATCAAAAAGGGCAGTGAAGATGCTGAAACAAAACAGAGAGGAGAAGCAAACATCTTGAAGAAAAAGCTCCATCTAAAGGGGAAATTTTTTCATCTAGGTATTTTAGATTGGGCACCAAAATATGTCAGTGGTACATGATAGGTACTTCCTAGGTACCTGCTTGGTGACTAGTTTTGCTAATGCTATTGGTGCTCTGTCGATAGTCCATCAGATCTGGCCATGGTAGTGCACCAGGCTGACTTCCAACTGCCATCATTTCATTTCTGTGCCTGGGAACATTCTCTGGTAGCTGGGAGTCCTCTTAGTCAGCATCAAAAAATTAACACCCCTTCCCACTGTTCGCACCCCCCAGGCAGCCCTTAAACAGAGACTTATAGAAACTAATGCCTAAAACACTGGCTCCATCACACCCCCAGCTGTGTGTCTTATGCTGGAGTACATAGAACTCCAAAAGGATTGAACTCTGAGTGACCACACTGGTTATTTGCTTCACAATGCACCCTTTATTTTATTTAATTACTTACAGGCCTTCTTTCCCCACTTTCTCTCCTACAGATGTTTCCTGAGCTCACCTCCAAAGTTGCACTTGTTTCAAAGTCTGCTTATGGGGAACCAAAGAAAAAAAATTAGCAAAGTTATCTTTCCTCTGACTAATTGACAGCTGGCCTTCCAAGCACAAAGGTTTTCTCTGTCAGGAGTGTTATCTTATCTTCTAAAGGAAAGATCAGCCAAAATAGTTATCCTGTCTAAATACATAGTTTTCTTTTGGGCTTGTGATTTGATTGTTGACAGAGAAATACTTTTAGATCTATCATTTTTAATACATCGAATAAAGAAAAGTATGCCAGGGTATCAAGGTGGTATTAGCAGGTGCCTTGTGGGGTATCTAACTCCCATCCCTGCCCAGGAATATCAAGGAATCCTGTCCTGTTCCAAATGAGGCCAAATGAAGAACCTAGACTTTCATTACTATCTGACACCCTTTATCCCTCACTGGAGTGGTGTCAGATGAGCCCTACTAAATTTAAATCAGTTCCTGAATCTTATAATATCCAGGTTTCAATTTAAAAAATCACTTGTCAGATAAAACATAAAAAATTTCTCAACAGACATTGACACCAAGGTTACACAGATGTTAGAATGATCTGACAAGGATTTAAAGCAGCTATCATAAAAATATTTAATGTCCAAATATGGAAAGAAATAAATGTAAAAAATAGAAAATCTCAGCCTTAGCCAGTTTGGCTCAGTGGATAGAGCATCAACCTACAGACTGACAGGTCCCAGGTTCAATTTCAGTCAAAGGCACATGCCCGGTTGCAGGCTCAATCCCCAGTGAGAGGGCATGCAGGAGGTAGCTGATCAATGATTCTCTCTCATCATTGTTTCTATCTCTCTCCTCCCTCCCTCTCTGAAATCAATAAAAAAATATTTTTTAAAAAGTAGAAAATCTCAGAAAAGATGTAGAAAATATAAAGAAGAACGAAATTAAAAGTTTAAAACTACAAACTGTAATAGCCAAGATAAAAAGCTCAATGATGGGATCAACAGCCAAATGGAGAAGAAAGAAGAAAGCATTGGTAAACATGAAGATACAATAATAAAAATTACCAAATCTGCACAACAGAGAAAGAAAATAGGCTAAAAAATTGAATAGTGTCTCAGACACATGGTATTATAACAAAAGATCTAACATTTATGTCATCAGAATCCCAGAAGGAGATCCATAAGAGGATGGGAATGAAAAAATATTCAAAGAAATAGCAACTGAATATTTCCTAAACTTGGCAAAAAGTATAAACCTTCAGATCAAAAGTGATAAATCTTCAAATGGAATAAAACCAAAGATATCCATGCTAAGACACATTATAGGAAAACTTTTGAAAAGTAAACACAAAGAAAAATATCAAAAGCAGCCAGAGTGAAATGATACATTAGCAAACAATCAAATAACAAAATTTCTGACCAGAAATTATGGTGGTCAAAGGAAGCAAGACAACATTTTTCAAGTGCATAAAGAAAAAAAGCTGTCAATCCATAATTCAATTTCTGGTGAAAATGTCCTTCAGGAAAGAAGGGGAAATCCAGATATTTTCAGATGATGTAACATTAAGAGAATTTATCACCAACAGATCTACCCTAAAAAAAAAGAATGGTTAACAGAAGTTCTCTAAAGAGAAAGAAAATAATTTGTAAAAAAACAATCTTGGAGCATCAGGATGGACAAAAAAAAATGTGAAATCAAATATATGAATAAGCACAATAGAATTTCTTTCTTTACATCTTCTAATTTATATTTGCTAGTGGAAGCAAAACTTGTAACAATGTCTAATATGGTGTTTCATTATGTAAAAAAATATTTAAGGTGATTGTAAATGCAGGAAAAATATATGGATATGAAGGGAAAATAAGATTTCTACACTTAATTTACACTGATAAAATATCAATACTAGTAGAATTTGACAGATATGTACCTTCAATGTAATAGCTAAAGTAATCACTAAGTAAGTTATAAATGAGATATACTCAAAAACAAGATATACAAGTGAAAATAAAATTCTAAAAAAGTGCTAGTAATAAAAAATTAAGAAAAGAGAAACAGAAATAAAAACCAGAGATAATAAACAGAAAACAAAACATAAAATCACAGACTTAAGTCTTCACATTTCAATAATTACATTAAATGTAAATAGACTAAATATACCAATTAAAAGTCAGAGATTGTCTATAAGAAACTTACTTCAACTATAATCCTATATAATAAAAGGGTAATTTGCAAATTGACCCTAATGGTGGAACGACCAGGAACAACCAATAGCTATGACATGCACTGACCACGAGGGGACAGACACTCAATGCAGGAGCTGCACCCTAGTGGTCAGTGTGCTTCCTCATGGGGAGCGCCACTCAGCCAGAAGTCAGGCTCAAAGCTGGCAAGTGCAACAGAGATGGCGGGAGCCTCTCCCGCCTCTGCAGCAGTGCTAAGGATGTCTCCTGAGGACTCCCGGGCTGCCAGAGGTTGTCTGACTGCCAGCTTCAGCTTGATCCCCCAAGGAGCTGTGGACTGTGAGAGGGTGCAGGCCGGGCTGAGGGACCACCCGAGTGCACAAATTTTCATACACCGGGCCTCTAGTGGTATACATAGTTTGAAAGCAAATTGATGACAGAGTATATGCCCTGCAAACATTAACTAAAAGAAAGCATCAGTGGCTATATTAATATCAAATAAAGCAGCTTTAAGAGCAAATAATATTATCAGAAACAGAGAGAAACATCACATAATAGTAAAAAAGTCAACCCATGAAGAAGACATAATAATCCTAAATGTGTGTGAACCAAATAAAAACGCTGAAAAATTTGAAAGGAGAAGCGGTCAAATACACAATTATCACTGGAAACTTCAACACCTCTCTGGAGTTGAGAAACCACTAAACAGAAAGTCAAAAAAGATTTGGAAGAATTCAACTATTTATTAATCAACAGAATCTAATTGACATTTATAGAACACTTCACCTCACAATAGCAGAAAACATTATTTTCAAGTACCCAAGTACTAAATACCAAGATGGGTCATATCTTGGACCATAAAGCCAACAGCAACTAATTTAAAATTATTAAAATCACTAGAGGCCTGGTGCACAAAAATTTGTGCACTCGGGGGGAGGGGGGTCCCCCAGCCGGGCCTGTGCCCTCTCGCAGTCTGGGACCTCTCGGGAGATAACGACCTGCTGGCTTAGGCCTGCTCCCAGGTGGCAGAGGCAGGCCCAATCCCTAGGTGCAGCCCCTGGTCAGGCTCAGAGCAGGGCCGATTGGGGAGTTGGGGCACCGCCCCTTCATGCACAGAGCAGGGCGGATCGGGAGGTTGCGATGCCACCCTCAGTCACGCTCAGGGTAGGGCCGATTGGGGGGTTGGGGCACCGCCCCCTGTCACACTCAAGGCAGGGTCGATGGGGAGGTTGCGGCGCCACCCCCTGTCACGCACAGAGCAGGGCCGATCAGGGGGTTGGGGTGCTGCCCCCTGTCACTCACAGAGCAGGGGCCCATCAGGGGGGTTTGGAGCTCCGTACCCTGTCACACACAAGAGCCACAGGGCGATCAGGGGGATTGGGGGAGTTCCTCCCCTATCAGGCACAGAGCAGGGCTGATCAGGGGGTTGGGGGCGCCTTCCCCTGTCACGAACAGAGCAGGGGCAGATAGGGGAGGTTGTGGCCCCGCCCCCCTGTCACACACAATAGCCACAGGGTGATCAGGGGGATTGGGGAGCTCCCCCCCTAATCAGGCTATAGAGAAGGGTTGATCAGGGGGGTTGAGCCGCCCTTCCCCTGTCCACGAACAGAGCAGGGCGGATAGAGGAGGTGTGTGGCCCCGCCCCCCTGT